>NC_142885.1:46237500-46862500 GCF_051225735.1 Oryctolagus cuniculus | reverse complement strand
GCATGAAGCTTTGAATCCACATACTTGGCTATAAGTTCAGCAGGTTTATTTGGTCTCTTGTTAAAGAATGTTTCAAAAGCTTTTTTTCATGGCATTGATAAACTTTTCATTCTTCAGAAAGCAGATATTGATTATATGATCAACCTTATCTTTAAAATCTAGCAATTCTTGAACCATGGTTTTATCTTTTTCAGGATTAATCACAATAGTGCTGCCAAATGCCTTGATGTACTCAATCCACTGTTGCAAGAGAACCTGAACCCCACCTCGAACTCTACTGAAGAGCTGGTACAGGAGAGACAAATCTTGAATTCAGTTTTCATCAAGAAGGTTATTAAACCTTTCTGAAGAATTGCTGTTAAGTGTTCCCCTAGAACCAGAGGCATCACAATACCAGATTTCAGGACATACTACAGGGCAGTTGTAATCAAAACAGCATGGTACTGGTACAGAAACAGATGGATAGACCAATGGAACAGAATTGAAACACCAGAAATCAATCCAAACATCTACAGCCAACTTACATTTGATCAAGGATCTAAAACCAATTCCTGGAGAAAAGACAGTCTATTCAAAAATGGTGCTGGGAAAACTGGATTTCCACATGCAGAAGCATGAAGCAAGACCCCTACCTTACACCTTATACAAGAATCCCCTCAACATAGATTAATAGCACTCTGGCCCTCAGAATCAGCCCTAAAGGCATTCAGATCTGGCTGAAAAGCCCATGAGAGTATTTCAGGCATGGAAAGCCAAGACACTCTGGCAAAAGATCTCTGTGAGTGAGATCTCAGTGGAAAGAACAGGTCTTCAAAGAAGGAGGTACCTTTCTCTGAAGGGAGGAGAGAACCTCCACTTTGACTATGACCTTGTCTAAACAAGATAAGAGTCGGAGAACTCAGAGGGCTTCCATAGCCTTGGAAACTCATGACTGGAGCATAGGGAGATTACTGATGCCATAGACAGGAGTGTCAATTGGTAAAGTCAACAACAGGAGTCACTGTGCACTTACTCCTCATGTAGGATCTCTGTCCTTAATGTGCTGTGCATTGAGATTTAATGCTATAACGAGTACTCAAATAATATATTTCACTTTGTGTTTCTATGGGGGTGCAAACTGTTGAAATCTTTACTTAATGCATACTAAACTGATCCTCTGTAAAAAAAAAAAAAAAAAAAAGAAAAGAAACTATCAACTCCCAACTTGACTCTCACTGGGATTAAACATGACAATAGGTCTGATCTGATTTCATCATCATTAAAAAAAAAATCATCTATTATTTTTCACTTTATGTTTCTGTGTGGGAGCAAACTGTTGAAATCCTTACTTAATGTATACTAAGCTGATCTTCTGTATATTAAGATAATCGAAAATGAATCTTGATGTGAATGGAAGGGGAGAGGGAGTGGGATAGGGGAGGGTTGTGGGTGGGAGGGACGGTATGGGGGGGAAGCCATAGTAATCCATTATTCGTACTTTGGAAACGTATATTCATTAAATAAAAGTTAAAAAAAATCATCTATTATTTTTCACTTTATGTTTCTGTGTGGGAGCAAACTGTTGAAATCCATACTTGATATATACTAAGCTGATCTTCTGTATATTAAGATAATCAAAACTGGATCTTGATGTGAATGGAAGGGGAGAGGGAGTGGGAAAGGGGAGGGGTGTGGGTGGGAGGGACGGTATGGGGGGGAAGCCATTGTAATCCATAAGTCGTACTTTGGAAATTTATATGCATTAAATAAAAGTTTAAAAAAAAATCTAAATCTACAACCCGATACCATCAAATTATTAGCATCGGAGAAACCCTACAAGATATAGGCAGAGGCAAAGACTTCTTGGAAAAGACCCCAGAGGTACAGGCAGTCAAAGCCAAAATTAACAGTTTGGATTACATCCAATATAGAAGTTTCTGTATTGCAAAAGAAACAGTCAGGAAAGTGAAGAGGCAACCAACAGAATCAGGAAAAATATTTGCAAACTATGCAACAGATACAGGGTTAATAACCAGAATCTACAAAGAGATCAGGAAACTCCACAACAACAAAACAAACAACCCACTTAAGTGATGGGCCAAGGACCTCAATAGACATTGTTCAAAAGAGGAAATCCAAATGGCCAACAGGCACATGAAAAAATGTTCAGGATCACTAGCAATCAGGGAAATGCAAATCAAAACCACAATGAGGTTTCACCTCACCCCAGTTAGAATGACTCACATACATAAATCTACCAACAACAGATGCTGGCGAGGATGTGGGGAAAAAGGGACACTAACCCACTGTTGGTGGGAATGCAAACTGGTCAAGCCACTATGGAAGTCAGTCTGGAGATTCCTCAGAAACCTGAATATAACCCTACCATACAACCCAGCCATCCCACTCCTTAGAATTTACCCAAAGGAAATGAAATTGGCAAATAAGAGAGCAGTCTACACCTCAATGTTTATTGCAGCTCAATTTACAATAGCTAAGACCTAGAATCAACTTAAATGCCCATCAACAGTAGACAGATAAAGAAATTATGGGATATGTACCCTATAGAATACTATACAATCCAGTGCCATGGCTCACTAGGCTAATCCTCCGCCTGCAGCACTGGTACACTGGGTTTTAGTCCCGTTTGGGGTGCCGGGTCTGTCCAGGTTGCTCCTCTTCCACTCCAGCTCTCTGCTGTGGCCTGGGAAGGCAGTGGAGGATGGCCCAAGTGCTTGGGCCCTGCACCTGCATGGGAGACCAGGAAGAAGCACCTGGCTCCTGGCTTCATATAGGCACAGCGTGTCAGCCGTAGCGGCCGTTTGGGGAGTGAGCCAGAGAAGAAAGACCTTTCTCTCTGTCTCTCACTGTCTAAATCCACCTGTCAAAAAAATAATATTATACTGCAGTAAAAAAAAAATCTGGTAATTTGCAACAAAATGGAGGAATCTGGAAAACATCATGCTGAGTGAATTAAGCCAGACCCAAAGAGACAAATAGTATATTCTCTCTGATTGGTGACATTAACTGAGCACCTAAAATAAAACTTGAAGTGAAAAGGACACTATGAGAAACAATGACTTGATCAGCCCTTGTCCTGACTGTCGAAGGAGAACTTACTACTTTATTCTTTTAGTATTTTTTGTTCTACTTAATACCATTGGTTGAACTCTTTAATTAAACACAATTGAATTTAACTGAAAAGTGATCCCTGTTAAATATAAGAGTGGGAATAAGAGAGGGAGGAGATGTACAGTTCAGCACATGCTCAATCGGACTTACCCCTAATGGGAGAGTTAGAAACGTGCCAGGGAATTCCAATTCAATCCCATCATGGTGGCATGTACCAATGCCATCTCACTAGTCCAAGTGATCAGTTTCAGTTCAAAATTGATCATAATGATAGTATTAAGAATCAAAGGGATCACATAAATGAGACTAGTGTCTGCTAACATTAACTGAAAGAATTAAAAAGGGGAGAATCATCCAACATGGGAAGTGGGATACACAGCAGACTCAAAGAATGGCAGATGTCCTAAACAGCATTCTAGCCTCAAAATCTGCCCTTAAGGCATTTGGCTAAAGGCATGGGCTAAAAATCCCATGAGAGTATTTCAAGTATGGAAAGCCAAGACACTGTGGCAAAAAAAAAAAAAATGACCTAAATGAAAGATCACTGCGAGTGAGATCCCAGTGGAAAGAATGGTCCATCAAAGAAGGAGGTACCTTTCTCTGAAGGGAGTAGAGAACTTCCACTTTGACTATGGCCTTGTCTACATATGATCAGAGTTGGTGAACTCAAGAGACTTCCATAGCTTTGGAAGCTCATGACAAAAGCCTTGGGTGATTACTGATGTTATCAATAAAAGTGTCAGTTGTTAAAACAGGAGTCACTGTGCACTTACTCCTCATGTAGGATCTCTGTCCTTAATGTGTTGTACTATGTGAATTAATGGTAAAACTACTACTCAATTAGTACTTTATACTTTGTGTTTCTGTGCGGGTGCAAACTGTTGAAATCTTTACTTAATATATGCTAAATTGATCATCTGTGTATAAAGATAATTGAAAATGAATCTTGCTGTGAATGGGATGGGAGACAGAGTGGGAGATGGGATGGTTGTGGTGGGCAGGAGGTTATGGGGGGAAAAGCCACTATAATTCAAAAATTGTATTTTGGAAATTTAAATTTATTAAATAAAAATTTAAAAACAACAATTTGTTCTCCCCTTATTTTAAAATTAGGATAGATGTATTTTTTAAGAACTGACTTTTAGATTTACTTATGATTCTAATATTTTCTGGGTTCTACTTTATTAAAATTTTTATTTGACTTTTTAAAATTTTCATATTTACTTTTTGTGTTTTAATTGTTGAGTTGTTTCCATAGTAAATTTATGATGAGTTTCTGTATGTAGACATTTGATGCAATGCATTGTTTTTACTAAGTGCTTTAGAAACAATTCGGAGATAATTTTAAGCCATGTTTTCCACTGGTGTTCATGCAGCATGGGCATGTCTGTGCACAAGCACAGTGTTGAAAAAACACAAGCTGGGAGAACTGAATCTAGGCCTGGTTCTGCCTTAGGGAATGGCAGTTTAGTGGGACTCATCTCTGAAACTCTACAGGAAAAGAAGTGTACTGGAAGGTTTAAACATGTGAGTGAATAGTCCAGGGTCTTGTAGAGGAGCCCAGAGCTCATAATTGGAGTGTTCATGCTGGGATCAGGGGCAAGACTGGGGATGGACCCTCCACATTCAGATGGCAGAGCTGGTATGGACAGTGCCAGGCAGTGAATGGGCATTTGGCTAGTGTAATAGCATACCCAAGTACCCTGAGTGGCTCATGGTGTTCAGTGTAAGTCTCTGATCTCTGCCCACCCTGGCTCTAGACCTGTACGTGTGGAGCATTATACAGGCTTGAGTTCTATGCCCAGACTGACACTCCAGGGCACTCGATGATTGCTGGAACACTGGCCCTACCTAACAGAATTCAGCTTCCAGTCTTAATCCTCAAGGTCTAGAAAATGAGTACAGGAAAGATAATTCCCCACAGGGTCACGGAGTTGTGATTCCAATGCTTCTAATTGAAGAAGCAGAGGGGAAGGCAGGTGGGTGAGATCATTGGTGTTTAAGACAGCCTGATATCCTTGCAGGAGGAGATATAGTGTCTGGAATGTGTTAATAGACAGATTTGTCCACCTGAATATCATCATTTCAGAATCTGTCACAGACTTGCTGGGGATCCAGGATTCTAAGGACAAGGAGGAAGATGGTGAGATGGGAGTATTGGCATCTGGGCGTCCTACCCAGGGAGTGACTGATGTCTTTGCTGCAGACACCTGGAGGAAGCTGTGACAGAGGACAAGTCCTGTGCTATTTCATACAATGTGGGAAGGAGTTGAGGAGTGTAAGGTGGTGTGGGGCTGGGGAGATCTGGGGTTTGGTGCTCACCATGTCTGTGTTCTTCTAGGAGGATAGGGAGGAAGGCGACAATGAAGAGAAGGAGGAGGGTGGCAATGAGTGTGTACAGTGAGGTAATGGGGGGATTCAAGATGGGATCTGGAGGGCCCATGCATGAAAGATCTCTCTGTCTCTGTCTGTCTGCCTTTCAAATAGTAAACATTTTAAAAAGGAATGCAAAGGTGCACTCACATGCTCTTCTATGTGGAGACTGCTGTTACGAGACTTTAAAACACTGGAGAAGGGAGCAGGGAGTTTTGAGTGGGAGAGAGGCCAGCATTTCCCTCTTATGCTGTTTATATTTATTGATTTTTCTCTGATTAACTGGTACCTTTTGGTTAAAAGACTGTTTTTTATTTTGTTTTGTTTAACAAAAACAAAGATCACTTTGATGCAGGGTACTGGGTGGGGCTGTGTGTATGTGTGTCACAGGGAGGTTGGTGCAATCCAAGAAAGGGTGAGCAGAAGCTTCAAAAGAGATAGGGACTCAAGGAAGAGGGAAAGGAAACTGACTGAAGAGGTTTTGTAAAACATTCAACCAGATATGGATCTCAGGAGAGACACAGTGAATCAGCCTATAACAGATGCTGTCATTAGAACCTTTCACTCCAGGAAAGTGTTTGGCACAGTGGTTAGGATGCTGATTTGAATGTGGGCATTGCCTATGGGACACCCTGGGACGGTGTCCTGCTTCTGTTACCCATCCAGCTTCCTGCTAATATGCCTGGGAGGCAGCACGTGATGGGATAGTTAGGTCACTGCCATTCATCTTTTTGCTTTTAATAAAGATTTATTTACTTACTTGAAAGTCAGAGTTACACAGAGAGAGAAGGAGAGGCAGAGAGAGAGAGAGAGAGAGAGAGAGAGAGAGAGAGAGATACGTCTTCTATCTGCTGGTTCATTCCCCAATTGGCTACAATGGCCAGAGCCCCTTCTGGGTCTTCCACACGGTGCAGGGGCCCAAGGACTTGGGCCATCATCCACTGCCCTCCCAGGCCATAGCAGAGACCTGGATTGGAAGTAAAGCAGCGGGGACTCAAACCAGCACCCATATGGGATGCTGGCAGTGCAGGCAGTGGCTTTCCTGGCTATGGCACAGTGCCGGCCCCCCTGCCATTCATCTTTGAAATCTGGATTGAGTTCCAAGTGTGATGAGTTCCCAGGCCCCAGCTTCAGCTTGGCTCATCCTCGGTTGTTGTGGGTATTTGGGGCATGAGCCTACAGATTGGAGTCAGTCAGTCTCTCTCTCTCTCTCTCTCTCTCTCTCTCTCTGTGAGTGTGTGTGTGTGTGTCTTTGTATTATATATGTCCATCTCTATTTCTCAAATACATTAAAACTAAATAAGTTTTTTTTTTAAAAAATTGCCGTTCTCACTTCTCTTTTCATCATCAGTGCTGGGCCCAACCTCATCCACCCATCCTACTCTGATTCCTGCAAGTGTGGTGTCCACCATGGCCATGAGATCTTCGGGATGTCCCCTAGAATGTGAGGGCAATCTGGATGGTGTGTCCAAGGGCAAGAAAGGAAGACAAAACCCTGATTCCTCTTATTACTCAGGAAATATCCTGTTGATTAGATAGGAGACTACAGTCCCTACAGGTAAACCTATTATTTAAATACTTATTTATTTGAAAGACAGGAGAGAGAGAGACAGGGAGAGAGATTGATTAACAGGTCATGAGCAGGAAGCTGGATCAGAAGCCAGGACTCAATTGGTGCTGCTATGTGATGTACCAGCACTGCAAGCAGCAGTTTAGCCATCTGCCTCTCCTTATCTCCCTCCCAGAACTTTGAAGGCCCTTCTGTGGCTTTTCCTAGCTATCACCTCGCACTCTGTCATTTTTTTTTTTGACAGGCAGAGTGGACAGTGAGAGAGAGAGACAGAGAGAAAGGTCTTCCTTTGCCATTGGTTCACCCTCCAATGGCCGCCGCGGCTGGCGCGCTGCGGCTGGCGCACCGCACTGATCCGATGGCAGGAGCCAGGAGCCAGGTACTTCTCCTGGTCTCCCATGGGGTGCAGGGCCCAAGCACTTGGGCCATCCTCCACTGCACTCCCTGGCCACAGCAGAGGGCTGGCCTGGAAGAGGGGCAACCTCAACCGGGACAGAATCCGGCGCCCCGACCGGGACTAGAACCCGGTGTGCCGGCGCCGCTAGGTGGAGGATTAGCCTGGTGAGCCGTGGCGCCGGCCCGCACTCTGTCATTTTCTAGACCACTCACTCCTGCTTTCCTCTCTGCTTCCCTCACCCGTCTCCTTCCCCAGGCCTCTCCCCCTGCCTCATGCATGAACTCAGGATTCACCAGATCTCCCTGATGGCCACAGTACCTGCAGTGGGTGTTTATGAGTCCCAATCTCCTCTGGGGGCCCACCAAGGGGACAAAAGTAGCAGGTGCCTCTGGATGACACTTCTTCTCACAAGGAGTCTGGGTGGTAGGTTCTGCTATTGACTCAATGTTTCATGATTGAGAAAAAAATGAGGCTCAGGAACTCAGTGTGAATCACTGAGGTCAGATACCCAGGGTAGCTGCTTTATCTTGACTGTTATTTGACACCTGAACTTGTGCAGTTTAGTTACTGATGTCTTAGTTTAATAGTATAGAAGGGGTTGAGGTTAATGCAATTATGATGTTTAGCAGTGAGGCTTTTACAGCTTAAATTATCTCAGGAAAATAAAGGGATTGAGAGGGTAGAAGGAAGGATGAAGGAGTAGAAACAAAATCTGTCAGAAAGGAGTCATTTTAAAGGCTGATGAAAAGAGAGAAATCAGTTGATGGAGAAGCATATTCATTACTTAACTTTTATAATTTGCAGTATATATAAATTTAATTATAATTACTAGGGATAGAAAAGTAATAATGTGAGCTGTCAAAAATTTAGTGAAATTTCCAAATGTACAATCAAGTTAGTGAAGAAAAGAAAGCTATGTTTTTTTAAGATATATTTTTTACTTGAAAGAGTTACACAGAGAGAGAAGGAGAGGCAGAGAGAGAGAGAGAGGTTTTCCATCCACTGGTTCACTCCCCAATTGGCTGCAATGGCTGGAGCTGTGCCTGAGGCCAGAAGCTGGGAACTTCCTCCAGGTGTTCTCATGCAGGTGCAGGGGCCCAAGGACTGGGGCCATCTTCCACTGCTTTCCCAGGCCACAGCAGAGAGCTGGATTGGAAGTGGAGCAGCCAGGACTCGAACCAGCACACATATGGGAAGCCAGCACTGCATGCGGAAGCTATTCCTGTTATACCACAGTGCTGGCCCCTTAAAGCTTTATTTTTTAGACAAAACAGGACAACAATCATATTGTTTTACCACATTGTTAAGGCTGGATCAGTAAAATTTCATTCTATAAGAGAAGTATGTCAACATTCACAAAGAATAAAATCCTACTAAATTGTGTGCTGTTAAAATAAAATGCACTCTATTAAAATTAAGGCAGTCCAAGAAATGAATGCATGAAAATATCAATATCAAAGAAGAAATCAAGGCTAAAATTAATACCCATGAATAAAAAGGCCATGAGGAAAAATAGCAATGATGATGTAAAATAAATATCAATAAATACAGAAAGCAAAATTTCTAAGAACCAAATAAATTCCAAACAAGTGTAGTAGAGGAACAAAGAAGAAAAAGTAAAACTTTTTTAAGATTTATTTATTTATTTGAAAATCAGAGTTACACAGAGGAGAAGCAAAGAGAGAGAGAAGTTTTCCATCTACTGGTTCACTCCCCAATTGGCCACAACAGCCAGAGTTGTACCAATCTGAAGCCAGGAGCCAGGAGCTTCTTCCGGGTCTCCCACATGGGTGCAGGGTCCCAAGGGCTAGGGCCATCTTCTACTACTTTCGCAGGCCATAGCAGAGAGTTGAATGGGAAGCAGAGCAGCCAGGAACTAGAACCAGTGCCCATATGGGATGCCAGCACTTCAGTCCAGGGTGTTAACATGCTGTGCCATAGCGCCGGACCCTAAAACTTTTTATGTTAAAATATTAGCTCTATTTCTACCGAAACAAGTACATCTATCTGGACATGTGATTCCCCCATCTACTGTGTGCCCCTATAAATGCTATCTACCTCGGGATCTCTTGCCAAAGCTGTAGCCATATTCTTTTTAAGTTTTTTTTATTTTATTTTTATTGAGAGAGAGAGAGATTGACTATGAATATGAATCTGGTCCAGGTCAAAGCCATAACTCCATCCAGATCACCAATTCAGGTGGCATGCACCCTCATGAGCTGACCTCCCAGGTGGATTAGCAGGGATTTGTATCAGAAATCATGTAGCAAGGACTTGAATCAGCTCTCCAATATGGATGTCTGCATTGCAAACAGTGGCTTTACCTGGCGTGTCACAATTCCAGTCCCTGAGGTCATCGGGGTTTTTTTTAAGTGATTGATTTATTTGAAAGGCAGAGTTAGAAAGAGGTACCAATCTTCCATTAATGGTTCACTCACCAAATGGCTACAGTATCTGGGACTGGGCCAGGTCAAGCCAGGAGCCTGGAACTCCATCTGGGATTTCCACATGGGTGGGAGAGGCTTAAGTACTTCAGCCATCTTCTGCTGCTTCTCCAGGTACAGTAGCAAGGACCTAGATTGGAAGTGGAGCAGATGGGACTTGAACTAGGGTTCATATGGGATGCACATGTCTCATATGGCAGCGTAACCAAAAGTACCACAATGGTAACCATGAGGCTATTTTTTTTGTAAAATTTTTATTATTTATATAAGAACAACAAACTGCATGTATTTTCTCTACGCAGATTTGAAATTATATTTACCATCCTTTCCTCTCTCCCTCCCTCTTTCCCTCCCGTGCTCTCTCCTCCTTACATTCTTATTTTATTTTATTTTATTTTTTTATATTGACATACTTTCAAGTTACTTTATAATCACAAGCCTAACCCACCACTAAAGATTTCAACAAGTAGTAAGTACAAAGAGGCTGTGCTCTTAAACCTCCAGGACTGCCAGCCAAACAAACCTCTTTATATATTACTCACCCTCAGGTACTTTGTTAAAGTGAAATGACTTAACTGAAAAACTACTTTTTAAAATTACTTATCTTCTTTATTGAATTTCCTGTGCTCCTTGGTAAAAAAAATTGAGCATGTTTGTGCAGGTCTATTTTGAAGTTCTCTGTTCTCTTCTGTTGCTCTGTGTGTCTTTCCTTTTTCCAGTATCACAGATCCTTAATCACTGTATCTTCCTGGCAAGACTTGATCTCTCATTTTCTTCTTTCCACTCTCCCAAGATTATTGTAACTATCCATATGACGTTCAGAATATGTTTATCTAGACATGCAAAATACATTGCTGAGATTTTCATGGAATTTCATTATATCTATGAATTAATTTGGAGAATCTGGCATCTTTATATGTTTGTCCTGTGATCTGTGGACCGAGTGTTATTTTCATTTTCTTAGATTTACATTGTCCTTTTTTTCAGCTTATGTAATTTACAGTTTACAATATTATGTTCTGTTAAGATTATACACATAAGAGTTTCATTTTCATGGATTAACTGCAAATGTTATTGTTTTTTAATTGCAGGTTCTGTATCTCTGCTGTTATTATTCAGAAAGGCAATTGAATTTTTATGTCTATCTTTTAGCTTAAAAACCTGCTTAAGACAGAGTTCTTGAACTTTCTGTATAATCATGTTATCTGCAAAAATAAAAGAAGGAGTTTTATTTTTTCTCTGTAATCTGTGTGCCTCCCCTTTATTTTTTCTTGCCTTTTTGCAGTGGCTAGATCTTCCAGTATAATATTTCCTGAGACAAAGTTTCTTTGTGTTAGCACCTAACTAGTAAACAAAAACTAAGTATTCATCTAGGATTGCACTTTATTTTGGCCCAGTAAGAATCTAGTTTTTTTAAAAATGATGAAAAAAAATAGCTGCTATTATACTAATACATGTTTACTTATTTTTATTATTTAAAAGTCACTCTAATAATTTTAAATATATCTTTGGATTTAATGAAATTGTTGCATATGTTCTCAAACTTAGAAAATACTAATCCAGATTTTTTTCTTTTTTTCACACAACTCATGGTGCAGTAGTCTCTCATTATAACTTAAGGGAAGATGGAAACCTGGTCAGGTGGTGGAATAGAAATGAAGGCAGCCTCAAGGCTGCATGAAAGACTTCCACTGCATTTCTAAGATTGGGTTTTTGGAAGCCTGCCTTAGGAGTGTCCAGGGGTCTGAAGGTTTAAGAGAAATGGACGAGAATGCGGGTTCCACACTGGCCACTCGCCCGGCCACTCCACAGCCCCCAGCAAGCTCTTCCACTTGTGGCTTCTCACTCCCAGTGGGTGAGATCTGGGAAAAGCCAGACCAACAAGGAGGCCACTGCAGAGTCCAGCCCGTGTGCCCAGATTGGCCGACAAGGCGCCAGAAAGCAAGGGTGGTGGGAAGAAGTGGGAAGGGGGCCAGGGCGGTGCTGCTGGCCCAGGCGTCCTGGCACCGGCCTACCTCTTCCACTTCTGAACTTTGAATCTGCAGCTTACACACAGTATCAAGGACTCCAACCCAGAGCTGGGAAAGGTGAGGCTGAGGCTGTTTAGCTCAGGTCCCGGGGATCAGAGAAGGGAAGAGCGGGTCTGCTTCTCTCATTGCTGTGCATAGCCCTGGGTGGCAACCTAACTCCAAGCCCCTTGATGCATCAAGTTCCCAGGCTTATAGCCCAGGGAAGGGGACCACCCATTCCTGCGGACTTTCCATCCAGAGAACTTACTGCTGTCTGCTGCTAGTAATAGTTATGTACAGGGAGGTCTTGTTTTCTCATTTACTGTGGCTTCTTAGCACAATGCTTACACCTGGAAGGCTCTATAGAAATAAACTTGGATGTTCTGAGTTGAACAGAATTGAACAAATTTATTTCAAGATTCAATCAAACCTTTCATAACATTGGATAGTATGAAGACTGTGACATTTTATGTAGAAATTTCCACAATCATCATACAAGCTAATACCTTTTAGTTGTAGTATTTCCAGGATTTGTCTTTGATTAGCAAACTTAAATGTTAATGTAAACCAATGACTTCTAAATATGTAGCCAAAATATTTTACATGTATTGTCAAGCTGAATCCAAAATATATTAATTGTCCATTATGTTTGAGTGGACCTACAGAAAACATTAATTCACCTGTTAATTATTTTGAACAAGGGAAGTTTAAAAACATGTTGATGAAACACAAGATTATGTTATTTGGTAGAAATTACTGCTGGTTACTGATAAAATTTCACTATGGATAATATACTTTCTAGCAGATATATACATCTTCTGTTTACTAGTAAAACACACCAGCTAAAGCATCACTGGTGGAAATATAAATAAAATGTGCTAATTATCACCTTTATCACAAAATAATGATCTGGAGGATTCTTATTGCAATAATGACAAAAATCTAGTGGAATTGCTATAAAATAGGAAATATTTTGGATATGTAAAATATATTCTACCAAATATGCCCTTGAAATTAATATAAAAATAATTTATATAGTCATTGAGATGCTTGAATTATTTTAATGTATTACAAAATCTTAATTTGTGTTATAGTAAAAGAATAAAATTGTTATAGGTAAAGTAATTATAAGATAACATGAAAAATGTTTGTATACAGTTATAGTGTTAGATTATATATATTTTTAAGCATCTTAGAAAAAAGGATGCAAAATCTAAATTTTAAGTAACATGTATATACTATGTATTCTATATCTATATAAAATATGCATAGTCTTAAGAATATAATGCATTTTATATATTTTTTCATAGGCAAATTTTAAAATCCAATTATCTTAAAGTTATTACTCTACTTGAGTTTGAGGATATTTTGATTGTTTTATATTTTTGGTGTTTCTCATATCCTCTTCATGAACCATGAATTCATTCTCTGTATTAGCAATAGAATTTGATTTCTAAACATAATTATATGAAAGGGTCACTTAATTTTTGTGTGAATGACACATAGCTGTGGAAGTTGATGATACCGAGATGAAATCATTCTTCTCAGGCTCTGACAAACATAGAGCCTGGGAGTCAGGAGGAGTAGAACTCATGTCTGCCTGTCCAAGAGCCCTAATATCCCATGCACTTTCTACAGGTCCACTTGAAATTTCTTTTCAGTTACATGCATCACATGCTTCGCAGCTCTTACCAATCTACCTACAATTCTTTAAGAAAGATTATCTTTAACATTCTTCAATACTCTAACAATTTACAGAAGATTTTCTGGACATTATTATTGTCCATCAAGGACACCTCCACTAATGAGCTTAGGCCAATTCTAGCCTTGGGTCTGCAAGAGCTATGAATTTTGGATCTTAGTAGCTTGTGCAAATTTCTCCCTGTTGGCCTTTAAAACTTCCCTGTTCCTCAACTTCCTTGGAATTCGTCCATAGTGTTATACTGCAAGAATAAACAATGCTTTGTATAACATACTGTACTGTACAGTATAACATAAAAATACTGCTTCAAAATAAATATCATTATTCTTTGAAGAATAGCTGTCATTTTGTTTATGCTCTATGGTGTCTTTTCCATGTATTTATTCAATTTCAGAAGTACAAATGCTTTCCTCATTTCAGCCACATATAGTTTGTATTGGGTAACAAAACAATCTTCCTGAGAAAATTTATAATTAACACATAAAATATTGTGCATTCCATAGCTGTCTTTTTAATCTTTAATCCTAAAATGTCACTGTGTTACTTCTTTTATTGGCTTAAACATTTTTTTCTACAAAATCAGTAATATCTTGGAAACTACAATTTTAACTTTAAAATTATGCATTTTGGATTCTCCTCAATTCTTTAAAATTGTATAACTATCATCACAGAATTATTTTAACATATATGTATGTATGTATGTATATATATTTAAGCTTTCCTTAGCTCAGATGAGATGTATTTTTCAACAGAGCTTCTCATGAGTTCCAGGGGAATTTTTCTTAGCAGAAGAATAAAGCTGTATTAGTTAAACAAGGTCGAAATGGTGCTCTAGGGGGCTTGGTGAACTGATTTGAATCCCTTCTGGTGCCCCAATATTAACGGACCTTAAAATTTTTTTCTATTTATTCTATTTTGAAATAGCTTCAAACACAGTAGGAAAAATGAGAAAAGAGTTGACATCAAATAGCTTGGAGTAACAGTCCAGCACATTAAACAAAATGAGGATTAAGGAAGAACCAGTGTTTCTCAGTCTAACTCTTGCCTGAGGAATGAAGAACAAATGCAAATATGTGGATTAAATGTCATTGGTGCGATGAGACATTTCTTGGTCTCCTTGTCATTAGGACACAGTGCATTGTAACTACAGAATTTGTTGGGGAAGTTTTAAAAGAATCACTTGAAAATGCTATTTTCATTTTCCCAGTCCCTTGTAAATCACTTAAATATTTTTAACACCTGTAAGAATCATATGGACAAACTGAAACAATATATCTAACACAGTTTTTCAGATGATCAGATGATCACAGAATATTAAAGAAATACAGTTAGTTATTTGTTATGTCCAGGCAAAAGTGTCCTCTTTTTCTTTTCTTTTCTTTTTTTTTTTTTTTTTTGACAGGCAGAGTGGACAGTGAGAGAGAGACAGAGAGAAAGGTCTTCCTTTTTTCTGTTGGTTTGCCCCTCAATGGCTGCTGCGGCAGGCGCACCACACTGATCCGAAGCCACAAGCCAGGTGCTTCTCCTGGTCTCCCATTCAGGTGCAGGGCCTAAGGACTTGGGCCATCCTCCACTGCACTCCCGGGCCACAGCAGAGAGCTGGACAGGAAGAAGGGCAACCGGGACAGAATCCAGTGCCCTGACCGGGACTAGAACCTGGTGTGCCAGCGCCGCAGGTGGAGGATTAGACTATTGAGCTGCGGCGCCGGCCAAAAAGTGTCCGCTTAACCACAGAATTTACTATATACTGTGTAAAGGATACAGAAAGTGAAGGAAGGTATCAATATTCACAAAGTATTCTGGCATGGTTCCATATACAGTATATCAGTTGTTTATTCCCCAGTTTGTAACAGGGGAATTAAAATATCCTTTTCCACATTAAATAATTCACAGATGTATCCAGGCCTCCAGGTTAACTATTTAATCTGAATCAACTGGCTATGTGTTTGGATCATGTATTCACATTGGTGAGAGACATATACCATCCAAATATGTTTCTCATTTCTTTAGAATGGAATCCAAGAATATGACTCCTAAATTATTCATTTTCAAAGGACATTTTGTAAAGGAGCTGAGGGAAGCTGCTGCTGTCTCTTGTACCAGTGGTTCATGCCCTTCATAGTATAAGCTTTAGAATCAGTGGTTCTTTTCTTTTGTCTCCACCTCACCTTCTGTAATTCTTTCTCTATGTTCAGAGGTCAAAAAAGTATTATCTTTGTTTGAAGCTTAATTTGGCCATTTAGTATCTGCCTTGAGGCTAAAGGCATAGCTTGGAATAGCAGAAATTTGAGTATCAGTATCCAGAGGAAAAAAAATAATTCTCTTTGATAACACTTTCATTCTTACTGAAAGTAACTAATGAATTGAATATTTACCTACTTCACTGATTTTTAATTTTGGGAGAAAGATTCCAATTTTCTACTTGTCTGTTTTCTCCTCCCTAGCCTTTAGACATTTCATTGGGAAGCAGTACTCTGTCCTTTGCATTTTTAGAAAACAAAATGTACTGAAATTTAAGCTACTCTAATTTATGAATACATTAGAATATTATTATGTGCAACTTTCCCTAGTTTCTCAAAATCTTTACTTTCCCAAACTTATGTTTAAGATTTTTATACTCTGTAATTTAATCTTTAGTCAATCTTATATTTTCCTCATTAATTGTAGGAGGTGATGGTTTTTTTATGTGTTTCCACACTCACTTCAGTGTATCAACCTCATCAGATGGTATAGCTGTTCTCTTGTTAAGAATTGAAGACTATAACTCAAAATTCCTTTTCCACTGTGTACACTGTCATTCAGGAACTACACATACAATTTTAATATTGGTGTGTATTCCTGATGACCAAATATTTTATTGTCCCAGACAACAAACTGCTGTCTTACTCTTAGATCAAATGATTAATTTAACAGCAAATATTGCAGAATTTAACAACATATGACCACTTCTAATCACCTGCAGTGGGGGTAATACTGATTTGGATCACTATGTTTCTCACGTTGACATCTATAGTAGCTTTCCTCCAAGACTACTAATGACTTCACCTCACTGAATTTTTTTTAACTTTTATTTAATGAATATAAATTTCCAAAGTACAGCTTATGGATTACAATGGCTTCCCCCCCATAACGTCCCTCCCACCCGCAACCCTCCCCTTTCCCAATCCCTCTCCCCTTCCATTCACATGAGGATTTATTTTCGATTCTCTTTATATACAGAAGATCAGTTTAGCATACATTAAGTAAAGATTTCAACAGTTTGCTCCCACACAGAAACATAAAGTGAAAAATAATAGATGATTTTTTCAATGATGATGAAATCAGATCAGACCTATTGTCATGTTTAATCCCAGTGAGAGTCAAGTTGGGAATTGATAATTTCTTTTTCTTTTACAGAAGATCAGTTTAGCATACATTAAGTAAAGCTTTCAACAGTTTGCACCCCCATAGAAACACAAAGTGAAATATACTGTTTGAGTACTCGTTATAGCATTAAGTCTCAATGTACAGCACATTAAGGACAGAGATCCTACATGAGAGGTAAGTGCACAGTGACTCCTGTTGTTGACTTTACAAATTGTCACTCATGTTTATGGCATCAGCAATCTCCCTATGCACCAGTCATGAGTTTCCAAGGCTATGGAAGCCCCTTGAGTTCTCCGACTCTTATCTTATTTAGACAAGGTCATAGTCAAAGTGGAGATCCTCTCCTCCCTTCAGAGAAAGGTACCTCCTTCTTTGAAGACCTGTTCTTTCCACTGGGATCTCACTCACAGAGATCTTTCATTTAGGGTTTTTTTTTTTTTTTTGCCAGAGTGTCTTGGCTTTCCATGCCTGAAATACTCTCATGGGCTTTTCAGCCAGATCCGAATGCCTTTAGGGCTGATTCTGAGGCCAGAGTACTGTTTAGGACATCTGCCATTCTATGAGTCTGCTGAGTATCTCGCTTCCCATGTTGGATCACTCTCCCCTTTATTTATTCTATCAGTTAGTATTAGCAGGTACTAGACTTGTTTATGTGCTCCCTTTGACTCTTAGTCCTTTCATTATGATCAATTGTGAACTGAAATTGATCACTTGGACTAGTGAGATGGCATTGGTACATGCCACCTTGATGGGATTAAATTAGAGTCCCTTGGTATGTTTCTAACTCTACCATTTGGGGCAAGTCAGCTTGAGCATGTCCCAAATTATACATCTCTTCCCTCTCTTATTCCCACTCTTATGTTTAACAGGGATCACATTTCAGTTAAATTTCAACACTTAAGAATAACTGTATTAATTACAGAATTAAACCAGTCATATTAAGTAGAACAGACAAAAAAACTACTAAGAGGGATAATGTATTAAGTTGTTCATTAACAGTCAGGGCTATGCTGATCAAGTCACCGTTTCTCATAGTGTCCATTTCACTTCAGGAGGTTTCCTTTTTGGTGTTCAGTCAGTTGTCACCGATCAGGGAGAACATATGGTATTTGTCCCTTTGGGACTGGCTTATTTCACTCAGCATGATGTGTTCCAGATTCCTCCATTTTGTTGCAGATGACTGGATTTCGTTGTTTCTTACTGCGGTATAGTATTCTAAAGAGTACATATCACATAATTTCTTTATCCAGTCTACCGTTGATGGGCATTTAGGTTGGTTCCAGGTCTTGGCTATTGTGAATTGTGCTGCAATTAACATTAGGGTGCAGAACGCTTTTTTGTTTGCCAATTTAAATTTCTTTGGGTAAATTCCAAGGAGTGGGATGGCTGGGTCGAACGGTAGGGTTATATTCAGGTTTCTGAGGAATCTCCAGACTGACTTCCATAGTGGCTTGACCAGTTTGCATTCCCACCAACAGTGGGTTAGTGTCCCTTTTTCCCCACATCCTCGCCAGCATCTGTTGTTGGTAGATTTCTGTATGTGAGCCAATCTAACCGGGGTGAGGTGAAACCTCATTGTGGTTTTGATTTGCATTTCCCTGATTGCTAGTGATCCTGAACATTTTTTCATGTGTCTGTCGGCCATTTGGATTTCCTCTTTTGAAAAATGTCTATTGAGGTCTTTGGCCCATCTCTTAAGTGGGTTGTTGGTTTTGTTTTTGTGGAGTTTCCTGATCTCTTTGTAGATTCTGGTTATTAACCCTTTATCTGTTGCATAGCTTGCAAATATTTTTTCCCATTCTGTCAGTTGTCTCTTCACTCTCCTGACTGTTTCTTTTGCAGTACAGAAACTTCTCAATTTGATGCAATCCCAAAAGTTGATTTTGGCTTTGACTGCCTGTGCCTCCCGGGTCTTTTCCAGAAATTCTTTGCCTGTGCCAATATCTTGAAGTGTTTCTCCAATGTTCTCTAATAACTTGATGGTGTCAGGTCATAGATTTAGGGCTTTAATCCATGTTGAGTGGATTTTTGTGTAAGGCATAAGGTAGGGGTCTTGCTTCATGCTTCTGCACGTGGAAATCCAGTTTTCCCAGCACCATTTATTGAATAGAGTGTCCTTGCTCCAGGAATTGGTTTTAGATCCTTGATCAAATATAAGTTGGCTGTAGATGTTTGGGTTGATTTCTGGTGTTTCAATTCTGTTCCATTGGTGTAGCCATCTGTTTCTGTACCAGTACCATGCTGTTTTGATTACAACTGCCCTGTAGTATGTCCTGAAATCTGGTATTGTGATGCCTCCAGCTTTGTTTATGTTGTACAAGATTGCTTTACTTATTCGAGGTCTCCTGATTCTCCATATAAATTTCAGCACCATTTTTTTACAGATCTGAGAAGAAGGTCTTTGGTATCTTGATTGGGATTGCATTGAATCTATAAATTGCTTTTGGGAGAACGGACATTTTGATGATATTGATTCTTCCAATTCATGAGCATGGAAGATTTTTCCATTTCTTGGTATCCTCTTCTATCTCTTTCTTTAAGGTTTTGTAATTTTCATCGTAGAGATCTTTAACGTCCTTGGTTAAGTTTATTCCAAGGTATTTGATTGTTTTTGTAGCTATTGTGAATGGGATTGATCTTAGAAGTTCTTCCTCAGCCATGGCATTGTCTGTGTATACAAAGGCTGTTAATTTTTGTGCATTGATTTTATACCCTGCTACTTTGCCAAACTCTTCTATGAGTTCCAATAGTCTCTTAGTAGAGTTCTTTGGGTCCCCTAAATAAAGAATCATATCATCTGCAACAAGGGATAGTTTGAGTTCTTCCTTCCCAATTTTATCCCTTTAATTTCTTTTTCTTGCCTGATGGCTCTGGCTAAAACTTCCAGAACTATATTGAATAGCAGTGGTGAGAGTGGGCATCCCTGTCTGGTACCAGATCTCAGTGGAAATGCTTCCAGCTTTTCCCCATTCAATAGGATGTTGGCTGTGGGTTTTTCATAGATTGCTTTGATTGTATTGAGGAATGTTCCTTCCATACCCAGTTTGCCCAGAGTTCTAATCATGAAAGGGTGTTGTATTTTATTGAATGCTTTCTCTGCATCTATTGAGATAATCATGTGGTTTTTCTTCTGCAGTCTGTTAATGTGGTGTATCACATTGATTGTCTTGCGCACATTCAACCATCCCTGCATACCAGGGATAAATCCCACTTGGTCTGGGTGGATGATTTTTCTGATGTGTTGTTGCATTCTATTGGCAAGAATTTTATTGAGGATTTTTGCATCTATGTTCATCAGGGATATTGGTCTGTAATTCTCTTTCAGTGCTGCATCTTTTTCCGGCTTAGGAATTAAGGTGATGCTAGCTTCATAGAAAGAATTTGGGAGGACTCCCTCTTTTTGGATTGTTCTGAATAGTTTGAGAAGAATTGGAGTCAGTTCTTCTTTAAATGTCTGGTAGAATTCAGCAGTGAATCCATCTGGTCCTGGGCTTTTCCTTGTTGGGAGGGCCTTTATTACGGTTTCAATTTCTGTCTCAGTTATGGGTGTGTTTAGGTTTTCGATGTCTTCCTGGTTCAATTTAGGTAGGTTGCATGTGTCCAGGAATCTATCCACTTCTGATAGGTTTCCCTGTTTGCTGGCATACAGGTCCTTGTAGTAATTTCTGATGATTCTTTTGATTTCTGTGGTGTCTGTTGTTACGTTTCCTTTTTCATCTCTGATTTTATTGATTTGGGTCTTTTCTCTTCTTTTTTTAGTTAGTTGGGCCAATGGGGTGTCAATTTTGTTTATTTTTTCAAAAAACCAGCTCCTCGTTTGGCTGATTTTTTGTAATGTTTTTCTTGATTCAATCCTGTTGATTTCTTCTCTGATTTTAATTATTTCTCTTCTCCTACTAGATTTGGGTCTGGTTTGCTGTAGGTTTTCTAGATCCTTGAGGTGAATTGAAAGCTCATCTATTTGGTGCCTTTCCAATTTCTTGATGTAGGCACCTATTGATATAAACTTTCCTCTTAACACTGCTTTTGCTGCATCCCATAAGTTTTGGTATGTTGTGCTGTTATCCTCATTTACTTCCAGAAAATTTTTGATTTCTCTTTTAATTTCTTCTATGACCCATTGTTAATTCAGGAGCATGTTGTTCAATCTCCATGTGTTTGCGTATGCTCTAGGGATTCCTGAGTTGCTAATTTCCAACTTCATTCCTTTATGATCTGAGAAGCTGCATGGTATGATTCTAATTCTTTTGAATTTGCTGAGACTTGCTTTATGGCCTAGTATGTGGTCAATCCTAGAGAAGGTTCCATGTACTGCTGAGAAGAATGTAAAATCTTTAGCTGTGGGAATGAAAGTTCTGTATATATCTGTTAGATCCATTTGGGCTATAGTGTCATTTAAATCTACTGTATCCTTGTTGATCTTCTGTCCTGTTGATCTGTCTATTTCTGAGAGTGGAGTATTGAAGTCCCCCAGTACTATTGTATTGGGGTCTAAGTCTCCCTTTAAGTCTGTTAACAAATCTTTCAGATAAACCGGTGCCCTGTAGTTAGGTGCATATACATTGATAATTGTTATACCTTCCTGTTGAATTGATCCCTTAATCATTATATAGTGTCCCTCTTTGTCTCTCTTAATGGTTTTTGTGGTAAAGTTTATGTTGTCCGATATTAAGATGGCTACGCCGGCTCTCTTTTCATTTCTGTTGTCATGGTATATCTTTTTCCAGCCTTTCACTTTCAGTCTGTATGGATCTTTGTTGGAAAGATGTGTTTCTTGTAAGCAGCAAATAGATGGGTTTTGTTCCTTAACCCAATCAGCCAATCGGTGTCTTTTAACTGGACAGTTCAGGCCATTCATGTTCAATGTGACTAATGATAAGTGGTAACTTTGCCCTGCCATTTGCCAAAGATAAGTTCTAATATATGCTTTGAATTCCCTGTAATCTTTTGCTGTGAGGTTTCCTTCCTTTACCTTCTTTCATATTGATGACCATGTTTCTTGTTTCTGTGTGTAACACATCTTTAAGCATCTTTTTCAGGGCTGGACGAGTGGCAACAAATTCTTTCAATTTCTGTTTGCTATGAAAAGTCTTTATTTCACCTTCATTCACAAATGATAGCTTTGCAGGATATAATATTCTGGGCTGGCAGTTGTTCTCTCTTAGTACCTGGGCTATATCTCGCCATTCCCTCCTAGCTTGCAGGGTTTCTGATGAGAAGTCAGCTGTGAGTCTGATTGGAGATCCTCTGAGAGTAATCTGACGTTTCTCTCTTGCAGTTTAGGATCTTTTCTTTATGTTTCACTGTGGAGAGTTTAATTACAATGTGTCGTGGTGAGGATCTCTTTTGGTCGTGTTTATTAGGGGTTCTGTGAGCTTCCTGTACTAGGATTTCTCTGTCCTTCTCCAAACCTGGGAAATTTTCTGCTAATATCTCACTAAAAAGGCCTTCTAATCCTTTCTCCCTCTCCATGCCTTCAGGAACTCCTAGAACCCAAATGTTGTGTTTTTTAATAGTATCCTGAAGATTCCTGACAATATGTTTTAGATTTCTAATTTCCTCTTCTTTTCTTTGGTCTGACTGTATCCTTTCCTCTTCTGTCTTCTAAGTCCGATATTCTCTCTTCTGCTTCACCCATTCTGTTTGTAAGGCTCTCTATTGTGTTTTTCATTTGATCTATTGAATTCTTCACTTCATTGTGATTTCTCGTCACTATCCCAGTTTCCTGTTGTACTAGTTATTTCGTTTCATTTTGATTCCTCCTTAATATTTCATTTTCACGAGAGAGATTTTCTACCCTGTCCATTAAGGATTTCTGTAGTTCAAGAATTTGT
This sequence comes from Oryctolagus cuniculus, assembly GCF_051225735.1. Taxonomy (NCBI): domain Eukaryota; kingdom Metazoa; phylum Chordata; class Mammalia; order Lagomorpha; family Leporidae; genus Oryctolagus; species Oryctolagus cuniculus. The sequence goes on along the minus strand of NC_142885.1, from coordinate 46,839,694 downwards.
TTTTGAGAACTTCTTAATGTTCTTATCAATTTTTTGAGATCTGCTTCTTGCATTTCTTCTATCTCATCATCTTCATAATCTTGAATTGGGGTGTCTTTTTCATTTGGGGGCGTCATGGTGACTTCCTTGTTTTTATTACCTCGGTTTTTGCGTTTGTTATTTGGCATATTGGAAATATTTGGTTTCTTCACTGTGGTGCTTTTTCTTGTTATACTATGACTCTAGATTAAGTGGACTGTCTGTTTTTGATGGAGCCTTAGAGGCTTGAGATGGGTGTGGCCTGAGAGCTCTGTTTAGTGTGCCAAAGGTGACACTCCCAGGTTAGGCGTGGTAGATCTCTCTCTCTCTCTTTCTTTCTTTTTTTGATTCAAAAGGGAAGTAATTCTGCACAGCTGAATGAAGTTGGAGGTAGTTAGCAGGCAAATGATATACCCACAGGAGCCAGAGATCGGAAGCTCTTTCCCAAGGACCACACAGGGAATCTGTTCTGCCCTCAGAGTGGGCTCAAATTCTCCTTCAGTCTCCCACTGGGTTGCCAAAGTTACAGAATTGTAGCGTCTCTGGAGAGTACTCATGTGAATTCTGTGAGTTCTCTCCCCCACTGTCTCTGTTTTCACAGTCTCAGTTCAGTAGCACCACAAATTTACTAGGTCCTAATCTCCTGTTAATTCGCCCCACCCAGAGTCAGGTTTTTCTGCTAGGCTCAGGGCCGGTGCAGACCTGAGGTCGCTCTGCTTATGACGTATGTCCAAGATGGCGCCTGCTCTTTGTCTTGCTTGCCCTTGAGAGGTGAGCGGAGAGAGAGAAACCCGTGTCTGTACTAGTCACCCTTTTTTTTTTCTCTCTCTCTCTCTCTCTCTTCCAGTTAGCCTGGTGAACTCCCCCCCACCCCCGGGGGTCGTTTCCTCTAGTCTCCTCTCTCCGCTTGCCTGCCGGTGTCTCGGGCTATTGAGGTTCGGCTCACCTCGCGTTCCAGTGCTGGTGTGTTGAGTCTGCCACTGGTGTCCCGAACTGTGGGCTCCCACACTCTCCACACAGGTCCACTGTGAATCACGCGTTCTGGAAGAGTTTCTTCTGCTGTTTCCTCCCCTACTCTTCCTTGAACCTGCAGTATCTCCACTTTTATTAAACTGTCTCTCCCCAGACTATCAGTGTGCTCCCTTCCTATTCCACCATCTTCCACCTCACTGAAATTTTTAAACTCCCCTTCATTAGTTCCAATAGCCTCACTGGAGAACATGCTTGGTATCTAAATTGAGGAAAACGCTGAGTCGCAGTAGAGTGAGACAGAGTAGAAAACATGGCTCTGTTTTCCATTAAAGAAGGAAATGTAGTTACATTGTCACAAGTATGTGAGTTTTTCCCAAAATGACTATTGTCCAAATTTAATACAAAATGTCAGAGATGCAGAATGGCAAAATTAACAATTTGTTCTTCAAATCTCAGTACCTTGGAAAGGACTACCTATTAAATATTCTTTTACAATGTGCTCTGAGATTTGGGAAGCTAAGTGAAGGGTCATTTTTCTAAAACATCATTCCTTCCACTACCTCCATGAGGTAATATTTTCTTTCAATCAGCCATAGGGTTTTCTGTCATGAAGTACACTTTTGGAACACTGACTTCTAACTAAAATTTTAAGATCTGCAATTTTTTTGCTGCCTTAAGTAAATCTCACTCTTCATTAAGTTCAGATTGCCCTTGGTAACTGCCGCCTGCCTTTAGCTACTAGAATGTCACGACTGTATATTAAAACCTCACTTATCCCACAGTAGCGAGGGCAAGAGGCACAGATAGCACAGAAAGCCATATATAAGCCAATATCATTTCCAATGTAGCTTTGAAATATTGAACTTTTCTCTTTTTTTTTGAATCTTTGCTGAAATACTATGTTAATGTCACCATGCTTAAATGGTACATTCCTATCCTTTGAAAATTAAAAAAAAAAGATTTTCATCTTTCTTTATTTTCAAGACTGAATATATATTTTCTCCTTTTTGAGGTTATTACAAAACTAAATTTTTTGGAAAATGCTTTTATCCATTTCAATCATTTTCCATGTGAATCTAATTTCAGTGCATGCATTCAACACTTTAACTTTGAATAGCCAGGGTAAATTTATACAAAATATAAATGTGGGTTAAGAAAAATCTCTTGACATTATAGGTTTCTAGCATTTCAATAGTAAAATTTCCTGGAACTGAGTTTTTGATAAACTTTATTTAGGAGAGGGAGAGAAAAGCTTCCAACCACTGGTTCAATTCTGTAATGCCTACAATTTCTGAGTCATGTGCACATCCAAAGCCAGTAACTGAAAACTCAATCTAGGTACCTCATGTATGAGATAGGGATCTGATAACTTGAGCCATAACTACTGCCTCCCAGGGTACACATTTAGCAGGAAGCTGGAATCAGGAATGGAGCTGAGGCTTAATTACAGGCACTTTTGATATGACATGCGTATTTCCCAATCAGTCTCAACTGCTAGGCCAAATACTCACCCTAGTACTGAATTTTAATAAGTTACTAGAAAAGTACATGTGTTGTGAGTATAGTTATATTTTATTACACTTTTTATTAATTAGAAATGGGTACTAAAATATACAAATTAAATGCTATGAAAAGTCATATTTGCTTTAAGACACATTTGGAAACAAAATAATGTAAAAATAGGGGCTGACATTGATGTGTATTGGGTGAAACTACTTCTTGTGACATTGGCATCCCATCAGGGTGCCAGTTAATGCCCGACTGCTCCACTTCAGATCCAGTTTCATTCTAATGGCCTGAGAAGGCAGTGAAAAATGGTCAAAGTGCTTGGGCCACTACCACCTACATGGGAGACCTATATGAAGCTCCCAGCTCCTGGTTTCATGCTGACTCAGCCCTGACCATTGTGACCATTTGGAAAGTGAACTGGTGAATAGAAGGTCTCTCTCTCCTCTCTCTCTGCCTCTGTTTCTGTCTCTCTCTTTCTCTCTCAACATTCAGATAAATGTTTAAAATTAGGACAAAATAAATGTTCTTAAACCCTTCTCGTGAGTACTAGTCTTGTTTTATTACTTAGTTGTCTCTACCATTATTAAAGATCCCCAAAACATCTTGAATAACATTTAAGGAAATCACATACATATTTTTATGAAAACTGTATTTTGTGGTTATAATGAAAATCTGCAATTTTATTTCTATATGCTGAAATAATGGATCTTTATCGTTATTATCAGGTCTAGATGTTATAATTTCTTATAAATGGATAAACAATAGTGCAACATTAGAATAGGACAGAGAACATTCTAACAGTCACTCCAAGTAAACAGAGGTGCTGTCAAAATATGCTTGAACGACTGTTTCTCTTAGTTTTATTTGAAAAATAATGTTTGTACATTGATATTATTACATTTTTCTACATGTAATGAATTGTGAATTAGAGCAGGGTATATTGTATAATTTAGTATCATTACTTGAAGTTTTACTGCCTGGTAAAATTAGACACATGATTCATGTGCATAAGCTTTTATTCTGTTTGTTTGTGTAAGCATTCTAAGCAATGTTCATGTCATGTCTGTTTTCTTCCTGCTTTTTTTACTCTTTAATGGTCAAGATTCTAATCTCTCTCACTCTATTTCCTTCTTCTTCTTAGATTAAATAAATAAATAATTTTAAAGAGAAGAAATTATACATAGGGTATAATTTCAGAGTGCCTGAGTTTGGGTCTTGTGTCTGCTCCAGCTTCCTACACTGTGCATTCTTGAAGGCAAAAGATGATTGCTCTGGCACTTGACCTCCTGCCACTAATATGGGATACATGGATATAGTACCTAAATCCTAGACTCAGCTAGGACAGGCCCTGGATATTGCAGGCAATTGGAAAGTGAACCTGAGGATGGACGCTTTCTTTTGTGTCTACTTCTCTGCCTCTAAAATAAGTAAATATTTTTTTAAAAAAATAAGTGGAATTGTTTTTCCAAATCTGAGAATTGAGTATTAAAGTAATTGAGTAACATTAATATCTTAACATTTATTCCCTTAAAATTTAAAATATGTTTTATGTGACATAATATTCACACAGTTCAGGTGGACATTACATGGATTTTAGTATATTTACTGAGTTACATAACGATAATCACAGTCTAATTTAGAAGCTGTTATAAGACAAACTTTAGTGATGTGAATTTTTAAAAATGTTTTTGAACAAAACTGATTCATGACTTGGGCAGCAATAAGAGCCAGGAAAGTTTACAAAACTGGGCTTTGCTTTATGTGCAGTGGGTGTTTGGCTCAATAAGTTGAGTGAGTATCCACATTTTTTGGCACAGCCTAAGACTGCCAGAAGCATAGCTGGTATTTATTGGCTGAAACCAAACAATTTGTTACCAAAAATAATTCCCAAATTAGTTTTTTCAGTTTGTTTATGGACTAAATCATACTGAAGTTCCTTTTGTGGGTACTGAAGGTCTGAAAACAGCCACTGGCTAATTTTAAGTCAAGGGCATCTTTTCTTTAACCCATCCAAAACTCCATGCTATTAATTTTGTGCATGACACAGGTTCCTCAAGGCTCCTTGGAGTGTCTTTCCTTATCCCTACCCCACCACAAGACCATCAGTCTACACTTTTTTTCTTGGATATTTGTCATTTATGGATATTTATTATAATTAAAATCATGTTATGTACATTCTTAGTTTCTTTATGTTATCTTAATATTTTTGAGATTCATTGTTATGGTGCATATCATTATTTAATTTGTTTTGATTACTAAAGAGTTTTATATATAATGAAGTCCTACACATAGCTGTTACAGAGAAAAAGAGACCTGCACAGGTATATTTCCCATCTGCTGGTTGATAGCACAAATGTTTACAACAACCAGGGATGGGCCAGGGCCAGAGCCAGGAACTGGGAACTCACTTCTTATCTCCCACGTAAGTAGAAGAAACCAAACTATTTGAGCCATTACTGCTGTCTCCAATGGTCTAGAATCATAAGAAGCTGAAGGTATGAGATGTAACTAGAAATTGAGCCCACTCAGATATGAGACCTGGGAGTCCTCACATACATCTTTTTAAAGTTTTAATTACTATAAGACTAACAGATTTCATGTAGTACATAGATACATTTCTAAGAATATGATACCTGCCTCCCTTTTCCTTCATCTTCCATTTTTTATTTTTAATTTTTGCAGTAATATATTTTATTACTTTATAATCCTAGGTTAATAGTCCACTAAGTAAAGACTTCTACAAGTAAAAAATAGACCACTGTTCTACCAGTTAATATTCCCACCAACAGTGATTCAGTATACCTTTTTCTCCATATTCTCTACATCATTTGTTACTTTTGGAATTTTGAATGATCATCATTCTAAATGAGGTGACTTAAAAATTTATCATTGCTTTTAATTGAATTTATCTGATGGTTAGAGATCCCGAGCATTTTTCATGTGTCTGTTGGCCACTTGTATTTCAATGCCTGTTCATGCTCATATTTTAGATCTGGGATCTTGGATCCTTACTTTTTTCTTAACTGCTAGACCAAATTTTGGCAAATATCTGCTTTTTATCAGGTTGTAGAAGTTGCTTTCAATTCTTGTTCCAGTTGGTGTTCAAACTTAGGTTGGTGATAGACTTACCCAGATGCTTTTTCTGTTAAGGTGATTGCATGAAAATATTCTTAATGTTATTAACATGATATTTTATGTGCATTGTTTTTTCAGATGTTACACATGCTATATACCAACATACTTCATAAAATTTATGAAAATATAATTATAAGCGCAGTTAGGTGCAAAGATTTTGAAGTTCATGTCTAGGTTTCTCTTAAGGTAGGTTTCCATGAACTTTTTGAAGATTTTTCATATACGCAATTTCATATTAATTCCAATGAATGTTTTTAATTAATTTTTTTAATTTTTAAATTTTATTTAATGAATATAAATTTCCAAAGTACAGTTTATGGATTACAAGGGATTTTCTCCCCCCCATAAATTCCCTCCCACCCGCAACCCTCCCCTCTCCTGCTCCCTCTCCCTTTCCATTCACATCAAGAATCATTTTCAATTCTCTTTATATACAGAAGATCAATTTAGTATGTATTAAGTAACGATTTCAACAGTTTGCACCCACACAGAAACACAAAGTGAAAAATACTGTTTGAGAACTAGCTATAGCATTAAATCAAAATGTACAGCATATTAAGGACAGAGATCCTACATGAGAAGTAAGTGCACAGTGACTCCTGTTGCTGACTTAACAAATTGACACTCTTGTTTATGGCATCAGTATCAGACATATGATATTTGTCCCTTTGGGACTTGCTTTTTTCACTCAGCATGATGTTTTCCATATTCCTCCATTTTGTTGCAAATGACCGGATTTCATTGTTTTTGACTGCTGTATAGTATTCTATAGAGTACATATCCCATAATTTCTTTATCCAGTCTACCGTTGATGGGCATTTAGGTTGATACTAGGTCTTAGCTATTGTGAATTGAACTGCAATAAACATTAAGGTGCAGACCGCTTTTTTGTTTGCCAAAGTCATTTCCTTTGTGTAAATTCCAAGGAGTGGGATGGCTGGGTTGTATGCTAGGGTTATATTCAGGTTTCTGAGGAATCTCCAGACTGATTTCCATAGCTGCTTTACCAGTTTGCATTCCCATCAACAGTGGGTAAGTGTCCCTTTTTCCCCACATCCTCTCCAGCATCTGTTGTTGGTAGATTTCTGTATGTGAGTCATTCTAACTGGGGTGAGGTGAAACCTCATGGTGGTTTTGATTTGCATTTCCCTGATTGCTAGTGATCTTGAACATGTTTTCATGTGCCTGTTGGCCATTGGTATTTCCTCTTTTGAACAATGTCTATTGAGGTCCTTGGCCCATCTCTGAAGTGGGATGTTGTTTTATTGTTGTGTAGTTTCTTGATCTCTTTGTAGATTCTGGTTATTAATCCTTTATCTGTAGCATAGTTTGCAAATATTTTTTCCCATTCTGTTGGTTGCCTCTTCATTTTCCTGACTGTTTCTTTTTCAGTACAGAAACTTCTCAATTTGATGCAATCCCAATAGTTGATTTTGGCTTTGACTGCCTGTGCCTCCCGGGTCTTTTCCAAGAAGTCTTTGCAGGTACCTATATCTTGCAGGGTTTCTCCAATGTTCTCTAATAATTTGATGGTGTCGGGTGTTGAGTGGATTTTTGTGTAAGGCATAAGGTAGGGGTCTTGCTTCATGCTTCTGCACGTGGAAATCCAGTTTTCCCAGCACCATTTATTGAATAGAGTGTCCTTGCTCCAGGAATTGGTTTTAGATCCTTGATCAAATATAAGTTGGCTGTAGATGTTTGGGTTGATTTCTGGTGTTTCAATTCTGTTCCATTGGTCTATCCATCTGTTTCTGTACCAGTACCATGCTGTTTTGATTACAACTGCCCTGTAGTATGTCCTGAAATCTGGTATTGTGATGCCTCCAGCTTTGTTTTTGTTGTACAAAAATTGCTTTAGCTATTTGAGTTCTCCTTTGTCTCCCTATGAATTTCAGCACCATTTTTTCTAGATCTGCGAAGAATGTCTTTGGTATCTTGATTGGGATTGCATTGAATCTATAAATTGCTTTTGGGAGAATGGACATTTTTATGATGTTCATTCTTCCAATCCATGAGCATGGAAGATTTTTCCATTTTTTTGGTTTCCTCTTCTGTTTCTTTCTTTAAGGTTTTGTAATTTTCATCGTAGAGATCTTTAACGTCCTTGGTTAAGTTTATTCCAAGGTATTTGATTGTTTTTGTAGCTATTGTGAATGGGATTGATCTTAAAAGTTCTTCCTCAGCTGTGGCATTGCCTGTATACAAAGACTGTTGATTTTTGTGCAATGATTTTATACCCTGCTACTTTGCCAAACTCTTCTATGAGTTCCAATAGTCTCTTAGTAGAGTTCTTTGGGTCCCCTAAATAAAGAATCATATCATCTGCAACAAGGGATAGTTTGAGTTCTTCCTTCCCAATTTGTATCCTTTTAATTTCTTTTTCTTGCCTGATGGCTCTGGCTAAAACTTCCAGAAGTATGTTGAATAGCAGTGGTGAGAGTGGGCATCCCTGTCTGGTACCAGATCTCAGTGGAAATGCTTCCAACTTTTCCCCATTCAATATGATGTTGGCCGTGGGTTTTTCATAAATTGCTTTGATTGTATTGAGGAATGTTCCTTCCATACCCAGTTTGCCCAGAGTTCTAATCATGAAAGGGTGTTGTATTTTATTGAATGCTTTCTCTGCATCTATTGAGATAATCATGTGGTTTTTCTTCTGCAGTCTGTTAATGTGGTGTGTCACATTGATTGATTTGTGAACATTGAACCATCTCTGCATGCCAGGGATGAATCCCACTTTGTCTGGGTGGATGATTTTTCTGATGTGTTGTTGCATTCTATTGGCAAGAATTTTGTTGAGGATTTTTGCGTCTATGTTTATCAGGGATATTGGTATACAATTTTCTTTCAATGCTGCATCTTTCTCTGGCTTAGTGATTAAGGTGATGCTGGCTTCATAGAAAGAATTTGGGAGGATTCCCTCGTTTTCAATTGTTCTGAATAGTTTGAGAAGCAATGGAGTTAATTCTTCTTTAAATGTCTGGTAGAATTCAGCAGTGAATCCATCTGGTCCTGGGCTTTTCTTTGTTGGGAGGGCCTTTGTTACTGTTTCAATTTCTGTCTCAGTTATGCGTCTATTTAGGTTTGCTGTGTCTTCCTGGTTCAATTTAGGTAGATTGCATGTGTCCAGGAATCTATCCATTTCTGATAGATTTCCCTGTTTGCTGGCTTACAACTCTTTGTAGTAATTTCTGATGATTCTTTTTATTTCCGTGGTGTCTGTTGTTACATTTCCTTTTTCATCTCTGATTTTATTGATTTGGGTCTTTTCTTTTTTTAGTTAGTTGGGCCAATGGCGTGTCAATTTTATTCTTTTTGTTTTTTAAAAGCAGCTCTTCGCTTGGCTGATTTTTTGTATTTTTTTTTATTCAATCCTGTTGATTTCTTCTCTGATTTTAATTTTTTCTCTTCCCCTACTAGATTTGATTCTGGTTTGTATCTTTCTATATTAAATGTCCATTAGTAGATTTCTTCATAGTACATTTTGATTTTTTATCATTATTGATTTTTTAGTAATTTGTATTTTGCCATGCCTTTAAATTATCATGGAAGCTGTAGTATTAAAATAATGTGAGAGAATGAGGCATCAGGCAATTTTTGAATACCATCTTTTCAGTCTACTCTGATGTAGGAAGGAGCAGATAAATATGCCTTCTGTACAATGCTATTCAGACTTGTTGCAGGAAACAAATGAGAAATTCTGTGTAAGGTAAATAATAAATTATGTCATCTAACTTTGGGTTTTATCAAGATATCAAACTGAGCCTACCTTATATTTTTTGTCAAAATTACATAATGAATTTTCTAATAAGAAAAAATAAAATGTAACACTGTAACTGAATAACAATATGACTATATGACAATTTCATGACAGGCTGCTTAATACTAATTTATCAGATACAGTGCAACATTTGCATATATATTTTATATACCTGTTTTTAATATATAACATGAAAGATTATATATGACAGCACAGTGGGGTAAGTCACCAGTTGGGATACTGGCATCCCATACTAGAATACCTAGGATGAAGTGCTGCCTTGGCTTTTGATCCACATTCCTAATGCACACCATAGGATGTAGCAAGTGGGAAACCTGGGTGGGGTTCCTGATCCCTATCCTGAGCCTGACCCAACCCCAGTTGTTTTGCACATTTGAACCAGCAGATGAAAGGTGTCCCCCAGCCCTTTTTCAACTAAATAAACTTTAAAAATGTTAAAACAATCAAAATATGTCTAACAGGAAGAATTGTGAAAGCAATAGGTTAGAACATTTAGAATAGTATATAACATAAAATCATAATAAAACTTTATGTATTAGTATATAATAAATGCATAAACAAAATGAATGATATATAAATTTCATTTAAAAATTGACAGGTTAGTATGGAAGATATTTTTACAGCATTTTGATCAGCAAACAGAAAGTGAGCATTACTTCAAGTGCTAGAATGTAACTTTGAGTATCTCAAATTTAGACTTCAATAATGTCATAAGAGCATAAGCCTACAAATTATATTATCTATCAAGTGTGAAATGACAGCAGAACTACCACTTAAGAATACCTGAGAAATTATTTAGACTCATGCAAATTTTATTTATCTTATCTAATAATTGTATCTGGAAAAACATGTCCATACAAATTATTTTGAGAAAAAAAAGTTACAAAAATCCTCAAAATGTCCACCAGAGGCAAGAGGAACATGGGAGAAGTTTTGAATAACAAGCATAAAACAACAGACAGAATGAAAGAAAAAAATTAACTGAGAAACACATGCTTCCCCTAGGACACTTGCTTGCCACTTGTGCCTCAAATCTGTGAGTGATTTACAACACTCCCTCTGATCAACTGGAAGAAACAAAGAAATTTGCCAACTAGAGGCTTTCCAAGGACTGAAGGACATCAAATGAGATAATCAAATTGAATATAATGAAGCATACACAAAAGGAAGACATCAGAATGAAGGTTATCAGAAAATCAATATAGGAATCGTGTTTCAAAAATTTAAAGTAGAAAAAGAAATCATTAATAATGAGAATGAGAAATCATGAGTAAAGAAAAATGAACTTCATTAGCTATATTGGGAAAATAACAAAAAATAAATATATTAAAAATGTAACAAATGCATAGTTTAAACATTGAATTAAACTTGGTTGATTAGAGTGTTAATGAACTGAAAGACTGAACTTCAAATTTGCCTTAAAGAATGACCATGAGATAGAAAAATCCAAATGTAGTCATGTGGCAACCAGAAAGAAAGAATCAACACATTCATTTGGATCATAAGATTAGAGAATTTATAAAACTATGAAAGATGTGAAAGAGGCGGCTGTGAGCCACCATAAAAATAGCCTCTTAAAAATAAAATAATAAGACTCCTGAGACAAACTGTTCCAGAGACGGCCTTGGAAAATGGGGAGTAAACCGGTTCACAGAGAAAGCAGTCAGCTACTGACCAGAGATCCGCAGAACACCTGCCTTGTAGATAAGCCCCCTTCCCTACGCTTGCTCAAGGTTAACTAAGAAAGTTACAAGGCACGTAGCAACCTACTCCTGTCTCCTAGAAACCCCCTCCCCTAATGTATCCCTTTGACCTAGTACTTTTCCACCGACATTAGCACTTCAGACTGCCATACAAGGCCCGCTACTGAAAATTATCCAATGAACTTACGCCAGTCTTTAATATGTTAATTCTGTGGTTTTGCCTTTTAAAAGCTGTAAAAGATAGCTGCTCGGGGCTCCTCTTGCTTGCTTGCTGCTTGCAGCAGTAGGGGGCCCATTTGTACAAATGAAATAAAAATTACCTCCTGCTCTATTGCATCGTCTGGTCTGGAGTCTGTGTTTCTGGGGTCGTCACAAGAGGACACCGCTTTTGGGGTCCTACAGATGTAATCCATTAAATACAGTTTATAAATGCCCAACATAATATATCAAACATAAGACACTCAATACATGATTTCATTATAGTAAAAAATTTAAAAAGTAAAATTTCTCAAAGAGAAATCAGAATCAAATTCAGTAAAACTGAGTAGAAGTCAAATTTAAGAATGCATGGAGGAAAATACTTGAAACTTAAAAACAATGACAGTGAAATCTCCACAGCCTTTATTAAAAAACACACAAAAAAGAGAAATATAAAAATACCATTGATGACAAAATTAATGTCCAAGCTAGGATTGAATGCTTATCTATTTTTATTTTATAAAAGTGATTTTTTTTTTCAAAATAACAATCATGAAATATTTGATTTTCAGCAAGTACTTCTACAGTGATTACTTAAAGAAGAAATAAAAGTTTTCTTATGTGGAAGTCTGAAATCAAAATGAAAGAACAAGTAATGGTAAACATGGAAATACTTAACCACGTTGCTTGTTAGCTGAAAGAAAATGTTTTGCACAGCAATATAGATTACAAAGTACTTAGATATAAATTATAATTCCATAAGGATTTATTGAATCCCATAGGAACATATCCCATTAGAATAATTTTCATCATGTGTGAAATATCTATTTAAGGCAATTATCATCAAAATTTATATTTACTAATTTTTACTTTATTTGAAAAGGATAGGGTGATAGGAGAGAGAGAGAAAAAGAGAGAGATATCACTCATCTGGTTTTATCTTCAAAGGCTGGCAACAGCAGCATACAGAAGGCTAAATCCAGAATTCTAGATCTTCATATATTTCTCCTACAAACTTAAGAAACCTACAAACTTAAACCAGCAAGCACTGCCTTCCAGGATATGCATTTTTACAAAGCAGAACCAGAAGCAGAGGTGGTATGCAAACCCAGGACTATGATATAGGATGTGTGTATCTGAAGCAGCATCCTCTGTGCTGCATACTCACCCAAAGACCACCCTTTTTAAAGCCCAGTTTGTTAAAATTCAAAGCTTTTCCATGGTATACTTTGAAAGATATTAATTATCCTTTTATTTTAACTGATTAGCACCAATGGACTGACAGTGGCAAAGGCATTGACCACAACACCCTGTACACCCAAGATAACTGAGTCATATGTCCGCAGTATCATTGAGGAGAATGGGATGATGAAATCCACCCAGTACATGACCACAAAGAAACTCACCAGCAGCAGGATGGTCTGGGTGGCCCTCTTCTCTGAGGAGGGGAGAGGCTGGTGCTGTGAAGGTGCAGGGACCTCCTCTGATGCCTGACCAATAGGATCACCATGTACACACTTGAGAGCAGCATGACTCCCACAAGGAAGACGTCCCTGGATGTTGTCAGTGTGAACATCAAACTCCTGATGCTAGGGCTTATTGGGGGAAATGAACAATATTTAGTGAGAACCATCAGATTGGTTTGGGTCACAAAGGAAGATGCCATAGTGTGGATGATTGTGCTAGTGCTGAAACACAGAGAAACCATAATAAAAAGAATAATAGAAGATGAACTGTGTGGAGCTATGTTTAAACTTTGCCAGCCAGGAGTTGCTGGGATTAATGGTGATGGCCTGGATAATGTTCAAGAGGCAGGTGGTGCAGATGGAGAGGCCCCTCATCACCCTAATTATGCAGAACAAAGCCTTACACTTGAAGTCATTGAAAAATTTCAGAGACTCAGACATGTCCAGAGACCTCAAAACAACACAGTGAGAAGCATCACTGTGTGTACAAGGGCCAGATGACAGGTGATCAGATCAGCAAGCTTTGGCTTGTGATACTGCAGGAGGGTGAAGATGTGGAAGAGGAGGAAGTTGTTGGATGAGATTCCAATGCCAGCTTGGCAGAGAATATATCTATATGAATATATATAATATATAAGATATATATATGCAGAAAGTGTGCTCATCTTAATAACAGGGAGGAAATATATGCATGCCTGCAAAGCTAACAAATACAGTAGATCTCTCATCATCAACAGGCATTACTCTGCATACCATAAATCTAATCTGTGTGTTACCTTCCCATCTTCAGAATTGTGTCAGATTTCTGTTATTTTCAGTTTCCATACCAAAAATTCCTCATATGAGCTCATCAATTCAGTAGGGTACAGTGAAATTATTGCTTTCAATTAGCAAGAGAAAAACAAATAGGAACAGTATAAGTTGATACTAAATTTTCATCATGATCAACACATAGTGATTTTTTATTGCTAACAAAATTGTGGAATAATCTTCCATGCTTTAAAAAACTCTTAGATCCTCAACAGTTGAGATTATTCTTTTTAAGCCTTATTAAACATATTTTACAATGTTAAAATTTCACTATTACATTATCATGCTATTAAATGAAATATAAGCAAAACAATGTTATCTAATTAATTTAATCTGGGGGTTTCATTCCATGTCATGTAATTATAACAGAAAAATTATATAACACAAATGTAATTTCTCACAGTTCTGGAGATTGGAAATTTCACAATGGAGGGTCTTTCATTTGATGTGTGTTTTCTTGCTGTGTTTTCCCATAGCAAAAGATTAAGCAAGAGAGTACACATGCCTTTTTAAAATTGCACCAACTATACCCACAAAGGTGTGACCTTTGTGGCCGTGATCTCTGAATTATCTCATCTCTTAATACTGCATAAATGGCAATTAAATATCAACATGCATCTCAGAGGGGACATTTTACCCATAGCAATGTGACAAATGTTTACTTGTGTGATGCTGAGAAAACTGAAAATTACCACATTCTCTTCATTTCCTAAGGCCAATGAGTGTGTGATTGTTTTCAATACCACTCGTATCAATATAGGAATATTAATATAAGTATTCAGGTATGTTGGGGAATTTTGTCCTTGGTTCATATTTAGAGATTCATAGTTGAATTAGAAAAAATTATAATTCCAATTGAAATCCCTGTGTTTATAATGTTGAAACCATAGAGTCTGTTATACGTTTGATACTATTTTACCAAAAGCTTCACTTACTAAAATATTCGTGTATGTGAACTGCCAGAGTCAAACAACCTGTTGCTACCATTAGTAAGTTGTGCATTCTCAGCAAACTTGGTTTTGCTCTCAGGTTAAACCAGGAGAAGCACCAATATCATGTTGACTTAAAGGCACAATCATAATCATTCCTAGATTTTAATAGTTCCTCTTAAGTATTAGTGAAAAATAAATAGGTCACAGATACAAATACTTGCTTATGTTGCTAGAATATACCTAAACCATTTTATAAATGAAATGCATTTTGAGCCATAAAACAAGGAGACAATCAGATAAAATATTGCAGAAAATAATTTTAGAATTTCTTCTGTGACCCAAAGTTATATCTACCTCACTCTCTTGGATGCAATCCTATCACATCTGCAAGTGTTCACCTATGGGAGGGCAACACAGTATTTCAGCAAGGCTCTGAGGACATTGATGCTGACGCTGGACTGCAGAGGATTATGGTTCCCAAGAAGAGAAGTTAGTAGATAAAAACAGAAACTGCATTAAACATATTTTAGGTAAATGATTTAAATAAAAGTTTATCCCAATTTCATGCTATTGCAAACTAATAGACACATATTGCATATTTTTACTAAAGATCATTTATTAATTTCCTGTAATTTAAACTTAATTGAGGACCCTGTGTTTGAATTTGCTGAATTTGTAAACCCTGACATGGAAACAGTTAAAGGGTTTTGAATAATACAGTACAGACAATAGGAGAAAGAAAATAGAAGGTATATATAGAGATCAAATCCGTTCGTGTCAGGTAACAGTTGATCATAGTGTAAACAAAAATGGATTCCAATTGATTTATTTAAAAATACACAAATGTGAATGCTTATCATAGAATTTACCATGAAAAAATGATACTCAGTTACCATTTTCTGCTGGGGACAAGGATGAACCTTGTGAAATCAGAAGATGAACAATGAAGATGTATTTCATAATCATTTTTCTGATTTTTATTTTAGTGTCAATATTTTAAGCTCCAAAGTATATAGGTAATTGTGAATTATAGTGGGGCAAATAGCTCTATTTAACATACTAAGAACAAAGGAATTACCACAAAATCTATGAACTTACACCAAAGCAAAGAGGAGTGAAATTCAGAGAATTATAGCTTTACAAAAAATATCATCTATATGTGGATTTTTGTACTCTACTTATCTCAGATGTAGCTATGTAATCTGTATTACAAAATAGTACCTTAGGCTTTAATGTTGAATTCTAGAAATCAAAATTTTTTCTAATTAATTGACTATATTTTGTATAACATTGTAAAACCTGTGACTGGTTATCCACAGCACAAAGAAATTTCTGAAAATCTTACAGATATGATAGGTTTGCAAATGTCTTATCATCATGTGCCTATACATCATAAACATGAGAGGGTGAGAGTCATAACAGAGGTCTAAGGTAGGGAATTTGGAAGGAAATTGAAAAGCTGTTCCCTCTGTTGCAGGTGTCCTAATAGGGGTGACTGGAGGCTCCTTATCTCAGAGTGCCCATGCTCAAATACAAGAAATGAATAATAGCTGCTGAAACAAAATTAACTATCACCAGAGTCCACATAGAACGTATTGAGTTCTACAGCTTGTTTCTTGAGGCATTTGGTTCTCATCAGCAAGTCATAACTAATTCTCCTCGTTACTTTGCTTCATTTTGTCATTTATTTCAAGTACAAAATTTATTGATTCTATCTTTGTTATTTCACATTACTTCAGCAAATCAGAAGCATGCTTATTTATGGGTTACAATGAGAGTATAGGATACACATATACCTCAGATAGTGATTCAGTTGTTAATTCACCTGTTGATTATCCTGTAAATTTGATTTTCCTTTGTGAAGAGAACATTTAAAATCTCTATTAGAAATAATGAAATACACAGTACATTAACAATAAGAGTCATAATTCTGTGCAACAGAGGACTAGAGTGTGTTTCTGTTTTTAAACTGAAATTCTACACTTTGCCTTTTGGAATTTAAAGGCAAATAGGCAGGTGGCCTGCTGAATTCAGGCATTATCATGTAACTAATGATGACTAAATAATGATGTTGTAATCAACTGATCATTTAAAACATATTTTAAATCTGAAATTAAAACTTTTAAGGTAAACAGCAGAAGTAATAAAACTAGAGGATTCTGTTGTTTAAAGGAGGTCTTAGTTCTTGAAATTTGAAATTTTTCTCTCTAATAGAAATATATATATACTTTTATTGACATGATAATATTCAAATATTGTGAAAATTTTAAAAGCTTCAAAATATTTAAAACTTACCCTTAAATTTAAAATAACTCAAAGCAAAAAGAAAGCATTCCATCTTTTACCTTAATGCTTTTGAGACTGCTTCTCTTAGTATCACATATCACCATTTGATTTATTTTGATTATTAAGGAGTTTTCTAAAATAAAGACGTGCTGTATATTTCTTTTCACTCATTGGTATGTATTTGAATTATTTTCACATTTAGCTCTGTGATTAGTGCTGCAGTGAGCCTTTATGAGGATCCATGTTTTCATGTATTTTGGTACATAAGTGGAACTGCAGTGGCTGGGTCATATAATTCACTTTATGAACATTTATTGATTGATTTGAAAGTCAGATAAAGAGACAGAAACAGAGACAAAGACATCCAGAGAGAGAGAGAGAGCGAGCGAGCAAGCAAGCAAGCGCCTATCCACTGGTTTATTTTCCCAAGTATCTATAGTAGTCTTGATTAGGCCATGTTGAAGCCAGCATTTGGGAACTCAATCCAGGCCTCTCAACTGGTTTTTATGGATCCAAATTCTTTTTTAAAATAGCAGAAATTTATTTCCCCATGTCTGAGATCAGTGTGTGCACAGTTTCAACTCTTTGAGGCCCCTCTCTTCATTATATGGATAATCATATTCTCCCTGTAGCCCCACATTATCTTCCCTCTGTATGTATTTGTGTTCTAAATTCTTTTTTAACTTTTATTTAATAAATATAAATTTCCAAATTACAACTTTTGAATTATAGTTGTTTTCCCCCCATAACCTCCCTCCCACCTGCAACCATCCCATCTCCCACTCCCTCTCCCATCCCATTCTTCATCAAGATTCATTTTCAATTATCTTTATATACAGAAAATCAACTTAGTATTTACTAAATAAAGATTTAAACAGACTGCACCCACACAGACACACAAAGTATAGAGTACTGTTTGAGTAGGAGTTTTACTCTTAATTCACATAGTATAACACATTAAGGACAGAGGCCCTACATGGGGAGCAGGTGCACAGTGACCCCCAGTGTTGATTTAACAATTGACACTCTTATTTATGATGTCCGTTATTGGTCACCTTGGAAGAGAGGAGGTGAAGTTGTGATTAGGCCAACAGGTATGATTATACACTTTTCCTCTGATGACAATGGAAGAGATCTACCATACACAAATTGGGTGTCACCCTACATTCTCATTTCAGCTAGGGACACTGACCAGAGCTCCCTGGCCATATGCAGCATTTCCACAAATACCTAAAAATAAAAGCAAAAATTCATGAAAAGGAAGACAGCATGGCTTCCTAAAGTAACACAACAATACTTCAATATCAGTCTGTGATGATGAACAGATTGATGAAATGCCTGAAATGGAATTTAAAAAAGTACATAGGATTAGTCAGAAGCAACGATAAACAAATTAATGAGGAAAAGAAATCCATACATCGCCAGCCCCGTGCGATGTTTTTTCATAAGCACCCTAATGAGGGTGCTGAACTTATTGCTATAATGTAACTTGATTGTAGCAAATTGGGGAAAAGGAAGGAGCCCATTAAATAATTGACAAACTCAGCTTGGAGAATTTTCTAAGGTATAATGTCATTCTTCAGCAGTTTCATGAGTAATGGATTGGGTTAGAAGCTCTATGGCATTTCTGTCCTGGGATTCAGCAGACTTGATGAGAAAAGTTTGTGAATCCTGAGTCTGAAAAAGTATTTTATGGTAATATAGAAAGGACCTAAAGCAAAAAAAAATAAACATTTAAAAAAAAAACCTCCAAGCTGCAGCAGATTCAATTATGAGGATAATACTACCTCATACTTTCCTTGGAGGAACAAACTACCCATGGTTTGTTATAGGACCTTGCTAGTTTTTAAGTACAAATGCTTTCTGTATTCCAGATTGTTATTTTTGTCATTGTTACTCTGCTTCAAAAATCCCATATAAGGTGTCCCCCCCAACTTTTTATACAGATTTCTTTTTTTTTATTGTGATTAGAGAAATTTCTAAACAACTTTTTGGTGATATATTCTATATATATTCAAAAGTATGTAATATATAGATAAAAATGATCAGTTAAACTGAAAAAATACTCCTCATTCCTCATATCTTAACTATTTGCATACAGAGTTGCTTTCCATATTGCTTATAGTAATTTTAATTACCACTGATTAATTTGAACTTTTGAATCTTAGTAAGTTTAGTTTGTAGTGACAACTAAAAAGCAAGCAATCATTAATCTTAATACAATTGTTTAATTCATTTTCATTTGAACGGCATAGACAAAGGTAGACAGGGAACTTCCCTCAGTTCACTTTCCAAATATTCACAAAATTAGGGTGACACCAGGCTGAAGCCAGGAGATCAGAACGCCATCCCTGTCTCCAATATGAGTATGAGGGATTCAGGTAGTCAAGCAATATTCTGTTTTAGTTGAGACACAAGTGGAGACACTATGCCCAATTTCCAGGATAGACACTTTTCCTATGGCATTTGTATATTGGGTCTTGGGTGCCACCTACAAGTTCCTGATCCAGTGGTTAAATAGGTGAGTGATTGCATTGTGCAAATGGCAATGGTAAAATTGCTACACATGTGCTGTGAGTTGGAAACCTCACTGCAGCTCCGTAAGCCAAAAAACTGTTCTCCTTTCAGTAAAGGAGGCTTGAGATCCCTCCTAGCAGCTCCTCATCCTTGATGTAGACAGAAAATAGTAACTAGGCAGCATTATATGGGCCCCAGAAACACTCACATTTTTTGAAGGTTCTGGTGGAAGTTTATTGATTAAACAAATACTATTCACATACTATGTGCAGCTGCTTTTCCAGACACTTGGGAAAATTCAATGAACAGAAGCAACAGCAAAACCTGGGTCTTGATTGTACTCAGGGAGTCAGACTCTCCTGGTAGATCTTCAAAGCAGGCCACATCCACAGAATGTCAATTTGAAACCCTGGTCTCAAGATAGGGATGCATAGTCTGACATATGTGATGAACCTGAAGACAACTAAAAACTTGGTGGAATTCAGTTTCAGGAGGGGGGCTTCTTGAGGTGGGTGCTATGATGTAATAGGTAGCTTGTACCATTGTTATCCTATATGGGCACTGGTTCAAGGTCCAACTGTTCCGCATCCAATTCACCTTCCTGATAACTCAACTGAGAAAGCAGTGAAAGATGGCCCAAGTCCTTGGGCCCCTGCACTTATGTGGGAGACCTGGAAGAAGCTCCTGGCTCCTGGCTTTAAACTGGCTAAATTCTAGCCAACATGGCCCTTTGAAGAGTGAACCAGTGAACTGAAGACTTCTTTCTCTCTGCCTTGCCTCTCCCTCTCTGTAATTCCACTTTCCAATAAATAAATAAACCTTAAAAAGGGAGGGGTGCTCCTATGCCCTTGAAAGAATGTAACAAGGTTATGGTATTGGCTCAAGTCATGGGATTTATCTTTTCTGGCTTGAGCAGTGAGAGTCCCAGTGTCCCAAACCCACCCACATGACTGTGCTTCCCCTTGCATATGCTCAGAACAATTACATAAATATTGTTCACATGGATAGACCCATAACAAGAATGGTGTCCTTCCCTAGGACCTGAAGAATTCAAAGTGTTCAGGGCATTCAGTTTCTCCTGATGGCTCTGAATAATTATAGCCTCAGCTCAAGGAGAAATGGAATCTGGTTCCTGGCCATGAAGTGAGGACAGGGGCAGAGTCTCTGGTGTCCAGTGGCAAAAATCAACATCCATTGCTCTGGGTCAGCAACACTCCCCACTGCATGGTGACTGCTGGGGCCCTAGAACTCCAGCTGCTAGTTAAGCCATGGAGAAAGGCCTGAGGTTACACATGACCAGGAAATAAAGGTTAGCCCCTAACATTGTATATGCCCTCCCATGGAAATACCCTATAAAGGACTGGGAGAACATTTGCTGTTTAGCAATTCCAAATCCCAGTTATTTTAAGATTTAAGCTTTTTATTCAGTGAGAGAAATGCATAGAAGAGTG
This sequence comes from Oryctolagus cuniculus, assembly GCF_051225735.1. NCBI lineage: Eukaryota > Metazoa > Chordata > Mammalia > Lagomorpha > Leporidae > Oryctolagus > Oryctolagus cuniculus. Next base: position 46,818,916 of record NC_142885.1, on the reverse strand, counting down.
ATATCCCTAAGAAAGAGAAACCTGGATTCATACCAAGCACAGGGAGCCAGCCATGTGGAGGAGCATGCAGACAAGGAAGCATGGGGGTGGCCTAAGGCCTCATCCCCAAAGGCGTGGGACAGCAAAGGCCTACAACGGCAAAAAAAGGCAAGGAGGCCAAAACAGTTGGTCCCAGACCTTTAATGCACTTCCAAAGGGGAGTGGTTAATTATCCTGATTGGCAGGTGGGCACACAGGTGTGGCCAGGTAGGGGCATGAGGTTACACAGGGGCATGGTAAACATGTGGTCTTCCAGCTCACAAACCTAACCAATTTTATTCTATATGCCTGCCTACAGCATTCACCTCTCAGAGACTCCATTCCCTTAATCCTACGGGATATTGAGGGGCATAGAATTATCACATCTTCTATAGATGCTTCCTGGTTATGAGGGGTGTAGTGCAGACCCTACCTGTCCTGCGTCTGGAAGTCTCTATCTTATCTAACAAATTCGTTTTGTGAGCTGAAGTAGTCTTGGTCACCTCCATTGTCTTTTTTAAATTAGCAAACAAAAATTGTATATCTTCATGTGTACATTTTTGACATACAAAATAGTAACCAGTTTTTAAGCATTTGGAGGAAAAGGGTTTTTAAATTTGATGCAGTGCGCTTCATCAAATTTCTGTTCTTAGTTGTGCTTTTGATTTAATAGCTAAGAATTATTTCCCTTAGTCCAAGAGCAGAAAAACTTATTCCATTAATTCCCCCTAAGAATTTTTTTTAGATGTGGAAATCATTTTTATGTGTCTAATCAATTTTGAGAATTCAAAGTCATTCTTTTGCAATTGGATATGTACTTTTTCCCAGGATCATTTGCTAAAGACTTTTCTTTTTATATTAAATTATTTCATACCTTTGTCAAAATCAATTTGCAATCAATGTTTCTATTGAATATGAAAATCTGTTGCACTGATCTACATAACTTTATATATAATGCTAGTATCTTACATTTGACAAGTGTTATTTTATAATAATTTATATCAATCTGAGTTAATCACAATATTTTATTATGCCTTTTAAAGATTACTTTGTATTTTTTTGTTTCTGTTGCAAATCCATATGGGTTTCGTGCAAGTTTTTCAAGTTCCAAAACTACATATGGAGTTGGAAGGGGTTGCACTGAATTTTCAGATCGACTTGTGGGGTTGTTGTATCCTTAACAGTAGTTAATATCACAGTCCTGGAACATCAGAGGGCTTTCAATTCATGCATTGACTATTTGATTTCTTCTATCACATTTAAAGCAGTTTTCAATCTGAAGTCTTTATGATTTTTTACTGAATTTGTTTCTGAAAATTTCTTGTAATCATTTTATGAATGGATTTATATTCTTAATTTAATTTTCAGATTGTTAATTACTGGTCTATAAAAGAATTTAATTCTTTGTGTTCATCTTTTGTCTTATGATACTGAGAAATTATTATAATGAGTTTCTGTATATTCACAGTTTTAAGGTATGTCAAGAAACATTCAATATATGACAAATAAGCCAGTTCTTTTATATTCTGAATAATTTAATTTAATTTTCTTGAATACTTTCCCCAGTTAATATCTCAGTACAGTATTAACAAGGTTGGAAAAAGTGTAAACTATATTTGTGTTCTGAAACTTATAGTTTCTTACTATTGCATATGATGTTGCCTGTGGGTTTTCATGGAAGATTATCAGGAGATCTCACAAGGTCCCTCCTATTAGTATTTTCTTGGAGGATTATCACTAATGGGTACTGAATTTTCCTAATTTTTTTGACTATTAAAGTTATCATTTTCCTCCTTCACATAAGTGATATTGTGCATTACCTCAGCTTAATTAAAAAAAAAACACTAGCTCATCACAGTATATTAAAAGTTTTGTATTTTACTGAATCTGGTATTTTTTGTAGATTCTTGTGTCTGTGTCATGTGGAATAACATTCTGTTGTCTCCTTCATTAGTACTGCTTTTTAAAAAATATTTAATTATTTATCTGAGAGGCAGGGGAGAGACAGAGAAATAGATCATGTATCTGCTGGTTCACTCCCCAATGGCTGCAATGATTGTACTGGGCCAGGCCAAAGTGAGGAGCTTGGAATTCCCTTCATGTTTCCCATGTGGGTTGCAGGGGCCATTAGGAATTATGCTTGCGGCATCATTCACTACCTTCTAGGTACATTAGTAAGGATCTTGATCAGAATCAGAGCAGTCTAAACTGAAGCCAGAACTCTGAATTAGGATCCAGGTATCACAGGCAGCAACTTAAAAGACTGAACAACAAGCTGCATTGCTATGCTATTGTCATTGGTATCATGGTAATATTGAGCTAATAGAATAAATTAGGAAGTGTAAGCTTTCTATTCTGGGGAACATTCTTTGAAAACTTGACTATTAATTTTTCATGAAGTGTAAAATTCACCAACTAAAACATTTGCCTTTGGAATTTTGTTTCGTGAAATATTTAAATTAATATCTGTATTTAATTGTTAATTGAAAAAATATTTTCTGCCCATACAAGTTCCTCAGTAGATTTTATTTCTTAAAAAATAAAAACCAAAAAATATTTTACACATTTGTTTTAGAGCCAGAGAATGAGAGTGAGAGGCAATCTCCAATCTGTTGTTCACTCCTCAAATCCCTGTGAAGCCTGAGCTAAGAACACAATCCAAGTAAACTCAACAACTTGAGCCATAACTGAGGAGTTAGGAGCTGGACTTAGGATCAAATGCAGGTGCCTCAATGCAGGACATGGGCAATCTGTGTGTACTCTTACTTGCTAGGCTAAATGCCTCCTCACCCCCACACATTCATTTTCTTGAGTTTACTTTAATAATTTGTGTGAATCACAATTTTTTTCCTAATAGGTAACATTCAGTGATAATGTATTTTCTAGAAAGTTGAACTGTAGAAACTGGGAACCTTAATAAAACATGAGGCTGTGGCCCACTAAAGAGTGACTCAAAATTTTCTGTGGCAGGATAGAGACTATGCCTATTACTGAGGTTATTAATATACATATTTATTGTGCAAGCCAAGTGAGTTGTTGAAAATAAATTAAAGTGCCACAGCTGCTATTTGCATTTGTGTTTAATATAGAGGCTACTATGTTTATATCCTGTTTTCAATAATATTTAAATAAGACATAAAAGGTACTGTAATGGCAGGAAATACAAAATACTAGTGTATATGAATACTATTATGAAGGAAATATGATGAATCAGTGTGTTTATAACACAGCACACATAATGTGTTCAACAGAGCTCCATGCCATGACACAGTAATAAACATAATTTCTAAGTGTTTAAAAAATCCAATGATTCACAGAAAGTATGTTGACACATTTTTAATCATAATATGCGTCATTACATGGCAATAACATAAGCATTTTTGACACACAGTAAATAAATGGATATAGGAAACACATTCTATTTTATGGAGTGAAGACATATAAATTTCTAGAATCATAAAACAGAGTAAATTATTTATTTTTAAATGAGCATAAGGAATGTATATATAATTATCATAAAGGTTGGATAATTAGTTACAGCAATGAATGAGGGGGCAGCACTGTGGCATAGTAGGCTAAACCTTAGTCCGTGGTGTTCAGCATCCCACATGGGCACTGTTTTCTGTCTCAGCTGCTTCTCTTCTGATCCAACTCTCTGCTATGGCCTGGGGTAGCAGTGGGTGATGGCCCAGTCCTTGGACCCCTGCACCCATGAGGAAGACCTGGAAAAGTCTCCTGAATCCTGGCTTTGGATCTGCCCAGCTCCGGCCATTGTGGCCATTTGGGACATGAACCAGATATATTCATTCTCTCTCTCTCTCCCTCCATCTCGATCTGTAATTCTATTTCTAAAATAAATAAATAAAAGCTTTAAGAAAGCAATTAATGAGTAGTAGTTTTGGTGACACGATACAGATTTTTTTTAAAAAAAATGACAAGAATAGTGTGAGAGGAAAGATGTGCCCTTGAATGCACGATAACAGAAATTTAACAGAACATCTTTGTCCATGCCTCCCAAATAACAACAGAAACCATCAAGTCAGTGTAACCAGCAAGTACTATGTAGCAAACTACTATGGGCAAAGTTAATTGAAGGCTCATTTAATTACCTTCTGAGTTATATGAAAAAGTCCAAATTAAGATAATTTTTACTGTCAGAGAATTGCTGATAATGAACCATGGTAAACACAGATGAAAGACTAAGGTATATAATTCTGCCAGTGCCAGCTTAGTGTTTTAGAAAAAAAATTATCTAGGCTACGTATAGTTACTATTCTCTGCATAGAATATTATCATTTGAAAGATCTGAGCAAATATAAAGTGAAATTCAAATAATAATAAATAAGCACTTCCTAAATTGTTTTATAAAACAGAATATTGGGTTGTTCCAAATAAAGAATATGAGATTTTTAACAAGATTTTTATCTATGTACAAAAATAAACACATAAAATCTTTTATTAACACGTATGTTGTTGATATTTGTGCTTTTTGGAAATCAAATGTTATCCAGTCTAAATCTTTAAGGCAGACGGATGTAATGTTCAGATAGATACAAGAGAACTTAAAATGGCAAATAAACTTGGAAGGAGCACATGAAGACATCACAGATATGGGAATGAACCAAGGGAATGAAACAGAAGAACAATCAACCAAGAAACCAGTGCTCCATTCAGATTTGGAGGACTGCAAGGACATCAAACCCATGTGCCTTGTATAATATTGCCACAGGTAAGTGAAATAAACAATAGAAATAAGATGACTGAAGAATCTCAGATGTGACATACCCATGCATCAGAACAAAAACATAGTTTATTTTGCAATCAGGAAAAAAGATACTAGAATTTGTATCTAAAGAGTTTCCAGTCACATAACTCTACATGTAGAAATTATCCATAAAATATTCAAGCAAATAACAATAGGAAAAATGGGAAATAATGTGGAAAGATAAGGTGGGAAGAGCAAGAATATCTAAGATTGGTAAGCTATATAAGGGAAAGTTCTAAAGAAAAAAAAGAGGTGAAAATATTATGAATAAAATTAACATAAAACAAGGGAGAAACTGCACAGGGATGGTGAGAGAGCTGATGAACTGAGATATTGAAAACAATGAATACAATGCAGGGATACAAAATCATAGAAGATATGTTAGAATGACATACATAGGAAGATTAGCATGAGAAGGATTGAAACATCCAATTGTTTCTCTAGAACATTAAAAAAACACACGGAAGCAATAATCAAAGAATGAGTGATTGAGACTATATTTGAAAATCGTATCCAAATACTTCAATTATAAAATGCAGTATGCCAAAAAGACAAAAAAGTAGAAATACACATAAAGAAATAAGTACATTACCTAACCTCAAAGGAGATATTTAAAACAATAAGATAAAAATAGACATCACCCATATGATTGAGACAAAAAAATTAACTAGTATGGCACAATAAAACAGAAACATCAAATTAACCATGCCAAGAGCAATTATTCAAGTAAGAGTTGGATCCTTAACTAAAACATGTCTAATGAGCCACGGTGAGTAAAACACTTTGAAAAATACACACTGAGTTGTGATTACCAGTAGGAGCTTTCTAAGCATACATGTCAAGAAGAAATAAATATTTTCTTACATTAAAGAAAATAAAATAAGAAGAGACATTACATGTGTCAAATCCTGGTTCACACTGAAGTAAAGAAAAAACATAATCCTTGAAGCATCAAGTTTTAAAGAATTTAGATACAATAAGATAATTACACATTATATTTTAATCTGACAAGGTATCATTAGGCTTGGCTGGCGCCACAGCCCACTAGGCTAATCCTCCGCCTTGCGGCGCCAGCACACTGGGTTCTAGTCCCAGTCAGGGCGCCAGATTCTGTCCCGGTTGCCCCTCTTCCAGGCCAGCTCTCTGCTGTGGCCAGGGAGTACAGTCGAGGATGGCCCAAGTCCTTGGTGGGGTGTAGGGAGACCAGGATACCTGGCTCCTGCCATCGGATCAGCGTGGTGCGCTGGCCACAGTGTGCCGGCCGCGGTGGCCATTGGAGGGTGAACCAATGGCAAAAGGAAGACCTTTCTCTCTGTCTCTCTCTCTCACTGTCCACTCTGCCTGTCAAAAAAAAAAGTATCATTAGGCTTTTAAAACTGTGCATATGATATATATGAAACTTTTTGCCCTATACAAGTAAAAAAGAAAACCTTATGCCATTGAATCACTTAACTGCTGTTTGAAGAACTTTTTTTTAAAAAACATATCCCATTGATAAATCAGTAGAAATTAATGGCTCTTACATTGCATCTTTTTCAGAATATTGGTTACTAATTTACCAAAACAGAAAAAAGTACCCTAATCCACTGTTGGTTGTAATACAAACTGCTAAAACCACTATGGGAAACAGTTTGTAGATACCTCAGAAACTCGAATATAGTCCCACCATACGATCCAACCATCCCACTTGGAATTTACCCAAGGGAAATGAAATAAAAATGAAAGAATTATCTACACCTCCATGATTATTGCACCTCAATTAACAGCAGCTAAGACATAGAATCAACCTAAATGCCCATTAACAGAAGACTGGAAAAGAAATTGAGATATGTACTGTATGAAATACTACACAGTAGTTAAAAATGAAATCCGGTCATTTGCCTCAAAATGGATGAATCTGGAAAACATTATACTTCGTGAAATAAGCCAGTCCAAAAGGGACAAATACCATATGTTCTCCCTGATCTGTGATAACTAACAGATCACCTAAAAGGAAACCTGTAGAAGTAAAATAGACACTATGAGAAACAATGACTTGAACAGCCCTTGACTTGACTATTGAGGAATTTTTTTTTATTTTTTATTAATGTTTGCTACTTAATTCCACTGGTTGAAATCTTTACTTAACATAGTATTAAGCATAGGTGTATAAAGTCAATTGAAACTAAATCTCATTAAAAATGAGAGTGGGAATAAGAGAGGGAGGAGTTGTACTGTTCATCACACATTCGTGAGGACTTACCCCTAAGGGTAAAACTAAAAATTTATCATGGGATTCCAAATCCCATTAAGCTGGGTGATACTAGTGCCATCTTGCATGCTAAAGTGATCATATTAAGTTTGTAACTGGTCATATAGATAGGATTAGGTGTCAAAAAGATCACATAAATAAGATCAGTATCTGGTAATAACAATAGCTAGAACTAAAAAAGAGAGAATGTTCCAACATGTTAAGCAATCCACACAACAGACCTATAGAAAGGCAAATGCCCTAAACAGCACTCTATCCTCAGAATCAGCCCTTAATGCATTTGTATCTGGCTAAAAAGACAATGAGAGCATTTCAGGCATGGAAAGCCAAAATACAGTGGCAAAAAATGTTCTACATGAAGAATATCTGTGAGTGAGACCCCAATGGAGAGAAGGGGCCATAAAACAAGTATGTACTTTTATCTGAAGGGAGGAGAGAACTTCTATTTGCTATGGCCCTGTCTAAATAGTGACAGAGTTTGTGGACTCAAAAGATTCCCTAACCTTGGCAGCTCATGTCAAGAGCCTCAGGTGATCACTGACATCGTAAATAAGAGTGTTAATTGCAGGGGCCGGTGCCATGGCTCACTTGTTAATCCTCCACCTGCAGCACTGGCATCCCATATGGACACTGGGTTCTAGTCCTGGTTGCTCCTCTTCCAGTCCAGCTCTCTGCTGTGGCCCAGTAGGGCAGTGGAGGACAGCCCACGTGCTTGGGCCCCTACACCCACGTGGGAGACCAGGAAGAAGTACCTGGCTCCTGGCTTCGGATTGGCGTGGCACTGTCCATAGCAGCCATTTGGGGAGTGAACCAACGGAAAGAAGACCTTTCTCTCTGTCTCTCCCTCTCACTGTCTGTAACTCTACCTATCAAATAAATAAAAAAATTTTTAAAAAAGTGTTAATTGTTATATCAACAACAGAAGTCACTGTGTACTTACTCCCCATGTAGAACTTCTATCTTTAATGAGTTATACTATGAGAACTGACTGTAAAACTTGTTCATAAACACTACCTTATACTTTCTGTATGTGTGTGTGGGTGCAAATTGTTGAAATCTTTACTTAGTATAGTGTTCATCTTCTGTATATAAACTTAGTTAAAATGAATCTTAATGAAGAATGGGACAGAAGAGGGAGTATGAGATGGGATTAGAGTGGAGGTGGGAGGGCAGATGTGGGGGGAAGAACCACTATATTCCTAAAGCTGTATCTAAGAAATTTGTATTCATAAAAGCTTTAAAAAAAGAAAGAAAATATCCCATTACTAAGTATAAATTAATGGCTCTTACACTGCATGTATTTCAGAATATTGATTATTCTTTTATCAGAACTGAGCAGCACCAGTGGATTGACTGTGGCATAAACATTACTTACAAACTTCTGGATACTTAGAAAGACTCGATCATATGTCCACAACACATGGACTGAGATAGTCATGATGATGAGATTCAAGCAGTAGGTGACCACAAAGGCACTCACCAGCAACAGGATAGTCTGGGTGGCCCTTTTCTCTAGGGAGGATCTTGGAGAGTGGTGGTGTTGTGAAGGTACTGACACCTCTTCTGATGTCTGGACAAGAGAATCACCATGTACACACTTGAGAGCAGCATGACTCCTACTAGTAGGACATCTCTGGATGTTGTCATAATGAAAAATACCCTCCAAAAGATGGAATTCATTGGAGATAGTGAGCAGTGTTTACCAATTCGGAGAAGATCATTTGGGGTCACATTAGGAGGAGACACAACATGGAAGATTACAGTACTACTGATGGACAAATTGAGAAACCAAAAGAAGATTAAAACATAGAGAATATAATTTGTCAATTTATGTTTACATCTCACAAAATAGAAAGTGCTGGGGCTGATGGTGACAGCCTGGATGACACTCAGAATGCAGGTTTGTGAAGAATAAGGCTTTACATATGAGTTCATTCCAAAAATTCTCTGACTCAGCCAGGTCCATAAAAATAAAACACATTGCTGTGAAGAGCATCACTTCATGGACAAGGGCCAAGTGACAGGTGATCAATTTGGTGGGATAAGACCTGTGATCCTCGTAGAGTGTGAATATGTGGAACAGAAGGAGGAAAGAGTTGGCTGCTATCCCAATGCCAAGTTGGAAATAAAAAACATCTATTTATGAAAGCATAAGTGGAATGAGAATTCATTTCAGTGACATACAGGAAATAGTTTTATACCTGTAAGAAAGAATCAATTCACATCACCAATGTTCTTTATCATCTCTATGTTAACCACTTGCATATAATATTCCATTTTGATTTAGAATCTTATTGATTAAGCCCCTGTATTGTCTTCTCCAACAAATAATTTATACATGTAAAACCCCAGCACATCCACACTAGTGGCCTTACAGGTTGCACACTGTCTGTATTCCTATTTTCTCTGGTTTCCATTTTGAGAATTCATATCTTTTTATACTGTGTACACTCACTTCTAGGTAGTGGTCAAATAGTGACAAGAATATAAAATTTCTCAATGATATTTGTATGGTGAAATATTTGTAATTTTTGCAAGCAAGAAAAGAATCACCAAGACAAAAAATGAACAAATATATCTGACTGTAGCTGTCACATGCAATCCCCCTGGCAACTTCTGGTCTCATTCATTCTTTCACATTTTGGGACCCTTGGATTTGTATTGCTTATAGTCCAGTTAACATCCCAGTTTCTAGTAACCATTTTAGCAATTTTGATGCCTTATGCAACCATATTTTTTGTTTATAATGAAGTCGCATATACTCACAATATATGGTACATCCCCAGGTACATGGCTCTCACAATTGTTATTGTCTCAGACATTTCTTGTTTGAATGCTTATAGTCTCAGCTGAAAATTCAGCACTAATGTAATGGAACAAATAAAATTTGTTTAGGAACAAATGTTACAAATCCACTGTTGTTTATGAATATAGCTCATGTTTGACAATGTCCTGGGTTGAAACACTATTAGAAAACTATAAAATATTTTACAAGTACCTGTAATTTTTAAAGGACACACAAGCATGTCTATCATATTGTGAATTGTTCAGTGTTTATGTTTTACTAGACCCCAAAATGAAGTAAAATTTCAACTTGGGTAATTGAGAAAATTTCATAAACCAATAAATATATGGTCTTACACATCTAAGTTTAGTTATGATACAGTGAGTTCTAACACTGAAATCCTGAGCTGAGGATTCTTGTAATATGTCACTTACAACAATCCTGCTTCATCCCACCATTGCCTTGCAGTCTGAATGCAATGAGCCATAGAAACAGACACTCAGGTGAGTCTCCAGTGTCAGTGCATGTGAGGTGAGGCTCCCAAACTGTGCTTATAGAGTAGTGGCATCAGCTCGTCTCACACCAGACCCATAAATGCCACATCATTTATAGAAGCAGGACAGCCGTGTGCTTGGAATGACTATCAGCAAGAGTCACCAAAGGGAAAAGTGAACTTTCCTGGTTCTGGAAGACAACAGATTAGTAGCACCTGGGTTCCACAAATCACCACATGCGGTCTCATTTCCCTGAGCTATATGTGTCTAGTTTGCCTGCTCACTGTCCTTGTCAAAAGACTGAAGGAGGGGCAAGATGGCGGAATAGGAAGGGAGCACACTGATAGTCTGGGGAGAGACAGTTTAATAAAAGTGGAGATACTGCAGGTTCAAGGAAGAGTAGGGGAGGAAACAGCAGAAGAAACTCTTCCAGAACGCGTGATTCACAGTGGACCTGTGTGGAGAGTGTGGGAGCCCACAGTTCGGGAAACCAGCGGCAGATTCAACACACCAGCTCTGGAACACGAGGTGAGCCGAACCTCAATAGCCCAAGACACCGGCAGGCAAGCAGAGAAAGGAGACTAGAAGGAACGACCCCCGGGGGTGGGGGGGAGTTCACCAGGCTAACTGGAAGAGAGAGAGAGAGAGAGAGAAAAAAAGGTGACGGGTATGGACACGGGTTTCTCTCTCTCCGCTCACCTCTCAAGGGCGAGCAAGACAAAGAGCAGGCGCCATCTTGGACATACGTCATAAGCAGAGTGACCTCAGGTCTGCACCGGCCCTGAGCCTAGCAGAAAAACCTGACTCTGGGTGGGGCGAATTAACAGGAGATTAGGACCTAGTAAATTTGTGGTGCTACTGAACTGAGACCGTGAAAACAGAGACAGTGGGGGAGAGAACTCACGGAATTCACGTGAGCACTCTCCAGAGACGCTACAATTCTGTAACTTTGGCAACCCAGTGGGAGACTGAAGGAGAATCTGAGCCCACTCTGAGGGCAGAACAGATTCCCTGTGTGGTCCTTGGGAAAGAGCTTCCGATCTCTGGCTCCTGTGGGTATATCATTTGCCTGCTAACTACCTCCAACTTCGTTCAGCTGTGCGGAATTACTTCCCTTTTGAATCAAAAAAAGAAAGAAAGAGAGAGAGAGAGATCTACCACGCCTAACCTGGGAGTGTCACCTTTGGCACACTAAACAGAGCTCTCAGGCCACACCCATCTCAAGCCTCTAAGGCTCCATCAAAAACAGACAGTCCACTTAATCTAGAGTCATAGTATAACAAGAAAAAGCACCACAGTGAAGAAACCAAATATTTCCAATATGCCAAATAACAAACGCAAAAACCGAGGTAATAAAAACAAGGAAGTCACCATGACGCCCTCAAATGAAAAAGACACCCCAATTCAAGATTATGAAGATGATGAGATAGAAGAAATGCAAGAAGCAGATCTCAAAAAATTGATAAGAGCCTTAAGAAGTTCTCAAAAACAAATTTTTGAACTACAGAAATCCTTAATGGACAAGATAGAAAATCTCTCTCGTGAAAATGAAATATTAAGGAGGAATCAAAATGAAACGAAATAACTAGTACAACAGGAAACTGTGATAGTGACGAGAAATCATAATGAAGTGAAGAATTCAATAGATCAAATGAAAAACACAATCGAGAGCCTTACAAACAGAATGGGTGAAGCAGAAGAGAGAATATCGGACTTAGAAGACAGAGAACAGGAAAGGATACAGTCAGACCAAAGAAAAGAAGAGGAAATTAGAAATCTAAAACATACTGTCAGGAATCTTCAGGATACTATTAAAAAACCCGACATTCGGGTTCTAGGAGTTCCTGAAGGCATGGAGAGGGAGAAAGGATTAGAAGGCCTTTTTAGTGAGATATTAGCAGAAAATTTCCCAGGTTTGGAGAAGGACAGAGAAATCCTAGTACAGGAAGCTCACAGAACCCCTAATAAACACGACCAAAAGAGATCCTCACCACGACACGTTGTAATTAAACTCTCCACAGTGAAACATAAAGAAAAGATCCTAAACTGCAAGAGAGAAACGTCAGATTACTCTCAGAGGATCTCCAATCAGACTCACAGCTGACTTCTCATCAGAAACCCTGCAAGCTAGGAGGGAATGGCGAGATATAGCCCAGGTACTAAGAGAGAACAACTGCCAGCCCAGAATATTATATCCTGCAAAGCTATCATTTGTGAATGAAGGTGAAATAAAGACTTTTCATAGCAAACAGAAATTGAAAGAATTTGTTGCCACTTGTCCAGCCCTGAAAAAGATGCTTAAAGATGTGTTACACACAGAAACAAGAAACATGGTCATCAATATGAAAGAAGGTAAAGGAAGGAAACCTCACAGCAAAAGATCACAGGGAATTCAAAGCATATATTAGAACTTATCTTTGGCAAATGGCAGGGCAAAGTTACCACTTATCATTAGTCACATTGAACGTGAATGGCCTGAACTGTCCAGTTAAAAGACACCGATTGGCTGATTGGGTTAAGGAACAAAACCCATCTATTTGCTGCTTACAAGAAACACATCTTTCCAACAAAGATCCATACAGGCTGAAAGTGAAAGGCTGGAAAAAGATATACCATGACAACAGAAATGAAAAAAGAGCGGGAGTAGCCATCTTAATATCGGACAACATAAACATTACCACAAAAACTGTTAAGAGAGACAAAGAGGGACACTATATCATGATTAAGGGATCAATACAACAAGAAGATATAACAATTTTCAATGTATATGCACCTAACTACAGGGCACCAGTTTATCTAAAAGATTTATTAAGTGACTTAAAGGGAGACTTAGACCCCAATACAATAGTACTGGGGGACTTCAATACTCCACTCTCAGAAATAGACAGATCAACAGGACAGAAGATCAACAAGGATACAGTAGATTTAAATGACACTATAGCCCAAATGGATCTAACAGATATATACAGAACTTTCAATCCCACAGCTAAAGATTTTACATTCTTCTCAGCAGTACATGGAACCTTCTCTAGGATTGACCACATACTAGGCCATAAAGCAAGTCTCAGCAAATTCAAAAGAATTAGAATCATACCATGCAGCTTCTCAGACCATAAAGGAATGAAGTTGGAAATTAGCAACTCAGGAATCCTAGAGCATATGCAAACACATGGAGATTGAACAACATGCTCCTGAATGAACAATGGGTCATAGAAGAAATTAAAAGAGAAATCAAAAATTTTCTGGAAGTAAATGAAGATAACAGCACAACATACCAAAACTTATGGGATGCAGCAAAAGCAGTGTTAAGAGGAAAGTTTATATCAATAGGTGCCTACATCAAGAAATTGGAAAGGCACCAAATAGATGAGCTTTCAATTCACCTCAAGGATCTAGAAAACCTACAGCAAACCAGACCCAAATCTAGTAGGAGAAGAGAAATAATTAAAATCAGAGAAGAAATCAACATATTGAATCCAAAAACATTAAAAAAATCAGCCAAACGAGGAGCTGTTTTTTTTGAAAAAATAAACAAAATTGACACCCCATTGGCCCAACTAACTAAAAAAAGAAGAGAAAAGACCCAAATCAATAAAATCAGAGATGAAAAAGGAAACGTAACAACAGACACCACAGAAATAAAAAGAATCATCAGAAATTACTACAAGGACTTGTATGCCAGCAAACAGGGAAACCTATCAGAAATGGATAGATTCCTGGACACATGCAACCTACCTAAATTGAACCAGGAAGACATCGAAAACCTAAACAGACCCATAACTGAGACAGAAATTGAAACCGTAATAAAGGCCCTCCCAACAAAGAAAAGCTCAAGACCAGATGGATTCACTGCTGAATTCTACCAGACATTTAAAGAAGAATTAACTCCATTGCTTCTCAAACTATTCAGAACAATCGAAAAAGAGGGAGTCCTCCCAAATTCTTTCTATGAAGCCATCATCACCTTAATTCCTAAGCCGGAAAGAGATGCAGCATTGAAAGAGAATTACACACCAATATCGCTGATGAACATAGATGCAAAAATCCTCAATAAAATTCTTGCCAATAGAATGCAACAACACACCAGAAAGATCATCCACCCAGACCAAGTGGGATTTATCCCTGGTATGCAGGGATGGTTGAATGTGCACCAAACAATCAATGTGTTACACCACATTAACAGACTGCAGAAGAAAAACCATATGATTATCTCAATAGATGCAGAGAAAGCATTTGATAAAATACAACACCCGTTCATGATGAAAACTCTAAGCAAATTAGGTTTGGAAGGAACATTCCTCAATACAATCAAAGCAATCTATGAAAAACCCACAGCCAACATCCTATTGAATGGGGAAAAGTTGGAAGCATTTCCACTGAGATCTGGTACCAGACAGGGATGCCCACTCTCACCACTGCTATTCAATATAATTCTGGAAGTTTTAGCCAGAGCTATTAGGCAAGAAAAAGAAATTAAAGGGATACAAATTGGGAAGGAAGAACTCAAACTATCCCTCTTTGCAGATGATATGATTCTTTATTTAGGGGACCCAAAGAACTCTACTAAGAGACTATTGGAACTCATAGAGGAGTTTGGCAAAGTGGCAGGATATAAAATCAATGCACAAAAATCAACAGCCTTTGTATACACAGACAATGCCATGGCTGAGGAAGAACTTCTAAGATCAATCCCATTCACAATAGCTACAAAAACAATCAAATACCTTGGAATAAACTTAACCAAGGACGATAAAGATCTCTACGATGAAAATTACAAAACCTTAAAGAAAGAAATAGAAGAAGATACCAAAAAATGGAAAAATCTTCCATGCTCATGGATTCTAAGAATCAACATCATCAAAATGTCCATTCTCCCAAAAGCCATTTATACATTCAATGCAATACCAATCAAGATACTGAAGACCTTCTTCTCAGATCTGGAAAAAATGATGCTGAAATTCATATGGAGGCACAAGAGACCTCGAATAGCTAAAGCAACCTTGTACAACAAAAACAAAGCCGGAGGCATCACATTACCAGACTTCAGGACATACTACAGGGCAGTTGTAATCAAAACAGCATGGTACTGGTACAGAAACAGATGGCTACACCAATGGAACAGAATTGAAACACCAGAAATCAATCCAAACATCTACAGCCAACTTATATTTGATCAAGGATCTAAAACCAATTCCTGGAGCAAGGACAGTCTATTCAATAAATGGTGCTGGGAAAACTGGATTTCCACGTGCAGAAGCATGAAGCAAGACCCCTACCTTACACCTTACACAAAAATCCACTCAACATGGATTAAAGCCCTAAATCTACGACCTGACACCATCAAGTTATTAGAGAACATTGGAGAAACCCTTCAAGATATTGGCACAGGCAAAGAATTTCTGGAAAAGACCCGGGAGGCACAGGCAGTCAAAGCCAAAATCAACTATTGGGATTGCATCAAATCGAGAAGTTTCTGTACTGCAAAAGAAACAGTCAGGAGAGTGAAGAGACAACCGACAGAATGGGAAAAAATATTTGCAAACTATGCAACAGATAAAGGGTTAATAACCAGAATCTACAAAGAGATCAAGAAACTCCACAAAAACAAAACCAACAACCCACTTAAGAGATGGGCCAAGGACCTCAATAGACATTTTTCAAAAGAGGAAATCCAAATGTCCAACAGGCACATGAAAAAATGTTCAGGATCACTAGCAATCAGGGAAATGCAAATCAAAACCACAATGAGGTTTCACCTCACCCCGGTGAGAATGGCTCACATACAGAAATCTACCAACAACAGATGCTGACGAGGATGTGGAGAAAAAGGGACACTAACCCACTGTTGGTGGGAATGCAAACTGGTCAAGCCACTATGGAAGTCAGTCGGGAGATTCCTCAGAAACCTAAAGATAACCCTACCGTTCGACCCAGCCATCCCACTCCTTGGAATTTACACAAAGGAATTTAAATTGGCAAACAAAAAAGCGGTCTGCACCCTAATGTTTATTGTAGTTCAATTCACAATAGCCAAGACCTGGAACCAACCTAAATGCCCATCAACGGTAGACTGGATAAAGAAATTATGGGATATGTACTCTTTAGAATACTATACCGCAGTAAGAAACAACGAAATCCAGTCATCTGCAACAAAATGGAGGAATCTGGAACACATCATGCTGAGTGAAATAAGCCAGTCCCAAAGGGACAAATACCATATGTTCTCCCTGATCGGTGACAACTGACTGAACACAAAAAAGGAAACCTGTTGAAATGAAATGGACACTATGAGAAATGGTGACTTGATCAGCATAGCCCTGAGTGTTAATGAACAACTTAATACATTATCCCTCATAGTATTTTTTTTGTCTGTTCTACTTAATATGACTGGTTTAATTCTGTCATTAATACACAGTTATTCTTAAGTGTTGAAATTTAACTGAAATGTGATTCCTGTTAAACATAAGAGTGGGAATAAGAGAGGGAAGAGGTGTACATTTGGGGACATGCTCAAGCTGACTTGCCTCAAATGGTAGAGTTAGAAACATACCAGGGGACTCCAATTTAATCCTATCAAGGTGGCATGTACCAATGCCATCTCACTAGTCCAAGTGATCAATTTCAGTTCACAATTGATCATAATGAAAGTTCTAAGAGTCAAAGGGAGCACATAAACAAGTCTAGTACCTGCTAATACTAACAGATAGAATAAATAAAGGGGAGAGTGATCCATCATGGGAAGCGAGATACTCAGCAGACTCATAGAATGGCAGATGTCCTAAACAGCACTCTGGCCTCAGAATCAGCCCTAAAGGCATTTGGATCTGGCTGAAAAGCCCATGAGAGTATTTCAGGCATGGAAAGCCAAGACACTCTGGCAAAAAAAAAAAAAAAAAAAAAAAACCCTAAATGAAAGATCTCTGTGAGTGAGATCCCAGTGGAAAGAACAGGTCTTCAAAGAAGGAGGTACCTTTCTCTGAAGGGAGGAGAGAACCTCCACTTTGTTTTTTTTTTTTTTTATCTTTTATTTATTGAATATAAATTTCCAAAGTACGACTCATGGGTTACAATGGCTTCCCCTCCCATACCGTCCCTCCCACCAACAACCCTCCCCTTTCCCACTCCCTCTCCCCTTCCATTCACATCAAGATTCATTTTCGATTATCTTAATATACAGAAGATCAGCTTAGTATACCTTAAGTAAGTATTTCAACAGTTTGCTCCCACACAGAAACATAAAGTGAAAAATAATAGATGATTTTTTTTTAAATGATGATGAAATCAGATCAGACCTATTGTCATGTTTAATCCCAGTGAGAGTCAAGTTGGGAATTGAAAATTTCTTTCTTTCTTTTTTTTTTTTTTTTTTACAGAAGATCAGTTTAGTGTACATTAAGTAAAGATTTCAGTCGTTTGCACCCCCATAGAAACACAAAGTGAAATATACTGTTTGAGTACTCGTTATAGCATTAAGCCTCAGTGTACAGCACGTTAAGGACCGAGATCCTACATGAGGAGTAAGTGCACAGTGACTCCTGTTGTTGACTTTACCAATTGACACTCCTGTTTATGGCATCAGTAATCTCCCTATGCACCAGTTATGAGTTTCCAAGGCTATGGAAGCCCCTTGAGTTCTCCGACTCTTATCTTGTTTAGACACGGTCATAGTCAAAGTGGAGGTTCTCTCCTCCCTTCAGAGAAAGGCACCTCCCTCTTTGAAGACCTGGAGAACCTCCACTTTGACTATGACCTTGTCTGAACAAGATAAGAGTCGGAGAACTCAAGGGGCTTCCATAGCCTTGGAAACTCATGACTGGTGCATAGGGAGATTACTGATGCCATAAACAGGAGTGTCAATTTGTAAAGTCAACAACAGGAGTCACTGTGCACTTACTCCTCATGTAGGATCTCTGTCCTTAATGTGCTGTACATTGAGGCTTAATGCTATAACGAGTACTCAAACAGTATATTTCACTTTGTGTTTCTATGGGGGTGCAAACTGTTGAAAGCTTTACTTAATGTATACTAAACTGATCTGTTAAAAAAAAAGAAGAAATTAGCAATTCCCAACTTGACTCTCGCTGGGATTAAACATGACAATAGATCTGATCTGATTTCTTCATCATTTAAAAAATCATCTATTATTTTTCACTTTATGTTTCTGTGTGGGAGCAAACTGTTGAAATCTTTACTTAATGTATGCTAAACTGATCTTCTGTGTATAAAGAGAATTGAAAATGAATCCTCATGTGAATGGAAGGGGAGAGGGAATGGGAAAGGGGAGGGTTGCGGGTGGGAGGGATGTTATGGGGGGAAGCCATTGTAATCCATAAGCTGTACTTTGGAAATTTATATTCATTAAATAAAAGTAAAAAAAAAAGACTGAAGGAAAACAATAACATTCCCTTTGAAACAAGGAGAAACTACATCAGATTACTCAAGATATCCCCACTGTGTTGAAAGACCCCTGGCTGACTCCACACTTGCTTCCATCCTATGCCAGGGTCTCAGCTAGATGATGCAACACACCTGTGTGAATTAGGAAAATGTTTCCTCCTCAGAACATACTCTGGAAAAGTAACCATTCATCATGTTTCAAAATCCTGAGCCAGCGACCAGCACTGGATCCAGAATGGAGGTTGCATTTCTTAATACGCCCCCTAACTGAGCAGATTCATTTCTGAGGACTGCGTGTGTATCTCAGTTTTCAGCAGCAAGGAGAGGGTGGGGATTCACTGACCTGTTTACGTTAACTATTCAGATGTGGATGGTCAGGCTGCTGTGGCAGTGCACGCTACGACCTCCCACAGTCATATCCACCAATTCCACACAGAGGTTCTTCATTTCACACACTCAGATATAATGAACAGAAGCATATCAACTAAAAAATTCCTTGTTTCTCTAACACCCACAACCTCCCCTGTTTTATTATTCACAGTAAGTGAAACTTTACTCCAATTAAGGCTGCAACATTTTGACCCAGTTTATTAGTTCCTAATTTGGACCAGTTTATTAATACCATATCTTCTGATTTTCAAGTGATGAAAATTGTTTTCTTATCTTTTTAAAAGAACTTACTTATTTTTGAGAGGAATAGCGATAGAGAGATTTGCATATATATAGAAAGATACACTGAGACACAGTGAGAGAAATCCAACCTGCTGGTTCACTCTTGAAAGACTGTTATAACAGGAGTTACACTGGCCCAAAGATAGGAAGCAGAAACTCACTCCAATTCTCCTATGTGAGTAGCAGAAACCCCATAACTTCAGCTATAACCTTGCCTCCCAGGGTATGCATTTTCAAGAATCTGCAGTCAGGAGCTGGGGCAAGTTATTAAAACCCTAACATTTAAGTTTCAGAACTAGAAAAATTCACTCATTTTAAAGGTATAATTATATATTTTATTAATTTGAGAGCCAGAGAGATGGAGATAGAGCAACCACTGATTCGTTTCCCAAATGCCTGCCACAGCAGGGGTTTGGCAAGACCTGAGTCAGGAAAGAGGGACACAATGGAGGTTTACCATGTGGGTGGTGGGACTCAAGTATTTTAGTCATCACCTACTGCCTCTCACAATGCACATTAATAGGAAGATGGACTCAGGAACAGAACTGGGACTCAAGATCAGACATTTGGAAATGGGAGGAGGTAGAGGAGAGAGAGAGAGAGAGAGAGAGAGAGAGAGAGAGAGAGAGAGGAAATCGAGATAGAGATAGTCATGATTAATATCTGGTATTAAAGGAATATGATAAGAAACAGTGGTGGAATAGGCACAGACATGACATGAGTGATGTTAAGTCTGCAAAGACAGCAGAAGACTTTCTGGAGTGGGAGTACACATGAATTAAAGTTTAATTTGTCCAGACAAAAAAGGAAGTAATTGCTACTAGCATATAGAACTAAATACTGCTGTAACTCACAGACAGTTAGTTAGAATAAACATGTAAAGATAATATCAAAGTGAGAACATTCTTTCTCAAATGAAGCTCACAGAAACAATGTTGCATAAATGTTTTAGACAGCACCTCTGTCCATAAATGCCAAGACTTTTGCAGTGCTCTCTTCCCAGTGCTAATTTTACCAACTAGAACTAATAATAAATACCAAACTCCATTACTGCAACATGAAAGAACTTATTTTCAAGTTTTTGTTAGAGTTGTCTACTGTGCTATACACTAAAAATTTTTATACAACTATGTATTTGCTTTATTTAAATATAATTAGGAAAATAAAAAAGCATAATAGTATGGATAATCAAATAATTAAAAATGGCTAGTACTCAACAAAAGTCTTCAGTAACTTTATTTTGCCTTAATTTTCAGCTACCAAATCCAGTTCTCTAGAGATATTTTAATGCAAACATTACATACTATGTCATTGAATTTGTAGACTATATTTTAGTGCCTACTTCCAAAGGCTGAATAAGTCTAATAAAACACAGTAATCATACTTAAAACAAAATTGCCGGCTGGCGCCACGGCTCAATAGGCTAATCCTCCACCTGTGGCACTGGTTGAGATGCTGGATTCTGTCCCGGTTGCCACTCTTCCAGTCCAGCTCTCTGCTGTGGCCTGGGAGTGCAGTGGAGGATGGCCCAAGTGCTTGGGCCCTGCACCCGCATGGGAGACCAGGAGAAGAACCTGGCTCCTGGCTTCAGATCAGTGCGATGTGCTGGCCACAGCATGCTGGCCGTGGCTGCCAATGGAGGGTGAACCAACGGTAAAGGAAGACCTTTCTCTGTCTGTCTGTCTCTCTCTCTCTCTCACTGTCCACTCTGCCTGTCAAAAAAAAAAACAAAAAAGCAAAAAAACAAAAAAACACAATTGCCTAATTTCCTACAGTAACTGAGTCCCAGGGACAAATGTTTGACCTATTGGATAAAACCAACTGTGATCTCTGCATACCATATCATAGTGCCTAGACATAAATACCAGCTTCATTTCTGTTGCAAGTTACCTGTTAATTAATACCCTGGGAGGCAGCAGTGATAGCACAAGTACTTTCCTCCCTATAACTTGTGTTTAGATCTGTATTGAGTTCCCAGCTCCTGAATCCAGGCCTGTTAAAGCCTGTCATTGTGGGCATATGAAAGTAAACCAGTCTAATGGGAGTACTCAGTCTCTCTCTCTTTTTCTCTTTCTCAGTTCAATAAAATAATGTTCCTAAAAATTCAGTTTCAGTCACTTTTATCATTAATATTGTAGAAATCCCAAACTTCCAGGGATTTGGGGTGACACTATTTTGCATGACATATTTTTGTTGAGTTTTTAATTTTTTATTTACATAAGGTGAGCAAATTTCATGTTTTTCATATATACAGATTTGAGCACAATGGTATTTCACACCATAACTGTCTTCCCTCTCATGCTCTCTTCCCCCCTCCTCCTTCTTTTATTTCCTTTTCTTTTAGTTTTTACAATGACGTACTTTCAGTTTATTTTGTAACATCAAGTTTAACCCTCTACTAAATACATAATTGAACATGTAAGAAGTGTACTCTGTTCCTCAAGAGTACAGCCAAAAGCTATAAAAAAATCAAACCTCAAAATGCCAATTTAACCCAGCACCAGGCTGTTTGTCACTTCCATGTAGTATGCCTTCTTTGTTGTTGTTGTTTAATTGATGTGCCTATTCAGAGTCTCTTGTGTTTCAGTATAAATTTTAGCAATGTTTTTCTAGATCTGAAAAGAATGTTGTTGGCATTGCTTTGAATCTGTGAATTGATTTGGGTATTATGATATTTTAATTATATTAATTCTTCCAATCTAGAAGCATGGAAGATTTTTCCAGTTTTTATATCTTATATTTCCTCCTTTCATGTTTTGTAATTTTCATCATAGAGATTTTTCACCTGGTTGGTTAAATTTATTCCGTGATATTTAAATGTTTTGTAGCTATTGTGAATGGGACTGATATTACAAAATTTTTCTCAGCCATGGCATTGTCTGGGTAACCAAAGTCTATTTTTGTGGCTTAGTGTTATATCCTGTAACTTCACCAAACCCTCTTTGTGAGTTCTGATAGTTTCTTAGTGTAATCTTTTGTTTTTGTTTCCACTATACATAGGATCATGTCATCTGCAAATAGGGATAATATGACTTCCTCTTTTCCAACTTGTATCCTTTTGAATCTCGTTTCTTGACTAATAGCTCTGGCTAAAGCTTTCAGAACTGCACTGAATAGCAATGGTGGAAGTGGACATCCTTTTGTGGTTCTGTATATTAGTGGAAATGCTTCCAATTTTTCCCCCCGTTCCAGAGGATGCCAGCTGTGGGTTTGTCATATATTGCCTTGAGTGTGTTAATGTATGTTTCTTCTATTTTCCATTTGCTTACGGTTTTTAACATGAAATGTGTTGGGCATTGCCTAAAATCTCCATTACAGTATGTTGCCTGGCGGATGTTTGAGGGCATGTCTGCAGCCACTGTGGTTAAGCTATATAAGATCAGACCACTGGCAGGGATAGGTCTGCTTTAGTTCCGGACACATGGACAGTGTGTGAACCCTGTACTTTGCTTAAGACGCCCCTGTGCATGCTCCACCCATGCCTGCATGACCTTTTCGCTGATTGGCTCCCCTACTACGCATGTCTTTTGTAAGCTTTATAAGCCTGCATACTTCTTCAATAAAGTGGTTCCTGCTTCGACAGAACTCACGGGTACTTGTGGTGTGTTCACGACCCGTCGACCTTACCTATCGCATTCTCCTTGTTGGGGAGTGTCTGACCAGCAGGGGCCAGTCTCGTGCTTAAGCCTCCAACAGAAATGTTGTATTTTATTAGCTCCTTTCTCTGTATCTATTGAAATAGTTGGCTTTTAGTCTTCAATTTGTTAATGTGATGTATCATGGATTACTGATTTGTGTATGTTGAACCATTTCAGCATACCAGAGATAAATCACACTTGATCCAAATGAATATATTTCTGATGTATTAGTGGATTTGATTAGCTAGCATTTTCTCAAGTTGTTTCTTCTTTAATAGTTTAGAAGAATTCAGAATTGAAACCATTGAGATCTGCTCTTTTCCTTATTGAATGGTGTTTATTACATTCATTCTCCATCTTGGTTATTGGTCTATTTCTATGTCTTCATGATTCAATTTTGGTGATTAAATGTGTCCTGAAAGCTATTTATTTCTTCTAGATTTTCCAATTTGTTGCCATCTAGCTGTCTAGTAATTCCTTATGGTTATTTATATTTCTGTGATATATTCTGTAACATCTCCCTTTTCATCTCTGATTCTATTAATTGGTGCTTTCCCCATGTTTGTTGCTATTTGGGAAAATGGTATTTCAATTTTGCTTATTTTTTCAAACAACATCTTTATTTGACTGATTTTTGTGTAATTTTTGTTACAATTTTGATGTTACTCTCTAGTTTTAATTATTTTTCCTCCAAATACTTTTGAGATGGCTTTGTGCTTATTTTTCTAGGTCCCTGAGATACATTGTTAGGTCATTTACGGCTTCCCAACCTCTTGATGTAGACACTAATTGGTATAAAATTCCCTGCTTCCACTGATTTTATTGTAATTCATAAGTTTTGACATGTCTTTTGTCATCTTAATTTGTTTCCATTATTTTTTTATTTTCTTTTGATTTCTTGAAAGACAAATTGTTCATCCAGGAGCATGTTTTTCAATCTTTGTGTTCGTGTATTTTCTATTTTCTCAAGTAATTAACTTAGCTTCATTGCATTGTTGTCAGAAAAGATACATGGTATGATTTTCATGTTTAATGTGTTGAGACTTGCTTTATAATCCAGCAATTGGTCTGTCCTAGATTAAGTTCCATGCACTGATAAAAAGAAGGTATATTCTGCAGCCATGAGATTAAATTTTCTATAGATATCAATTAAATTCATTTGGTCTGTCATGTAGAATACCTCTACTCTTTCCTTCTTGATTTTTTTTGTTTTCTTTCTCTTTTTTACGTTTGCTTCTTTTTTATTTTTTTAAACATTTATTTAGTAAATATAATTTTACAAAGTACAGTTTATGGATTACAGTGGCTTTTCCCCCCCGTAACTTCCCTCCTACCCACAGCCCTCCCATCTCCCACTCCCTCTCCCACTCCATTCACATCAAGATTCATTTTCAATTATCTTTATACACAGAAGATCGATTTAGTATATATTAACTAAAGATTTCATCAGTTTGCACCCACACAGAACATAAAGTGTAAAATACTGTTTGAGTACTAGTTATAGCATTAATTCACATTGGACAACACATGAAGGACAGAGATCCTACATAAGGAGCAAGTACACAGTGACTCCTGTTGTTGACTTAACAATTTGACACTCGTGTTTATGGCATCAGAAATCTCCCTAGGCTCTAGTCGTGATTTCCCAAGGCTATGGAAGCCTCTTGAGTTCGCTGACTTTGATCTTATTTAGACAAGGGCATAGTCAAAGTGCAAGTTCTCTCCTCCCTTCAGAGAAAGGTACCTCCTCCTTTGATGGCCCGTTCTTTCTACTGGGATCTCACTCGCAGAGACCTTTCACTTAGCTCCTCTTTTTTTGCCAGAGTGTCTTGGCTTTTCATGCCTAAAATACTCTCATGAGCTCTTCAGCCAGATCTGAGTGCCTTAAGGGCTGATTCTGAAGCCAGAGTGCTGTTTAGGATATCTGCCATTCTATAAGTCTGCTGTGTATCCCACTTCCCATGTTGGATCGTTCTCTCCCTTTTTTATTCTATGAGTTAGTATTAGCAGACACTAGTCATGTTTGTGTGATCCCTTTGACTCTTAGACCTATCAGTGTGATCAATTGTGATTTTTTTTCTAGTTGATATGTTCATTTATCAAAGTATGGTGTTGAAATTCCCATTATTAGGGCATAGAAGTACATTTCTCCCTTTAAATGTACTAATATTTGTTTTAAATAGTTGGTAATAGATGCATATTTATTTACTGTAGGTACATATTCTTGTTGGATTCATCTTTCATTTTTATTACATAATGTCCTTCATTGTCTCTTTCAATAATTTTTTGTGTTAAAGCTTATTTTGTCTGATATTAAGATGGATATCCTGCTTTCTGTTATCACAAAATAGAAAAAATATAATCCATACTTAAGATGTTTAGCATGAATATCAAAATGAAAATATTGGGTACACACACTGACATTAGAGGCACATAGAATATAATTGGAAAGTTAGGTTTCAAATGAATAGATGGATTTTTGCAAGCAACTTTATTCTTAAAACAGTCACACTAGAAGAGAGAATACTCAATCCAGTAAGTCTGGAAAGATAGAAAATCAACATCGATTTCAGTTTTCACATGAAAAAGTTGTAGCAATTAGGAAAAATGACATGAACCTGGCATTTATAAAAAGATTCCAAAAAAGAAACAGTAAAATATTATCTAAAGAGTGAGATTTATGTCAGCCATTCTGAACACATTTAAATCTTAAAACTTAAGCTTATCCAGTTAATACTGTTGAAGAGGTGAATATATATGGTGTTTCTTTGAATATCCTAGGTGGTAAACATAGTAAACATATTAACAGTCAAGCTCCAAATCTATCTCACACTTGATCATAGCCAAAAGGCCGAGAAGCAATCAAATCTATCTCAATAATACATTCCTCTAAAAGAAATATAAGCACTTGAGGCTGTCTAGAGGCTTTGTGTACAGCTTAGACTAGCAGACACTTGTACTATCACTGTACCAGTATCCACAACAATATTCTCTTTCATTTCACTTTAGCTCTTAGCAATAATAATAACCAATGGATTCTACATTAATAATTATTTTGAATTTTCCAATATCCACAGAGTGTATAGCTCAGAATTTGAACTCTTTTGTTCCATTGCTAAAACTTTACTTCTAATATCTAATGACAGCATGACAAATGTCTCATTTCATGGATGTCTTGCTAGCCATCAAGGCATCAAATGTATATGATTCCCTTCCCTTAACCAATTTTTTTTCAAATATTATTGCAACATTTCTGATAAATCAAGGCCATTATGTCCTGTTTCATTTCTCCTGCATCTTTTTCAGGGGTCCTATGACCATTATCAATTTTAATGATATACTAGAAGGACTCAAAATCCTCAGGAATGCTTTGCCTTCATAGTTATGGTTTATTACATATTAAGAATAATAAAAACAGTATCAGAGAAAGAAAGCCAACAGGGTAGATACAAAATGTAACAGGTGCATATTTCTGTTTGTTCCATCATTATGGAATCACATGAACAGTGTTTAATTCTTTCAAAAACAAGGTGTGACAGGTATGTAATTTTTGGTCAAGGAAGGAAAATTATCACAATCGGAGTGTCCAAGGCATCATATTTGGCTTCAGTTACATATGTTGACTACAGACACAGCAATGGGGCTCCTCAGTTTCTACTAGCCAGAGATCACAGTGACATATCATGTCCCAGTTTCCCAGGAATACAGAAAAACAGTCTCCAAAAATCATGCCATTGACATTATTGTGGCCCAAGAACTTAAGTGCTTTAACACAAGCAGTACATCTCAAGATCCTAGAAAATATCTTCCAGGAATGCAACAAATCCAATTTCTGGGGATCTTTGTAATATGAATTTGTTGGCTTTATATCCAAATCTGCCAAATCATATCTGTTTTTTTATCTTTTATTTAATGAATATAAATTTCCAAAGTACGACTCATGTGTTACAATGGCTTCCCCCCCATACCGTCCCTCCCACCCACAACCCCCCCCTTCCCACTCCCTCTCCCGCTCCATTCACGTCAAGATTCATTTTCGATTATCTTAATATACAGAAGATCAGCCTAGCATACCTTAAATAAGTATTTCAACAGTTTGCTCCCACACAGAAACATAAAGTGAAAAATAATAGATGATATTTTTTAAATGATGATGAAATCAGATCAGACCTATTGTCATGTTTAATCCCAGTGAGAGTCAAGTTGGGAATTGATAATTTTTTTTTTTACAGAAGATCAGTTTAGTGTACATTAAGTAAAGATTTCAATCGATTGCACCCCCATAGAAACACAAAGTGAAATATACTGTTTGAGTACTCGTTATAGCATTAAGCCTCAGTGTACAGCACATTAAGGACAGAGATCCTACATGAGGAGTAAGTGCACAGTGACTCCTGCCGTTGACTTCACAAATTGACACTCCTGTTTATGGCATCAGTAATCTCCCTATGCACCAGTTATGAGTTTCCAAGGCTATGGAAGCCCCCTGAGTTCTCCGACTCTTATCTTGTTTAGACACGGTCATAGTCAAAGTGGAGGTTCTCTCCTCCCTTCAGAGAAAGGCACCTCCCTCTTTGAAGACCTGTTCTTTCCACTGGGATCTCACTCACAGAGATCTTTTTGCCAGAGTGTCTTGGCTTTCCATGCCTGAAATACTCTCATGGGCTTTTCAGCCAGATCCGAGTGCCTTCAGGGCTGATTCTGAGGCCAGAGTGCTATTTAGGACATCCGCCATTCTATGAGTCTGCTGAGCATCTCACTTCCCATGCTGGACCACTTTCCCCTTTATCCATTCTATCGGTTGGTGTCAGCAGATACTAGACTTGCCCATGTGCTCCCCTTGACTCTCAGTCCTTTCATTATGATCAATTGTGAACTGAAATTGATCACCTGGAATAGCGAGATGGCATTGGCACATGCCACCTTGATGGGATTGAATTGGAATCCCCTGGTATGTTTCCAACTCTACCAATTGGGGCAAGTCAGCCCGAGCATGCCCCAAATTACACATCTCTTCCCTCTCTTATTGCCACTCTTACGTTCAACAGGGATCACATTTCAGTTAATTTTCAACGCTCAAGAATAACTGTGTGATAATTACAGAATTAAACCAGTCATATCAAGTAGAACAGACAAAAAAAAATACTATGAGGGATAATGTATTAAGTTGTCCATCAGCAGTCAGGGCTATGCTGATCAAGTCACCATTTCTCATAGCGTCCACTTCACTTCAGGAGGTTTCCCCTTTGGTGTTCAGTCAGTTGTCACCGATCAGGGAGAACATATGGTATTTGTCCCTTTGGGACTGGCTTACTTCACTCAGCATGATGTGTTCCAGATTCCTCCATTTTGTTGCAAATGACTGGATTTCGTTGTTTCTTACTGCGGTATAGTACTCTAAAGAATACATATCCCATAATTTCTTTATCCAGTCTACCGTTGATGGGCATTTAGGTTGGTTCCAGGTCTTGGCTATTGTGAATTGTGCTGCAATAAACATTAGGGTGCAGACCGCTTTTTTGTTTATCAATTTAAATTCCTTTGGGTAAATTCCAAGGAGTGGGATGGCTGGGTCGAACGGTAGGGTTATATTCAGGTTTCTGAGGAATCTCCAGACTGATTTCCATAGTGGCTTGACCAGTTTGCATTCCCACCAACAGTGGGTTAGTGTCCCTTTTTCCCCACATCCTCGCCAGCATCTGTTGTTGGTAGATTTCTGTATGTGAGCCATTCTAACCGGGGTGAGGTGAAACCTCATTGTGCTTTTGATTTGCATTTCCCTGATTGCTAGTGACCTTGAACATTTTTTCATGTGCCTGTTGGACATTTGGATTTCCTCTTTTGAAAAATGTCTATTGAAGTCCTTGGCCCATCTCTTAAGTGGGTTGTTGGTTTTGTTTTTGTGGAGTTTCTTGATCTCTTTGTGGATTCTGGTTATTAACCCTTTATCTGTTGCATAGTTTGCAAATATTTTTTCCCATTCTGTCGGTTGTCTCTTCACTCTCCTGACTGTTTCTTTTGCAGTACAGAAACTTCTCAATTTGATGCAATCCCAGTAGTTGATTTTGGCTTTGACTGTCTGTGCCTCCCAGGTCTTTTCCAGAAATTCTTTGCCTGTGCCAATATCTTGAAGGGTTTCTCCAATGTTCTCTAATAACTTAATGGTGTCAGGACGTAGATTTAGGTCTTTAATCCACGTTGAGTGGATTTTTGTGTAAGGTGTAAGGTAGGGGTCTTGCTTCATGATTCTGCACGTGGAAATCCAGTTTTCCCAGCACCATTTATTGAATAGACTGTCCTTGCTCCAGGAATTAGTTTTAGATCCTTGATCAAATATAAGTTGGCTGTAGATGTTTGGATTGATTTCTGGTGTTTCAATTCTGTTCCATTGGTCTATCCATCTGTTTCTGTACCAGTACCATGCTGTTTTGATTACAACTGCCCTGTAGTATGTCCTGAAGTCTGGTATTGTGATGCCTCCGGCTTTGTTTTTGTTGTACAAGATTGCTTTAGCTATTCGAGGTCTCTTGTGCCTCCATATGAATTTCAGCATCATTTTTTCTAGATCTGAGAAGAAGGTCTTTGGTATCTTGATTGGGATTGCATTGAATCTATAAATTGCTTTTGGGAGAATGGACATTTTGATGATGTTGATTCTTCCAATCCATGAGCATGGAAGATTTTTCCATTTTTTGGTATCCTCTTCTATTTCTTTCTTTAAGGTTTTGTAATTTTCATCGTAGAGATCTTTAACGTCCTTGGTTAAGTTTATTCCAAGGTATTTGATTGTTTTTGTAGCTATTGTGAATGGGATTGATCTTAGCAGTTCTTTCTCAGTCATGGCATTGCTTGTGTATACAAAGGCTGTTGATTTTTGTGCATTGATTTTATATCCTGCCACTTTGCCAAACTCCTCTATGAGTTCCAATAGTCTCTTAGTAGAGTTCTTTGGATCCTCTAAGTACAGAATCATATCGTTTGCAAAGAGGGATAGTTTGACTTCTTCCTTCTTGATTTGTATTCCTTTGATTTCTTTTTCTTGTCTGATGGCTCTGGCTAAAACTTCCAGAACTATGTTAAATAGCAGTGGTGAGAGTGGGCATCCCTGCCTGGTGCCAGATTTCAGTGGAAATGCTTCCAACTTTTCCCCATTCAATAGGATGCTGGCTGTGGGTTTTTTATAAATTGCTTTGATTATATTGAGGATTGTTCCTTCTATACCCAATTTGCTTAGAGTTTTCATCATGAAAGGGTGTTGAATTTTATCAAATGCTTTCTCTGCATCAATTGAGATAATCATATGGTTTTTCTTCTGCAGTCTGTTAATGTGGTGAATCACATTGATTGATTTGCGAATGTTGAACCATCCCTGCATACCAGGGATAAATCCCACTTGGTCTGGGTGGATGATTTTCCTGATGTGTTGTTGTATTCTATTGGCCAGAATTTTATTGAGGATTTTTGCGTCTATGTTCATCAGGGATATTGGTCTGTAATTTTCTTTCAGTGCTGCATCTTTCTCTGGCTTAGGGATTAAGGTGATGCTGGCTTCATAGAAAGAATTTGGGAGGATTCCCTCTTTTTCAATTGTTCTGAATAGTTTGAGAAGAATTGGAGTTAGTTCTTCTTTAAATGGCTGGTAGAATTCAGCAGTGAATCCATCTGGTCCTGGGCTTTTCTTTGTTGGGAGGGCCTTTATTACTGTTTCAATTTCTGTTTCAGTTATGGGTCTATTTAGGTTTTCTATGTCTTCATGGTTCAATTTTGGTAGATTGCATGTGTCCAGGAATCTATCCATTTCTGATAGGTTTTCCTGTTTGCTGGCATACAGGTCCTTGTAGTAATTTCTGATGATTCTTTTGATTTCTGTGGTGTCTGTTGTTACGTTTCCTTTTTCATCTCTGATTTTATTGATTTGGGTCTTTTCTCTTCTTTTTTTTAGTTAGTTGGGCCAATGGGGTGTCAATTTTGTTTATTTTTTCAAAAAACCAGCTTCTCGCTTGGCTGATTTTTTGTAATGTTTTTTTGGATTCAATCCTGTTAATTTCTTCTCTGGTTTTAATTATTTCTCTTCTCCTACTAGATTTGGGTTTGGTTTGCTGCAGTTTTTCTAGGTCCTTGAGGTGCGCTGAAAGCTCATTTATTTGGTACCTTCCAATTTCTTGGTATAGGCACCTATTGCTATAAATTTGCCTCTCAATACTGCTTTTGCTGTATCCCATAAGTTTTGATATGTTGTGTTGTTGTCTTCATTTACTTCCAGAAAGTTTTTGATTTCTCTTTTGATTTCTTGAATGACCCAGTGTTCATTCAGGAGCATGTTGTTCAGTCTCCATGTGTTTGCATACTTTCTGGGGTTTCCTGAGTTGCTAATTTCCAGCTTCATCCCGCTGTGGTCTGAGAAGCTGCATGGTATGATTCTAATTCTTTTAAATTTACTGAGACTTGCTTTATGGCCTAGTATGTGATCAATCCTAGAGAAGGTTCCATGCGCTGCTGAGAAGAATGTGAAGTCTGTAGATGTAGGGTTGAACGTTCTGTAGATATCTGTTAGATCCATTTGGGCAATAGTGTCAATTAAATCTGCTGTTTCCTTGTTGATCTTCTGTCCGGATGATCTGTCTATTTCTGAGAGTGGAGTATTGAAGTCCCCCAGTACTATTGTATTGGAATCTAAATCTCCCTTTAAGTCCCTTAGCATATCTTTTAAATAGACCGGTGCCCTGTAATTAGGTGCATATACATTTATAATAGTTACATCTTCCTGTTGAATTGAACCCTTAATCATTATATAGTGTCCCTCTTTGTCTCTCTTAACAGTTTTTGTATTAAAGTTTATTTTGTCTGATATTAATATGGCTACACCTGCTTTTTTTTGGTTTCTGTTGGCATGGAATATCTTTTTCCAACCTTTCACTTTCAGTCTGCATGCCTCTTTGTTAGAGAGATGTGTTTCTTGTAGGCAACAAATAGTTGGGTTGTGTTCTGTGAGCCAGTCAGCCAAACGGTGTCTTTTAACTGAAGAATTCAGACCATTAATGTTCAATGTGACTATTGATACGTAGTGACTTTGCCCTGCCATTTTCCCGGAAATATTTTCTAGTATATGCTTTGAGCTTCCCATGCTCTTTTACTGGTAGGTGTTCTTCCTTTCCCTTCTTTCATATTGATGACCGTGTTTCTGTGTTTCTGAGTGTAGCACATCTTTAAGTATCTTTTGCAGGGCCGGACGAGTGGCCACAAAGTCTTTCAATTTCTGTTTGCTATGAAAGGTCTTTATTTCACCTTCATTCACAAATGAGAGCTTGGCAGGATATAATATTCTGGGCTGGCAATTTTTCTCTCTTAGCACCTGTGCTATGTCTCGCCATTCCCTCCTAGCTTGTAGGGTTTCTGATGAGAAGTCAGCTGTGAGTCTGATTGGAGATCCTCTGAGAGTAATCTGACGTTTCTCTCTTGCACCTTTTAGGATCTTTTCTTTATGTTTCACTGTGGTAAGTTTAATTACCACGTGTCGTGGTGAGGATCTCTTTTGGTCATGTTTATTGGGGGTTCTATGAGCTTCCTGTACTAGGATATCTCTGTCCTTCTCCAAACCTGGAAAGTTCTCTGCTAGTATCTCACTAAAAAGGCCTTCCAATCCTTTCTCTCTCTCCATGCCTTCAGGAACTCCTAGAACTCGAATGTTGGTTTTTTTAATAGTATCCTGTAGATTCCCAACAATATTTTTTAGGTTTCTAATTTCCTCTTCTTTTCTTTGGTTTGACTGTATGTTTTCCTGTGCTCTATCTTCTAAGTCCGATATTCTCTCTTCTGCTTCACCCATTCTGTTTTTAAGGCTTTCTAATGTGTTTGTCATTTGATCTATTGAGCTCTTCATTTCATTTTGATTTCTCTTCACTATAACACTTTCCTGTTCTACTAGTTTCTGAGTTTCATTTTGACTCTTCCTTAAAATTTCGTTTTCACGAGAAAGATTTTCAATCTTGTCCATTAAGGATTTCTGTAGTTCAAGGATTTGCTTTTGAAAACTTCTAAATGTTCTTATCATAAATTTTTTGAAATCCGTATCTTGCATTTCTTCTATCTCATCATCTTCATACTCTTGGCTTGGGGTATTTTGCTTATTTGGAGGCATCATAGTGTCATCGTTGATCTTGCTCCCTCTATTTCTGTGTTTGTTACTCGGCATAGTTAATTCTTCTTGCGTCACTGTGCGTTTTTTTTTTTTTTTATACTGTGTCCGTGTTAAGTGGACTGCCTGCTGTTGGAGGAGCCTTGGAGGCTTGAGATGGGTGCGGCCTGAGAGCTCTGCCTGGTTCTTCCTGGTTAAGGGTGTGCAAAGGTGACACCCTCAGGTTATGCGTGGTAAATCTCTCTCTTTTTATTTATTTATTTATTTATTTTATTTATTCAGGGGGTAAGTAACACCGCAGGGCATGGCTGTGCAGAATTGATGGTATTTAGCTTCCAGTCTTTGGCTCCTCTGGACTCCCACTGGGTTGCCTAGGCTACTGAATTGTAGTGACTCAGTTCCTTAGCTCTCCCCCATTGATATGTAAATCCAGAGAGGAGGCCTGCTCTTTGTCTCTTCAAGCCTTGCAGCCTTGTAGCCTTTGCAAGGTTAGGGGGAAGAGAAACCCCGAAGCTTTTTTTTCCTTCTTTCCGGTAGTGAGTTTGCTGCACTTTCCGGCCCCCCTCTAGATTCTGACCCCCGTTTCCCCACCAATGTCTCGGGTTATTGAGCTCACCTCCCCTTCCAGCGCCGATGTGTGGACTCGGAGCCCTGAGCGTCCCAAGTCTCCCCGCTGTTGTCTGTGTGGCGTGCACTCCCCTTGGAGCACTGGCGTGCCGACCCTGGGGCTTCTGCGGCTCGGTCCCGCGACTTGGCTTCCGCGCGGTGGGCGACCTTGTTCTCCCAGTAGGTCCTCCGATTCACGATTCCCATGCAATTTTTTCCTGGTTCTTTTTTTCTGCGGCTACCGTAACTCCCCTTTTATTAAACTAAATTTTCCCGGACTATCGGTGCGCGCCCTCACTATTCCGCCATCTTGGCTCCCCCCAAATCATATCTTATTGCACAAATTCAGAAAGACAAAATATAAGAACCATGAATATAAGATATATGAAATTGAATTCTTTATTTCTATATCATGAAGACTCAAACTATGAACATTCACTCCTAAATAAATTACTTCTGTTTCTTTTTTTATTTCTTTCTTTTCTGTTAGTTTCCATAAGGCACAGAAATATTTAAAATATAAAAAAAATTTTTCCAGGATAAGAATTGGTATTTCATATAGAAATGAAGTACTTGCTTGGAGACACCCTTCATTCAAAAATATTTCTGTCAGTAATCTTAGAATGCAAATGAGTCCTAGTCGTACAATCAAGAAAATGAAATATAATTGATAACTAAGATGAAGTGAAAACCAGAATTCTGATTGAAGCTCCAGATAAAATCTCTTACTCCAGCTAAGACAAAGTTCCCTTGCTATCTGCTATTGGGAGATATTGTTGACAAAGTGCGTCTCAAACACATTAAGGGGAAAATATTCACTGCTACTTACTGGAATATGATAATGTAGAAAATGAATTGGAACACTAAGATGGGAATAGGGGCTTCTGCTAGCAGTCTTCCATTGGAGACAGAGAGATTGGACTCACTTCTGGTATAGTAGAGGTAAATGGAAAATCACAGTCAAGGAGTAGGGTAAGATTTTGTGGAAGCTACTAAAGGAAACACCAGTAATAAGGAGGATTCTGGCAAAAACACCCTACAAAGATTCTTGCTGAGAACTGACCAGAGTGATCAGACCTCACTGTAGGGATTGTGGAAGATGAGGAATCTGATTAGATATTGAGAGTGATCATATATCAAGGATTGTTCTTGGAAATGGACATATTAGAATTCTCTGCTATTGCTATTTTACAGAAAAATGACTGAGTGAATCCAGAAGCCCATTCAGGAACCTTACAGAATATTTGTCATTCAAAGAATTTTGTCAAATTCAGTGAAATAATGAAACAAGAATCATTCTTTGAAATAAGATGTGGAACTGGAGCACTTACTCAATAAAATGATAATGAAATGTTTCATTAAATTCTATTTGCAAATATGATTTATTCAAGAGAGTAGAAGATAAGAGAAGAGATGTAACTTTGTGGCCGGCACCATGGCTCATTTGGCTAATCCTCCACCTGCGGCTTCGCACCCCAGGTTCTAGTCCCAGTCAGGGCGCTGGATTCTGTTCTGGTTGCTCCTCTTCCAGTCCAGCTCTCTGCTGTGGCCCAGAGGGCAGTGGAAGATGGCCCAAGTCCTTGGGCCCTGCACCCACATGGGAGATCATGAGGAAGCACGTGGCTCTTGGTTTCAGATCGGGGCAGTGCACCGGCCACAGCGCATCAGCCATAGTGGCCATTTGTGGGGTGAACCAACGGAAAGGAAGACCTTTCTCTCTGTGTCTCTCTCTCTCTTACTGTCTAACTCTGCCTGTCAAAAGGGGTGAGAGAGAGAGAGAGAGAGATGTAACTTCGTGCAGATGAGAATGAGGTAATCATTTTTTAAAAATTTTTTAATCTATTTGAGAGTTGTAGACAGTGAGAGAGAGACAAAGAGAGAGAGACAGAAAGAGACAGAGAGAAAGGTCTTCCTTCCATTGGTTCACTCCCCAAATAGCCGCTATGGTCGGCACTGTGACAATCCAAAGTCAGGAGCCAGGTGCTTCTTCCTGGTTTCCCATGAGGGTACAGGGGCCCAAGCACTTGGGCCATTCCCCACTGTCCTCCTGGGCCACAGCAGAGGGCTAGACTGGAAGAGGAGCAACCGGGACTAGAACCCGGCACCCATATGGGATGCTGGCGCCACAGGTGGTGGATTCACCAAGTGAACCACAGCGCCGGCCCCTAGGTAACCATTTGGTACATCAGTTATATCACACATAAGTCTAGAAACCTGTACTGAGTTCCACGTGATCAATGCATCAAAATATTTTAAGCACTACAATCAGCATCGCTAAAATTATAAACTATATCTGCATACATTTTATCCCAGTTAAGTTAAAATGGCATTAAATCAGTTACATTTATGAACCTTCTTAAAATATCTGTTTATTTATAAGGCAGAGTTACAGAGAGAGAGGGAGCGACCGAGAAAGATCTTCCATCTTGTAGTTC
The DNA here is from genome assembly GCF_051225735.1 of Oryctolagus cuniculus. NCBI lineage: Eukaryota > Metazoa > Chordata > Mammalia > Lagomorpha > Leporidae > Oryctolagus > Oryctolagus cuniculus. The sequence continues at coordinate 46,782,720 of NC_142885.1, read as the reverse complement.
ACTCTGCAAATAGCCATAATGTCTTGGTATGGTCATGCTGAAGCCAGGAGCAGATTGAATGTATCTTTCTCTTTGTGTGCCCCTCCCTAATTCTCTGTCACACTGCCTTACAAATAAATAAATAAATAAGTAAATAAATATTTTTAAAAAGAATTTATATCAACATGGTAAGCCCTACTTTGCAATTCCTTGAATGAAAAGAAATGCTAGTCTGTAATATCATGAAATTTTATGTTCATGTGTAATAGCGTGAGATACTGATGTTCATGTGCACTCCAAATAGAGTTTAATACTTTTTTTATTTATATAAAGTGAACAAATTTTGTATAGGTGGATTTCAGAGCATAGTGATACTTCCCACCTTACAGTGGCCTCATCCCCCTCCTCTTTCCTTTCTTATATCTAAGTAGAAAGCATTTGACTATATAAAGCGCAGCTCTGATTCAATAGTTCCATTACTGATTGAGAACCATTTGAGAAAGCAAAAATCTTTCTGAAAACAGGTTGATTTTGAAATTTATGATTAATACTTTGAAAAAAGCCACCTCTGTAAGCTAAAATATACATGTGAACTCAGCTTCAGTTACTTAGGATACATGAACATTTGTTATCTTTTTTATACTTCAAAGGATTGAGGTTGACCTGGAGACTATCAGCCAGAGTAAAAAGCTGGGCTACTCTGGCTTGGGAATAAATCCATTCTTTTGGGGAGTCTCCAGGTCTAGATCTTCCCAGTCTCCTCTTTGCTAAACTGGAAAACACTGGGGGGTATTCCATCTGCCTTTGCCATACTCAAAAAAGGTGGAATCTAAGATCACTTATCTGTAGAATGGCCCTTCCTAGCACTTCTGGATGAAACTGGCTCCTTGAGACCCCGGAACCAAGGGTGCTGGTGGAAGACAGCTAAGCTCCTGAGTGATTCTAATATGACACCTACCTGGAACCTGAAATGATGACTCCCTATCCACCTACACCCACAGAGTGCGGAGTGAGCTGGGGGCTTGGACCCATCATTCTACTGTGTGACCTACTCATTATAGGGGATCTAGTTCCTGATCTTACAGATTTTTTGTGGCTCTGGATCTCATGGCCTGCAAGGGCCATCCACACTCACATATTGACAGTGTTGTCAGCCATAGCACTGAAAAAGTGAAAGGAGAGAGAGAAGGGGCAGATTCCCTCACTGTTCTGTTATCCTGGGAAGTAATTTTCCCCTGAATGCTGTAATGAAAAGGTTTACAGATCTCACTGATAATCTCTTGAATAGAATTGCTGTTTATGTTTCCCCTAATTATTATCCATTTATTCTAATATGGAAAAATAGATGTCACTACCTACAATAGTTGTATCTTCTATTTTACTTTCCAGTCTTTTGTTGTTTGGCAGATATTTTATATAACTGTAGTTTATTTTTTGCAATTTGTAGCAATGCAGAATAATTCTCCTTAAGGCATATACAAGTGCAATTGGTGTATGATCAGTTGATTTTCTTCCCTCAATAGAAGACAGCATTTTGACTCTTTTTGTTTCCATACACTGAGTTACATAAGTGTCTATCCTTTAGGATTCTCCTTGAAACTACTGGTAACATATTCATGGTTCCTTCAATAATAACCAGTACAGATAAGACTTAGTTATTTTAAATGTGTATAAGATTCATAATTTAAACTTCTTAACATCTATCTTTGAAAGAAATGCGCCATGGGAGAGAAGGATTATTGGCACTCACATACTGGAAAAATACCTTTGGTAGTCACTGGGATGAATCGGTGTTTGTGTAGTCAGATGATCATGAAGATGACGATGGTGATGATGATGATGATTATAGACAGATAACAATGATATAATATACAGATATAGACAGATATAAGTATTTTAATTCATAGCTTTCTTATATAACCTTTGCCACAGTGAATGAATAAAGGACCAACCAGGAATGTAAACAATAATTTCTTTGAATTGACTTTGTTTAATCAGATATCCATGTTTCATAATTATGTTTGTCAAATGGGGCAAGCTGGAGTTTCTATTTACTTTCTTGGACACTTCCTGCCATGTGACCTAAATTCTAACCATACTCATATATAAAGTGAGATAAAAAGGCATTAAGCTACCATGGCACACTTATTACCATGATGGCTTCTGGGCATGTTTGTCTCCCTTGTGGAACATAATCTTGGTGATCAGGATACCTATTAGGCTTGTCTGTGTACCAGCCACACACTTAGGACTTGGGTGGTAAACCCTGCAGAGATGTTCTCTGTGCTCACCGACATGCTGACTTGAGCCATTCTCCTTGGGCAATAAGAAAGCATTGGGCTCCATTTTGAGCTATTAGGAAAATGCAGAGATCATCTGTATGAGTACATCATGAATACTTTACACAATTACCACTCTCTTACTGGCTTTAAGCAAGCACACATTTTGTTGCCCATGCCAAGATTTCATGTTTTTGCCACTGATTTTGGAGAATTCTTTATATATTATATATACCAATCTTCTGATGGATAGGTAATTTTTAAATATAATCTCAAGCTGAATATATTATTTTTCATTCTATAGCAAACTTATTTTACATAATAAAAATGTTCATTTTTTATGAAATACAGAAAAAAGAAAGCACACTTTTTTTTCTCTTCAAGTTCTGAAGATCAGAAATCCAAAGTGAGACTTACTGGGCTAAAGCAAGATATTGGTAGAACCAGTTCCATTTTGTGGCTCAGAAGGAGCAGCCACCTGGTGCAGGGTTACAGAGATCATCAAGCTGAAAAAAACCCTGTCAGCATCCAAAATATCTGAAACTGAAACTCTGTACCTGCCTGGAAATTGAACCCCTAATTTACATCCAGATATTTAGCTTGAGACAATGGAATTTGCTTGCTATGAGGGGACCAAGTACTTGGGCCATCTTCTGCTGCTTTCCCAAAACATGAACATGTGCTCATATTGGATATGCACACCACAGATGGTGGATGTACCCACTGCACCACAGTATCAGCCCTGAGAATTGTTTTCCTTTTTCATATGCAACTTATGTTAGGGGTCGCATGTCATCCTTTTCAATTAGATATCTACTTTTTCCCAGGTTCATTTATTGTAAAGGCTATTGTTTTGTACTACATTATTTCATACCTTTGCCAAAAAATCACCATAAAAGTTTCCATTGACTATTAAAATTTATTCTATTGGTCTACATGAATTTAGCCTTAATGCCAGTTCAGGTTTAATAGGTGTATTTTGTAATAAAAATGCATACCTGTCTATTTAAATCACAAGATTTAGTTATGCTATTTAAATTAAATGGATACAAATAGGAAAGGAGCAAGTCAAATTATTGCTGTTTATAGATGACATGATCCTATATACAGGGAAACCAAAGACTCCACAAAGAGACTGCTGGATATCTATTTACTATAGCAGCATATTCCTGTTGAATTGATTCCTTAATCATTACATACTGACCTCCTTTGTCTCTTTTAACAGGTTATGTGTTAAATTCTATTTTGTCTGTATGGCATGGCTACCCCAGCTTGTTTTTGCTTTCCAATAACATAGAATATATATTTTTCTATCCTTTCACTTTAAGTCTGTATGTATATTTGTTGTTGAAATGTGTTTCTTGTAGGCAACAAATAGATACGTCTTGATTTTTTTAATCCATTCAGCCAATCTGTTTCTTGTTTCTTTGTTAGTGGTTTTATTTATTTTTGGAGAGGTAGAATTACAGACAGAGAGAGGGAGAAATAGAAAGAAAGGTCTTCCATCTTCTGGTTCACTCCCCATATGGCTGCAATGGCTGGAGCTGAGCCAATTTGAAGCCAGAAGCCAGAAGCTTCTTCTGGGTCTCCTAAGTGCATTTAAGGGCCCAAGCACTTGGGCCATCTTCTCCTGCTTTCCCATGGCATATGGAGAGCTGGATTGGAAGAGGAGCAGCTGGGACTAGAACCAGTGGCCATATGGGAAGCCAGTGCTACAGGAGGAGGCTTAGCCCACTACACCACAGCACCAGCCCCCAATCTGTATCTTTACAGATACAGAATTAGAATTAGGCAATTTACAATCACGATTATTATTAAGTAATGACTAGCTCCTACCATTTTCCATAAATATACCAATTATTTGTTTTGGATTTTCTTTGCACTTTTACTAGGAGGTTTTATGCCTTCACATTCTTTCATAATGATGACTATAATTCTCTGTTTCTGTGTGTAGCACATCCTTAAGAATCATTTGTAAAGCACTTGTAAGGACAAGTGGTGACAAATTCATTTGATTTCTGTTTGTTTTGGAGGGCTTTATTTCACTTTCATTTATAAATGAGAAATTTGCAGGGTATAGTATTCTGGGTTGACAGTTTCTTTCTTTTAGAAGTTGCACTGCATCTCTCCATTCTCTCCTACCCTGTAGGGGTTCTGACGAGAAATCAGCTGTTAGTCTTATTGGAAATCCTCTGAAAGTAACCTGAAATTTCTCTCATGGACATTTTAGAATCTTTTCTTCAAGTTTTGAAATTTCACTATGTTTCATGATGAGATAATTCTGATCATGTCTATTGGGAGTTCTATGTGCTTCCTATACTTGGATGCCTCATCTTTCTCTAAATTAGATATGTTTTCTGCTATTACTTTACTGAATAGGCCTTCTAAAATATTCTCCCTTTCAATGCCTTCAGGAAGTCTTTACATGTACGTTTATTCATTTAATACTTTTCCATAAATGTCAAACAATATTTTCAGTTCTATTTATTCTAATTTTTTGTCTGACTGAATTATTTTAAAGGATTTGTATTCTAGCACAGATATTCTCTCTTCTACTTCATGAAGTCTTGTGTTGAGCCTTCTTCAATATTTTCTACTTGACATATTGAATTAATTATTTCTAATATTTCACTTTAATTTGTCTTCAATATATCTCTTGGCAAATTTTTCAACCATATTGTGTATGGATTTATTTATCTCAAAATTTTGTTTCTACATGTTCTGAGTAATCTTACAATCATTATTTTGAATTCATTTTTCTGGCATTTCATCAATCTCTTTGTTTTCACATTATAATAGTGAAGTGTTGTTGAATTCTTCTGAAGAGTCACATTGTCTTCTCGTTCTTGTTTCTTGACTTTCTGTGTTTATTTGTAGGCATTTATGGAAATACTTATTGGTTTTCTCTTCTGATGGCTTTTCTCTTTGAACTATGTCTCTTTGACTGAGTGGGTTATTTGCTCCTTCTGTGGATATCCAGAGGCATGTGCTGGGTGGGGCCACAGATCTCTGGTCAGTGCTCAAGTGTTGAGTGAGGTTACAGGGTGACACCCAAGTCAGGAAGGATAGGTCTCCTCTATTGTCAGCTGAGTGGGAGGGTATGATAATCTCTTATGGCATAAGCACAGTGTCTCCTCCTCTGTTCCATGGTGATTAATACCTGTGGTTAGCCCATAGTGGCTACAACCCCCAGCTATGCAGATGCATGAACTGCACAAACCATTTATGGTGTCCTCAGTGTGAGCATGGGATCCTTGGCAAATACCCTCTCCAGGCAGTCAAGGAGCTCTAAGCCTCTGAGGCAAGGGGCAGTGATGGCCAGAGACTCAGATACACCCCATGCCCTATCATGCAGTAACAGAATTCTCACAGTCATAACATGCAAGGCTCCCATGGTCACAGGGTGCTAGGGATTTACTCTCAGTCCCATGTGCCATCCTGTCCATGGAGAAAATAAAGGCATTCCCAAAGTCAGATGCATTTGACTGCTCCTCCTTGAAAATCTGAACACCACAGCCTGTGATAGCAAGGGGGATGTGAGTGCCTCAACAACCCTAAGTGGGTGCACCACCCACTGCTAAATCTCTAGACCAGACTAAGCATCAATGGGGAACATGGATTTATCCCTTGGATAAAATTCCCTAGCCCCATGTGCCGAATCTGCTAAAGTCTCTTCTGGATTTATGACGTGCTTTCTTCCTTCTGGTCATAGGAATCCTCGTGAAGGGATGCTTTTCTTTCACAAGATTACCAGCTCCCAGCTGCAAGAGTTGTGTGTGGTGTTCCTGTTCACTGCTGCATGTTTTTGCTGTCCACAATGTTCCATGGCATCTCTCTCCTTTCTGTAAAATTTCCACTGCAAACTTCTTTCAACCTCTCCTGGAGAATGCATGTCCTTTGCTCTACTTCTGTTACTTTCTCCTTGTCAAAGTCAGCACATTTCCCTATTCAGCCATATTGGAATCTCCTTGCTTTCCTTCAACAAAATAAATGTCAGACTGCATTGGATTTGATTCAGATGGTGAAAGTAGGTCTTCTATATACTCAATAGATATATTTTCACCTGAACAGTTTTCCAGGGCCCTCATTTAGATGATGAATTTAAAGCATTCAGGGATTCACTATTTTGTAACCAGCTTACTTGTGAAAGATTCGTGTTCTCCATGTAAATGTGGTGATTCCCCTAAGTAAGATTTGTTGGTCCTCTAGTATATTTTTCAAAAATATTTATTAATTTACTTGAAAGTCAGAGTTACACACACACACACACACACACACACACAGAGAGAGAGAGAGAGAGAGAGAGAGAGAGAAAGGTCTTGGGCCTGGCACTGTGGCTTACTTGGTTGGTCCTCCGCCTGTGGCGCCAGCATCCCATATGGGCACCGGGTTCTAGTCCCAGTTGCTCCTCCTCCAGTCCAGCTCTCTGCTGCAGTCCAGGAGGGCAGTGGAGGATGGCCCAAGTGCTTGGGCCCCTGCACCCACATGGGAGACCAGGAAGAGGCACCTGGCTCCTGGCTCCTGGCTCCAGGCTTCAGATCGGCACAGCACCGGCCTTAGTGGCCATTTGGGGAGTGAACTAACAGAAGGAAGACCTTTCTCTCTCTCTCTCTCTCTCTCTCTCTCTCTCTCTAACGCTATCTGCTAAATAAGAGAGAGAGAGAGAGAGAGAGAGAGAGAGAGAGAGAAGTCTTCCATCTGTGCATTCACTCCCAAATTGGCTGCAATGTCTGGAGCTGCTCCAGTCCGAAGCCAGGAGCCAAAAGCTTCTTCCAGGTCTCCCATTTGGGTGCAGGGGCTCAAGGACTTGGTCCATCTTCTACTGCTTTCCTAGGCCATAGCAGAGAGCTGGATCATAAGTGGAGCAGCTGGCACTCAAACCGGCACCAAAATGGGAGGCCGGCACTGAAGGCAGCCGCTTTACCCATTACGCCACAGTAACAGCCCCCTCCAGTATATTCTTTACATTTTTTAACTTATGTCATGTGCTATTAAAGCCAGTTCTTTTTTTGTAGTGTGAATTTAACTTCATTTTCTTGAGTAGTTCCCTCAGTAAATATCTCAGAAGAATATTGAGTAGACTGGAAAAAATGGAAATTATTTTTATTCCTAAACTTACAAATAAAGCCTAGAATCTTTCACTATTCCATGTGATTTTGGCTGTAGGTTTTCATATTAGATTTTTCAGGAGATCTCATGAGTTTCTTGGAATGTTATCACTAATGTGTATGAATATGTCTGATGATTTTCTTTGACTGATAAAATTATCATTTTGCTCCTTAATTTAAGTGATATTTTTCTTTACTTTAATTGTCTTTGATAGTCTGAAGCATGGAATTTGAAAAACAAAACAAAATTATTGATCATAATAATGTATAATAATTTTTATATTTTACTGGATCCAGCATGTCAACATCTGTAAGGTTCTTGTGTGTGTTCATGTGGAATATTGGTCCAATATCTTCTTGACTTGTAATGCTTTGTAAAATGTATTTATTTATTTGAAAGGTGGGAAAGAGGGAGGGAGGGAAGGGGAGAGAGAGAGAGAGAATCTTCTATCTACTGGTTCACTCCCCAAATGGCTATAATGGACTGCTCTGGGTCAAGCCAAGATGAGGAGTCTGGAATTCCATCTGTGTCTCTCATGTAGATTTCAGAGGATCAGGTTTTTTAGACATCATCCACTGCATTCTAGGTACACTAGCAAGGAGCTGGGTCAGAATCAGAAAAGCCATAACATGAACTCGCACTCTGATATGGGATGCTAGTCTCACACACAGCACCTTAACTGGCTGCACAACAAAGTGACTTGTGATGCTTTTGTCCAGCTTTGGTATCATGGTAATATTGGCCAAATACAATGAATTAGGGAGTCTAAGCTATTCTATTTTTGGATACTTTTTTTTCCACAAAAAATGGCTATTAAATTTTCATTAAATGTTAAAATTCACCATTTAAATATTTGACTTTGAAATTTTGGGGAGAAATACTTTAATATTTAATTGTTTATTGAGTATAAATTTTTCCTATGTGTATTTGCTTCTCCATGCACTCTATTTCTTTTTTAAAATTAATTAATTTATTTGAAAGTCAGAGTTACACAGAGAGAGAAGGAAAGGCAGAGAGAGAGAAGTCTTCCATCCACTGTTTCACAATGGCCTGAGCTGTGCTGAGCCGAAGCCAGGAGCCAGGAGCTTCTTCCAGTTCTCCGACATGGGTGCAGGGGCCCAAGGACTTGGGCCATCTTCTACTGCTTTGCCAGGCTATAGCAGAGAACTGGATTGGAAGCGGAGCAGCCAGGACTTGAACTGGTGCCCATATGGGATGCCAGGGCTGCAGATCAGGGCTTTAACCCACTATGCCACAGCACCGGTCCATACTCTATTTCTTTAAAAATAAAAACACCCTTTTACTCATGTATTTTATATCATAGTTTCTAATTATCTTATTAGCAATTCTGACCTCATAGGCAACCATATTTTTCTTCTGCAATGTACTCCCATATATTCCCAGTATATGGAACATCCTTGGGGTAATCATTATGGTTACAAGATCCTTATTACACTTACTACCTAAAATGATCCAGCTTCTCACAGTTTAGTTACTGTTTCAGAAATTCCTTGTGTGATTTACAATGATCATAGCAGAAGAATTGTCACTACTGTAATAGAAAAAAATTATTTAGGAACACTAATGGTTTAGGAATTACTAAATACTACTGTATTTAGGAATCACTAATGTAATAGAAAAAAAGAAGAAATTTATTTAGGAACACATGTAAAATTTCTTGTTGTTAAAAACAACTCACATTTTACAATAAGTTGGGTTAAAATTCTCAGAGAAATATGAAATATTTCACAGGGAGCTATACATTTTAAAGAACAAATATTTCTATCACATTGTGAATTAGTTCAGAGTTGATGTGGTACTAGGTGAATAAAAATTAAATTAATAAAAAGCAAGTAAAATTCCAACCCAGATACGTCAAAAATTTCATAATCCAATACATTTTAAATTAATGGCTGACACAACTAATGAATCTTATATGTGTATTTCTGAATACATTTACTGTGAATAGTTATGATATATAAGAACTAAGATTGAAAGTTTGAGCTGAGGATTCTTCTAATAAATGAATCCTGCTTCTTCCCACCACTGCCTGGTGCTCTCCTTGTGAGAAATCATAGAAACAGACACTCACCCAGGTGAGTCTCCCGTGTGAGTCCGTGTGAGATGAGGCCCCATGCTGTGGTTATAGGGAAGGGGTGACATCAGCTCTTTTCCCATCAGGCTCATAACAGTCGCATCACTGATAGAAGCAGGGTAGCCTGATCTTTGGGATCACCGGGAGCAAGGTTCACATAGGGAAAACTAAAATTCCCTCATTAGGAGCAGCTGGTTTCCACAATTTCCCATGTGTGGACTCCTTTCCCTAAGCTATGTGTTTCTAGGGTTGCCTTGCTCAAAGTCCTTGCCAATAGATAGAAGCAAAACAGCAACACTCCCTTTGAAATAAGGAGAAACCAAAACAGATCACTCAAGGTATCCCCACTGCTTTGGGAGACACCAGCTGGGCTCCGCACTTGTTTCCCAGTGGTGTCAGGATCTCAGTAAAATACAGCAGTACTCCTGTATGAATTAAGAAAATGTTTCATTCACAAAGCTCACTCAGGAAAAGTGATATTTCCTCATGGGAGAATATCCTGGGCTACAGCCCCTGCACTGGGACCTGAATGATGCTTTCCTTTCCCCTGACAACCACCTAACTGAGCGGATCCATTTCTGGAGGACTGAATGTATACATCCATTTTTAGCAGCATAATGAGCTGAGAAATTCGCTGACCTGCTCATGGGCACTTCCTCAGATTTGAACTTCTAGGCTTCCAAGGCAGGGCATCCTACATACTCACACAGTCATCTCCAATGCACTCACAGTGTTGCTCATTTCACACACTGGGTTGTAAAGAAATGGAATCTTATGAACTAACAAATTCTGTTTCTGTCACACCCACAAATCTCCTCTTTGCCATAATTCCACCTCTGGCAAATCTTTACTCCACTGAACAGCATCAAATCTCTGCCTTGGGTTAGTAATCCCTAACCTTCTGATTCAAAGTGGTAATATTTGTATTTTTTTATTTTAAAAAATCTATTTTTGAGAGTGATGATTACAGAGAAATATGAGTGTAGGTAGAGAAGAGGGGAGAGAGAGAGAGAGAGAGAGAGAGTAGGAAAGAGAGACAGTAAAAGAGCTCCCATTGGCTGGTTCACTCTCAAAATGCTTGTAACAACCAGGCTTATGTTGACCCAAAGCTGGGGAGCAGAACTCAATCCAGTTCTCACACGTGAATAGCAGAAAGAAAGTAACTTCAGCAATCACTGTGCCCCACAGGGTGTGCATTTTCAGGAATCTGGTGTCAGGGTCTGGGGTGAGGAATTAATCCCACAGCATGCAAGCCTCTTAATTGCTAAGCTAAATGCATGATATATAGAGCTGTTGCTTTTTTAGCCTACAGAGGAGAGCTACCACGCATAATTTGGGTGTCACTCTGGACTTTTGCCCAGACTTAACAGAGCTCTCTGACCCCACCCAGCACACATCTCTGGATATCCTCTGAAGGTGATGAAAACATCCCTTTGTACCTAGAAGTACATTCCCAAGAACAAACACTTCAGAACAAATATCAACATGCGTTTCTCCTGCTGTGTAAAATAAGCAAGGAAACACAGGAAACATGCACAAGGAAGAAAATATGACTCCCCAAGAAGAACATGATAATGCTTCAATATTAAACTGTGAAGATGAGGTTGAGGAAATGCCTGAAAAGGAATCCAAAAGATTAATTGTAAGATTACTCAAAACATAGAGAAGCAGTTAATGTCATCAAAGTATTGATACCACAAAAATAATTTACAGATTTAATACAATCCTAATCAAAATACCAAATATATTCTTTTCAGATCTTGAAAACAATGTTAAAATTGATATGGAAAGAGAAGAGACCCTGAAGAGTTAAAGCAATCTTAAACCACAAAACCTTAAGCCACAAAAGCTTTGGGCATCACAATATCAGAGTTCAAGATATACCACAGGACAGATATAATCAAATCAAATGTTATGGGGCCGGCGCCGTGGCTCACTTGGTTAATCCTCCGCCTATGGCACCAGCATCCCATATGGGCACTGGATTCTAGTCACAGTTGCTCCTCTTCCAGTCCAGCTCTCTGCAGTGGCCCAGGAGGGCAGTGGAGGATGGCCAAGTGCTTGGGCTTCTGCACCCGCATGGGAGACCAGGAGGAAGCACCTGGCTCCTGGCTTCAGATCGGCACAGCGTCATCTGTCACGGCTATTTGGGGAGTGAACCAATGGAAGGGAGACTTTTCTCTCTGTTTTTCTCTCCCACTGTCTATAAATCTACCTGTCAAATAAACAAAACAAACAAAACAAAACAAGTTATAGTCAGAACAGCTTTGTACTGGCATGGAAATAAACGTGTAGACCAATGGAACAGAATAGGAACCTCATAAATTAATCTATACACCCACAAATAACTAACCTTTGACAAATGAATCGAAATCAATTCCTAGAAAAAGGACTGTCTTCTCAACAAATGTTGCAAGAAATACTGATCTCCTCATAAAGAAGTATGTATGTTACACCTTTTACAATAATCAACACACAAAAGAAATGTATAGGAATGAAACAGAATGTTGTGATAAGATTGTTGTTTTTAGCCCTTATTGATATCCCTGTGGAACTATGCTCTTGTTACTTTTTATTTGTTGAATATTATTGCTAATGTGAATTAAGATTCTGATTTTTAGAGTGGATTTAAATTATGAATTTTGAATTTAAAAAAAATGGAAGGAAGTGGGGAATGAATAGAGGGAGAGATGAAAGGGGATATACTGTTATCTTCTTAGAACTGTACCTATCGGCTGGCACCACAGCTCACTAGGCTAATCCTCCGCCTTGCGGCGCCGGCACACCAGGTTCTAGTACCGGTCAGGGCGCCAGATTCTGTCCCGGTTGCCCCTCTTCCAGGCCAGCTCTCTGCTGTGGCCAGGGAGTGCAGTGGAGGATGGCCCAAGCGCTTGGGCCCTGCACCCCATGGGAGACCAGGAGAAGTACCTGGCTCCTGCCATCAGATCAGCACGGTGCGCCAGCCGCAGCGCGCCAGCTGCGGTGGCCATTGGAGGGTGGCAAAGGAAGACCTTTCTCTCTGTCTCTCTCTCTCACTGTCCACTCTGCCTGTCAAAAAAAAAAAAAAAGAACTGTACCTATGATATACATGGGACCTATTTTCTTCATACTAAGAAAAATTTAGAATAAATGAAAAGAAAAAGAAAAAAAACACAGCATTAGCCTGGTGGATACAAAATGGAAACTACAGCATTTGCTTTTGTTTACACCCTTTCCCTCCTCCTCCCTCCCAAAATCTAAAGGTGTGCTTGATGTTATTCTTCTTTTCTTGAACCAAATCTTTAAAATTTACACTCTCTGCTTCTAACTGACCATCATACCCTGGCTCCTTCATAAACTCTGCCTTCTTCCAGAAAAATCTTACCTGTTGGTTTGTAGATGGAAGGCCTCTCTGGGTTTTTGCCTGTAAGAATCAAATAATAAATGAGTACGAGGACTTACCGCTTTCATAGGGGTGAAGAAGATGTAGTTTAGTGTCCAGGCATGAAAATAGTCTCTTGGTGTTTTATTGATGTTTTTGGTTATTTGTAAATCATTTTACAGCATTCTTTAATTCACCAAGTCCTGAAAGATAAACAGGTAGCAAGAATAGAGAACTAACATTCGTGAGTATTTTGTAAAATCTATGTTAAGGAATTAAATGCCTTGCCTCATGTCATTTTATCCCTTAGATTAATTTTGGAGAAAATGCTATCACTAGTTTAAAAACAGGAAACTGAGGCAGAAAAGGTTTATCTAATTTTCCTATGCCAATATATTTAAACATTCTATAAGAAATGACAATCAAAATGTAAAGAATCACTCTTTTGTCTTCTGGCTCAGTTTCTAAAATCTGATTTCTTATAAGCAAAAATTAGTGAGAGAATGGGAGAGTACAGATATTGATAATCTACACTGCAGAGAACCATAGGATTACAAATTGTCTAAAAACAGAATGAGACTCAAGTATCATTACTGCTATTTTTATTTATTTATTTATTTTTAAGGTAAGCAAATTTCATGTATTTCACATATAAGATTTAGGAACAATGTGATATTTCCCACTGTACTTTCTCTTCCACCCATGATCCCACAATTTATCCTCCTTCCTCTCTTATTCCTTCAATTTTTTAAAAAAGATTTATTTATTTTATTTTAAAGGCAGAGTTATAGAGAGGGAGAGGCAGAGAGAGAGAGAGAGAGAGAGAGAGGTGTCTTCCATCAGATGGCTCACTCCCCAGATGGCCACAACGGAGATGTATTGATCCAAACCCAGGAGCCAGGAGCTTCCTTGGGATCGTCCATGTGGCTGTAGGGGCCTAGTACTTGGGCCATCTCCCACTGCTTTCCCAGGCCATAGCAGAGAGCTGGATATGAAGTGGAGCAGCTGGGACTCGAACAATTGCCAATATGGGATGCTGGCACTGCAGGCAGAAGCTTTACCCACAATGCCACAGTACCAGTTCCATCCCTTTCTTAATTTTTACCATGATATACTTTCAATTTACTTTATAGTCATAAGATTAACTCTACACTAAGTAAATAGTTCAACAAATATAAGAAGAAAAAACACTGTTCCTCAACAGTAGAGATAAGGGCTGAAACACTCATTCAGTCTCAAAATGTCAATTTCACTCCTACACATTACATTTTTTGTACTCTATTGTTTACCACAGATCAAGGAAACCATACAGTATTTTTCTCTTTGGGACTGGGTTATTTCACTGAGTATAATGGTTTCCAGTTGCATTCATTTTGTTGCAAAAGACAGGATTTCATTCTTCTTTTATGCTGAGTAGCATTCCATTTAGTACATTTATAAAATATTATATATTATATATAAAGTAGTATACATACATACATATATATGTGTGTATATATATATATATATATACATAAAACACTTTCTTTATCCAGTCATCATTGTATGATGGATATCTAGATTGATTCTATTTCTTAGCTATTTGGAATTCAGATGCAATAAATATGGGGATATAGATAACAATTTCACATTCTGATTTCATTTCCCTTGGTTAAATTCCCAGGTGTGGGATTGCTGGGTCATGTGATATATCCATTTTCAGCTTTCTGAAACTAGTTTTCTATACTAGTTTACATTCCCACCAACAGTGAATTAGGATTCCTTTTTCCCCCACATCCTTGCCAATGATTATTAATTGTTGGTTTTTGTATGAAAGATCTTTATATATTCTGGATATTAATCCTTTATCAGTTTCATAGTTCACAAATATTTTCTGCATTCTATCAGTTATCTCTTCACTTTGGTCAGTGTTTTCTATGCAATGTAGAAGCATCTGAGCTTTAAGTAATCACATTTGTCTGTTTTAGATTTCATTGTCTGTGCTTCTGGGGTCTTTTGCAAGAACTCTTTGCCCATGCCAACATCTTGGAAAGTTTCACTGATGTTCTCATTGAGTAATTTAATGGTATCAGTTGTAGATGTGCTCCATTTTGAGTTGATTTTTATATACGGTGTAAGGTAGGGGTCTTGTTTCATGCTCCTGCATGTAGAGATCCAATTTTTCCAGCACCAACTATTGAAGAGACTTTCCTTGCTTGCCTCAGGGATCGCTTTTTGCTCCTATATCCAAGATTAGTTGGTTGTTGATGCATGGATTGAGTTCTGGAGTTTCGATTCTGTTCCACTGGTGTACATGTCTATTTTGTGCCAGTATAAGGCTGTTTTAATTTTAATTGCCCTAAAGTATTCCTTGAAATCTGGTATTGTGATTCCTCTGGCTTTGTTTTGTTGTTTAAAATTGATTTAGCTATTCTTGTTTCTCATGTTTACTATATAGGTGAAATATAAAAATGATGCATTCTTAGGTTTATGCATGTCCTGTATACTTTAAATTTTTATTTAGAACTAAATAAAACTTAAAATAGGTGGTGCGACCAGCGCCACAGCTCACTAGGCTAATCCTCCGCCTTGAGGCGCTGGCACACCGGGTTCTAGTCCCGGTCAGGGCGCCGGATTCTGTCTTGGTAGCCCCTCTTCCAGGCCAGCTCTCTGCTGTGGCCAGGGAGTGCAGTGGAGGATGGCCCAAGTGCTTGGGCCCTGCACCCCATGGGAGACCAGGAAAAGCACCTGGCTCCTGCCATTGGATCAGCGCGGTGTGCTGGCAGCAGCGCGCCGGCGGTGGCAGCCATTGGAGGGTGAACCAACGGCCAAAGGAAGACCTTTTTCTCTGTCTCTCTCTCTCTCTCACTGTCCACTCTGCCTGTCAAAAAAAAAAAAAAAAGAGGTGGTGCATAACAAATGAAACAGTGCACAGAGGAAAAAGAGACCTATTGAATGGGCACACATGTTTGCAACCAGTATGTGTGATCAGTGGATTGCAAACAAATCATGAGGAATGCCTACAACTCATTAGCACAAAGCCTAATGAGCCAATTTAAAGATGAATCAGGACTTAACTAGACAATTTGTCTTAAGAAGACATACAAATAGCCACAAGTATATAAAGTAATCTCAATATCAATAGCAAATATGAAAATAATCAAAGCTGCACTAAGATACCACCACACACATATAAGGATGACCATTATGTTTTAGAAAGGACAAAATCAAAGTACTAAAGGAGATGTGAATAAATTAACCCTGTTGGCATTGCTGAAGGGAATGTAAAATAGTCAAATTTTTATAAGAATTAATTTAGATGTTATGCAAAAATAATACCAGAATGGTCATATAGTCCTGCAAACCCTATTTTCTATATTTATCCAAAATATTAAAATCAAGACCTGAAAAGGAGATTTAGTTCTATCTTGCTTACTGAGTTTCATTCACAATAGTTAAGAGATGGCTATAATACAAACCTCCATTGGCGGATGAATGGAAAAAGAAAATATTCATAAAGGCAATGAGATATTGTTTAGCCTTAGGAAAGAAGGAAGTCTGGTTAATACACAGATATGTTTGATTCTTGATGATATTATGCTAAAGGAAATAAGTGAGTCACAGAAGGCCAAATTCTGCATCCATCCTCCTACATGAGGTACCTAAAATAACCAAACTTTAGAAAGAGAAAATGCAGTGGTGCTTAGCAGGGTAAATGGAAACGGAGATATGCTTGAGTTACGGATCAATGAGCATAGAACTTCAGTCCTAAAGATGAAAGTCTTAAAGCCAATTCTATAGCAATGCACATACATGTAGTTAACAGTACTGTTCTGCACATCTCAAGTTTTTGAAGAAGATAAAGTTCATATTATTTGGCTTAAGGTACAAGGATATAAAAACATATACAATGCAAAAGGAAACCAAAGCAAGCAAGAGTAAATATATTCACATAAAAATAGACATTGAGACAAAAAACAAATATATATAAAGTACATCAGTATGCAATCAATAATGGTCAATTTATCAAGAAGATATGATAATATATGAATATACACATAATTCCAAAATATCCAATACTTATAGCAAACATTAACAGAAATAGAGGAAAGACATGTTAGCATATAATATTACATGGAGAGTTTAACATTCCACTTTCATCTGGTAAAGTAACAACAAAGAAATACAAAAAAAAAAGAGTGAGGTGAGGCCTTAGTCCACACAGCCATTGGGGATGATTATAAAATGTATTTTGTTTCTTATTGTTGAATAACAAGAAAATCTGTCTAAGCAAATTTTACAAAAATAAAAATCCTAGTGTATCATTTCATTTTCAAGGATTTGTTTATTTATTTATTAAATTTGATTTAAATAATACAAACTTCATGCATTTCATATATACAAATTTAGGAACATAGTGATTCCACCCACCCTACTCTACCTCTTCCCTGCACTACCATTCTTTTTCCTCCTTCCTTTCCTATTCCCATTCTTGTTTGTTACAAAGGTCTATTTTCAGTTCACTTCATACTCATAAGATTAACTGTACCCTAAGTAAAAAAGTTCAAAATATAGTATGAAGAAATTAAAAAGCACTGCTCCCTAACAGTCAAGACAAGGGCTGTTCAAAATCATCACATCTCGAAGCGTCAACTTCACTCCTATAGATTACCTTTTAGGTACTCTATTAGTTACCAGAAATCAAAAAGAACATATGGTATTCGAGTTTTTGGGACTCGCTTATTTCACTAACTATAATGGCTTCCAATCGCATCCATTTTGTTGCAAAAGACAGCATTTATTATTATTATCACTGTGTAATATTCAATAGGGTATATATACCATACTTTCTGCATCCAGTCTTCAGTTGATGGCCGACTGGGTTGATTCCATATCTTAGCTATTGTGAATTGAGCTGAAGTAAACATGGGGATATAGGTATGCTAATTTTGTTACTTTTGAAAATTTCCAGGAGTGGGATTGGTGGGTCATAGTATGTCTATATTGAGATTTCTGAGTTATCTCCATATTGTCTTCCACAGAGGCTGCACAAGTTTACATTCCCACAAACAATGGATTAGGGCATCTTTTCCCCCATATTCTCACCAGCATTTGTTGTTTGTTGATTTCTACCACACTGGAATAAAACTGTTGTTGAATAATTACACACATATGTAGAGACTAAACTACATATGACTGAATAAAAATAGTTTTTGGGTTTTTTTTTTGACAGGTAGAGTGGACAGTGAGAGAGAGAGACAGAGAGAAAGGTCTTCCTTTGGCCGTTGGTTCACCCTCCAATGGCTGCCACCGCCGGCGCGCTGCTGCTAGCGCACCGCGCTGACCCGATGGCAGGAGCCAGGTACTTCTCCTGGTCTCCCATGGGGTGCAGGGCCCAAGCACTTGGGCCATCCTCCACTGCACTCCCTGGCCACAGCAGAGAGCTGGCCTGGAAGAGGGGCAACCAGGACAGAATCTGGCGCCCTGACCGGGACTAGAACCCTGTGTGCCAGCGCCGCAAGGCAGAGGATTAGCCTAGTGAGCCGCGGCGCCAGCCTTGAATAAAAATAGATCATTGAAGAAATCAAAGAGAAGTCTGTATCCCCATGTTTATAGCAGCTCAACTCACAATAGGTTCTATATGGAATCAATCCAAATGTCTGTCAACTGATAGCTGCATAAAGAAATTATATCTGCATGGTTATGGCATAAAATGTATTTTTTTTCTTTTTGACAGGCAGTTAGACAGTGAGAGAGAGAGAGACAGAGACAAAGGTCTTCCTTTCATTGGTTCACCCCCCAAGTGGCCGCTATGGCTGGCACTGCGCTGATCTGAAGCCAGCAGCCAGATGCTTCCTCCTGGTCTCCCATGTGGGTGCAGGACGCAAGGACTTGGGTCATCCTCCACTGCCCTCCTGGGCCACAGCAGAGAGCTGGACTGGAAGAGGGGCAACCGGGACAGAATCCAGCGTCCCAATGGGGTCTAGAACCCCAGGGTGCTGGTGCATGGCACCAGTCTATAAAATGTATTTCTTACTGTGGTTTCACTGTTCAAAGAAATTCCAGAATCACTGCTGTAAGGGGCAAGGAAGTCCACTTTCACCCTCCCGCCTTCTCTCCACCTTGAACTCCCATAACTTGGTGCTAGTACTTTTCAGGAAATCTGGGCGAGAGAGAGCATGTCAGGAGCTGAGGTGGAAAGTAATGAGCACAACGCAACAGCCCCTGACACTGCCCTGGAGCTGGGGATAGAGTCAGAACACTAAAAATACTTCCAGCCCTCCTCATTCTGAATGAGAGCAGAACCACCTTAGACAGTGCGTGATGAACCAGACATACTGAGTATCCAGTTCTCCTACCTCGTCTGTATTCCGCGTAGCTTTCAAAGAGTAATCAGAAAGCAGCACCAGGAGGGACAGACTAAGCCAGTGGGGTGAAGCACCTTCCCCTGGCCAATAGTGAGGGGTGGGATGAGGGGCGGGGGGCCCTTACCGGTGAGGAGTTTGCACAGGGGACCTTCACCATTGGATGGTGTCATGGGGTCAGGAGGATGAGGCGCCTCTGGAGGAAGGGGAATCAGTGCTATAAAGCAGGGAGTCCTGCACGCTGCGTCTACAGAGAAGGCTCAACACAGGGCAAAGAGGATCTTGTCTGGATGGTGGCGAAAAGCAGAAACAAGCAGAAGACGAATGTTCCTGCCTCTTGGAACACCTGTCCCAGGTTGCCAGTCCAGTCTAAGCCAGAGGAATGGCCGCCGCCTCTGGGTCAGCAGCACCTGATTCTCCATGAACTTGGCTTGCGCTGAGGGCCTTTGTTCCAGGGCACAGCACAGCTTCCGGGGCTCTGATGGAGAGGAAGGTGAGAGCGATGTCCTGAGAGAGGAGAAAGATGAAGAAGACGGCGAGCAGGATGACAAGGAGGCAGAGGGAAGCCAGAATTTCCTACAGCAGCCTGGGCCGCCTCTGTTGCAGGGGGCGCAGCAAGGCAAGGTCGCTTATCCCCCAAAAGTGCACAGAAAGCAGCGGCAACTGCAGCGACCTCTCACAGGTTGGCCCCAAGTTCGAAGCACCAACGAGGTCTGTGGCAGCCCCAGGGGAATTCCCCTGTGCACCAGGCACAACTGGCACTGCAGCAGGTGACAGTAACTCCACGGGGTCATCGGCAGGCTGGGCACCCTCCCTGTACCCTAACCCCTCACCCCTTTCAGGATACTGTAGTTGCTGAAGGAGGGGCATCCGCCCCTGCTATAGCGACCCCGGGCCTTTGCTTTCCTTCCAAGGCCTGGAACCCTGAGAGGTTTGCACCACCCTCAAGGCATTGGGGGCTGCCACGTCTGTGCCTCCAGTCTTCCTCAGATGGTCCACTTAGGCCTGGGCAGACAGCAGCAGGTAGCGAAGGTGATGCGGGTGCAGCAGGGCACATGGGCGGCTCCCACGGACCATGCGGGGAAAGCTCCCAGGACAGGCGGTGGTGCGGCCCCGGGTCCCAGGGAGGAGGCCCAGGTGTGGGCCATTCAGAGTGGTGGGCACTGCAGGCAAGGGGAAGGGGTGGTGCTGGTGTGCCCCAGCGGGCAGCTGGTGACGCTTGAAATGCGACAATGTGCAGGAAGCTGCATTGTCCAACATGTCCTGAGAGGCTGGGTCCAGGTTCCAATAGTTGCCCTTGTCTGAGTGGCCTGGCTCACGGGGATCTTGATGAAGCAATCCTTGAAGGAGAGGTTGTGGGGGATGCTGTTCTGCCAGGCTGGGAACTTGCAGCTGTAGTAGCGGAAGCGGCCGCTGATGAAGGACCAGATGCCATCCAGAGTGAGGCGCTTGTGCAGGCTAAGTAAGACGGCCATGGTGATAAGCACGATGTATGAGTAGGGCAGCTTGGCGCTGTCCGCTTGTTGCACATGTAGGCAGCCAATGCGGCCGCGTGGACCTTTCAGCAGCAGCAGCAGCGGGAGGAAGAGAATTCTCAGCGCCGCCGGCTCAGTTCCCAGCGACAACGCGCTGCTGGGCCAGCACTTGTCCGCAGCCATGGCGCTGCTGGACTGTCAGTGCGCGGAAGGAAGAGGGCTCGAAACTAATCTCGCTGGCCGCTCCTTCCATCGGAGAAGGGGCCTCGCCGGCCTTCTGAGTAGGATCAAGCCGCTGCCCCCTTGCAGACCCCGCAGGGAGCACCTGGAGACTGCGGGGAGCTGACTCACAGATCAGCTCTCCTTGCCCCCAGACGGGGCGCACACCACTCAGCATAGCCAGGACCGGATGTGCGTGTCTGAATCCCGCAGCGGGGGCAAAAGCTGTTTTTGTTTTTTGCAAAAATCACTGGAGCATCAGCTGCAGACCCTTTAAAGACAACGTGAGGGCAACGTTTGAAGGATGTAGGTCTCGCCTTTTCTTTTCCCACCTTCAGTTGTGGCTTCCATAGCCTTTTGATTTGCACATTTCCCATGGAATTACGAACGCCAGTGCAGTATTTCGTTCCGGTGTTGAAACCAAGAAGTCTCCAGTGCAAAACACCTTGCCCCGTCTTCACTTCCCACGGCTGCAAGTACTTCTTTGGAGCCAAGTGCAAAATGCTTATGCCCTCTGTGCCACTTAACACAAGTTCAATTTTAATTTCGGGATGTTTATTTCTTGTCGGTGTGTCTGATTGCCATCTTTCACGGAGACGTGTTGACAATATGCCTAGCTACATAGAAGAAAAAAAATGCTACACACAAAAAAAGAAATTATGCAATATATGCACAATGGAATACTACTCAGGCATAGAAATTAATGAAATCCTCTTTTGTAACAAGATGGATGCAACTGGAGGCCATTATGTTCACTAAAATACGACAGTCCTAAAAAGACAAATATATGTTTTTCCTGATTTGTTTTAAATAATATACAGAGTACAAAAAAGTAAGGTATATGTATGAAATTGACATTTTGAAATTTGATTAGTCCTTGTTTATAGCCCTTATATATACTCCTTAGGAACAGTGTTTTTCAACTTACTAGTTGTTGAAATCTGTATTTGGATGGGGATTAAGCTTGTGATTTTAAGGAAAATTGAAAGCATGTCATTGTAAAAACATATATATGTGTGTGTGTGTATATATATATGAAGAGTGGGCAGGAATTAAGGAGGAAGGGAGATTATGGTAGGAATTATCATTATGCCTTAAAACTGTGTATATAAAGTATATGAGATTATTTCCATCTTAAAATAAAGAAAGAACATTAAAAATTAAAATGCAATATGTCAAATCTTTTGGGGTAAAACAAAAGCAAAAATAAGCAGAAATTTATAGCAATAAGAACCAAGACATAAGGAAAAAACTTTCAGAAAAAAACAAAAAACTAACAAATCATCTCAAGAACCCAGAAAAGTAAGAACTATCTGAAACCTAAATTCATAAAATAAATATTTATTACCCAAAAAATTAATGAAAGAAATAGAATCCAGAGATCACCCCTTGACCCTCAAGCCTACTCCCACCCACCTAAGCACCTAGCTCCTCACCTGAGGGCCAAGGTCATGCTGGTTCTCCCAGGGGGACTGCAGTGTCACTACAACCTCTGCATGTGTCCCTGGCCACATGGAGCAGTACCACCAAAGCAAAGAAATAAAGATTTCAACACATTTGCTTATGGAAGCAGGCACTGTCCTGAGCACACTGGTGCCACTCAGCACACATTTCTGGATGTAGCAGACAGTTGACTAAGACACAGAAACATATTTCAAAGATTAAAGCCCTCAGAGAAGACCAACAATTATTTCCACAAATGCCTAAAAATAAATGAATAATAGAAACAAGAACAAGAAGGAAAACAGCACACCAATATTGGAATGTGAAGGCAAAGAGATTGAGGAAATTTCTGAAAAGGAATTCAAAAGAATGATCATAACATCACTCAAAGACACAGAGAAGTCATTACAGGAGTTAAAAAAAATCCCTACATGACATGTGTGAGAAATTCTGCTTGTAGGTGGATATATTGAGGAGAAATCAAAATTAAATATTGGAAAGGAATTGTTCAATATGTCAAATAATAAATGCACTAGAAAACTTTATTGTCAGACTAAATGAGGCAGAAAAAAATTACCAGATACAGAAGAGAGATCCTTGAAATATCTGAGAAATATAAGAAGAAAAAGAAGAAGAAAATTAGAAAAAATGAAAATAGTGATTGAGATTGATGATATAGTATCAACTAACCAAGCATATATGTCTAAGGATTTCCTGAAGGTGTGCATATAGACAGTGGATTATAAGACCCATTCAGTGAAATACCAGCAGAAAACTTGCCCGATTTGGAGAAACAGGGATATCCAAACACAGGAAATACATAAAACTTCCAATCATGATCAGAAATGAACTCAACCACAACTTTAGAAATTAAAACTTAAACAAAAGATCCTAAAACATACATGAGAGAAACACCAGATTACCATCAAAGGATCTCCAATATGATTGACAGCTGACTTCTCATCAGAAACCCTACAGTGTAGCAGAGAATAAAAAGATATAGTTCAGGGGCTGGCACTGTGGTGTAGCAGGTAAAGCTGCCACCTGCCGTACCAGCATCCCATAAGGGTGCCAGTTCGAGTCCCAGCTATTCCACTTCTGATCCAGCTCTCTGCTGTGGCCTGGGAAAGCAGTAGAAGATGGCCCAAGTCCTTGAGCCCCTGCACCCACATGGGAGAGTCAGAAGAAGCTCCTGGCTCCTGGCTTTAGATTGGTGCAGCTCCAGCTGTTGCAGCCAATTGAGGAGTGAATCAGAGAATGGAAGACCTCTCTCTCTCTCTCTCTGTCTCTCTCTCTCCCTCTCCTTCTCTCTCTGTGTAACTCCAACTTTTAAATTAATAAATAAATATAAAAAAGAAATATATAGTTCAAATTCTAAAAGAAATTTTAAAAAAACCTGTCAACCCGAAATACTGTACCCAGTGAAGCTCTCATTGAAAATGAAGGTTAAATAAAAACCTTCCAAAATAAATAGAAATTGAAAGACATTGTAACCACTCATCCAGTTCTACAAATAATACTTGTGTATGTGCTACATACATCAACAGAAATAATGTGAAGGCAGAAAATCTCCTAGTAAATGTACAAAGAAAATCCAAAACAAATAATCAAGATATTTATGAAAAATGGCAGTACCTAAGTGATAATTACCTATGGAATGCATGGAATCTGTTCTCTTTATATTAATAACAAGAAAGAGAAAAATAAATATCTTGATTACAAAAACATGATTGGCTTAAAACATTAAAAAAGAAGATCCATCTATTTGTTGCATACAAAAAAAACACACCTCGTCAACAAATATACAGACAGAATGAAAGTAAAAAAAAAAAATAGAAAAAATCCAATAGTAATGGAAAGCAAAAATGAGCAGAAGCAATGATCCTAATGCCAGACAAAATATAATTTAAGATAAACTCGCCGATCAGGGAGAACATATGGTATTTGTCCCTTTGGAACTGGCTTATTTCACTCAGCATAATGCTTTCCAAATTCCTAACAGGGATCACTTTTCAGTTAAAATTTAAACACCTAAGAATAATTGTGTGTTAATTACAGAGTTCAACCAATCGTACTAGAACAAAAACAATACTAAAATGGATAAAGTATTACATTGTACATCAACCGTCAGGACAAGAGCTGATCAAGTCACTGTTTCTCATAGTGCCCATTTCACTTCAATAAGCTTCCCCTTTGGTGCTCAGTTAGTTGTCGCCACTCAGGGAGAACATATGATATTTGTCCCTTTGGGACTGGCTTATTTCACTCAGCATAATGTTTTCCAAATTCCTCCATCTTGTTGCAAATGACCGGGTTTCATTGTTTTTGACTGCTGTATAGTATTCTATAGAGTACATGTCCCATAATTTCTTTATCCAGTCTACTGTTGATGGGCATTTGGGTTGGTTCCAGGTCTTGGCTATTGTGAATTGAGCTGCAATAAACATTAAGGTGCAGATAGCTTTTTTGTTTGCCAATTTCATTTCCTTTGGGTAAATTCCAAGGAGTGGGATGGCTGGGTTGAATGGTAGGGTTATATTCAGGTTTCTGAGGAATCTCCAGACTGACTTCCATAGTGGCTTAACCAATTTGCATTCCCAACAACAGTGGGTTAGTGTCCCTTTTTCCCCACATCCTCTCCAGCATCTATTGTTGGTAGATTTCTGTATGTGAGCCATTCTAACCGGGGTGAGGTGAAACCTCATTGTGGTTTTGATTTGCATTTCCCTGATTGCTAGTGATCTTGAACATTTTTTCATGTGTCTGTTGGCCATTTGGATTTCTTCTTTTGAAAAATGTCTATTGAAGCCCTTAAATACTATATGTTCTCCCTGATTGGTGACAACTAACTGAGCAGCAAAAAGGAAACCTGTTAAAGTGAAATAAACACTATGAGAAACGGTGACTTGATCAGCCCTTGCCATGACTGCCGATGAACAACATAATATGTTATGCATCTTAGTATTTTTTTTGTTTGTTCTACTTAATACTTTTGGTTGAATACTATAATCAATACACAGTTATTCTCAAGTGTTGAAACTTAACTGAAAAGTGATTGCTGTTAAATATAAGAGTGGGAATAAGAGAGGGAAGAGATGTGCAATTCGGGAATGCTCAAGCTGACTTGCCCCAAACGGTAGAGTTAGAAATATACCAGGGGATTCCAATTCAATCCCATCAAGGTGGCATGCACCAATGCCATCTCACTAGTCCCAGTGATCAATTTCTGTTCACAATTGATCATAATGATAGGACTAAGAGCCAAAGGGACACATAAACAAGACTAGTGTCTGCAAATACTAGCTGATAGAATAAAAAAGGGAGAGAACGATCCAACATGGGAAGCGAGATACACAGCAGACTCATAGAATGGCAGATGTCCTAAACAGCACTCTGGCCTCAGAATCAGCCCTTAAGGCATGCAGAGCCGGCTGAAATGCCCATGAGAGTATTACAGGCATGGAAAGCCAAAACACTCTGGCAAAAAAAAAAAAAAACCTAAATGAAGGGTCTCTGCGAGTGAGATCCCAGTGAAAAGAACAGGTCATCAAAGAAGGAGGTACCTTTCTCTGAAGGGAGGAGAGAACTTCCACTTTGACCATGGCCTCATCTAAATATGATCAGAGTTGGTGAACTCAAAAGGCTTCCATAGCCTTGGAAACTCATTACAAGAGCCTAGGGTGATTACTGATGCCATAAACAGGAATGTGAATTCGTTAAGTCAACAACAGGAGTCACTGTGCACTTACTCCTCATGCAGGATCTCTGTCCTTAATGTGCTGTACAGTGTGATTTAATGCTATAACTAGTACTCAAACAGTATTGTTGACTTTGTGTTTCTATGTGGGTGCAAACTGTTGAAATCTTTACTTAATATATGCTAAACTGATCTTCTGTATATAAAGAAAATTGAAAATGAATCTTGATGTGAATGGAAGGTGGGAGGGAGAGGGAAAGGGGAGGGTTGTGGGTGGGAGGGTAGTTATGGGGGGGGAAGCCATTGTAATCCATAAACTGTACTTTGGAAATTTATATTCATTAAATAAAAGTTAAAAAAAAGAAAGACCAAAAAATAAAAAGAGATAAACTCTGTTAAAATACACAAAGAAAGGCATTATGTAATGATTACAGGATCAATTCAATGGGAAGATGTGACTATAATTAATGGACATGCACACAAGGCCAGGGTGCCTGGATATTTCAAACAAGTATTATTGTTTCTAAAAGGAGACATGGTTCCAACCAACCAAAATAAAGTCACAAATCATAAAATCAGAGTTGAAAATGGGGTGTTACAACTGATACCACAGACATAAAAAGAATCATCAGGAATTATTACAAACAATTTTACATCAACAAATTGGAAAATATATAGGAAGTAGTTTTCTGGACACATACAATCTACCAAAATTGAATATTGAAGACATGGAAAATATGACAGGCCAATTATCAAGAAGGCAATTGAGCCAATAATAAAAATCCTCCTAACAAAGAAAAGCATGGGACAAGAAAGCTTTTCTACTGAATTCTACAAGACTTGTAAAGAACTAATCCCAATTCATGTCATACTATTCAAAACAATTAAAAAGAAAATCTCACCAAATACTTTACGAGGCCCCAATACCTTAATTCCAGACTAGATAAAAATAAAATAAAGAGAACTCTGAAAGACACTGGCATAGGCCAAGATTTCTTGGATAAGACCCCAAAAGCACAGGCAATAAAGAGAAAAAATGGACAAATGGGATTACATAAACTAAGAAGCTTATGTAGGGCAAAGGTAACATTCAACAAAGTGCAAAGGCAATCCACAGAATGGGAAAACATATTTGCAAACTCTTCAGCTAATAAAAGATTAATATCCAGTATCTATAAAGAGCTGAAGAAAGTCAACAAAACAAACAGTTCTGCAAAGAAATGGGCTAATGATATGAACATGCATTTTTAAAGGATAAAATACAAATGGCCAATAGATACATGAAAAGATGCTCAGGATCACTAGCCATTATTGAAGTGCAAATAAAATCTAAATGAGGTGATTTTGTTTTGTTTTGTTTTGTTTTTCTACACCTGCAAAGTTGAGGTGATCGCTGCTGCTCTCAGCACCTCTCCATGCTGCCCAAGGACAAAAAGGAAAAGAAGGTGCCGAAAGGCAGTTAAGAAATGTTCTGACCCCATGAACAAGAATGGAGGCCAAGGCCAAAAAGAAGTGGTCTAAAGGTAAAGTTCAGGACAAGCTCAATAACCCAATTTTATTTGACAAAGCTACTTATAACAAGCTCTGTTAGGAAGTTCCCAACTACAAGCTCGTAAACCCTGCTGTGGCCTCTGAAAGACTGAAGATCCAGGGGTCCCTGGCCAGGGCAGCGCTGTAGGAGCTTCTGAGTAAAGGGTTTATCAATTGGTTTCAAAGCACTGAGCTCAAGTAATTTACACCAGTAATACCAAGGGTGGAGATGTACCTGCAGGTCCAATGAACTGGAAAAATTGGAAAAATAGAACTTTATTAAATTAAAAATAATGAGATTTCACTGCACTCCAGTTAGAATGGCTCTTATACAGAAATCAAAAAATTACAAATAGTAGAGAGGATGTACATGTTGGTGGAAAGTCCGTATGGAGATTTCTCAAAAACCTGCTAATAGATCTATCCCATTACTGGTAATTTATCAAAAGAAAATGAAATCAGTATATGAAAGTAATTTTTACCACCATGTTTATAGCAGCTCAATTCACAATAGGTAAGATATTAAATCAACTCAGATGTCCTTCAATCTATGAGTGGATAAAGAATTTATGTTATATACACACCACCGAACAGAATACTACTCAGCCATAAAAAGAACGAAATCCTGCTTTTTCCTAACAAAAATGATGCAGTTGGAACTCATTATGTTTAGTGAAATTAGCCAGCTTTAAAGACAAATATATGTTTTCCCTGATTTGTGGTAAATAATATACGGAGTATAAAAATTAATTTATATGAACAACATTGTTCATGAGATATGATTATTGTTTGTAGTCCTTGCTAGACTCATGAGGAACAATGTTTTCTCTAAATACTTGTTGAATTTTGTACTTAGTAGAGGGTTGAGCTCGTGATTTAGAGAAAAGTGAAAATATGTCATTGTAACAATTATAAGAAAAGAAGGATGAAGGGTAGGAGAGAGGGCGGGCAGGGTGGCAGGTATCATGCTGTTAAAACAGTGTGTAAATATAGGAAATGTGACTGTGCCAGACCTGGGAGGGGGTGGCCTAAGGCCTCCCCTGCTTCCACAGCCGCAGGTGGTGGGCGAGGGGAGCAAGGCTGTGTGGCTGCAGACCCTGTGCCCTCTCTGTGGCTTTAGCACTCTGGTCCCCTCTGCCTTCTTTCCAGAGAGCTTAAGCGCGCCTGTAGAGGAAGGGATTCGCAAGCAGATGCTGACACTGAAGTAATTTTATTCCGGGGCGTTCTGGGATGACAGGCCGCTCCCTCCCCCCAGCACAGACCTCCCCCTATTTCTCCTCCTCTTCCTTCTCCTTCCTGCCGCCTCAGCCTGCGCCAAGCCAGAGTATGGGTCCCAGGCAGGGCACCGCAGCACGCGTGGCTGGGCTTAGCGCTCTCCGCAGCGGGCATGGAGCGGCGCAGTTGGCTGGCGGTGTTCTCTTGACATGGCTCCAGTCTGAGCTGCCAGCAGTGCTCCCTTCGCCACCGCCACCGCCGCTGCTCTGCCCCGGGGCTGTGCCTAGAGGCTGGAGAGTCGGGCCTGCCGCCCTTGGGAGACAGAACAGAGCACCCTGGAGTACAGGAACTGAGTTTTTTTGTTTGTTTGGGGGGACAGTGGGGATGGTGGGCGGGCTTACTTTTAAAAAGTAATTGCTATTAGCACGGTTATTGGTTATTTTCTTGTCTTCTCACTGGTCCTTCCCATCTACCCTGTCCTGCCTCCCACCCTGGCGGGAGTTGTGTTCACAATGAAATGAGTGGGGACCCGAGTGAGTGATGCTGTGTCTCCCATGGTAAGAGTGAGTCACTGCCGCCTAAGGGGAGGGTGGGGGTGCAGCCTGGGACATGGAAGCCAGGGGTCCCCCGGGGCCACCTGGGACTTGGGCGACAAATCCACCACCTTTGCTCAGGCGACGCTCAAGCAAAGGTGAGCCGCAGTCCCCACCACCTGGAGCAGGGATGCACTCGCCGCGAAGGCTCCCCCCGGGGAAACAAGGCTCACTACAGGGCTGGGGTGTCAGGATCCAGGCCTTAATCAGCTCTGACCACCGCCAGAATAATTGTTCACATCACAGCACTCATCCCCTTTCCCTCTGGCATCTTGATTCTCCTTGGTAGCAGCACTAGCAGCCCCTGAGGGTGAAAACCAGGGTGATGGGGAAGCTGCTAGTGACTCCGCTGTTTTTTCTCATGGCTCCTTGGGGGGCAAGGGCTGTCGGTGTCTGGTATACACTACAGTTGATTGCAGGGAAATTCTGGGCATCACGGCTTCCTTCTCTGATTTTGCACTTCCTCTTTGTCCACAACCACGTGTATAGTAGCAAGCACTGGCAAAGCATAGCAATAGTGAAATCTGAAATAACTGAGAATTGATAAGGCACTAGAGCAATGGATCTGGCTGTGTAAAATCTAATTGGATATTTCACTTTCATTTCCAACCCCTGTTTTGATGTTTGTTTTTTACTTTTGTTTGCATTTAGAAAGCAAAGATAACTTTTCTCCCTCTCCACTCCTTTTCTTCAATCCCTTTTCATAAAAAGTGGAGGGCGGAGGGACTGGGCCGTAGGGTGGTGGTGGTGGTGGTGGTTGTAATGGTGGATTTTAAGGATTGGGCTTGTGTCAGCTGTGTTTTATCACATACCTAAATCCTGATAACAGACTTTTCATTTCCCCCAAAGCCTTTATTTTTGCAGTTGTGCCCAATGTGGAAATTGAATCAGTAAAGAAAATCACTTTTTGACGACAAACCTAGCAGCAGATAGATTTGCTAGTGAATTCCACTAGGCTTATAGGGGAGACTCTCTCAAGTGATTACAAAAAGCAAATGATTACTCCAAACTCTCTCTAAAGCTAGCATTAGACTAATACCAAAAATTAGAACAAAAAGAAAATTATAAACCAATGAATATAGGTTCAGAAATTCTCAACAAAGTACTAGCAAATAAAATAAAACATTACATCAAAATATAATTTGCCATGATCATGGTAGATTTCTCCCAGGGAATCAAGGATAATTCAATATATGAAATCAATAAATGCAATACATCACAACAAAATAATAAAAGATAAAAATCATATGGTCAATTGAATATATGCATAAAAAGCATTTGACAATGTTCAACCTTCATTCATGATTAAAATCTGAAAAACATTGTGTATAGTAGTAATACCGACCAACATAATACATACTATACTAGTATTTGACAGTACCACAGTGGGTATCCTGATAAATTAGGAAACATTAAAAGTATTTCTTTGACTGTTTAGTACAAAGCAAGAATTTATACTCTCAGTGCTCTTTAAATATAGGAAAAATTTTAGAGAAATTTGGCAACAAAAATAATAAAAGACCTATACACAGGATTGGAGAAAGCCAACATATCCCTATTTGAGATGACATGATTCTCTCTATAGAAATACTTAAATACTCCACCATGAGTCCATTAGAACATATTAATAAAGGTACAAGATACAAATTCAAGATGCATAAATCAGTAGCATTTTATATGCAAATAGCAAGCATTCTGATGAAATCAGAAAGTAGTATTATTCAAAGTATCTACCAGTTAAACCCCAAAGTGTATGGTAATAAACTTAAACAAGGATGTGACATATCTCTACGAGAAATGTTAATAAAAATATGAAGATCCCCAATGTTCATGAATTGGAAGAATTTGTATTATTGAAATGTTAACACTATCCATAGTAATATACAGATGCAAACCAGTCTCCATCAAAACACCAATGAAACTTTTTCATAACTAGAAAAAAATCCCAACATTCATATGTAAACACAAAAGACCCTGCATATACAAAACAAATGAAAAATGTATGCAGTTATATGTTGAAAAGAATATATTGTTCCATAAAAACAAACACATGAAACAACGAAATGTGCTAGAGGTCTCAGAAATGAATCCACAAATCAATGGCCATGTGGTTCTTGACAGAGGTGCCAAAACAAACACTGAGAAAGGAACAGCTTCCTCAAGCATGTGATGGGAAAACTGGATCTTTATATGCAGAAGACTGAACTTGGAATCCTATTCTTCATCTTGCACAAAAATCCAGTCAAAATGAATTGAAAACCTGAAGGCATGACCTGATGCTATGAAACAACTGGACGAAAACAGGAAAAAGAGTTCAAGAATGTAAAAAAAAAAAAAAAAAAAAAAAAAAAACTTTCCTACAGAAAAGAGAAAAATGGACAGATTAAATTGGCAATCTACAAAATGGAAAAAAAAAATTACACTACTAATCTGACCAAAGATTAAGTCAACATTTATGTTAAAAAAATCTTAGAAAAATGAATCTTGTTTACCTTAGTCTTAAGACATCCATGATCCACATCAGAATGCCTGGGTTTAGTTTCTGGCTATGCCCCCAATTCCAATAAACAGTTTGAGAGACACTGGTGATGGCTCAAGTCATTAAGTTGTCGCCTTCCACACGGCAGAGCTGGTTCATGTTTGTGGTTCAGGCCATGGGCCCATTATGGCTGTTGTGGACACCTGAGGAGTGAAAAAATGGATATAGCTTCTCTTTCATTCTCAGACTCTAAGATAATACTAAAATTTTAAATGACTGATTAATCAAAAATAAACAATCCAATTAAAATGAGGAAGGGACAAGAAAATATATTTATTTAAAGAAAAAATTAAAATGGCTAAAATCTGCATGAAAATTTGCTTACTATCACTCTCCTCTAAGGAAGTGAACATCCAAACCACAATGAGTTGCCATCTCACCTTAGTAAGATTGCTGATTTTCAAAAAGCAGAAAAGTAATAAATGCTGCTGAGGATATCGAGACAGAGGAACTTTTACACTGTTCTTGGGAATGTAAATACGCTCAGCGATTATGGGATTTGCAATGCTCAAGTTCACCCTCTGCTGAGGCTTTCCTTCCAGTGGGGCCCCACCATGGAATCTCCCCTCAGAGCAGATTGGAAGCTAACAGAGTCTTGGTGGCATCTCCTCTCACTTCCCAAGAACTGCTGTTCATATATTCTCCAAAAGTCCAGAAGCAGAAATGGGAAAAAGATGTAGACATGTTGGTGGTTTCATTATGTCTTTTCATTAAAATTTGGCTTCTGAAATGCTACCTGTTTTTTATTCCTGAAGATTAAACAGCCACTCCACTATTACACAGCAAAGAAACATCACTCTGTACCTTTACTGCATGCTTTTTTACTCCATCCTTCCCAACTAATTCATTTGGCTGTTTTATATGCAATCTAAACATCAATGTAGTGAAAGTTAGGAAACAGAAAGGTGGATCTTTCCTAACTTTACAATCTTCAAGGTAATTAAAGTATTCTTAGTATGCAATTCCCAGTACATTATGAAACATATCTCACATGGTATGTGTGGTTCTCAGCAAGTACTACTCAATACACATGCAGTCTATGACTAATAAACATTGCATGGATGAATATAAGTGTGTTGTTTCCTAAATAAAGACTTACCAGACATCCCTGTCTTTTCCAGTCTTTTTAAAATATTCATTTATTTATTTGAATGGCAGAGTTACAGAGAAAGAGGGAGAGACAGAGAGGTAGAACTTCGATCTGCTGCTTCACTCCCCAAATGGCCACAATGTCCAGAGCTGGGCCAGTCAGAAGCCAGGAACTCAAGCTTCTTCTGGGTCTCCCACATAAGTGCAGGGGCCAAGGACTTATGTATCCTCTGATGCTTTCCCAGACACTTTCTCAAGGACTTGAATCAGCGCCCATTTGGGGTGCTGTCACTACAGGCAGAGACATTCCCCACTATGTCAGAGAATTGGCCCCCTTTCCAGTATTTAAAGCACCAGCAAAGCATATGACTTTCAAAGTAATGATTGGAGATTTTCACTGGGAACCCATGGTACTTGTGTTGACAGAGTTGTGTGCACAGTTTTCATCATGTACAACATGATATTTAATGGAGGATACTCCATTAATGACGGAGCCACTGGGAATTTACCAGACTATGCAGGAGACATTGGCAATCTGCTGTGGATTTGAGTTATTTTGAACCAGAGAGTAATCAAATCATTTTTGTTGTTGATAAGGGCTGTCATTATCACACATGGGGAAATGTGGAACCCAGCTGTCCCTGCCTGAAATTTCCCTCTACAGTGTCTCCTGTTTGTTCCAGACTCAAAGCCAGAGACTCCTGTGTTTCACAGGTGACATGGCAATTGCAGGCCAGGTGAGCTCATTGCATTTTTTTTCTTATAACCACACAGAGGGAGCCTCATCTCACCTCTATGGGCTCCATATAGAGACTCAGTTGGGTGAATGGGTGAGTACATACTTCTCAGCTCTGTCAGTGTTGGTGAGTGCTCCACAGGAAAGTGGGTTGGTAGATGTAGGAATATCTCAATGACACGGGGATAAAGGACTGTTCTCATAAGTTTACCCATGTTTCTTACAAAATCAAGAGTGAAATTTGTACATGGTTTCAGACACGAATTAGTTTCTTGTCCTATGAGGCTATGATGTAGCCAAGAGATCCAAGAGGACATTAATAGTTGCATAATTTTATATTAAATGAAAATTGCTTTTATCCTATTCATCTTTTTTCCTTTTTTGAGAATTATTCATCTATTTCAAAGGCATGGTTACAGAGAGAGATGAGACAAGTGAGAGAGCAAGGAAGGAAGAGAAGGAGGGAGGGAGAGAGGGAGAGAGAGAGAAGGATCCTCCACCCACTGGTTCAAACCCCAAGTGACTGCAACAGCCAGGGATAAGCTAGACAAAACCCAGGAGTCAGGAGCTTCTTACAGGTCACCCACATGTGCAGAGTGGCCTGTGTACTTGGGCCCTATTACAGTGATTTCCCAGGAACATTAGCAGGGAGTAGGATCAGAAGCACAGCAGTGGGGACTCCAACTGGCACCCATATGTGTTGCTGGTGTTTCAGGCATATTAACCTGCTGTGCCACAAAGTCAGCCCCATTTTGCTTCATTTTGATGGTACTTTCATCTCGTTTAATTCATTTCAATTATTTTTGTTGCATTTGATATGTTTTTATTTTGTTGACATTTTAATTTTTATATTTATTTCATTTCAGTTGCTTTTTATCACCTTTTAATAGCTTTCATCACTTTCACTTACTATATGCAGAATGTGAAATTTTATGTTTTGAAAAATGTCAAGTCTGAGCTAATTCATAGGCTTCACTTCTGCTTTTAGTTTTTTTTAAACTTAGCATTATGTTTAGATTTTTAAAGTGTTTTGGAGCTGTTTAAATTTTTTTAATTATAGCATTAGATTTTAAAACTTAAAAATAATTAAATATAGCAGGTCAATAAGAAGTTTATTTTTCTTCCATTATAATAATTGTCAGCGCAGGGATTTTTTGTTTTCTGTATATCATAGTACTCTCTGGAAATACAACCTAATGTTTATCATACAATTGTAAAGCTAATCATTATCTTAGTGCATTCACCATAAGTTAATAACTGTCCTGAGTTACATTCATATTAACACTTTTTCTATATAAATTCAAATTTATAACAATTTACTAATTTATAACATACTAATTTGTATTAGATTTGTTTTATGATCAAAGAAAAAAATATAAAATATAAAAAATATAAAAGAAATCTCAGGCTGGCGCCACGGCTCAATAGGCTCATCCTCTGCCTGCCGCGCCAGCACCCCAGATTCTAGTCCTGGTAGGGGTGCCAGATTTTGTTCCAGTCACTGCTCTTCCAGTCCAGCTCTCTGCTATGGCCCGGGAGTGCAGTGGAGGATGGCCCAAGTGTTTGGGCCCTGCACCCGCATGGGAGACCAGGAGGAAGCCCTTGGCTCCTGGCTTTGGATCAGCACAGTGTGCTAGCCACAGCGGCCATTGGAGGGTGAACCAACAGTAAAGGAAGACCTTTCTCTCTATCTATCTGTCTATCTCTCTCTTTCTCACTGTCCACTCTGCCTGTCAAAAAAAAAACCTCTAATTTTAGTACTTTTTCTGTTTACATTTGAAGTTTCATTTTTTTATTTGATTTGGAATAGTGCCTACTTAATTTTAATTATTAAATCATCCCAAATTTCATAGCAGTGCATGGATTCAGCAGATGAGTTATGTGTCCTTAAATGAAAAACAGCATAGTGTATATTCAGTTAGAAAACAGGAATATGCTGTAGAGATTTGTTGCAGAGCCTAGTGACATTGTTAATGTGCTGTGTATTTCAATATTGCTAACAGAATAGGTTTTGTGTTCTCATCACAAAGAAGAAACAAGTAAATGACATCCAAATGTTAAGTATCACAGTTGAATCATTTTATGATGTTATTTGTTTTAAGCATCATGTAAATAAACATGCTTATTATTTATCATTTAAAATGTAAAAATGAAATGAAATGACAGAAAGTAAAGACAAATTAATAAATCTTATTCTGAAACCATAATGAACAAAAAGAAGCAAAATAATGGTGACAATATTTTATTCCTTGTTGATGAGCACCAAAATACCTCAAGAAACTTGATCTGTAGCCACCCCTGATTTCTCTATGTAGACACTGGAGATGATTCAGTCCACCTTAGTAGCCTTAAAGCATTTTCTACAGTTTGGGAGAGGAAACACTGAGAGGAACTATTGACCTCCACTGGCCAAAGGCAGGGAACTACAGGCACGGGAAGAGTAGGGTCTCCATTTCCTTCTAAATCCATTCCTTACACTGCTGACGTGACTCTCACCCTCTCCTGATTATGGTACACAGGGGAACTGTGGTAAAGCACCTTGAATCTATTAAGCAGAGGGAGTTATAGTTTGCACATGTCCTGTAAAATTCTAAGAGTGCCTTTGTGCTGTGGATGATTAGTCATAGATTTTACACAAATGTTTACATATGTGGTAAAATTGGTGAAGTATTGCTGATATGTAGTCTTAAACAATTTCCGTGAAGTAATGTTTTGTAATACAGATTATATAATTTTATCTAAGAAAAGTACAAAAATCTGTAATTAAATCCTTCCTCAATTTTAAATATCCCCTGAACATAAGATACTGATGTAAAGATGAGGATCATAGGAGTTATTTTTCTCTAAAATGTCAAATATTTCTATCTAATAAGTCCTTCTTTTCAATGCACACCTCTTTGCTTCTAATCTCAGCTGATAGACTTTATGGTAAGTCTTTTGTTCCTATTATAGGTAGTGGCTTATTTCCCCTGCCATAATCCACAGCCATGTGTATATTTCAGGGCTTACAATATTGAGAAAAAGTAAAAATCAGTACAAAGACAATGAACTTGCTCTGTGCTTTCTGTCTTCTGAGAGTTTTCACAAGTTTCGCCTTTAGCCCCAGCGCTAACTGGTTATCACTTCTGATAGTAAATGCTGCAATGTGCATTCCCATTTGTATATTTGTAATAAACTAATTGGAATGAGCATTCTGTCACAGTCTAACCAGTCTGTATTTGACCTCTATGAATTTGAGCACCATATGTGCCCACTATTGTCTGCTTTTGATGGATCCTTAGAGGCTCTGATGGGTGTGGCCAGAGAGCTCTGGTTCTACAGGGTTAAGGGTGTGCCAAAGGTGATTCACCCTGATTGTTCTCTTGCTTGCTCTCGCGCTCGCTCTCTCTCTCTCTTTTTTTTTTTTTTTTTTTTGACTCAGTTGGGAAGAAATTCCACACAGGTGAGTGGAATTGAGAGTAGTTGATGTATGAAATCTGGCCCCTGTGGGTATTCGTTTGCTTACCAGAGTCAGGTTTTTCTGCTTGGCTAGAGAGACACCCGCTTTACATATGCAAAATAGCGCGCACCGCTTTACTTACATAAAATGGTGCCTGCCCTTTGTCTTGCTCAGCTTTGTAAGGTAAGTGGAGAGAGAGGCTAAATGTCCGTGCAGGTTCCCCTTATTCTCTCCTCCAGCCAGCCTGGTGAACTTTCCCCAATGGGGTTTCAGGCCTCATTCTCTGCAGGCTTTTTCTGCCTTTCCCCGCCAATGTCTCAGGTTACGGAGAGGTTTTTAGCTCACCTCCCTTCCAGCACTGGCATGCAGACTTTGCGGCTCCGGCGGGTCCGGTGGGTCTGGCGGGTCCGGCAGGTCCGGCGGGTCCAGTGGCCCTGGTGGCTCCCGCGGCTCAGCTTCCACACGGTGGGCAACCTTGCTCTCCCCTTAGGTCCTCCAAGTCACAGCCACTAGATCCGGAAGAGTTTCCTCTGCAGTTTTTCCCTAATCCTTTTCCTGAGTCTACCGTAACTCCACTTTTATTAAACTATCTTTTCCCGGACTGTCAGTGTGTGCCCTCACTATTCCGCCATCTTGGCTCCGCCTCTCTGTGGTATCCGAAATTTACATGAATTCTGCAATGCAATGAAATTCTGAATACAATTTTAGATATTTATAAATGATTTTTTTGATAGGCAGAGTGGATAGTGAAAAAGAGAGACAGAGAGAAAGGTCTTCCTTTGCCGTTGGTTCACCCTCCAATGGCCGCCATGGCTGGCGCGCTGCGGCCGGCGCACCTCACTGATCCGAAGGCAGGAGCCAGGTACTTATCCTGGTCTCCCGTGGGGTGCAGGGCCCAAGCACTTGGGCCATCCTCCACTGCACTCCCTGGCCATAGCAGAGAGCTGGCCTGGAAGAGGGGCAACCGGGACAGAATCCGGTGCCCCGACCGGGACTACAACCCGGTGTGCTGGCGCCGCAAGGGGGAGGATTAGCCTAGTGAGCCGCGGCGCTGTCCCATATTTATAAATGATTTTAATGGATTTACAGCTGATAATTGTTTACATTTTAAAATTTAATATCCAAATAAGTGTTTTATTCATGTTCATTCTAGTTGTCATATGACTCTCTTGTATTTTATATTTGATTGTCTCTCTGCAATGTAATCTGTCAGCTCAGTCTTCCAGTTCATTAATCCTCACATTTCCTGTGTTTACTTCAATGTATAAACTGTATAATTATATTTTTCAAATGCTTGCAGTGCTTTTATTTTTTCCAAATATCACTAATCAATTGTCTTCTTATTTCTCATTCCCATTATATTTTGGTTCTTCCATTTTTCACTTTAAACTTATTCAAATATTTAAAATATAATTCAAATATCTAATTTCTGTAAACCTTCATTCTTCTAGCTAATTTATTTGTAAACTCATCATTTTGAATTTGGTTCCCATTGTTACTGGGAAACTCTCTAGTTGCACATTTCCTTGTTTATTGTAGTTATTCAGAGGGAAGCCTGTGCAGAACTCACACAGGTTTGAGGCTCAAATGGTCAGCTGGCATGCTGAGTGCAGCACTTGTGTCTCATATTGATTTCTCCTTTTCATCCAGATACTGAAATATTTTGGATCCAGGGAA
The DNA here is from genome assembly GCF_051225735.1 of Oryctolagus cuniculus. Classification (NCBI taxonomy): domain Eukaryota; kingdom Metazoa; phylum Chordata; class Mammalia; order Lagomorpha; family Leporidae; genus Oryctolagus; species Oryctolagus cuniculus. The sequence continues at coordinate 46,743,901 of NC_142885.1, read as the reverse complement.
ATTCATATGGAGACACAGGAGACCTCAAATAGCTAAAGCAATCTTGTACAACAAAAACAAAGCCGGAGGCATCACAATACCAGATTTCAGGACATACTACAGGGCAGTTGTTATCAAAACAGCATGGTACTGGTACAGAAACAGATGGATAGACCAATGGAACAGAATAGAAACACCAGAAATCAACCCAAACATCTACAGCCAACTCATATTTGATCAAGGATACAAAACCAATCCCTGGAGTAAGGACAGTCTATTCAATAAATGGTGCTGGGAAAATTGGATTTCCACATGCAGAATCATGAAGCAAGATCCCTACCTTACACCTTACACAAAAATTCACTCAACATGGATTAAATACTTAAATCTACGACCTGACACCATCAAATTACTAGAGAGCATTGGAAAAACCCTGTAAGATATAGGTACCAGCAATGACTTCTTAAAAAAACACCCCAGAAGCACAGGCAGTCAAAGCCAAAATCAACTATTGGGATTGCATGAAATTGAGAAGTTTCTGTACTGCAAAAGAAACAGTCAGGAAAGTGAAGAGGCAACCGACAGAATGGGAAAATATATTTGCAAACTATACAACTGATAAAGGGTTGATAACCAGAATCTACAAAGAAATCAAGAAACTCCACAACATTTAAACAAACAACCCACTTAAAAGATGGACCAAGGACCTCAATAGACATTTTTCAAAAGAGGAAATCCAAATGGCCAACAGGCACATGAAAACATGTTCAAGAACACTAGCAATCAGGGAAATGCAAATCAAAACCACAATGAGGTTCCACCTCACCCCGGTTAGAATGGCTCACATTCAGAAATCTACCAACAATAGATGCTGGCGAGGATGTGGGGAAAAAGGGACACTAACCCACTGTTGGTGGGAATGCAAACTGTTCAAGCCACTATGGAAGTCAGTCTGGAGATTCCTCAGAAACCTGAATATAACCCTACCATTCAACCCAGCCATCCCACTCCTTGGGATTTACCCAAAGGAAATGAAATTGGCAAACAAAAAAGCTATCTGCACCTTAATGTTTATTGCAGCTCAACTCACAATAGCTAAGACCTGGAACCAACCTAAATGCCCATCAACAGTAGACTGGATAAAGAAATTATGGGGCATGTACTCTATAGAATACTATACAGCAGTCAAAAACAACGAAAATGAAACCCGGTCATTTGCAACAAGATGGAGGAATTTGGAAAACATCATGCTGAGTGAACTAAGCCAGTCCCAAAGGGACAAATATCATATGTTCTCCCTGATCGGTGACAACTAACTGAGCACCAAAGGGGAAACCTGTTGAAGTAAAATGGACACTGTGAGAAACAGCGACTTGATCAGCTCTTGTACTGATGGTTGATGTACAATGTAATACTTTATCCATTTTACTATTTTTTTTGTTCTAGTACCATTGGTTGAACTCTGTAATTAACACACAATTATTCTTAGGTGTTTAAATTTTAACTGAAAAGTGATCCTCATTAGGAATTTGGAAAGCATTATGCTGAGTGAAATAAGCCAGTTCCAAAGGGACAAATACCATATGTTCTCCCTGATCGGTGACAACTAACTGAGCATCAAAAAGAAAACCTGTTAAAGTGAAATGAACACTATGAGAAATGGTGACTTGATCAGTCACAATTGATCATAATGATAGGACTAAGAACCAAAGGGATCCCATAAACAAGACTAGTGTCTGCAAATACTAGCTGATAGAATAAAAAAGGAAGAGAACAATCCAACATGGGAAGTGAGATACACAGCAGACCCATAGAATGTCAGATGTCCTAAACAACACTCTGGCCTCAGAATCAGCCCTTAAGGCATGCAGATCCATCTGAAAGCCCATGAGAGTATTTCAGGGATGGAAAGCCAAGACACTCTGGCAAAAAAAAAAAAAAAAAAACTAAATGAAAGATCTCCGCGAGTGAGATCCCAGTGGAAAGAACGGGTCATCAAAGAAGGAGGTACCTTTCTCTGAAGGGAGGAGAGAACTTCCACTTTGACCATGCCCTTGTCTAAATATGATCAGAGTCTGTCAACTCAGGGGGCTTCTATAGCCTTGGCAACTCATGACAAGAGCCTAGGGTGATTACTGATGCCATAAACAAGAGTGTCAATTTGTTAAGTCAACAACAGGAGTCACTGTGCACTTACTCCTCATGTAGGATTTCTGTCCTTAATGTGCTATATATTGAGATTTAATGCTATAACTAGTACTTAAACAGTTTTTTTCACTTTATGTTTCTGTGTGGGAGCAAACTGTTGAAATCTTTACTTACTGCATGCTAAACTGAACTTCTGTATATAAAGAGAATTGAAAATGATTCTTGATGTGAATGGAAGGGGAGAGGGAGTGGGAAAGGGGAGGGTTGCACTTATTAGGGACGTTACAGGGAGGAAGCCATTGTAATCCATAACTGTACTTTGGAAATTTATATTCATTAAATAAAAGTTAAAACATATAAATTTCCAAAGTACAAATTTTGAATTATAGCAGCTTTCCCCCCCATAACCTCCCTCCCACCTGCAACCATCCCTTCTCCCACTCCCTCTCCCATCTCATTCTTCATCAAGATTCATTTTGAATTATCTTTATATACAGAAGATCAACTTAATATATAATAAGTAAAGATTTCAACAGCCTACACCCACAAAGACACACAAAGTATAGAGTACTGTTTGAGTAGTAGTTTTACCATTAATTCACATAATACAACACATGAAGGACAGAGGTCCTACATGGGGAGCAGGTGCACAGTGACTTCCGTTGTTGATTTAACAATTGACACTCTTATTTATGATGTCAGTAATCACCCAAGGCTCTTGTCATGAGCTGCCAAGGCTAAGGAAGCCTCTTGAGTTCCCCAACTCCGATCTTGTTTAGATAAGGCCATTTCAAATTGGAAGTTCTCTCCTCCCTTCAGAGAAAGGTACTGCCTTCTTTGATGGCCCATTCTTCCCACTAAGATCTCACTCACAGAGATCTTTAGACCATTTTTCCCCCACAATGTCTTGGCTTTCCATGCCTGTGAAACTGTCATGGGCTTTTTAGCCAGATCCGAATGTCTTAAGGGCTGATTCTGAGGCCAGAGTGCTGGTTAGGGCATTTGCCATTCTATAAGTCTGCTGTGTATCCTGCTTCGCATGTAGGATCATTCTCTCCTTTTTAATTCTATCAATTATTTGCAGACACTGGTCTTATTTATGTAATCCCTTTGACAATCCTATCTTTTTGATCAATTATGAATTTAAACTGATCCTTTTAACAAATATGATGGCATTGGTACATGCCACCTTGATGGGGTTGAATTGGAATCCCCTGGCACGTTTCTAGCTCTACCATTAGGGGTAAGTCCGAGTGAGCATGTGCCGAACTGTATATCTCCTCCCTCTCTCATTCCCACTCTTATATTTAACAGGGATCACTTTTCAGTTAAATTTAAACAACTAATAATAATTGTGTGTTAATTAAAGAGTTCAGCCAATGGTATTAAGTAGAACAAAAAAAGCATGAAAAGAACTAAAATAGTAAGTTGTTCCTCGACAGTCAGGGCAAGGGCTGATCAAGTCATTGTTTCTCATAGTGTCCATTTCACTTCAACAGGTTTCCTTTTAGGTGCTCAGTTAGTTGTCACTGATCAGGGAGAACATATGATATTTGTCCCTTTGGGACTGGATTAGTTCACTCAGCATGATGTTTCCCAGATTCCTCCATTTTGTTGCTAATGACCGGATTTCATTGTTTTTTACTGCTGTATCATATTCTATGGAGTACATATCCCATAATTGCTTTATCCAGTCTTCTGTTGATGGGCATTTAAGTTGGTTCCATGTCTTAGCTATTGTGAGTTGAGCTGCAATAAACATTAAGGTGCAGACAGCTCTTTTATTTGCCAATGTTATTTTTTCTGGTTAAATTTCCAAGGCGTGGGATGGTTGGGTTGTATGGTAGGGCTATATTCAGGTTTCTTCACAATCTGTAATACTTTAATTAGTAGTTCTACTATCATTTCAAAATTAATAGGATATAGGATTTGTAGATTTATGCTTTCATTATATTATGGGATACAAAACCTTGAAATTGTCAAAATTATTTGATTGCATTTGGAAATTATATTTGCTCTCTGTTTACTGATTAAAATGCTGTTCATGTGTACATTTTACTAACTTGTCCATATTTCTTATAAAATATTTAACATTCATTACAATCATATTGATTATACCCAAATTTATTGATTTTTCATAGTTTTAATATTGCCTATTATGATTTAAATATAGTAATTTATCTTTTTTCCATGAATCTTCCTCTTAGATATTTTGAAATGTTGTTAACACTTCTATGCTCATTTATTTAGTTGAAAGGCAGAGTGTCACAAAGAATGAGAGTAGAAGACAAAAACCCAGAGAGAGAGAGAAAGAAAGAGGGAGGGAGAGATCTCCAACCACTGTTTCATTTCTACTGCTTTTCCCAGGATGAAGCTAGCCATTACCATGTCACGTAGCCATAACCTACTGTCTTCCAGGAAGCACAGTAACAGAAGCTGGAATCAAAAGCAGAGCAGGGACTCAAATCCAGATATTGTGAAATATGGTATGAGTTTCAAGTGGCATTTTAAATGCTGCACCAAATATACCAAATATATTTATTGTATATTTGAGGAGAGAGGAGAGAGGAGAGAGGAGAGAGGAGAGAGGAGAGAGAGAGAGAGAGAGAGAGAGAGATTGAGAGATTCTCATCTGGTATTGAAGGGATATAACAGGAAAGTTGTGGAAAAGGCACAGACATGACATAAATGTTATTTCAATGGTTAAGTATGCAGAGAGAGCAGAAGCCTTTAAGAATTACAAGTACACAAGAACTATGTGGCTAATCTGACCAGCCAATAAAAATGGAGGTAAATGATATTAACAATATGAACATATCAAGACTACACTGCTGGGCCAGCACTGTGGTGTAGTGTGTGAAACTGCCACTTGCATTGCTAGCATCCCATAGGGCACTGGTTTGAGTTGCTGCTGGCTGCTCTACTTCCAATCCAGCTCCCTGCTAATGTACCTGGGAAATTGGCAGAGAATGGTCCAAGTCCTTGGGCCACTGCTCCCACCTGGGGGACCTGGAAGAAGCTCCAGACTTCCGGCTTAAGATTGGCTCAGCTGCAGCTGTTCAGGCCATTTGGGGAGTGAACCAATGGATGGAAGACTTCTCTCTCTCTCTTATTCTGCCTCTCTGTAATGCTGCCTTTCAAATAAATAAATACATCTTCTAAAAAAGAATAGATAAGATGACAAAAATATTGGTGTGAATCAGGTAAACATAATTTTTTATTTTTTTATTTATTTTTATTGACAGGCAGAGTGGACAGTGAGAGAGAGAGACAGAGAGAAAGGTCTTCCTTTGCCATTGGTTCACCCTCCAATGGCTGCTGCGGCCGGCGTGCTGCAGTTGGTGCACTGCGCTGTTCCAATGGCAGGAGCCAGGTGCTTCTCCTGGTCTCCCATGGGGTGCAGGGCCCAAGCACTTGAGCCATCCTCCACTGCACTCCCTGGCCACAGCAGAGAGCTAGCCTGGAAGAAGGGCAACTGGGAAAGAATCCGGTGGCCCGACTGGGACTAGAACCCGGTGTGCCGGTGCCGCAAGGCGGAGGATTAGCCTATTGAGCCACAGCACCGGCCATAAATTTTTTTTTTTTAAAAGGAAAACATTGCTTTAACTCACAAACTTTTAATGAAGTGAGTGAAATGGAGGAAACATATAATGAGATCATCAAGGGAAGAGTATCCCTTCTCAAAATTTACAGAACAATGCTGCATAAAGTTTTTGACAGCACCTCAGTCTATACAAAAAAGAACTTTTACAGTGCTCTCTTTCCTGGGCTAATGCTGCGTTGTCATACAGTCTTCCTCCAGAAATTATGCCACCTAGAACTGTGACTAAATATCAAAATTCATGACTGAAACATTAAAGAACATGTTTTCATTATGTAATTGGCTTGTGTGTTATGCATTACATATTTTATAAAATTGTATACATTCATTATCTAAATATAATTAGGCAAATGAAAAATTAATAATAGTATGGATAATCAAATTACAAAATATGACTAGTACTCAACAAAAGACTTTAATAATTTTCATTATTTTGCCATAATTTTCAACTACCAAATCCAATGATCCTAACGTCTATACTAAGTGAAATAAGTCAGTTCCAAAAAAAAAAAAAAAAACAAATGCCATATGTTTCTCCTGATCTGTGGTAACTAAAAGAATGTCTATAATGTAATGTACAGGAGTGAAATTGACCTTCTGAGATTTAATGATTCTTTATATCCTATGTCTCTACTGCTGAGGAACTGTGTTTTTTCCCCTCATACTATTTGTTGAACTCTTTACTTAGTGCACTGCTAATCGTATGAGTGTACAGTGAACTGAAAATAGATACTTGTAAATATTAAGAGTGGGAATAGGAGAGAAAGAGGAGGAAGAAAGGTGACAGCATAGATTGGAAGGAGAGTAGAGTTGGAAGAATCACTATGTTACTAAATCTACAGATTTATGTACAGATTTACAGATATATGAAATGCATGAAATTTGTAAACCTTAAATAAAATGTAAAAATGAAATAAAAAAGCAGATGTGACAAAAATATGATTTAATTTAAGGTGTTTTATTATGTTCTTCTAATGATAGAATAAGTCTAATAACACATAAAACACAATTCCCTTGGGGCCGCTGTAGTGCAGTGGGTAAATGCCCTGGCATGAAGTGCTAGCATCCCATATGGGCACTGGTTCGAGACCCGGCTGCTCCATTTCCAATCTAGCTCTCTGCTATGGCTTGGGAAAGCAGTAGGGGATGGCCCAAGTCCTTAGGCCTCTGTACCCACCTGGGAGACCCAGAAGAAGCTCCTGGCTCCTGGCTTCGGATAGGCGCAGCTCCAATTGAGGAGTGAACCAGCGGATAGAAGACCACTCTCTCTTTCTCTGCCTCTCCTTTCTGTGTAACTCTGATTTTCAAATAAATAAATAAATATTTAAAAAAGATTAGTATTGATAGATAACAACTAAGACCTGTCATGTTGTTGATTGGATAATGATTCAACCTGCTCTGTTAGGGAATTTTGTGGCATCATGTGATTTTATAATGTTTATTTCTAATGCAGGATGTCCTACAAAATTTCTTGTAAGGCTGGTCTCAGTTTTTGCTTGTTTGAAAACACTTCATTTCTCCTTCACTTTTAAAAGATAGCTTTGTTGGATAGAATATTCTTGGTTTGATTATTTTTTTAAGACCTTGAATATGTCACCCCACTCTTTTCTAGGATGTAGGGTTTTCACAGAGGTCTGATATTAATCTAGTTTTCATATATATATATATATATATATAGTTTTCATATATATATATGCACTTTTCTATTTCTGTCATTAGGATTCTTTCTTTAACTTTGAAAATTTAATGAACATATGCCTTTTTGGTTGAGTCTACCTGGGTTTCTTTAAATATTTTGTATCTGGATATCAAAGTCTCTTTCAAGTCCTAGGGAATTTTCAAGTATTATTTCATTTAAGCAGGTTATAAACATCATTTTACTTCTCTTCTCCTTCAGGAATGTCTATAATCTGTTATTTGGTCATTTAATGAATCAGAACAGGGACAGCTGGGACTAGAACCGGCACCCGTATGTGATGCTGGCACTTCAGGCCAGGGCTTTAACCTGTTGCACCAAAGTGTGGCCCATATTAGTCTATTTAGATTTTTCTGTTTTCATGAATCAGATTTGCTGGACTGTATGTGTCCAAGAATCTATCCACTTCCTCTAGGTTTTCCAATCTATTGTCATACACCTCTTTGTAGAAATTCGAGGGTCCTTTTAGTGCTGTGGTATCCATTGTTGCATTTCTTTTTTCATCTCTGAATCTATTGATTTTTTTGTCTTCTCCCTCTTCTTTTGGTTAGCTGAGCTGAAGGAGTATCAATTTTGTTTATTTTTGGAAAAAAAAAATCAGCTCTTCCTTTCACAGGATTCTGTCTTTGGCCTGGTCCAGACCAAACCATTGTGGCCATTTTTCTATAGCTCTGTCTTTCAAATAAAATAGATCCATTTTTAACAAAGAGAAATTCATTGTAGTGCATTTTTTAAATCATGTGTAGGTTTTTTGTAACATGCATTTACCAATAACTTTTTGAATACTCCTTATATATGGGATTCCATAGCCTTTCCATGAAGATTTGAAAATTAATTAATTTCTTTCCATGTTATACGTCAATTAATATGTTTCTTTATGAATTAATTCTGATAACTTTATAGATTTTCTTATAATTTCTAATGTTTGCCCTTCTAAATTTTCTTGCAGGTTGATACAATAAACATACAGTAAAAGAAGGAAGAATTATGTCTTCTATGAATAACTTGTTTCTTTTTATCCTGCCATAGGATGGAGAACATAATTATAACTACTCCATGTGCTTCTGAAACTTCCTGGATGAGACTAACAAATTATTGTTATAATGTAAACTGATAAATTGTGCCTTTTGACTTTGTACCTTTTCAAGAAGGCAAATTGATGTAACATCCTCTTTGTGTCAAAAGTTAGATAATGAAACAAACAAGAAAATATGTAAAAAAAATTGTAAATGAAGAACAGTTTGAGTATGTGACAAGTTAACAAATCATAGTGAATAGTACTAATTTGTCTCATAGGACATATCCTTTACACACAGATTCACATAGATATATAGACATAGATCTAGATTGTTATATACTACTGTTTTGTATTTAACAAGAAGCACTACAGCAAATTATGCTGCAGTAAGGATACATGCACTCCATATTGGAATGCCTCATATCAGGTTTAGCCTTTGGTTCTGATCCAGATTCCTGCTAACACCCAACCTATTAAGCAGCAGAGGTGCACACAGGTGTGACTTTTTGTAACAATTGTATGGGCAGTGCAATAGCACTAAAATATCTGATTAAAAGTTCTCGGGCCGGCGCCGTGGCTCAATAGGCTAATCCTCCACCTTGCGGCGCCGGCACACCGGGTTCTAGTCCCGGTCGGGGCGTCGGATTCTGTCCCGGTTGCCCCTCTTCCAGGCCAGCTCTCTGTTATGGCCAGGGAGTGCAGTGGAGGATGGCCCAGGTGCTCGGGCCCTGCACCCCATGGGAGACCAGGAAAAGCACCTGGATCCTGGCTCCTGCCATCGGATCAGCGTGGTGCGCCGGCTGCAGCGGCGGCCATTGGAGGGTGAACCAACAGCAAAGGAAGACCTTTCTCTCTCTGTCTCTCTCTCACTGTCCACTCTGCCTGTTAAAAAAAAAAAAAAAGTTCTATAACTGAATATGTATTAGGAGACTTATCGTTGTTTGTGCTAGGGTATACAAGACAAAGCTCTGCTTAGTTCTGGGACCAGAATTTGGAGACCAAACTCTCCTCTAAGCCAGCTGGCAGAAGAATAAAGCTGTTTTTTCTTAACAGCTTTAGTGTGTCCTGCCTCTTTGTATGAGTTCCTGCTACAAACCGAGAGTGAATGTTACTTCCACAAACTAGGAATACATTCCTAAAATTTCAAGGCTTAGGAGGCAATAATGTCATATACAATAAATATACAAATCCTATTTTCTATTAACTATGAAATAACAGAACTGCAAACCAAAGAGCCACTGACAAGTCTTTTGGACAAAAACAGATTTTATTTAAGATTATCATATTTAACAGTTGTGTCAAATGAAACATCCAAACAAATTATTTTTAAGGAATAAGAAAAAGTGCTATGTGGGAATTAGAATTATTGGACTCTACACCTCAATTCATTAACAAATTCTGGTCAGTAACTTTATAAAATAAGGAAATGCTTGTAAGTATTAAATATGACTGTTATAGTGATCACTAATATAGAGAATTAGAAATCTATAATTAGTGCAAATCCAATTCACAAAACATTTAAAATACACTTCGATCTACAAATAATTCATGTATGTATTGTAGTCATGAAATATTCCTTAATAAGTAAGCTGATATTTCCTTTTTAAAATATTTATATATTTGAAAGAGGTATAGAAAGAGAAAGAGATTGTGGGAGAGAGTGAGATTTTCCATCTACTGGTTCACTTTATTTTTTAAGATTTATTTATTTATTTGAGAGCCAGAGTTACAGGAAAAGCTATGGAGAAGAAGTGAAAGAGGTCTTCTATCCACTGGTTTATTCTCCCACATGTCTGCAATGGCTGGAGCTGAGCCAATATAAAACCAGGAGCCAGTAGCTGCTTCTAGGTCTGCCATGTGGGTGCAGGGGCTCAAGCACTTGGACCATCCTCCACTGCTTTCCTAGTCCATAAGCAGAGAGCTGGTTCAGAAGTGGAGCAGCTGTGACACAAACCAGCAGTAATATGGGATGCCAGCTCTGCAGGCACAGGTTTAACTAACTATCCCACAGCATGGGCCCCTACTGGATTAGTTTCAAATGGCTGCAGCAGCCAGGGATGGGCCAGGCTGAAGCTGGGACCCAGGAGCATCACACAAGTCTCTCACATGAGTTACAGGGTCCCAAGTACCTTGGCCTTCTACTGCTTTCCCAGGAGCATTAGCAGGTAGCTGGATGAAAAGCGCAGAGGCCGGGGGTGGGGGCAGTGCTGTGATGTAGTGGGTTAAGCCATTGTCTACAGTGTTGGCATCGAGTATGGGAGCCAGTTCCAGTCCTGCCTTGTTGCTCCACTTTGAAGCCAGCTCCCTGCTAGCATGACTGGGAAAGCAACGTAGGATAGCCCAAGCCCTTGTGCTGAGGAGACCTCAACGAGAACCCTGGCTGCTGGATTCGGCCTGGCCCAGCCCCAGCCATTGTGGCCATTTAGGTAGTGAATAAGTGGATGGGAAATCTCTCTTCTCTCTTTCTAACTCTGACTTTCAAATGAATCCTAAAAAAAAAGTGGAGTAGCCCATTTGTGACACTGCTGTCACAGGTAGCAACTTTACCTGCTGTGCCACAGCATCAGCCCAAAACCTGTTGTTTCTTACAGGATCCTATTGTCTGACACAAGCAATCTATTTAAAATATTATACTCACATGTGTGTGCATTTGGTGTGCAAGTGCATATGCTAAAACATCTAACTCATTGTTTCCAAAACTCTTCCAATACAACTAAATGCTCTCAGGAAGTTATAAAAATCTTTAAAATGTTCAAGAGAAACAAAAGAAAAAATACGACATTCCCTAGGATCAAACAAAAATCAACAACAGAACTGAGAAAAATCAAACTTTGAGGCAAGTGCTGCCCTCTGGATACTGGCTGCTCATTTGATACTAAAACCTGCGTGTGTCATGTAAACTGCCCTCTCATCAACAGGAATAAACAAGGACTTATGATATCAAAGAGGAGAATCAAATTGGAAAAATTGAAGGCCAGTGCCGTGGCTCACTTGGCTAATCCTCCGCCTGTGGCACCGGCACCCAGGGTTCTAGTCCTGGTTGGGGTGCCGGATTCTGTCCCGGTTGCTCCTCTTCCAGTCCAGCTCTCTGCTGTGGCCTGGGAGGGCAGGGGAGTATGGCTCAAGTGCTTGGGCCCTGCACCCACATGGGAGACCAGGAGGAAGCACCTGGCTGCTGGCTTTGGATCGGCGCAGCGCCGGCTGTAGCGGCCATCTGGGGGGTGAACCAATGGAAGGAAGACCTTTCTCTGTCTCTCTCTCACTAACTCTGCCTGTCAAAAGAAAAAGTGAAGCATTCAAATAAATAAGTATTGAATGAAGGCTCAAAGAGGTTAGTTATTGGAATGTCTTTTCAAATATCTGAATAAATATCAACTGCAAAATGAAAGAATTGAAACAATAAAAATAAAGTAAAATAATAGCTAGGAAAGATAAATTTGATCAGCTGTATTGGGAAAGTACAAAATGTACCAAAGTAAGGAAGTACACAATGCACACTTACAATAGTGAATTAAACTCAGGTACCTAGAGGATTAAGGAACTAAAAGAGTGAGCTGCCAAATTATAGTACTAAACAACAATGTTTTACTATGCTCCTAATGTATATTTATGAAATGCATGCAAATAAATAAATAAATAGAAAATGCAATTATATGATAGCTAGAATGATGATTAATAAAATATGACAAATTAATAGCCATGCAAGACTTGATTATTTGCCCATTTTAATTAATAACTAAAATAAGAAAAGTTCAAATGTAAAAAACATGAGCAATTTGAATACACCTGGTTATTTCTAAAATGTTCACTTTAGGAAGAATGAAGACATTTCTTGTGTGAAAGTCTGAACTCCAAAAGTAAGAGTAAGGAAATTGTCAACATACAGAAATATTAAATCATGGTGGGTCTTGAATTGAAGAAAATGTAAATTCTGGGCAATATAGGTTTCAAAGTATTTAGATATAAGAAAATGAAAATCACATGCAATTGAATTAATTATACAGCAACCTAGTCTTTTAGAATAATTTATATAATGTAAAACAAATATATTTCAAGAAGGCCATTTTAAAAATTATATTTTTTATTTGAAAAGAAGACAGAGGGACAGGGAGAGGGGAGGGAGATGGAGAGGGAGAAGAAGAGGGAGAGAGAGAGAGAGAGAATCATACACATGCTGGTTCAGTACTCAAATGTGTTTGCCAAGGAGTAGCCCAGGTCAATTCCAGAAGCCTAGAACTCTGCTAGCCCAATCACATAGGTGATAGGAACACAAGTACTTGATCCAGCACTTGCCATCCTCCAGAGTGTGCACTGGCTGAAAGCTGGATCAGAAACACAGGAAGGAATTAAACTCAGACATAGAAAATGGCAGGTGGGCACCCCAGGAGGGCTCTAAATGCTGCACCACACACATTCTGCAAGGCCACTTTTTTGTTGATTTATTAAAATTCTAAGATTTTCCATGGAATATTTTGCAAAATATTTATGATCCTTTTTTCAGAACCAATAAGCACCAGTGGACTGACAGTGGCATATAAGTTGACCACAAAACCATGCACAAACAGGATGACTGAGTCATATGCCCACATTATCATTGAGGAGGATGAGATGATGAAGTCCACCCAGTACATGACCACAAAGAAAGTCACCAGCAGCAGGATGGTCTGGGTGGCCTTTTTCTCTGGGGAGGATCTTGGGGAGAGGCTGGTGCTGTGAAGGTGCTGGGACCTCTTCTGATGCCTGGACAGGAGAGTCATCATGTACACACTTGAGAGCAGCATGACTCCCACAAGGAAGACGTCCCTGCATGTTGTCAGTGTGATTATCAAGGCCATGATGCCATGGTTGATGGGGAAAAATGAACAGTACTTAGTGAAAGCCATCAGGTTGATCTGTGTCACATTGGAAGATGCCACAGTGTGGATGAGTGTGATAGTACTGAAAGACAAACACATTAACCATATGAAGGGGAGGAAATAGGAAATAAAATATTTTGATTTGTATTTAAACTGTGCCAACCAGGAAGTGAAGGGACTGATGGTGATGGCCTGGATGACACTCAGAAGGCAGGTGTTACAGATGGAGAGGCCCCTCATTACTCTGTTTGTGTAGTGCAAAACTTTACACTTCAAGTCATTACAAACATTCACTGACTCAAACAGGTCTGCTGAGAACAAAAACAGCACAGTAAGGAGCAACATTATGTGGGTGAAGGCCAGGTGACAAATGGTCAGGTCAGTGGGCTTATGCCTGTGATCCAACAGGAGTGTGAAGATGTGGGAGAGGAGGAGGAGGGTGTTGGCTGAGATTCCAATGCCAGCTTGAAAAAGAAGATATTTATCAACAGCAACAGGAACATCAAGAATGCTCATCTTAATACCATGCATATCTGAAAAGTAAACACACAAAATGATAGGTCTCATTTCATCAGAAAGAATTATTCTGCCTACCAGAAGTTTGCTTTCTATCTTCCTATCTTCACAATGGTCCTGGAGCTATCTTGGTTTCAGTTTCCATCCCAGAAATCCCTTCTTTGAATTTTCTTCTATTCAGGAAGATATTGTCAAAGTCTAGCTTTCAGTCACCAAGAGGAAAACATCATAAATTCTTCATTGTGAATTATACATGAAATTGCATCAAAATTATCACATGGTGACATTATTATTGCTAATCTAATTAATATAGGGAATTTAACTAATATATAGATACTCTATCTTACTTCTAAAAATTCTTGGATCCTCAATACTTAAATTAATTCCTTTCTGGTTTTATTTAAGCAGCTGCAATGTTACAATTTCACAGTTACTTTAGCATGTGATTGCCTTGTTATGGGTATAATTATGTTAACTAAATGATTTATTCTAGGAGATGTGATTTGATTTTATGGTGCTACAAGATAATAATTTACAAACAGCAGAAAAGTGTTCCCTCAGCATTCCATAGGTTGAAAAACTTAAGATGGAGGGACTTCCAAATGATGATGGCCTTGTTGTTTGTTCCATGGAAAAAAGTGTAGGTACAGAGTGAGGGGCAACACATTTAAACTTAACTCAGGTTAAATTTCAACATGAGTTTCAGAGGGGGCATTTAAATCATACTGAAGATTTAGAAAAAAATTAGCACATGATAAGGAGGAAAACAGCAATTTAGCACAGTCCCTTTCATTTTTGAAGATGATGAATGTGCAATTATGTTTTAGAGCCACTTTAAGCACTGTAGACCCATCAGTATAAATATGTAAATTAAAATAGAAATGGCTCATATTTAGACATTTGTAGCTGTGTTCGAACAGATCTATAATGAAAAGTCCATGGATTTGGTTATCTGTTACTCTACCATCACAAAGCTTTTTCTCCTAAATAGACATATGCAACTTTTAAATTTATGTATTTGTTTATTTGGAAGGGAGAGGGAAAGAATCTTCTCTTTACTGGTTTACTCTACAAATGGCCCCAACAGACAGTAGTTGGTTGAACTGAATACAGAAGCCAGGAACTCCTTCCAGTCTTCCACAGGGATATGGGGTGGGAGGTCATGAACTTTTGTCATCATATGCTGCCTTCCCAGATAAAATAGCAGAGAGCTGGATTAGAAGTGAATCCAGGAATCAAATGGGCATTCTGATCTGGGATATCAGCATTGTAACTGGGCATTTTATCTCCCTGAACCACAATGTTGGCCTCAGACATGCATATCTGAATTGTCAGTTAATCAACATTTTGCTACCTCCAACAAATTACAATAAGCAAACATGGTTCTGCTCCCAGGTTGAATCCAGGGGAAGCATAAGAATCATATTAACTTAATGATACAAACACTATGGTTTCCAAGTTTTAAAGGTCCAGTAGTAGTAGTACAAAATAGTAGTAGTAGTACAAAATAGTAATGCACAGGTCACTAATATTTGAAGTATTGTTTTAAAAATATATACCTGAATTATTTTATTAAGGTAATTCATGTATAATGACCACAAAACAAAGAGATCATAAATTATATCAGGAAAATATTATAGGCAACAATTTTGGCATTTGTTCTCTGACCCAACATTATATCTGCCTCATTGTTTCTGATGCATGCCTACCACTGCTTGCAAGCATTCCTCTACAGAAGTGCATGTACTCTATTTCAGTCAAGCTCTAAGGGCATTGGTGCTGATGCTAGACTTCAGAGAACCATGGTTCCTTGGAGTAGAGATTGCTAGACAAAATTCAGGGTACCCATTAACTATGAATTTCAGACTTATTTTATCAAATGTGCATCCCAATTCCCTCCTATCACAATAAAGAGATACATATTGTATGGTTTTCCTAAAATATCAGTCATTAGTTACTTGCAATTTAAATTTATGTGGGTTTCCTTTAATTTAATTTGTTGAATTTGCAAACACTAACTTGCAAACTATTATGGGATTTGGAATAACTTGGTGCATACAACAGAAGAAAGGAAATACGCCAATACACAGACCAAATCCAAAGAGAACAAATATAGGTTGCTTTACGTGTAAAGGAGAATGGATTCCAACCTCATTAAATTATATAAATGCGAATGCACGGCTTAGCCGTTACTTTGAGAAGCTCTCACTAGTTTGTTCTGGGGCTGAGGATGATCCCTATGAAAATTTTTAGAAAACAGATAATGTACATCATGTCCATTGCCATTGTATTGTTTCTTTCTTCATTCTTAATATTTTAATTCCCCAAGATTATACATAGTTGAGGATTACAGTAGAGAAAATAGCACAATTAGTCATACCAGGAACAAAGACTGACCACTAAATCTGTGAGCTTAGATCGGATGCAGAGAGAGTGCAATAAAATAAAGAAACCTTTTTAAAAATAAATGGGCTACTTTTAAATACAACAATTTGTAATTTTTAAGATCTCTATAATATCTAATTTTCAAAGAAATGTTACTTTAGATATGATATCATTTATATAGAGATTATTAAACTCTGCCTGGGTTAGATAATACCTATATGCAAATATAACATATATTACAAATAGTATTTTGCTTCATTGTTAAATTATACAAATCAAAAACATTTGTTTCAAGAATCTGCCCATATTCTATGAACAGCATTTTTCATAATTCAAAGAAATTTTGAGAATTTGGTAGGAAATGTGCAAAGTATAGCACTTTTTCTGAAGGCTTCAAAGTATTTCACTGCTGCTTCTCTGTGCATCACAGTCAGGAGAGGGTGAAAGGGAATAGAGAACCTGTTCTCTCTGCTGCAGGTGCCCCCTCTGTTAGTCCCCTGCCAAAATGCAGGGACTACATGAAGGCTGCTGAGACACTGAGACAAACAGTCTCATGCTATGCAGCAGATCAATACAGTGCTTTTCTCCTCTCTGAGACTCTGCACTTTACGCTGTGACATTTAAAGCCACGCAGGAGACTTGCTGAATTCAGACATTAGCATAAAACTTAGAATGATTCAGTAACAAAACTGAAATCAACTGATCATTTTAAAGCATATTTCAAAGATCAGTCCAACATTTGAAACTTTAAAAATGAACACCACATGTACAAAAGTTACTTTTTCAAATAGAAAACTGTGTTCTTAAAATTGTTATTTTTCTCTTTTCACAAATGACTTCACCCAAATTAATATACATAGCATTGTTAGAAATCAGAGTTTATTTAGAAAACCTAAAATAATAACAGAGAATATAATTTATGGCACTCATTTAACTCGTGGTACATGCACTGAGTTTGTTATTAGCTTGACCA
Organism: Oryctolagus cuniculus; assembly: GCF_051225735.1. Taxonomy (NCBI): domain Eukaryota; kingdom Metazoa; phylum Chordata; class Mammalia; order Lagomorpha; family Leporidae; genus Oryctolagus; species Oryctolagus cuniculus. Next base: position 46,726,729 of record NC_142885.1, on the reverse strand, counting down.
AAATTTGAAAATGAGCAGAATATTATATTTCCAAATAGTTTTATGGTAATGAAAATAAAATCTCTCTACAGGTAATTATTATAATGGCAGAAAAATAATTTCTTGGGTGACTTCCTATAATTTAATTATTTTCAAGTTAAAAATCGAATATTTTATGAAATAAAGATTTAAATTATTTCAAAATACCTAAAGTATCTTAAAGTATTCTAATTATAAAAAGACTGATGGCTAAAGTCAAGCCATCTGAATTAAGCCAGACTTGATGTTTTGTGAAATATAAAAGTTCACATTAGCCATATAGTAAATGAAAGTGAGAAAAAGTATTAAAGTGCAATAAAAATAAATTCCAGTTCAAACATTGAATCAGTTAATTATAAATGTTCTTTATTGCAAAATTTATAACCTTATAAAATTGATGGTCGTGTTTGAAGCCATCTTCTGATTTCACTTGTGAACCTCTAAGAATCAAGGGTGACATAATGAGAGCAGTACTTTCTTACGTGCATCGAGATTTTCCTACAACATCCATGCAGCCTACTTCCCTCTGGAGCACTCACCACCTCTGACGGAGCTGACAAGCCTGCACTCACCTAGCTGAATCTGCAGGGAGGCTATGGTTGTGAGATGAGACTTGCTCCACGAGGCTATATGAAAAGGATACAATGAGCTCATCTCCCAGCTGGCCCACAGTTGCCATGTCACCTGACTTTGGGATTGACACATGCAGGAGACACTACAGGGAAAAGTGTAAAATCAGGAAGCAAGAACACCTGGGATCCAAACTTGCTCACGTGTGAACACATTTTCCCAGCCTTCAATGTCCTGAAGGGGCTGTATAGTCATAGCCCTTTGTCAACAATGCAGGAGTTTTGTGATAACCCCAGTTTCAAAATAAGTCAATGCTACCTTCATGAGAATGTTATCTGGCTCATTCAGGAGATTCCAGGTGGAATCTCAGGGAGAAATGTTCTTAATCATCAACACCTGTAGGTCTCAGTGCACGAAAACTTAAGCTTTCCCTGGCTGCTCTTGGTAGCCTCTGGTAGCATAAGTTCACTACAGTTTTATGACATTATTCACTCCCTCGGAGGTGATACTCAAAATGAGAGTTTCCTGTTTAGCCAATGATTCCCTTGAAAAACAAAGATCTTAGGCCCCTAACTTGGTATTGCGATACATTTATGTCACAAATCAGATACTTTAATTCATTTTTAATCTCTTTTATATCTAATTCTTTAAAGATTTTATTTATTTGATAGGTAGAGAGGCAGAGAGTTGAGAGAGAGAGAGAGAGAGAGAGAGAGAGAGAGAGAGAGAGAAAAGTCTTCCATCTACTGGTTCACTCCCCAAATGGCTACAAGGGCCAGAGCTGGGCCAATCCCAAGCAAGCAGCCAAGAATTTCTTCTGTGTCTTCCACACAGGTGCAGTGGCTCCAGCACATGGGCTATCTTCTACCACTTTCCCAGGTCGTAGCAGAGAGCTGGACCAGAAGAGGCAAAGCTGGGGCTAGATCTGGAGCCCATATGGGATGCCAGTGCTCCCAGCAGAGACTTAACCCACTACACTACAGCATTAGGCCCCTTGTATCTAAATTAAATGTGTAATGTTACAAATACATAGAAAGTGATTTTTACTCACCTGTAGGTTTTTACTAAGGCATGTAATAAAATTTTTAAAAATGTAATATAAAAATAAACAAAATTGGGACCAGTGCTGTGGCATAAGCAGGATAAGCTGCCATTCAATATGGATGCCAGTTCCAGACCTGGCTGTTCACTTTTGATCCAGTTTCCTGCTAATGCACCTGGAAAAGCTGGCCCAAGTGCTTGTGTCACTGCGCCCACATGGGAGATCCAGAAGAGGACGCAAATTCCTGCTTTTTTCTGATACAGCCCCGATGTTGCAGCCATTTGGGGAGTGAACCAGCAGATGGTGGATCTCTGTCCCTCTCTCCCTTTCTCTCTGTAACTCTGTCTTTCAAATAAATTTTTAAAAATCTTTAAAAATAAATAAAATAGTGTGAATCTAAATGTTTTATATTTAATTTTTAGATAATATAAATAGAGTAAGGAGAAATTACTTGAATAACATTTTCTTTTTAAGTGTTTATTTATTTATTTGAAAGTCAGCGTTACATGAAGAGAGAAGAAGAGGCAGAGAGAGAGAAAGAGGTCTTCCATCTTCTGATTCACCCCCCAATTGGCCACAAAGGCCAGAGCTGCACCAATCTGAAGCTAGGAGCCAAGAGCCTCCTCTGGGTCTACTGTGTGGGTGCAGAGACCCAAGGACTTTGGCCATCCACTACTGCTTTCCCAGGCCACAGCAGAGAGCTGGATCAGAAGTGGAGCAGCCGGGACTTGAACTGGTGCCCATATGGGATGCTGGCACTGCAGGCGGCTGTTTTACCCGCTATGCCACAGCACTGGCCCCTTGAATACCTTTTGAAAGCCTTTAAGAGAAATTCCTAATCTAAAATGTGTTTTTGTTTTGTCAGAGAGAAGAAAGGAGGATATTAGGGCTCATCCACTGCCATTTTACTCAGGAATAGACTCACGTATCACTTAAATCAGCTTCAATTTTGTAAGAAATGTATGGGAAGATTGAGTTGAATTAGATTACAGTGACTTTAAAATGTGCTCTGCTAATGAAAGTGAGGCTTATCTTGAATAAAATGGATGATAAAAAGGATAGAAGTGTGAAATAATTGGAAATATTCCTACAAACAACTCAGTTGTGAGTAAAGATTGAATTTACAGGGGGAAAGAGACAATTAAATAAATCAGAGTCTATTTATCAGATAATGTGAATGGCTGATACCTTGGCCATGGGAACAATGGGATGGATTCATTCTCACATTATTTCATTTTTGAAGATCTCTCTTCATGGTTTATTCAGAACCTTCTTTTGTTTCTATAGTATAAGAGGTCTGATGTTCTTGTACAATCACTGAGTCAGTCCATTGTCTGTCCTATCACTGGTGCTCCATAAATGGAATGTTTTAATGACTGTATCACCATAGAATCAGAAAATTTGTATTTAAATATGATTTCATGGAGCTTCATGGCAATATCTTAGCTGGACAATTTTTTTCCCCTTCTAATCTATAAAAAGTAGAGAAGAAAAATATTGATATCATTGATGGTGTTTTTTTTTTAACTTTTATTTAATGCATATAAATTGCCAAAGTACGACTTATGGATTACAATGGCTTCCTCCCCATACCGTCCCTCCCACCCACAACCCTCCCCTTTCCCACTCCCTCTCCCCTTCCATTCACATCAAGATTCATTTTCGATTATCTTAATATACAGAAGATCAGCTTAGTATACATTAAGTATGGATTTCAACAGTTTGCTCCCACACAGAAACATAAGGTGAAAAATAATAGATGATTTTTTAAATGATAATGAAATCAGAGCAGACCTATTGTCATGTTTAATCCCAGTGAGAGTCAAGTTGGGAATTGATAATTTCTTTTTTTTTTTTTACAGAGGATCAGTTTAGTATGCATTAAGTAAGGATTTCAACAGTTTGCACCCCCATAAAAACACAAAGTGAAATATATTGTTTGAGTACTCGTTATAGCATTAAATCAATGTACAGCACATTAAGGATAGAGATCCTACATGAGGAGTAAGTGCACAGTGACTCCTGTTGTTGACTTTACCAATTGACACTCCTGTCTATGGCATCAGTAATCTCCCTATGCTCCAGTCATGAGTTTCCAAGGCTATGGAAGCCCTCTGAGTTCTCCGACTCTTATCTTGTTTAGACAAGGTCATAGTCAAAGTGGAGGTTCTCTCCTCCCTTCAGAGAAAGGTACCTCCTTCTTTGATGACCTGTTCTTTCCACTGGGATCTCACTCGCAGAGATCTTTTGCCAGAGTGTCTTGGCTTTCCATGCCTGAAATACTCTCATGAGCTTTTCAGCCAGCTCCGAATGCCTTTAGGGCTGATTCTGAGGCCAGAGTGCTATTTAGGACATCTGCCATTCTATGAGTCTGCTGAGTATCTCACTTCCCATGTTGCATCACTCTCCCCTTTATTTACTCCATTGGTTAGCGTTAGCAGGTACTAGACTTGTCTATGTGCTCCCTTTGACTCCCAGTCCCTTCACCATGACCAACTGTGAACTGAAACTGATCACCTGGAACAGTGAGATGGCATTGGTACATGCCACCTCGATGGGATTGAATTGGAATCCCCTGGTATGCTTCCAACTCCACCACTTGGGGCAAGTCAGCCTGAGCATGTCCCAAATTATACATCTCTTCCCTCTCCCATTCCCACCACCATGTTCAACAGGGATCACATTTCAGTTAATTTTCAACACTTAAGAATAACTGTGCATCAATTACAGATCTAAACCAGTCATATTAAGTAGAACAGATAAAAAAAACTACTAAGAGGGATAATGTATTAAGTTGTTCATTAACAGTCAGGGCTATGTTGATCAAGCCACCGTTTCCCATAGTGTCCACCTCACTCCAACAGGTTTGCCTCTTGGTGTTCAGTCAGTTGTCACCGATCAGGGAGAACATATGGTATTTGTCCCTTTGGGACTGGCTTATTTCACTCAGCATGATGTGTTCCAGATTCCTCCATTTTGTTGCAAATGACTGGATTTCGTTGTTTCTTACTGAGGTATAGTATTCTAAAGAGTACATATCCCATAATTTCTTTATCCAGACTATCGTTGATGGGCATTTAGGTTGGTTCCAGGTCTTAGCTATTGTGAATTGAGCTGCAATAAACATTAGGGTGCAGACCTCTTTTTTGTTTGCCAATTTAAATTCCTTTGGGTAAATTCCAAGGAGTGGGATGGCTGGGTTGAACGGTAGGGTTATCTTCAGGTTTCTGAGGAATCTCCAGACTGACTTCCATAGTGGCTTGGCCAGTTTGCATTCCCACCAACAGTGGGTTAGTGTCCCTTTTTCCCCACATCCTCGCCAGCATCTGTTGTTGGTAGATTTCTGCATGTGAGCCATTCTAACCGGTGTGAGGTGAAACCTCATTGTGGTTTTGATTTGCATTTCCCTGATTGCTAGTGACTTTGAACATTTTTTCATGTGCCTGTTGGCCATTTGGATTTCCTCTTTTGAAAAATGTCTATTGAGGTCCTTGGCCCATCTCTTAAGTGGGTTGTTGGTTTTGTTTTTGTGGAGTTTCTTGATCTCTTTGTAGATTCTGGTTATTAACCCTTTGTCTGTTGCATAGTTTGCAAATATTTTTTCCCATTCTGTCGGTTGTCTTTTCACTCTCCTGACTGTTTCTTTTGCAGTACAGAAACTTCTCAATTTGATGCAATCCCAATAGTTGATTTTGGCTTTGACTGCCTGTGCCTCCCGGGTCTTTTCCAGAAATTCTTTGCCTGTGCCAATATCTTGAAGGGTTTCTCCAATGTTCTCTAGTAACTTGATGGTGTCAGGTCGTAGATTTAGGGCTTTAATCCATGTGGAGTGGATTTTTGTGTAAGGTGTAAGGTAGGGGTCTTGCTTCATGATTCTGCACGTGGAAATCCAATTTTCCCAGCACCATTTATTGAATAGACTGTCCTTGCTCCAGGAATTAGTTTTAGATCCTTGATCAAATATAAGTTGGCTGTAGATGTTTGGGTTGATTTCTGGTGTTTCAATTCTGTTCCATTGGTCTATCCATCTGTTTCTGTACCAGTACCATGCTGTTTTAATTACAACTGCTCTGTAGTATGTCCTGAAGTCTGGTATTGTGATGCCTCCGGCTTTGTTTTTGTTGTACAAGATTGCTTTAGCTATTCGAGGTCTCTTGTGCCTCCATATAAATTTCAGCACCATTTTTTCCAGATCTGAGAAGAAGGTGTTCGGTATCTTGATTGGTATTGCATTGAATCTGTAAATTGCTTTTGGGAGAATGGACATTTTGATGATATTGATTCTTCCAATCCATGAGCATGGAAGATTTTTCCATTTCTTGGTATCCTCTTCTATTTCTTTCTTTAAGGTTTTGTAATTTTCATCGTAGAGATCTTTAACGTCTTTGGTTAAGTTTATTCCAAGGTATTTGATTGTTTTTGTAGCTATTGTGAATGGGATTGATCTTAGAAGTTCTTCCTCAGCCGTGGCATTGTCTGTGTATACAAAGGCTGTTGATTTTTGTGCATTGATTTTATACCCTGCTACTTTGCCAAACTCTTCTATGAGTTCCAATAGTCTCTTAGTAGAGTTCTTTGGGTCCCCTAAATAAAGAATCATGTCATCTGCAAAGAGGGATAGTTTGAGTTCTTCCTTCCCAATTTGTATCCCTTTAATTTCTTTTTCTTGCCTAATAGCTCTGGCTAGAACCTCCAGAACTATATTTAATAGTAGTGGTGAGAGTGGGCATCCCTGTCTGGTTCCAGATCTCAGTGGAAATGCTTCCAACTTTTCCCCATTCAATAGGATGTTGGCTGTGGGTTTTTCATAGATTGCTTTGATTGTATTGAGGAAAGTTCCTTCCAAACCCAGTTTGCTTAGAGTTTTCATCATGAACGGGTGTTGTATTTTATCAAATGCTTTCTCGGCATCTATTGAGATAATCATATGGTTTTTCTTCTGCAGTCTGTTAATGTGGTGTATCACATTGATTTTCTTGCGCACATTAAACCATCCCTGCATACCAGGGATAAATCCCACTTGGTCTGGGTGGATGATCTTTCTGATGTGTTGTTGCATTCTATTGGCGAGAATTTTATTGAGGATTTTTGCATGTATGTTCATCAGGGATATTGGTCTGTAATTCTCTTTCAGTGCTGCATCTTTTTCCGGCTTAGGAATTAAGGTGATGCTGGCTTCATAGAAAGAATTTGGGAGGACTCCCTCTTCTTTGATTGTTCTGAATAGTTTGAGAAGAATTGGAGTTAGTTCTTCTTTAAATGTCTGGTAGAATTCAGCAGTGAATCCATCTGGTCCTGGGCTTTTCTTTGTTGGGAGGGCCTTTATTACTGTTTCAATTTCTGTCTCAGTTATGGGTCTGTTTAGGTTTTCGATGTCTTCCTGGTTCAATTTAGGCAGGTTGCATGTGTCCAGGAATCTATCCATTTCTGATAGGTTTCCCTGTTTGCTGGCATACAAGTCCTTGTAGTAATTTCTGATGATTCTTTTTATTTCTGTGGTGTCTGTTGTTACATTTCCTTTTTCATCTCTGATTTTATTGATTTGGGTCTTTTCTTTTTTTAGTTAGTTGGGCCAATGGGGTGTCAATTTTGTTTATTTTTTCAAAAAACCAGCTCTTCGTTTGGCTGATTTTTTGTAATGTTTTTCTTGATTCAATCCTGTTGATTTCTTCTCTGATTTTAATTATTTCTCTTCTCCTACTAGATTTGGGTCTGGTTTGCTGTAGGTTTTCTAGATCCTTGAGGTGAATTGAAAGCTCATCTATTTGGTGTCTTTCCAATTTCTTGATGTAGGCACCTATTGATATAAACTTTCCTCTTAACACTGCTTTTGCTGTGTCCCATAAGTTTTGGTATGTTGTGCTGTTATCCTCATTTACTTCCAGAAAGTTTTTGATTTCTCTTTTGATTTCTTCTATGACCCATTGTTCATTCAGGAGCATGTTGTTCAATCTCCATGTGTTTGCGTATGCTCTAGGGATTCCTGAGTTGCTAATTTCCAACTTCATTCCTTTATGGTCTGAGAAGCTGCATGGTATGATTCTAATTCTTTTGAATTTGCTGAGACTTGCTTTATGGCCTAGTATGTGGTCAATCCTAGAGAAGGTTCCATGTACTGCTGAGAAGAATGTAAAATCTTTAGCTGTGGGATTGAAAGTTCTGTATATATCTGTTAGATCCATTTGGGCTATAGTGTCATTTAAATCTACTGTATCCTTGTTGATCTTCTGTCCTATTGATCTGTCTATTTCTGAGAGTGGAGTATTGAAGTCCCCCAGTACTACTGTATTGGGGTCTAAGTCTCCCTTTAAGTCCGTTAATAAATCTTTTAGATAAACTGGTGCCCTGTAGTTAGGTGCATATACATTGATAATTGTTATATCTTCCTGTTGAATTGATCCCTTAATCATGATATAGTGTCCCTCTTTGTCTCTCTTAACAGTTTTTGTGGTAAAGTTTATGTTGTCCGATATTAAGATGGCTACGCCCGCTCTTTTTTCATTTCTGTTGGCATGGTATATCTTTTTCCAGCCTTTCACTTTCAGTCTGTATGGATCTTTGTTGGAAAGATGTGTTTCTTGTAAGCAGCAAATAGATGGGTTTTGTTCCTTAATCCAATCAGCCAATCGGTGTCTTTTAACTGGACAGTTCAGGCCATTCACGTTCAAAGTGAATAATGATAAGTGGTAATTTTGCCCTGCCATTTGCCAAAGATAAGTTCTAATATATGCTTTGAATTCCCTGTGATCTTTCGCTGTGAGGTTTCCTTCCTTGGTTTCCTTCCTTTACCTTCTTTCATATTGATGACCGTGTTTCTGTGTTTCTGTGTGTAACACATCTTTAAGCATCTTTTGCAGGGCTGGACGAGTGGCAACAAATTCTTTCAATTTCTGTTTGTTATGAAAAGTCTTTATTTCACCTTCATTCACAAATGATAGCTTTGCAGGATATAATATTCTGGGCTGGCAGTTGTTCTCTCTTAGTACCTGGGCTATATCTCGCCATTCCCTCCTAGCTTGTAGAGTTTCTGATGAGAAGTCAGCTGTGAGTCTGATTGGAGATCCTCTGAGAGTAATCTGACGTTTCTCTCTTGCACATTTTAGGATCTTTTCTTTATGTTTCACTGTGGAGAGTTTAATTACAACGTGTCGTGGTGAGGGTCTCTTTTGGTCGTGTTTATTAGGGGTTCTGTGGGCTTCCTGTACTAGGATTTCTCTGTCCTCCAAACCTGGGAAATTTTCTGCTAATATCTCACTAAAAAGGCCTTCTAATCCTTTCTCCCTCTCCATGCCTTCAGGAACTCCTAGAACCGAAATGTTGGTTTTTTTAATAGTATCCTGAAGATTCCCGACAATATGTTTCAGATTTCTAATTTCCTCTTCTTTTCTTTGGTCTGACTGTATCCTTTCCTGTTCTCTGTCTTCTAAGTCCGATATTCTCTCTTCTGCTTCTCCCATTCTGTTTGTAAGGCTCTCTATTGTGTTTTTCATTTGATCTATTGAATTCTTCACTTCAGTCACTATCCCAGTTTCCTGTTGTACTAGTTGTTTCGTTTCATTTTGATTCCTCCTTAATATTTCATTTTCACGAGAGAGATTTTCTATCTTGTCCATTAAGGATTTGTGTAGTTCAAGAATTTGTTTTTGAGAACTTCTTAATGTTCTTATCAATTTTTTGAGATCTGCTTCTTGCATTTCTTCTATGTCATCATCTTCATAATCTTGAATTGGGGTGTCTTTTTCATTTGAGGGCTTCATGGTGACTTCCTTGTTTTTATTACCTCGGTTTTTGCGTTTGTTATTTGTCATATTGGAGATATTTGGTTTCTTCACTGTGGTGCTTTTTCTTGTTATACTATGACTCTAGATTAAGTGGACTATCTGTTTTTGATGGAGCCTTAGGGCTTGAGATGGGTGTGGCCTGAGAGCTCTGTTTGGTGTGCCAAAGGTGACACTCCCAGGTTAGGCGTGGTAAATCTCTCTCTCTCTTTCTTTTTTTTTTTGATTCAAAAGGGAAGTTATTCCGCACAGCTGAACGAAGTTGGAGGTAGTTAGCAGGCAAATGATATACCCACAGGAGCCAGAGATCGGAAGCTCTTTCCCAAGATCCCCACAGGGAATCTGTTCGGCCCTCAGAGTGGGCTCAAATTCTCCTTCAGCCTCCCACTGGGTTGCCAAAGTTACGGAATTGTAGCATCTCTGGAGAGTGCTCACGTGAATTCCGTGAGTTCTCTCCCCCACCGTCTCTTTTTTCACAGTCTCAGTTCAGTAGCACCACAAATTTACTAGGTCCTAATCTCCTGTTAATTCGCCCCGCCCAGAGTCAGGTTTTTCTGCTAGGCTCAGGGCCGGTGCAGACCTGAGGTCGCTCTGCTTATGACGTATGTCCAAGATGGCGCCTGCTCTTTGTCTTGCTCGCCCTTGAGAGGTGAGCGGAGAGAGAGAAACCCGTGTCCGTACTAGTCACCCTTTTTTCTCTCTCTCTCTCTCTCTCTCTCTTCCAGTTAGGCTTGTGAACTTCCCCCCCGGGGGTCGTTCCCTCTAGTCTCCTCTCTCCGCTTGCCTGCCGGTGTCTCGGGCTATTGAGGTTCGGCTCACCTCGCGTTCCAGCGCTGGTGTGTTGAGTCTGCCGCTGGTTTCCCGAACTGTGGGCTCCCACGCTCTCCACGCAGGTCCGCTGTGAGTCACGCGTTCCGGAAGAGTTTCTTCTGCTGTTTCCTCCCCTACTCTTCCTTGAACCTGCAGTATCTCCACTTTTATTAAACTATCTCTCCCCAGACTATCAGTGTGCTCCCTTCCTATTCCGCCATCTTGCCTAAATCTCATTGATGGTTTTATAAAATAAAAAATAACTTTCTAAACTACAAATCAGTGTAGAATATTTACATTACTCATATAATTACATTATTCATATAATTACAAAATATTTTTATTTAATGTTATCCTTGATGTTATTAGTTTTGTTTTTTAATTTTATTTCTTAATTTGTTTTTGATACATTTCAAGTCTACTTTTTCTTATTTTACATACTTATTTATAGAAAACATATATGTCAAAAAGTGAATAGCAGAAATAACCTTCAGAAATTACTGCAAAATTATTAAATATTTGCCAAATTTAAAATGTTATTTAAATTTAAAACATTATCAAGAAATTGGATTTGAATTGGACATGAAACTCAAATCTAAGGAACTTTAAAATGGGATGTGGATGTTCCAAGCAGTATTTAATATTACTCCTAATTTTTAAAAAATAGAAATGCTTGTGAAAATGACTATAGATTAACAAAAACACAGAAAGATTTGACCACATGGATTTTATAATTTTTGCAGATATCAATATAATGTAAACAACAAAAAATTCATTTTAATGAAGACTGATGATATATTTCTTTCATAGTTTTGTCACAGAAAACACTCAAACAGAACTATTAAGAAGCTGTATTAGAGCTTTTCATGCAACAGCTAATCACTTCTTCAGTGAAACTTAGGAGGAGCTCTCTAGTTTCCTCTGGATATCGATGTGACCTTTAAAAAGTTTTTAATTCATTAGAAGCAGCACAAAATATTTGAAGAAACATGGATCAGATTCAAAAGTCACTAAATTTACTACTTCTCAGGAACATAATAGATGAAATATTCAGATTTTGTCTAACTGAAAATAAAATAGCCATGTTTTATACTTATGAAATCTTTATTATTTCACCCCATTTTATGGGGAATGACTGAATCTCAGAGTTGGAATGAGCATTAGGGTCATCTATCCCAGTGCCACCTCCAATGATGTAATCCCTTCTATTGTATTTCTGTTAAATGTTGACTGATTTCCTCTCTGCTTTTTAACACAAATTAATTTGAAATGGAAGACCTCTCTACTGGATAGCATTTAATGCATTCCCCAAACTTCCTTTCTATAGATGTCTTAGATTTAAGAGCGATATAAAGCAAAAATCAAAAGAAGGAAAAAATGGAGCTGCACAGCATAATGCTATAGAGTGGACCTTGACCCTTATGCCTTGCAAAGGAAAGAACAAAATGACAAAACAGGAAATGGAGACACCAGAGGGGTAATTACTCTTGGTACTTTGTAAATATAACATTAAACATCAGTTGTAACTTAAACAAACTGTCAACAAGGAGACAGACAGGCATTTAAATTATTATTCAAGTCCATGTGCAAAGAAGTAGAAAGAAAGCACCTACCCCTAATGTAACCCCATGCTGTACATTTTGGAAAAACACCAAGAAATGTGAGTTGTTGTTTTTCTAGACAACTTATACAACCTAAACTGGGTTATGCTTGTCACATGTACAACAAATTGTGAAGAAAAGAGCATGCCTACTAGTGTCCTATATTATACAATCATTGTTTATATCTAAGTCTTCATTTCCTGTCACTGTTGTTAGGAAACTGGTGCAGTTGGCCGCATGGCCCAGCTACCTGAGCCAGGCTCCACCCTCATCCTAATGGGATTGGCTGCTCCTGCTTCCCTGCCCGCCCTCAGGCAAAGTTTTAAAAGGGCCTGTTCCTGAACACGTGCTCTCTTGCCCCTTCTCTCCTGCTCTCTCTCTCAGTTCCTCTCTCTAGCCTCCTCCTCTGGTCTCTTGGCTCTGCTCTCCTCTCTCCTCTTCTGTGCTCTATCTTTTCTCCTTGCTAGCTCCTCTCCTCTCTGTTTCTCTTTTATATTCTCTTTCTCTCTTTTTCCTTCACTGCCCCTTCACTCCGGTCTGTAGGGTGTTCCCCAATAAACCCTTTCCCTTACTCCGGTGTCCGGTGTGCTTTGCGATGGCTAACATTAAGATATAACAACTGTCCTTTTGTGCACACTACTCTAACAGAGGGTCTATAAACTAGTCATTGAATGTGATGCACTCCTTCTGTTTTCAGGGTTGCTATTCCCTCCGAGCGGGATGCTATTCCAACACATTTGTACTGTGTCCCTACCTCACATCCTTTTGTGCTCTGCTCAAATCATTCATAGAAGCCTTCTCTGACTGTACACTTCAAGTACTTTTTTTTCATTTGCAGTTCTTTATTAATTTCATATTACCAAGTACCACCTGACAATGAACCATCTTTTTTTGACTACTTATTATACTTGTACCCACTGATGTGAAAGAGTGTTGTGCATCTCTACACAAAGAAGAAAATGCTCATTAAGGAAGGGCCTCATTAGGCTGAATGACATGAAGCTTTGGTGTGTTATTCAGTCCATCTCATTTATTTGTTCATTCATTGAATAATAATTAAAACTAAGCAACCTGTGAAGACATTGTTTCCTTCAGCAGCACTCAGTCTCAATGGAGCTCAGATAGATGGTGAAGTGGCAGCCAAACACCCCAGGACCTCCTGGAGGAGCTTTGGAAACACCCTTCTCTGGCTGGATCTGGAGCCTGACATTGCTTTCAGAGTTTCCTATTGCTCACAGATATTGTCAAGCTGGATTCACACGTCTCGATTTGCTAACACAGACCAAAAACAGAGCCGAATTACTGCCTCTCACAGGCAGATTACATTTTAGCATTCACATTATAACAGTGAACAGAGAAAGATGAGAGGAAATATCTCATGGACCATTCCTCTAAACAAAAATAGAAATCACCAACCCTTCAGAATGCTACTGTAGCTATTTACTATGTTCTGCTTCAGAGCTTCAAAGTAAAGAATGAGGCCAGCTCTGTGCATAGTGGGTAAAGCCGCTGCCTGATGTGCCAGCATCCCATATGGGCGCTGGTTTGAGACCCGGCTGCTCTACTTATCCAGCTCTCTGCTGTGGCCTGGGAACAGTGGAGGATGCAGCCAATTGGGGAGTGAACTGGCAGATGGAAGACCTCTCTCTCTCTCTCTCTCTCCCCCTCTCCTTCTCTCTGTGTAACTCTTTCAAGTAAATAAATTAACCTTTTTTAAATAAAAGAATGAGTAAATAATACACATTTCTTTTTAATCCTAATTCCACATTTTCTTTGATTTACATTCTGCCTTGGAATTCATTATGATTTTCATATTTGTTACCCCTCATTGTATCCTGTTACTGTTCTCTCTGCACAACCAGTGTTGATAAATTTCCAGAATTATAAATGATAATTTGGTTTATTTCCCTCTATTTTCACAAAAACATCTGAAAACATACCATCCTGACATCCTAGACTTTAATTCTCTTTCATCTTTGTCTTTCCTTCCTTCTGGGTTTTCCCACTAGATAATTTTGACTATCCTTGTTCCCATAATCTTCATTATATACCGTTTTGTTAAGAAGACTATTGAAATGTTGATTGGGAAAGTAATTCCTACAAGGCCAATGGATACCAGCAGCTATCTTTCATTTTAACCAAATGTTTATCTTTTGTGTCAATTATGCAAATGAAAACTACAGATAACATGGAAATTCATGGAAAGTAGGAGTATTACTGTAGTGGTACAAGCAGTATAAATCAACTCACGTAGAAAACAGACTGTGAATTTACCCATATACAACAGTGACTTGTTGATGTGGAACAGAGCCCTTTCTCTGCTGGGCAAATATTCTTTCAAACTAGTGAAGCTCAGCCCCAGTCATAGTTAGAGGAGCTTGCACTCTAATAACACAGTACCTTAAACCCATTACCAGACATCCACCTCATACTTATATCTGAAATTTCAAACTCTTCTGTAAGCTAATTTTACCATCATTACTTGCAATATTAAGGAATTTCAAGTGTATCAATTTGGTTTATACAAATGAAAGGTAGTATAGAAATGTACCTCCTCCAACACTAAACAGAAGGATTATCTTTATGTCATGGTCATTGCAGTTCTTCTATCATCTTTCATAAGTGACAAAAAAACTAAAGGACTGGTAGAGCTCTTGATTAGATGCACAGGTATGGCCATCTTCTGAAAAATTTCTCCTATAGAGTCATCATGTTGACAAACCAAGATGGGTTTGATAAAAGTTCAAATCTCCTGTTCTGAAAGATCGAAACCACAGAAGCTGTTGAATGCTAAGTTCACCAACTTTAGGAGTTTGAACCAGATTTGGCCTTTAAGGCCCTTTTTGTTTCTCTAATTGCAGCATCAAAGTGGGCAACATGAATACAAAAATCTTAGAGCTTGTGGGCAAAGAGTTGCTGCATTACTGCCTCTTTCATTTGGGGGGAGTCAAAATGATGAAGGTCGAAGCGGGAGACCAAGAACAGCAATAGTTCAGGCCCTTCAGATTTGCTAAAATTATCTAAGATATTGTACCACACAGCCTAAAGGATTCTCTTCCTTCTGATAGTCTTGAGTTCCTCTTAATATATAAACAGTATAATCTTCGTTTTAACAAATATTACCTTCTTGAATTGAGGGTGGGGCAGTAGAGCACCCTTTTGACAGAATTGGGTGCAAGAATTGATGCTGAAGAATTTATAGCAAATCCAACTATCAAAAATAAGTATCTGGATGGAAGTTGGTGGTTCGAGTTCCAGGAAGGTTACAGAGGCTCAATTTCAGATATTTTAGGTATTCATAGGGAGTTCCCACCTTGATTATCTCTGCCTCTCTGACACCAATTTATTCCTTATTTCTTAGAAGCCACCATAAAAAAAATCAGTCCTACTGATGTCTTGATTTAGCCCAGTAAGACTCATTTTGGGCCGGCACCACGGCTCACTAGGCTAATCCTCCGCTTGCGCCGCTGGCACACCAGGTTCTAGTCCCTGTCGGGGCGCCGGATTCTGTCCCGGTTGCCCCTCTTCCAGGCCAGCTCTCTGCTGTGGCCAGGGAGTGCAGTGGAGGATGGCCCAAGTGCTTGGGCCCTGCACCCCATGGGAGACCAGGAGAAGTACCTGGCTCCTGCCATCGGATCAGCGCAGTGCGCCAGCCGCGGCGGCCATTGGAGGGTGAACCAATGGCAAAGGAAGACCTTTCTCTCTGTCTCTCTCTCTCACTGTCCACTCTGCCTGTCAAAAAATAAAATAAAAAAAGACTCATTTTGCATTTCTGATCTTCAAAAGTTAAATAGAAAAAAAGTATGCTTTTTTAAAACCCGTAAAATTGTGGTAATGTGGTAATGAGTACCATGAGCCACTCATACAGATGATCTCTGCATTTTCTTAACAGCTTCAAACAGAGCCCAGTGCCTTCCAGTTTTCCAAGAACAATAGCTCAGAGAGCTGTGTGTGTCAGAGAGCACAGCTGTGTCAGAGAGCACAGAGAACATCTAGACAGGCTTTACTTCCCAAGCTCTGAGTGTTAGACAAGAACAGAGATAAGCCCAGTGGGCATATTGGCTATGACAATTATAGCTTAATGTCTGTTTTCCTCACTCCATACATAAATATGATTAGAATGTAGGTCACATGACAGGAAGTAGCCAGGGAAGTAAAAAAAAAAAAACTTTAACTTATCCCATTTAACAGTCATGATTCTGAAACTTGGATATCTGATTTAAAAAGTTCAATTCAAAGACATCATTGCTATATTTTTGATGATCCCCTTTACTCATTCACTGTGAGAAAAGTTAGATGAGGAAACTATGAATTAAAATACTTATCTCCATAGCTAGCTGGCTAACATCATATATCTATCTATGCATCTATCTATATAACATCTCTATGTATATATATGTATATATCTATCTGTCATCTTCATGATCATCTAGCTACACAAACATGTATGTTCATCCCAATTTCTACCAAAAGTCTTTCTACTAGGGCAGTGCCAACCCCCACCCACCTACCCACAAAGCATCATACCTTCCCTTCAAGGATAGATGTTCAGAAGGTTAAATTATGACTCTTATACAGGTATAAAATGATTATGTCTTATATGTTTTATTTACTGCTTATTAATGAAGGAGCCAAGAATACATTATCAGTAGTTTAATGGGGACTTCTAAAGAGTAATCGCATATGTAACACAGAATATTGAAACTAAAACAGGCAAAATGCATTCTATTTTGAGGAAAGGAAATAAATTGGTCATAAACGAATTGCATTTCTATGTCTTTTCAGAAGATTTATTTAGTGTTGATGCAAATTGCAAAAAAACTTACATTTTTATAAAATATCTGCCAAACAATGAAAGGCTTGAAGGAAAAAAGGAAGAACCTATCATATATAATAACACCTATTCTTCCATATTATAAATAAGCTGATTCATCAGACAACGAATCATTATGAAAATAAAATTAATAGCAATTCCACTCAAGATCTTATCATTGAGAATTGTAAACTACTTCATTATAGTGAATTGGTGAGAATGATTTCCAAAATAATAGAATAGCATGGGACTCTATTCTCTCTCTCTCTCTCTCTCTCTCTCTCTCTGTTTCTCTCCTTCTTTCTCTGTTTCATTGCGGTGATTGAGAACATTGTCAAAACTTGAACATGGATGGTCCTGGCAAGCCATGGGTTCCAAAACCTTGGAGAATCTCCAAGATCAAGGACTGGATCACTTCTGATGAGTGAATTAAATAGCATGAGGGTCTCAAGCTCCCTCTACAGACGCCAGCAGCTAGGCATGCGTGGGCAGGAGTTAACACTTCAGGTTATAGATAGGTGTCATACTATGATCAATCAGGAGCTCATCTCTCTGTCATGATCCCTCTGTTTCTGGGGTCAAAATGAGCCAGTTTAATACAGAAGTAAAAGGTAGCAACCCTCTACTAATGGTCAGTAGGCTTGGCTTCCACCTTTTATTATTTTGGCAAGGGAAAATGGAAAATCCCCTAGTTTTCCAGTTAAGCAAAGAGGAGTTATTAACTGTTATGATAATGGAAACTATTAGCACTCCTCAGAATAACAGTCCAGGACTATTCAGGTTCATCAGGTCAAACACTGCAGCCTGTGCTGTTGCTGAAACATAGACCTGGCATCCCACCTATGTCGATGGAGTGCTAGGTTCTCCCTACAGGAAGAGCTGTGTGCGCCATGTATGGAAAAGCTAAGCCAGACTTTCCAGATAGTTCCAAGACAGAGCACACATAGACTTGTGACGAAATGTAAACCAACTGTTTCTGGCTGCATTGGATCACTTCTGACTAGTGTATAAAAACAACTTGAAGTTTAGGAGGATATCAAGAGAGCCACTGAGCATAGCAGACACCAGAGGATGGCAGCTACAGCATCATGGTGATCTTAATCACTCTCTGAGTCTCTATATGCTGAAGATATGGCTCCAGGCTTCAGATTAATCACAGAGAAGGTGAAAGCTCTAACAACTGGCCTTACAGGTGAGTATTATTCTGTGTATAGATGTATCTGATTACC
This sequence comes from Oryctolagus cuniculus, assembly GCF_051225735.1. Lineage (NCBI taxonomy): Eukaryota > Metazoa > Chordata > Mammalia > Lagomorpha > Leporidae > Oryctolagus > Oryctolagus cuniculus. Next base: position 46,708,868 of record NC_142885.1, on the reverse strand, counting down.
CAGACCATCAACCCCTTTCTAAACTGTCCTGCCCACAATGTGAATCAACAGTCCACACTACACTTTTGATTCTGGGAATATGAGAGTAGAGGAATAATTGTCTCACTCATACCCTGGTTGGTGACATGAGGGTTTTCCATGTGAAAAATCTTTATGCTGGCAAGTTGGGTTCAGTGTTAGAAAGCCTAGCAATGCTGTCTGTGGAGATGCTGACCACATTCCAAATACAGATGCTTTCCCAGTTTACCCTCCCTTACAGGTTAATATTCTTTCTTTTTGCCAATCTGGCACAATTCTGGCAAATGAAAATCACACTTATTTTTCAATTCTCAACTCTTTCAGTTGTTTGGGACCTTCTAGAACTTTCTCAGCCTAAGTGACCTGCCTAAGTTCTTGGCAATGTGATCTTCTGGCCCCCACCTTAGAAATACAATTCTCTTATGGTTCCGGGTAACTGCACTGATTTCACTCCTCCAGTGTGAGCATGAAACCACTTTGCACCTTTAGATCTGTCATATGTGGATCTTCCAGGTAGGCACATGGAAGAAGCTTGTGGAGTCTCTGGTTCCATCATCTGAGGTAGAAACATCTGGTACTTCTACTACATTCCTCTGTTCCTCTGGAAATTTCTGGATCAGTATTTCAGTAGATGAGTGTCCACTCCAGGGGATGTTGTTGACTGTCACTCACTAGCTATGTATTTGAATGTCACTCTATGGCCTTCTGAGTATTGTTGTGGTACTCTGAACAGTGGGGTGGCACAAGCATAAAATTTCTATAAGTTTTTAGAAGTTAATCGTTGTATGACAGGAGAGGAAGGTACCTGGTGCCTTGCTTTTTATACAATTTGTTGGTATGGTCTGAGAGTTCCTGTTTATCATTTTTTTCTGTCTTCCATAAAGAAGTTTTCAACTTATGCCTCAATTGCTCTCACTCCCTTAGGTTTGGGAAAGGCCACAGAATGAAAATCTGTTCTCCATTATAAAGCAGATCCCGCATTTCTCCCAGCTGGTTCTTGTCCTTGATATAAAAAGCAAATGTCTGTGGGTACTGCAGAAGGTAATTGGTCTCATCAGAAACCTGAGCAAATTCCCTCCATAGTTCATTCATTCAACACATACACACTAATATTTTTTGTTTGTTTGCTTTTTATTTTTGAAAGCTTTTATTTAATAAATATAAATTTCATAGGTAAAACTTTTGTGTTATAGTGGTTCTTCTCCTCATACCCACCCTCCCACCCCCAAACCATCCCACCTCCTATTCTTTCTCACATCCCATTCTTCAGTGAGATTCATTTTTAATTACCTTTATATACAGAAGGCCAACTCTATACCAAGTAAAGATTTCAACAGTTTGCACCCACACAGACACACAACATATAAAGTACTGTTTGAAGACTAGTTTTACTGTTAATTCTCGTAGTACAACTCATTAATGACAGAGGTCCTACATGGGGAGCAAGTGCACAGTGACTCCTGTTATTGATTTAACAATTGACACTCTTATTTATGATGTCATGATCACCCAGGGCTCTTGTCATGAGCTGCCAAGGTTATGGAAGCCCCTTGAGTTCAAAAACTCTGACATTATTTAGACAGGGCCATAATCAAAGTGGAAGTTCTCTCCTCCTTTCAGAGAAAGGTATCTCCTTCCTTGATGGTCCTATCTTTCCATCGGGATCTCACTCACAGAGATCTTTCATGTAGGCCATTTTTGGCACACACACTAACACTTTGTAACGTCATTTTTTTTCAAACAGTTGGCAAATATCAATGAACATCAAATGGAACTCTGCCCATTTGGTGATAGTCTTTCACAGCTCCTATACAGGTGGTCTCCACTGTCAGGTGTGAGGCCCTCCTGACCTTCTCCATGAATAGATGTAGCCTCCCATATGATGACCAAAGTGAAAATCTCAGAAACAACTTAAACCTGGGTGGATTTTGGTTGTTCTGCTCCCTCAAAACTGTGTGGGAGTTAGGTGGGCTCTGACACAATCTGGATCTCACACATCCTGTTTCCTATGAGAACAATGAAGTCTGAAAGCTATGGGGGTCCGGCCACCTACAAAGCAAACAAAGCATTAAATACAGGGACATTATGGAGGGATCATCCCCAGTACAGATTACCAAATCTGCCAAACCACTTGCATTCCACAGCAATTTTTCCCACCACAGCACTTGGGTGCCCAGAACTGGAATATCCTAAACCCAAAAAAATGCCTGGAACCTCAATAATGGCATTACTTCTCTACTAGGAAAATAATGTCAGGAGATGCTACAACCCACTCTACCATACTAGACCAGGTCTGCCACTGGCAAGATGACCACAGAGTTTGAGTGATTGTGTTGTCTCCTAGAGAGGAGGCAGACCAAGGAATACAGACCACACCTGAGACTGTGGGTTTGAAATAAGGAAAGATAAACAAGACCCTGAATCTGCTGCCCACTTGTCTATCCTAGGCACCATATCTTCCATTAGGGGCACCTGGCCATGCTGGAACCTGACATATGTTCCTCACTACCCACACTTTCCATTATTCCAGCTTAATGTGGCTGACATTCATTCACATGGTTGCTTTTCAACTTAGGTTCATACCTTGTGTTAAACCCTAATCATGTTAATTGTGAGTATGTTTTTTGCTGGGTCCTACCTGTGCTCCCCATTGAATAATTTGGGCATCTGTATGATGCAGTAAAAAAGGTTGTCATTTACTGGGATAAGCCTGGAGCAGTCAAGAGTACATTTTCACATCATGATTCATTCCCTGCCATCAGTAGGAGTACATAATCCTTAGGAATTTGTCCTTGATCCACACCATCCTCTATGCTCCAGAGTACCCCAATTATTCTGAAGAACACATGTGGAGAAGTTTTCAAGTGAATGTTCTGCCCATAGCAGCATAGGGATGGATCTGAGACCACCCACAGCCCTGAGCATCCTTCTCCCCAACCCCTGGAAAGTGATCCTGGGAAGTGCTGGAGTGCCGAGGCTGAGCAGGGACTAGGATTAGGCTGGTGAGTGCAGTCTCAGAGACTACCCAGGATATCATGCTAGAATTTTGTCTCAGGACTAAATTTTTTTTTTCAGCTGTGTGGCTCAGGTTGTTGCAAATCAGGGACTTGCAAGTGCTCACAACACAGAAATACAACTCATTGTCCAGTTAAACTCTGGATGGTCAGAATACAGCTGCAGAGTTGAAGTTGAGGTGAAGTTGAGATGGACTAAAGTGAGCAACCTGAGAGCTCCCCATTTAGACTAATGGGGACCTCAGGACTTAAAGGAATGCAGTTGTAAACTCATCAGTATAATTTGGATTTCAGGGGTTCTCAGATCAAAGGGACTTGGCTACCCATCACATGACTACTCATTACTGTAATTTATCTCTCCACCCCTCAACAGAAATATCTTCCAAAAAATTCAAAATCTATGTGTAAAGAACAATGACACTAACGGGATGTCCACATCAAGATAAAGTAGAGGCTGGGAGATGGGGACACATTTTTAGAAAAAAATAGAAAGAAATGAGGCTGGAAAAGGCACTGAGTCAAATGAGATTGCTGAGACTTCTCACTAGAAGTATACTTTAGAAATTATTATGGAGGTCGGTGCTGTGGCGCAGCGGGTAAAACCACTGCCTGAAGTGCCAGCATCCCATATGGGCATCGGTTTGAGTCCTGGCTGCTCTTCTTCCTATCCAGCTCTCTGCTATGGCCTAGGAATTCAGTGTAAGATGGCGCAAGTCCTTGGGCCCCTACACCCATGTGGGACACAAGGAAGAAGCTCCTGGCTCCTGGCTTCAGACTGGCTCAGCTCCAGCAATTGGGTCCATCTAGGAAGTGAACCAGCAAATGGAAGATTCTCTCTCTCTCTCTCTCTCTCTCTCCCTCCCTCCCTCCCTCCCTCTCCCTCCCTGTAACCCTACCTTTCTTTTTTTCTTTTCTTTTGACAGAGTTAAAGACAGTGAGAGAGAGAGACAGAGAGAAAGGTCTTCCCTCTGCTGGTTCACCCCTGAAATGGCCACCACGGCTGGAGCTACTCCAATCCGAAGCCAGGAGTCAGGTGCTTCCCCCTGGTCTCCCACGCAGGTGCAGGTGCCCAAGCACTTGGGCCATCCTCCACTGCCCTCCCAGGCCACAGCAGAGAGCTGGACTGGAAGAGGAGCAGCCAGGACCAGAACCCGGAGCTCACATGGGATGCCGGCGCTGCAGGTGGAGGATCAGCGCCTTTCAGATAAATAAATAAATCTTTAAAAAAGAAATTATTATAGGGTACTGTCTGGGATCAGAGTGAGATTTATTTGATTATGGTTATACAGTAGATCTTGAGGGTCAATGGACTCTGGTAATGGGATGTGATGATGTTTCATGGGTTGCCAGGTGGGGAGCTGCCAGCATCACCAAGACTCTGGCTTCCATGCTGGTCCATTCATGTGGCAGGGATCTTTCACAGGCTGTTGCACGGGTATGGGAGGTAGGCTTTCCTTCTTCCACAATCTAGCCCAGCAGTTGCTTAGGAAGCTAGACTTCTGTGACATTTCTGTATGTATTGCAACTAGGTTGGCAACGACAGAGGAATCTCAGAGGCCAGATGGTCACATGAGTTGCACAACATTGGATCTCACACAGCATTAATAGAGAGATAAACATACGTTTGCTGTGACTTCCCACATTGCCTCTCCACACAAATGACCAATCAATCAAATCAAAAGATTCTTACCTGGGCCCAGATGGCAGTGATGTAGTCCTCAAGTAGATAAGGAGGATTATTTGAGGTCACATGGATCCTCAGTGGGTCTCCTCTGTCCAGATTTCAGATCCTTTCATGTAATGGAAGAAGAAACCTATTATCACTTAGTAGTCTGAGAAGCCCATGCCCTTTCAACCAGACATGGACCTTTGGAAACAACCCCCTGACTGAAAGGGGAGAAAGTTCCATGAAGAAAAATCCACTGATGTACCTTTGAGAAGAAGTCTTTGGTCTGGTCTCAAATCCAACTGGTGCTACAAATATTTCAAAGGGGATGAGACAAGTAGTACCCATCAATCATGGCCTTTAGACACCCTGTCCCTCTACCATGATGGCTAGGCCAGAAAGCAAATACACACAGATCAAGAATCCACGGAATATGTCCCTGGACAGGAGAGGTGTTGCACATGTGATGAAGGCAGCTGGGACATGGACAACTGCCATGGTGGCCAACTGACTATCATGTGGGTCCCCTGGCAAGTCATTGCACCCATTGTGGTTTCTGTTGTCCCGGGTGGAACATGTAGGGAGGATTAGCCAGCTGTAACTGTTATATATGAGACAGCATTTACAGTGATTGATCTTTCCCTCACTCTGACCTGTTCTCTCTGTCCTCAGGAGTCCTTTCTCAAGTAGTGAGGGAAAAACTAGGGGCTGATGGATTTTAGTCCAGCTCATGTCCTGTATGCCATTGGGAGAGGTTCAAGAGTAACAACAGAACTGAGATTTTGCCTGTCTTGTACATAGATTATTGTATATCATTCACAGCCAGTTATTGGGGAAAGAAGAGACATAATACCATGTACCATTCCTACAAGGGTAAGAATGGAAATCTCCACTCATTGAGAAACTTAGTTTCTGAAGTTTCTGTTTATTAGGTTCTGATTCAAAGCATTGGAGTAAAGAATAAGCAAAAAATTGATTTTTTTCTTTCATTTGGGTTCCATACCATATTCTTTGAGTTACATTCTCCCTCTGAATATATTATGACTCTCATACTTTTTATCCCTCATTGTGCACTGTCACTGGTCTCTCTGCCCACTCAGTTTTGAGAAATTTTCAGAATTATAAATTATGATATGTTTTATTTCTATTTTCCCAAAAGCATCTGAAAACATGACATCCTAGACTCTAATTGTCTCTCGAGTTTCTCTGTCCTTCCTACTGAGTTTCTCTATTAGATATTTTTACTACCTGTGTTCCCATACTGTGTGTGTCATATTCTGTTGAAGGAGACTATTGGAATGATGACTGGGAAAATAATACCTAAAAGGCAAAATAATAACAGCCATCTTTCTTTTTAACAAAAAGTTTATCTTCTGATCAATTTATGCAAATGGAAGACTCACATGACATGGATAAAAATTGAAAGTAATAATATTATTGTTATGGTATGTAGAAAATGAATCAGGTAATGTTGAAAACAAGCTGTGAAATCACCCCTGCACCATAGTCCAGTATCAGTGTAGAAGCATTTCCTTCCTCCACTGCTTAACTGGACAGACAGTCTTTCCATAGTAGAGAGTATCAGTCCCATAGATAGAGAGTAACAGAATTTTGCAACCTGAGAATAGGTAGCTGAAGCCCGTTTGTTACATACTGGGTCACTGACAACGTGCATTGTGTATGCTTGTGATTGGCCTGAGGCCCAGGAATCATATTACCAAACTTTTGCCTCATCCTTAGATTTGAGTTTTCTAAACTCTTCTGCAAGCTAATTTTACCAACATCTCTTGCTGTATCAAGCCATTTCAGCTATATAAAATTGTTTTTAATAATGAAAGAGTATATAAGGATACCTCCTGTACCAAGTAGAAAGATTATATCCATGTCATGGTCATTGCACCTCTACTGTTATCTTTGATAAGTAAAACAAAACAAAAAATCTGAAGGACCAGTGTAGCTCTTAATCAGATGCACAGGTATGCCCAACTTGTGATAAATCTCTTCAATAAACTCATCATTATAACAAAGACTCCTTCAATAAAAGGTTAACCATTCTCCTGTTCTGAGAAATCCAAACCATGGAAGTGGGGTGAATGCTAAATTTACCGAATTTAGGAATTTGAGGCAGATCTGGTCCTGGAAGCATTGTGTTTCTCTCAATGGCAACATAAATATAGGCATCAGGAGTATACAGCAAAGAGGTTTTGAACAAGGAGTCCCACCCCTAGGGTCTCCTCCAGTTGAGGGAAGTCATAACCATTCAGCTTAAAGTGGGAGACCAGGGGCTGGCGCTATGGCTCACTTGGCTAATCCTCCGCCTGTGGCTCTGGAATACCATATGGGCGCCGGGTTCTAGTCCCAGTTGCTCCTCTTCCAGTCCATCTCTTTCCTGTGGCCCGGGAGGGCAGTGGAGGATGGCCCAAGTGATTGGGTGTCTGCACTCACGTGGGAGACCAGGGGGAAGCAACTGGCTCCTGGCTTCAGATTGGCGCAGTGCTGGCCATAGCAGCCATTTGGGGGGTGAACTAACAGAAGGAAGACATATCTCTCTGTCTCTCTCTCTCACTGTCTAACTCTACCTGTCAAATAAGTTTAAAAAAAGTGGGAGAGCAAGAAAACCAATGGTTCAGACACTTCAGTGTTGCTCAAGTTTCTAAGAAATTGCATCATATGCACTGAAGGACTCTCACCCTTCTGGTGGTCCTGGGTTTACTTTTTTTCTTCAATATATAACCAGGGCCGGCGCCGTGGCTCAATAGGCTAATCCTCCACCTTGCGGCGCCGGCACACCGGGTTCTAGTCCCGGTCAGGGCGCCGGATTCTGTCCCGGTTGCCCCTCTTCCAGGCCAGCTCTCTGCTATGGCCAGGGAGTGCAGTGGAGGATGGCCCAGGTGCTTGGGCCCTGCACCCCATGGGAGACCAGGAAAAGCACCTGGATCCTGGCTCCTGCCATCGGATCAGCGCGGTGCGCCGGCTGCAGCGGCGGCCATTGGAGGGTGAACCAACGGCAAAAGGAAGACCTTTCTCTCTGTGTCTCTCTCTCTCACTGTCCACTCTGCCTGTCAAAAAGAAAAAAAAAATATATATAACCAGAGTGATATTGGTTCTGACAAATTAGGAACTTCTTGGTTTTGTAAGCCAGTAGAGCACTATTTTGGCTGAACTATGAGCAAGAAAGAATGTTGTAGAAATCACAGCTCCCAAATCCCATTGTCTAAAGATAAGTGTCTGGAAAGAAATTCATAGTTCAGTTCCAGGAAGGTTACAGAGATCCATTTTCAGATATTTTAGATGCTGGTAGAGAGTTTTCACCTTGATGGTCTCTGCCAACCTGGCACAAGGTAACTCCTCAATTCTGATGAACTGCAAGGAGAAATCAGTCTTATAGATATCTTGATGGTGCCTTGTAAGACTCATTTTGGATTTATCATCTTCAAAACTTGAACAGGGAATATTATGTGGTTTTTTTAAACTTTTATTTAATAAATATAAATTTCCAAAGTACAACTTTTGGGTTATAGTGGCTTTCCCCCCTCAATAAGCTCCCTCCCATCTGCACCCCTCCCATCTCCCGCTCCTCTCCCATCCGATTCACATCAAGATTCATTTTCAATTATCTTTATATACAGAAATCAATTTAGTATATATTAAGTAAAGATTTCAACAGTTTGCACCCACACAGAAACACAAAGTATAAAGTACTTTTTGAGTACTAGTTATACCATTGATTCACATAGTACAACACATTAAGGACAGAGATCCTACATGGGGAGTAAGTGCACAGTGATTCCTGTTGTTGATTTAATAATTGACACTCTTATTCATGGCGTCAATAATCACCCGAGACTCTTGACATGAATTGCCAAGGCTATGGAAGCCTCTTGAGTTCCCACAACTCCTATCTTATTTAGACAAGGTCATAGTCAAAGTGGAAGTTCTCTCCTCCCTTCAGAGAAAGGTACCTCCTTCTTTGATGGCCCATTCTTTCCACTGGGATCTCACTCACAGAGATCTGTCATTTAGGTCATTTTTTTCCAGAGTATCTTGGCTTTCCATGCCTGAAATACTCTCACGGCCTTTTTAGCCAGATCTGAATGCCTTTGGGGCTGATTCTGAGGCCAGAGTGCTGTTTAGGACATCTGTCATTCTATGACTTATAGTGTGGTTATTTTTAAAGATTTATCTATTTGCTTGAAAGCAGAGTTACCAAGAGGCAGAAGCAGAGACAGAGAGAGAGGTTTTCATCTGTTGGTTTACTCCCCAAATGGCCACAATGGCTGGAGCTGAGCTGAAGTTGAAGCTGAGCTTTTTCCTGGTCTCCCACGTGGTTCATGGAACCAAGCACTTGGGCTATCTTCTGCTGCTTTCCCAGGCGTATTAGCAGGGAGCTGGATCAGAAGTGGAGCAACCGGAACTCAACTGGCACCCATATGGATGCCAAGACCTCAGGCAGTGGCTTTACCTGCTATACTGCAGTGCCTGCCCCACATGTGTGTTTTTTAAAAGCAAGTACCATTATTGTAATTGGCTAGTGCAGCCATGAGGAACTCACTGCTGATCTCTGCTTTTCTCTGATTGCTCAAAAAAGAGCTTAATGTGTTACAGTCTGAAAAAGCCCACCGCCCGAGGAACGACTCCAAGAGACTTTTCTCTCATGCAACCAGCAAAGGGTTAAAGATTTACTGATTATCCAGCATGCTGGGGCTGCCTGATCATACAAAAGCAGAGCAGCCCCGAATAACCAAAGGTTAGGGTTTATAAAGGCAAAAACCACAAAACCGGGAAGGGGGGAATACATGGTTGCTATGCACAGTTGCTATACACAGTTGCTAAAATCAAAAGAGAGTACATAAAATCAAAAGAGAGTATATGGTTACTGGGGTCAACATAACCTAAAACCTAAGTGAAATTAATATTTATCATAATCTTGACAATACCAGTTACAATATTACAATTAGCAATTAGGACTTGACATTAATGTAAGACACAGACAAATCACATCTTTATTATTAGCCCAGGTAACCCAAGTGCAACCTTTCTACTTTTAAGCTTGAGCAATCATGCTAGGGGGTTTTTGTGCTCTGCCAAGGGTGATGTAGTGCACTGCTATTGTCTGACTATTTGAGATCATAGTTTCAGACCAGAGTCTCACAGTGGGGGGGTGCTTTCCCAGAATGCAGTCTCAAGTGCTCCAAAATGGAGTCCCTACTGCCAAGGTGCTACTGTCTTATTTTTTACAGCTGTACCAGGAAGGTTTAAACCTGTAAGCTTAAGCTTTAACTCTTCAAATGCCTTCTCATTGTCCAAGAAAAATGGCTTACCTCAGCATGTCAATGAGATCTTAGAAAGCCCAGATTTCACTCCCCAAGTCCTGAATGTGAAGCACATACAAAGACAAGACCAGAAGATATCCTGACCAATAGGATTACGTCCATAAGGGAGCTTCAATGCAAAGCATCATTGAATGTAAAAATTCTGGTCTTATTTGGTAGAGCTCATTATAAAATTATAGTGACCTTTTCCTTAAAATTTTCCTGAGATATATATTAATTTTGATGCTATGGTGAATGGTATCATATTCTTCTTAAAAGAGACTTATTTATTTATCTATTTATTTAAAACGTAGAGTGACAGAAAAGAGAGAATGGGAGGTGGGGAGAGAGAGAGAGAGAGAAATCTTCCACCTGCCGCTATTTTATTCCCAACAGCCAGAGATTGGTCAGGTGTAAGCCAGTAGCTAAAACTCCATCCATATCTCCCATGTGGCTTACAGTAACTCACACTTTCAGCTGTCACCTGCTGCCTCCTAGGCACATCAGGTGAAAGCTGGATCAGAAGCTTGGCAGCTCTCTTCTGCAACCCTTCCCTACGAGGGTGCTCACAACCCAAGCAGCAGAGGAACACCCTGTGCAATGATCATCTCAGTATGTTATCACACTCTTTTTAAATGTCCATTTATTAATTTATTTAAGTGAGCCCTTTACTAGTTTTTCTCTGAACAGATCCCAATGCAAAATGACTTTTCCTAAGTAACTTCCTAGTAATTTTTAAGGACCCTTCCTAAAGAATGTGTTTTTTTTTTTTATTTTTTCCAAAAGAAATATTGTATTTAAGAAACTTTATGCATTGCATAAGTACAACTTTAGGAATATAGTGATTCCTCCCTTCATACTTGCCCTCCCACACCTCTACCTCTCCTCCTGAAATTGGAGAAGACCCCCTAAAATTTACACTAAAATGTGGCCCCTAAAAGTTCCCTGGATATGCTATCTGGAGTGCCACATATGCTACCGGAATTTGGGGTGCCATACAATTTCACCACGGGCTTATTACTAAATCCCCAATATTAATAAGCCCAAGAGGGTTCTTGCCTAATATTTAGAGAAGAATTCTAAATACCAGCACAGATAAACGAGGCAGCATGGTACATTTTAGGCTTGTATTTAGCAAGAAAGATGCGTAGGAGAGTGAGAGCTTTATTTAAGAGAGAGAGGTGAATAGGGGTTCATACCGAGCACCATGAACCAGCCACGTGGATGAGCATCTAGGCTAGTATCTGGGCCAGGAAGCCTAGAGCACATGGCCTGAAGACCATGCACCATGGAGGCGCGGGGCTACGGCAAGCTCCCTCCTGACCAGAGGCCAGGGAAGAAGAGCGGGCTGGGCCACATCGAGTCCTGGCTTTTAATCCACTTTCAAAGGGAACTGGTTAATTAACCTGATTGGCTTGGTAGGTACCCAGGTGTGGCCAGGTAGGGGAATGAGGCCACACAGGGGCATGGTGATGCTATGGTCTTCCAGTTCACAAATCTAATTAATTTTAGCCTGTATGGCTACCTAGTTCACTCCCTCTCCCATTCCAAGTCCCATTCTCCAGGAAGATCCATTTTCAATTATCTTTATACAGAGAAGACCAACCTTGTACTAAGTAAAGTGTTCAACAATTTGCATAAGAGAAAAAAAAACTTCCTCACCAGTCGAGACAAGGCTGTTCAAAGTCATTGCAAATTAAAGTTAATTAGAGGCTGGTGCTGTGGCGTAGCGGGTAGAGCCACTGCCTGTAGTGCCAGTATCCCACGTGGGTGCCGGCTCAATTCCCAGATGCTCCACTTCTGGTCTGGCTCTCTGCTATGGCCTGTGAAAGCAGTAGGAGATGGCCCAAGTCCTTGGACCCCTGCACCCACATGGGAGATCCAGAAGAAGCTCCTGGCTCCTGGCTTCAGAACGGTGCAGCTCCAGGTGTTGCCAATTGGGGAATGAGCCAGCAGATGGAAGACCTCTCTCTCTTTCTCTCTCTCTTTCTCTCTCTCTCTCTCTCTCTCTCTGCCTCTCCTTCTCTCTCTGTTTAACTCTGACTTTCAAATAAATAAATAAATCTTTTAAAAAAAGAAAATTAATTAAATTTAAAGAATAACCCAAGAATGATACTTCTTTTGTGAGCACTTAGATATAATTCATTCTTTTTTTTTAATGTATGTTTTTTTATTTTTATTTATTTTTTATTTTTTTGACAGGCAGAGTGGACAGTGAGAGAGAGAGACAGAGAGAAAGGTCTTCCTTTTGCCGTAGCTGGCCTGGAAGAGGGGCAACCGGGACAGAATCCGGCACCCCAACTGGGACTAGAACCCAGTGTGCCGGCGCTGCAAGATGGAGGAATAGCCTGTTGAGCCGTGGCGCCGGCCCTATAATTCATTCTTTAGTAATGTTTCAGAATGTAATTGAAATATAATTGTTTGGGCCAGCACCGCGGCTCACTAGGCTAATCCTCCACCTTGCAGCACCGGCACACCGGGTTCTAGTCCCAGTCGGGGCGCCAGATTCTGTCCCAGTTGCCCCTCTTCCAGGCCAGCTCTCTACTGTGGCCAGGGAGTGCAGTGGAGGATGGCCCTGCACCCCATGGGAGACTAGGAGAGGCACCTGGCTCCTGCCTTCGGATCAGCGCGGTGCGCTGGCTGCAGCGCGCTGGCCACAGCGGCCATTGGAGAGTGAACCAACGGCAAAAGGAAGACCTTTCTATCTGTCTCTCTCTCTCTCACTGTCCACTCTGCCTGTCAAAAAAAAAAAAAAAGAAATATAATTGTTTGATATATGTTGATCTCATTTACTACAACTTTGCAAACATATTAATTGGAGTGGACTTGTAGTGAATTCTTTAGTACTTCCCTTATGAACAGTATTGTATAGTTGGAATGAAAATTAAGTTTTATTCTTTACTTTGCAGCTCAGATTCCTTTTACTCATTTTTCTCATCTGATGTTTTTTAGGAAAAAACCTCCAGTATGATATTTAAGAGAAATCTACAAGAAAATATTTATATTTTATGCCCTTCCATTTTTGGAAAACATTTAGTCATTCATCATTAAGTGTGGTGTTTACTGTAGGATTCTTATAGGTCCTGTTTTTCATTTTTTTAGATTTGAGAGTCAAAGAAAGAGACACAGGGAGGTACAGAGGGACAGACTAAAAAGGACTTACATCAGCATTGTCCCCCAAAAGCTGGTTTATGTGACAAATGCTTGCAACAGCCAGGGTTGGTCAGGGTTAAAGCCAGGAGTTGAGAACTCAATTCAGATCTCCCAGATAGGTAGCAGGAACTCAGCTACCGGAGCCATTACCACTGCTTAACAGGAAGGTCCAGGAGATAGAATCAGAAATTGAACCGAGGCCCTGTGATATGGGACCTGGAAATCTCAACCTATGTGTTAACCACTAGGATTAATTCCTACTCCCCACAAGTGCTGTTTATCAAATTTTAGAACTTCCCTTAAGTTCTTAGTTTGTCTAGAATTTTAATCATAATTGGGTGATGATTTCAACAGATATATTTTCTGATAAGATGATTATGTTAGTTTTCCTTAGTGTTCATAACATGGTATTGTATGATCATTGTTTTCCAGATGTCAAACAAGCTGTGCTCAAGAGGGCTTCAAACAGTTCATGGAAAAAATAATTAACATTTTGCAATTTTATTGAATTTCAGACCTAATTATTTTAATAATATGCATTATCCTTTATTTTTTGAAGTCTCCTCATAAGTGCCATTTTATATTATATTATTTTGTCTGAACTTTATATTAATTAATAATGTATTTTTGTTATGTGCCAATTGATTTTTTTGCAACAAGTTTGATTATTTTATCATTATAGGCTTTTTATAGTTTGTAATATTCCCATTTCTTACTTTTCATGGAAGTTGATATAGTAAAAATAAGAAAGAAGGAAGCATTAGACAATGTATGAATACCCTCTGTACAATTTACTCTGATGTAGGAAGGACAAAATAACTAATTTCTCTGACTCCCACTCAGATGTATATTATGAGAACAAAGGAAAATTGTGCATAACATAAACTAACAAATTTTGTCATTTGACTTTGGGTTTTAACAAGATAACAAATTAAGCTTACATTCTTTTTTATGTCAAAGTTCAGATAATGAATCTTGAATTAAAGCACACACATATTTGTGTGTATATATAGATACATAATTGGAGATTAAGAACAGTATGAACACACGACAGTTTCATGAATCAGAGTTCCTAATACTAATGTCACATACATAATATCCATTTATGTTTATATCCATAAGCCATAATATTTTTAAAGGTGAAGCTACTGCTTGGGACACTTGCATTCCATATTGGGATACCTCAGACCATATTCCACTTCTGCTTCTCATCCAGTTTATTGCTAATGTACACCCTGTTAGGCTGAATATGACTGAGGCATGTGGACCCTTCTGTTCCCCATGGTGGACATCTATGTAGTTGCTAGGTTCTGGCTTCTACCTTGCCAGTACCAGCTGTTGTGGATATTTGGGAAATGAACCAGGAGATGTAAGATCTCTCTCAATCTCTCACACCCTCCATCCTATGGGAGTGTGTCTTCCATGTTCTCATCCTCTGTGTTGTTCTATTTTCTATTAAATAAATAATCTGAGAAAATGTTAACAATATTTTATATATGATAAAAATTCATTGAAAAAAGATAAATTAACACATTTAAAATTATAATAGGTGAAATTAAAACAATTTCAGAACCAATTGCTTTGGTGTCAAAAAATATATAATTTTAATGAATGTTAAATATAACAAAAGTTGACATATTTTTAAAGACACACATAGACAATATTATAAATAGTAAACAGAGAATGAATATAATTTCCACATACAAGCAATTTAGAAAATGTCAAGGTTTTAACATCCAATAATATCAAGAAATCATAAATCTACAAATCTTATATTCTATCAATTGTGAAGTAGCAGGACTACCAATTAAAGTGTTACTGTGAATTTGTTCTGACACATGCATATTTTGTTAGGGATTATTTACTTAATATTTGTAACTAAATGAAATATCCAAGCAAATTACTTTTTTAAAAAGATTTATTTATTTACTTGAAAGTCAGAGTTACACACAGAGAGAGAAGGCGAGGCAGAGACAGAGGGAGAGAGGTCTTCCATCTGCTGGTTCACTGCCCAGTTGGTCACATCAGCCAGATCTGGGCTGATCTGAAGTCAGGAGCCAGGAGTTTTTCCAGCCGTCCCTTGTGGGTGTAGGGGCCCAAGGACTTGGGCCATCCTCCACTGCCTTCCCAGGCCATTGCAGAGAGCTGGATAAAATACAGGGCATCCGCCGGTGCCACGGCTCACTAGGCTAATCCTCCGCCTTGAGGCTCCGCCACACTGGGTTCTAGTCCCGGTCGGGGCGCCGGATTCTGTCCCAGTTGCCCCTCTTCCAGGACAGCTCTCTGCTACGGCCCAGGAGTGCAGTGGAGGATGGCCCAAGTGCTTGGGCCCTGCACCCCATGGGAGACCAGGAGAAGCACCTGGCTCCTGCCTTTGGATCAGCCCGGTGCGCCAGCTGCAGCGCACCAGCCGTGGTGGACATTGGAGAGTGAACCAACGGCCAAGGAAGACATTTCTCTCTGTCTCTCTCTCACTGTCCACTCTGCCTGTCAAAAATTTTTAAAAAAAATTAAAAATACAGGACATCCTTTCAATATGAATTTCTAATACATTTACAACAAAAGTGTAGTATGCTATTGGAAGAAAACAGACATACACCAAATATTTTTTCCTGAATAAATCATCTCCTGTTTATCTGGAATATAATGGTAAGTAGGTGTCTAATATTTGAATTTAATGTATTTACAAATTCTTTTTTTTTAACTTTTATTTAATGAATATATGTTTCCAAAGTACGAATAATGGATTACTATGGCTTCCCCCCCATACCGTCCCTCCCACCCACAACCCTCCCCTTTCCCACTCCCTCTCCCCTTCCATTCACATCAAGATTCATTCTCGATTATCTTAATATACAGAAGATCAGCTTAGCATACATTAAGTAAGGATTTCAACAGTTTGCTCCCACACAGAAACATAAAGTGAAAAATAATAGATGATTTTTTTTAATGATGATGAAATCAGATCAGACCTATTGTCATGTTTAATCCCAGTGAGAGTCAAGTTGGGAGTTGATAGTTTCTTTTCTTTTCTTTTCTTTTTTTTTTTTTTTACAGAGGATCAGTTTAGCATGCATTAAGTAAAGATTTCAACAGTTTGCACCCCCATAGAAACACAAAGTGAAATATATTATTTGAGTACTCGTTATAGCATTAAATCTCAATGCACAGCACATTAAGGACAGAGATCCTACATGAGGAGTAAGTGCACAGTGACTCCTGTTGTTGACTTTACCAATTGACACTCCTGTCTATGGCATCAGTAATCTCCCTATGCTCCAGTCATGAGTTTCCAAGGCTATGGAAGCCCTCTGAGTTCTCCGACTCTTATCTTGTTTAGACAAGGTCATAGTCAAAGTGGAGGTTCTCTCCTCCCTTCAGAGAAAGGTACCTCCTTCTTTGAAGACCTGTTCTTTCCACTGGGATCTCACTCACAGAGATCTTTTGCCAGAGTGTCTTGGCTTTCCATGCCTGAAATACTCTCATGGGCTTTTCAGCCAGATCTGAATGCCTTTAGGGCTGATTCTGAGGCCAGAGTGCTATTTAGGACATCTGCCATTCTATGAGTCTGCTGAGTATCTCACTTCCCATGTTGGATCACTCTCCCCTTTATTTATTCTATCGGTTAGTGTTAGCAGGTACTAGACTTGCTTATGTGCTCCCTTTGACTCTTAGTCCTTTCATTATGATCAATTGCGAACTGAAATTGATCACTTGGACTAGTGAGATGGCATTGGTACATGCCACCTTGATGGGATTAAATTGGAGTCCCCTGGTATGTTTCTAACTCTACCATTTGGGGCAAGTCAACTTGAGCATGTCCCAAATTATATATCTCTTCCCTCTCTTATTCCTACTCTTATGTTTAACAGGGATCACATTTCAGTTAAATTTCAACACTTAAGAATAACTGTGTATTAATTACAGAATTAAACCAGTCATATTAAGTAGAACAGACAAAAAAACTACTAAGAGGGATAATGTATTAAGTTGTTCATTAACAGTCAGGGCTATGTTGATCAAGCCACCGTTTCCCATATTGTCCATTCCACTTCAACAGGTTTCCTTTTTGGTGTTCAATCAGTTGTCACCGATCAGGGAGAACATATGGTATTTGTCCCTTTGGGACTGGCTTACTTCACTCAGCATGATGTGTTCCAGATTCCTCCATTTTGTTGCAGATGACTGGATTTCGTTGTTTCTTACTGCGGTATAGTATTCTAAAGAGTACATATCCCATAATTTCTTTATCCAGACTATCGTTGATGGGCATTTAGGTTGGTTCCAGGTCTTAGCTATTGTGAATTGAGCTGCAATAAACATTAGGCTGCAGACCGCTTTTTGTTTGCCAATTTAAATTCCTTTGGGTAAATTCCAAGGAGTGGGATGGCTGGGTCGAACGGTAGGGTTATCTTCAGGTTTCTGAGGAATCTCCAGACTGACTTCCATAGTGGCTTGACCAGTTTGCATTCCCACCAACAGTGGGTTAGTGTCCCTTTTTCCCCACATCCTCGCCAGCATCTGTTGTTGGTAGATTTCTGAATGTGAGCCATTCTAACCGGGGTGAGGTGGAACCTCATTGTGGTTTTGATTTGCATTTCTCTGATTGCTAATGACCTTGAACATTTTTTCATGTGCCTGTTGGACATTTGGATTTCCTCTTTTGAAAAATGTCTATTGAGGTCCTTGGCCCATCTCTTAAGTGGGTTGTTGGTTTTGTTTTTGTGGAGTTTCTTGATCTCTTTGTAGATTCTGGTTATTAACCCTTTATCTGTTGCATAGTTTGCAAATATTTTTTCCCATTCTGACGGTTGTCTCTTCACTCTCCTGACTGTTTCTTTTGCAGTACAGAAACTTCTCAATTTGATGCAATCCCAATAGTTGATTTTGGCTTTGACTGCCTGTGCCTCCCGGGTCTTTTCCAGAAATTCTTTGCCTGTGCCAATATCTTGAAGGGTTTCTCCAATGTTCTCTAGTAACTTGATGGTGTCAGGTCGTAGATTTAGGTCTTTAATCCATGTTGAGTGGATTTTTGTGTAAGGTGTAAGGTAGGGGTCTTGCTTCATGATTCTGCACGTGGAAATCCAATTTTCCCAGCACCATTTATTGAATAGACTGTCCTTGCTCAAGGAATTAGTTTTAGATCCTTGATCAAATATAAGTTGGCTGTAGATGTTTGGGTTGATTTCTGGTATTTCAATTCTGTTCCATTGGTCTATCCATCTGTTTCTGTACCAGTACCATGCTGTTTTGATTACAACTGCCCTGTAGTATGTCCTGAAATCTGGTATTGTGATGCCTCCGGCTTTGTTTTTGTTGTACAAGATTGCTTTAGCTATTCGAGGTCTCTTGTGCCTCCATATAAATTTCAGCACCAATTTTTCCAGATCTGAGAAGAAGGTGTTCGGTATCTTGATTGGTATTGCATTGAATCTATAAATTGCTTTTGGGAGAATGGACATTTTGATGATATTGATTCTTCCAATCCATGAGCATGGAAGATTTTTCCATTTCTTGGTATCCTCTTCTATTTCTTTCTTTAAGGTTTTGTAATTTTCATCGTAGAGATCTTTAACGTCCTTGGTTAAGTTTATTCCAAGGTATTTGATTGTTTTTGTAGCTATTGTGAATGGGATTGATCTTAGAAGTTCTTCCTCAGCCATGGCATTGTCTGT
This sequence comes from Oryctolagus cuniculus, assembly GCF_051225735.1. NCBI lineage: Eukaryota > Metazoa > Chordata > Mammalia > Lagomorpha > Leporidae > Oryctolagus > Oryctolagus cuniculus. Next base: position 46,690,030 of record NC_142885.1, on the reverse strand, counting down.
GTATACAAAGGCTGTTGATTTTTGTGCATTGATTTTATACCCTGCTACTTTGCCAAAATCTTCTATGAGTTCCAATAGTCTCTTAGTAGAGTTCTTTGGGTCCCCTAAATAAAGAATCATGTCATCTGCAAAGAGGGATAGTTTGAGTTCTTCCTTCCCAATTTGTATCCCTTTAATTTCTTTTTCTTGCCTAATAGCTCTGGCTAGAACCTCCAGAACTATATTGAATAGCAGTGGTGAGAGTGGACATCCCTGTCTGGTCCCAGATCTCAGTGGAAATGCTTCCAACTTTTCCCCATTCAATAGGATGTTGGCTGTGGGTTTTTCATAGATTGCTTTGATTGTATTGAGGAATGTTCCTTCCAAACCCAGTTTGCTTAGAGTTTTCATCATGAACGGGTGTTGTATTTTATCAAATGCTTTCTCGGCATCTATTGAGAGAATCATATGGTTTTTCTTCTGCAGTCTGTTAATGTGGTGTATCACATTGATTGTCTTGCGCACATTAAACCATCCCTGCATACCAGGGATAAATCCCACTTGGTCTGGGTGGATGATCTTTCTGATGTGTTGTTGCATTCTATTGGCGAGAATTTTATTGAGGATTTTTGCATCTATGTTCATCAGGGATATTGGTCTGCAATTCTCTTTCAGTGCTGCATCTTTTCCCGGCTTAGGAATTAAGGTGATGCTGGCTTCATAGAAAGAATTTGGGAGGATTCCCTCTTCTTCAATTGTTCTGAATAGTTTGAGAAGAATTGGAGTTAGTTCTTCTTTAAATGTCTGGTAGAATTCAGCAGTGAATCCATCTGGTCCTGGGCTTTTCTTTGTTGGGAGGGCCTTTATTACTGTTTCAATTTCTGTCTCAGTTATGGGTCTGTTTAGGTTTTCGATGTCTTCCTGGTTCAATTTAGGCAGGTTGCATGTGTCCAGGAATCTATCCATTTCTGATAGGTTTCCCTGTTTGCTGGCATACAAGTCCTTGTAGTAATTTCTGATGATTCTTTTTATTTCTGTGGTGTCTGTTGTTACATTTCCTTTTTCATCTCTGATTTTATTGATTTGGGTCTTTTCTCTTCTTTTTTTAGTTAGTTGGGCCAATGGGGTGTCAATTTTGTTTATTTTTTCAAAAAACCAGCTCCTCGTTTGGCTGATTTTTTGTAATGTTTTTCTTGATTCAATCCTGTTGATTTCTTCTCTGATTTTAATTATTTCTCTTCTCCTACTAGATTTGGGTCTGGTTTGCTGTAGGTTTTCTAGATCCTTGAGGTGAATAGAAAGCTCATCTATTTGGTGCCTTTCCAATTTCTTGATGTAGGCACCTATTGATATAAACTTTCCTCTTTACACTGCTTTTGCTGCATCCCATAAGTTTTGGTATGTTGTGCTGTTATCCTCATTTACTTCCAGAAAGTTTTTGATTTCTCTTTTGATTTCTTCTATGACCCATTGTTCATTCAGGAGCATGTTGTTCAATCTCCATGTGTTTGCGTATGCTCTAGGGATTCCTGAGTTGTTCATTTCCAACTTAATTCCTTTATGGTCTGAGAAGCTGCATGGTATGATTCTAATTCTTTTGAATTTGCTGAGACTTGCTTTATGGCCTAGTATGTGATCAATCCTAGAGAAGGTTCCATGTACTGCTGAGAAGAATGTAAAATCTTTAGCTGTAGGATTGAAAGTTCTGTATATATCTGTTAGATCCATTTGGGCTATAGTGTCGTTTAAATCTACTGTATCCTTGTTGATCTTCTGTCCGGCTGATCTGTCTATTTCTGAGAGTGGAGTATTGAAGTCCCCCAGTACTATTGTATTGGGGTCTAAGTCTCCCTTTAAGTCCGTTAATAAATCTTTTAGATAAACCGGTGCCCTGTAGTCAGGTGCATATACATTGATAATTGTTATATCTTCCTGTTGAATTGATCCCTTAATCATTATGTAGTGTCCCTCTTTGTCTCTCTTAACGGTTTTTGTGGTAAAGTTTATGGTGTCTGATATTAAGATGGCTACGCCTGCTCTTTTTTCATTTCTGTTGGCATGGTATATCTTTTTCCAGCCCTTCACTTTCAGTCTGTATGGATCTTTGTTGGAAAGATGTGTTTCTTGTAAGCAGCAAATAGATGGGTTTTGTTCCTTAACCCAATCAGCCAATCGGTGTCTTTTAACTGGACAGTTCAGGCCATTCACGTTCAATGTGACTAATGATAAGTGGTAACTTTGCCCTGCCATTTGCCAAAGATAAGTTCTAATATATGCTTTGAATTCCCTGTGATCTTTTGCTGTGAGCTTTTCTTCCTTGGTTTCCTTCCTTTACCTTCTTTCATATTGATGACCGTGTTTCTTTGTTTCTGTGTGTAACACATCTTTAAGCATCTTTTGCAGGGCTGGACGAGTGGCAACAAATTCTTTCAATTTCTGTTTGTTATGAAAAGTCTTTATTTCACCTTCATTCACAAATGATAGCTTTGCAGGATATAATATTCTGGGCTGGCAGTTGTTCTCTCTTAGTACCTGGGCTATATCTCGCCATTCCCTCCTAGCTTGTAGAGTTTCTGATGAGAAGTCAGCTGTGAGTCTGATTGGAGATCCTCTGAGAGTAATCTGACGTTTCTCTCTTGCACATTTTAGGATCTTTTCTTTATGTTTCACTGTGGAGAGTTTAATTACAACGTGTCGTGGTGAGGGTATCTTTTGGTCGTGTTTATTAGGGGTTCTGTGAGCTTCCTGTACTAGGATTTCTCTGTCCTTCTCCAAACCTGGGAAATTTTCTGCTAATATCTCACTAAAAAGGCCTTCTAATCCTTTCTCCCTCTCCATGCCTTCAGGAACTCCTAGAACCCGAATGTTGGGTTTTTTAATAGTATCCTGAAGATTCCCGACAATATGTTTTAGATTTCTAATTTCCTCGTCTTTTCTTTGGTCTGACTGTATCCTTTCCTGTTCTCTGTCTTCTAAGTCCGATATTCTCTCTTCTGCTTCTCCCATTCTGTTTGTAAGGCTCTCTATTGTGTTTTTCATTTGATCTATTGAATTCTTCACTTCAGTCACTATCCCAGTTTCCTGTTGTACTAGTTGTTTCGTTTCATTTTGATTCCTCCTTAATATTTCATTTTCACGAGAGAGATTTTCTATCTTGTCCATTAAGGATTTCTGTAGTTCAAGAATTTGTTTTTGAGAACTTCTTAATGTTCTTATCAATTTTTTGAGATCTGCTTCTTGCATTTCTTCTATGTCATCATCCTCATAATCTTGAATTGGGGTGTCTTTTTCATTTGAGGGCTTCATGGTGACTTCCTTGTTTTTATTACCTTGGTTTTTGCGTTTGTTATTTGTCATATTGGAGATATTTGGTTTCTTCACTGTGGTGCTTTTTCTTGTTATACTATGACTCTAGATTAAGTGGACTATCTGTTTTTGATGGAGCCTTAGGGCTTGAGATGGGTGTGGCCTGAGAGCTCTGTTTGGTGTGCCAAAGGTGACACTCCCAGGTTAGGCGTGGTAAACCTCTCTCTCTCTCTCTTTTTTTTTGATTCAAAAGGGAAGTTATTCTGCACAGCTGAACAAAGTTGGAGGTAGTTAGCAGGCAAATGATATACCCACAGGAGCCAGAGATCAGAAGCTCTTTCCCAAGGACCACACAGGGAATCTGTTCGGCCCTTAGAGTGGGCTCAAATTCTCCTTCAGTCTCCCACTGGGTTGCCAAAGTTACGGAATTGTAGCGTCTCTGGAGAGTGCTCACGTGAATTCCGTGAGTTCTCTCCCCCACCGTCTCTTTTTTCACAGTCTCAGTTCAGTAGCACCACAAATTTACTAGGTCCTAATCTCCTGTTAATTCGCCCCACCCAGAGTCAGGTTTTACTGCTAGGCTCAGGGCCGGTGCAGACCTGAGGTCGCTCTGCTTATGACGTATGTCCAAGATGGCGCCTGCTCTTTGTCTTGCTCGCCCTTGAGAGGTGAGCGGAGAGAGAGAAACCCGTGTCCGTACCAGTCACCTTTTTTTTTTTTCCCTCTCTCTCTCTTCCAGTTAGCTTGGTGAAGTCCCCCCCGCCCCGGGGGTCGTTCCCTCTAGTCTCCTCTCTCCGCTTGCCTGCCGGTGTCTCGGGCTATTGAGGTTCGGCTCACCTCGCGTTCCAGCGCTGGTGTGTTGAGTCTGCCGCTGGTGTCCCGAACTGTGGGCTCCCATGCTCTCCACGCAGGTCTGCTCCCCTTCCAGCGCCGATGTGTGGACTCGGAGCCCTGGACGTCCCAAGTCTCCCTGCTGTTGCACTCTCCTTCGAGCACTTGCGCGCAGACCCTGCAGCTTGCGCAGCTCAGTCCCGCGGCTCGGCTTCTGTGGCTCAGTCCCGCGGCTCGGTCCTGCGGCTCGGCTTTCGCGCGCGGTGGGCGACCTTGTTCTCCCAGTAGGTCCTCCGATTCACGCCCACTGGATCCAGAAGAGTTTTGTCTGCAATATTTTCCTGGTTCTTTTTTCTGAGGCTACCGTAACTCCCCTTTTATTAAACTAAATTTTCCCGGACTATCGGTGCGCGCCCTCACTATTCCGCCATCTTGGCTCCGCCCCTGTATTTACAAATTCTAACACAGAATTCAACATAAAACTTGGAAAAACATCGTGCTGATTATAATAGAAGGCAAATACAATGGTCAAATTCTTAGAAGTCAGAGCTTGGTCAGGTTGTAAAGAAACTCTCATTTTAACTTATTAAAAATACACAAATGTGAATGCACATTGTATCCTTTACTGTGAGAAGTGAGCCAATCTGAAGCCAGGATCCAAGAGCTTCTTCCAGGTTTCCCATGTGGGTGCCTGAGGACTTGGGCCATTCTCCTCTGCTTTCACAGGCACATTAGCAGGCAGCTGGATTGGAAGTGAGCAGCCAGGTTGAACAGGCACCCATATGGGATGCTGGCACTGTAGGCCAGGGTTTTAACCCACTGTGCCACAGTGCTGGCCACAGAAAACATCGTCAAAATCAAATAAACAATTTAAGCTTAAAACTAAAGAGCAAAATTACTAAAATTAAAGGATTCTTTTATAAAAAAGCAAAATTATATTTTTGAAATTTGTATTTTGTCTTTAATCATAAAATAAATATCAGCAAATTGTTATAAACATGAGTTTATGTAGAAAATCTAAAAGGCTAATGGTAATTGTAACTCAGGACAGCCATTAACTGATGGTGAATGGACTAAGCAAGTCATTGACTTTATAAGTGTATAATGATGAACAGAATGTAGTATTTCCAGATACTGTTTCTTATTCAGAAAAGAAAAATCACTATACTGACAATAATTATCATGAAAGAAAAATAAACCTCATGGTGACCTGATAAATTTTAATTTTATTTAAATTTATTTATTTAATTTTAAAATATTAAACATAATCTTAAATTTTAAAAAAGCAGAAGTGTATATTATGATTCAAATTTCAAAACTTAAAATTTCACAAAAGGTGAATTGTAAGTGAAAGTGAGAAAAGTTATTAAAATGTGATAAAAGCAATTGAAATATATATTTAAAAATGAAAATATCAACTAAATTTAAGAAGCTTAATAAAAACTTAAATGCAATAGTTGATAAAAATGAAAATACCAATAAATTACAAACATATTCAATTTTCATAAAATAATTGAAATGAAACAGACAAGATGAAATGAAAATATCATCAAAATGAAACAAAATGGGACCTATGTTTTGGTATGGCAGATTAAGCTGCCATTTTCTTTTTCTTTTTTCTTTCTTTGACGGGCAAAGTTAGACAGTGAGAGAGAGAAACAGAGAGAAAGGTCTTCCTTCCGTTGGTTCACCCAACGGAATGCCGCCATGGCCAGCGCACTGCGCCAATCTGAATCCAGGAGCCAGGCACTTCTTCCTGGTCTCCCATGCAGGTGCAGGGCCCAAGCACTTGGGCCATCCTCCACTGCCTTCCCAGGCCACAGCAGAGAGCTGGACTGGAAGAGGAGCAACCAGGACAGAACCAGCTCCCCAATCAGGACTAGAACCTGGAGTGCTGGCTCCGCAGGCGGAGGAGTAGCCTAGTGAGCCACGGAGCTGGCCTAAGCTGCCATTTACAATAGTGTCATCCCACAAGGGAATTGGTTTGAGACCCAGCAGCTCCATTTCTGCTGCAGCTCCCTGCTAATGCACCTGGAATATCTTGAGGTTGGCCCAAAAGACTGGGCCCCTGAATTAGCATGAGAGACCCTAAAGAATCTTCTAGCTTCTGGCTTTGGCCTGGGCCAGCCCCAAATGTTGCAGTCACTTGGGAAAGTGAAACAATAGATGGAAATTATCTTTCTCTCCCTTTCTCTCTCTCTCTCTCTCTCTCTCTCTCTCACTCTCTCTCTCTCCCCCCCTTTTCTTCCCCCTTCGTAACTCTAACTTTCAAATGAAAAAATAAATCTCTTTTTTTTAATGTAACAAAATAAATATAATAAAAACAATTCCAATTTAAATACAAAGTTTTGGAACTATATAGGTTTTCTCTTAGATCTACAAATTATAGTCTCATAAGACAAGGCATTGATTTGATTTGTGTCTTCAAGCATCTATGAATTTCATTTGTGATTTTGTAAGAAACAAGGCTAAATTTATGAGAACGGTCCTTTAACAACATACCATTGAGTTCATCCTACAACATCTATCAACCCACTTTCCTGTGGAGCACTCAACAACACTGACAGAGTTGAAAAGACACATTAATCCAACTGAGTCTTGTGAAGGAACTCATGGACGTGAGGTGAGCCTCTTTCTGTCTGGTTTTTAAAAAAGGCAGTGAGCTCATCTCACAGCTGACCCACAATTGCCATGTCATCTGTAGACTAGGTCACACTCTAGCTTTGATATTGGAACAAACAGGAGACACTACAGGTGAAAAGTGGAAAATCATGGGAAAGAAATTCTGGATTCCAAATTTACCCATGTGAAAACAGATTCTCCTAGCCTGTGTTGAACCAGAGGTGGCAGTATCATGAAAGCCCTTGTTAACACAAATATCTTCAATATTCCAATGTTCAAGATGAGTCAATGTCACAGCAGATTGACAATATTTCCTGGCTGGCTTGGGGGATTCCTAGTGGAATCTAAGTTAAAATTTAAAACTGTAATGTCGCTCCCCCATTTCGCGGAGGAATGACACTAGACCCTGCGTTGTTCTTTTGTCTGCTCGGCCCTTCCCGGGTTTGCTGCTGGTTCTTCCCGGGTTGGCTGCCAATCCCTTCCACCTCCGTGGAAGGGCGGCTCCCCCTGCCACTTTCCCCACTTCCGCAGGGGAGCGGCACACCGCTGGCCGGCTCTCTCGGGGGCTGCTCAGATGTTATCTGGACGTTCCCCTTAGATGTTCCTGGTGCATGTTGTCTCTCTCCTCCTTTATAGTCCTCCTCCACCAATCCCAACTCTGCTACCCACACACCGAGTACGCTGCTCTCCTCCAATCAGGAGCAGGATCAGCTCCTGCAGGTCATCACTCAAGGTGGCGAGAGGCAGCTGCGTAAAAGTTGTTTTCTTCTCTCCCAGCGCCATATTGTGGGAGAGCAGATGCATAGAATAAGTCTTAATTCCAGTAACTTAGTCTAGTCCGAGTTGCTCCCCACACTGTAACCTGTCACAAGAAATTTTAAAAACAAATTTTCTCCTGCCTCCCAGACCACTAGACAGAATACGTGGGATTAGAGCACATGTGATGATGGTTTATAAAACTGGCAATGTAACCCTCAGTGGAAGCCTGGACTAAGAAACACTCAGCATAGCATTTCATGTCACTCAAACTTACAAGTGCACAGACATCATTTTGTATTCATATTCCCACTATATGAAATTGTGCTCTGCAGGTTTTGAGTGGAATCCATATGTTGCTTCTTTAACAATTCCCCTGTTGATGCTGATGTTCCTATATCATTGCTAGGAGAACTGAGCTAGAGAATCAAGCTGAACAAAGAGCTGACACTCAACTATTTGAACATGCGTACCATGGAACCCAGTGAAGAACTCCAATTATTATATTAAAAATCACATCATTTGCTGGTGCTTTAAAGATGGGAGAAGGAAATGATGTCTTAGACAGTCTGTATTTAGAAAACAGTACATTTATATTCATGCATGCAATGTTTACTGATGTGCTATGTGGCTACTAATGGCTTAGGTAGCAGCATGCTGAGAACCACACACATACTATGTGAGATATTTTTTCATAATACACTGGTTACATACTAAGAGTATTATAATGCTAAGAGGATTATAATTGCCTTGATGATTTTAAAGTTAGGAAGGATCCACTTATTTATTGTTTCACTAAATTGATTATTAGATTGCACATATAAGATCCAAATGAAGTAGGTGGGTGGGATGGAGAAACAAAGGGTGTAACATTCTCATAGAATTACCCCTAAGCGTAGAGCTAAAATTTTGGCATGGGACCCCAAATTCCATTAAACTGGATGGTACTGATGCCATCTTATATGTTAAAGTGATCTTATTAAGTGTGCAACTGATCATATAGATAGGATTAAGTTTCAAATGGGGGCTGGCGCCGCAGCTCAATAAGCTAATCCTCCGCCTTGTGGCGCTGGCACAGCAGGTTCTAGTCCCAGTCAGGGCACCAGATTCTGTCCCGGTTGCCCCTCTTCCAGGCCAGCTCTCTGCTGTGACCAGGGAGTGCAGTGGAGGATGGCCCAAGTCCTTGGGCCCTGCACCCCATGGGAGACCAGGATAAGTACCTGGCTCCTGCCATCGGATCAGCGCGGTGTGCCGGCCACAGCACGCCGGCCGTGGCAGCCATTGGAGGGTGAACCAATGGCAAAGGAAGACCTTTCTCTCTCTCTCACTGTCCACTCTGCCTGTCAAAAAAAGTTTCAAATGGATAACATAAATAAGACCAAGTGTCTGGTAATATCAATAGATAGAATTAAAAAGGAGAGAATGATCCAACATGGAAAGCAGGCCACACAGCAGACTCATAGAATGACAAATGTCCTAAAGAACACTCTGACCTCAGAATCACCCCTTAAGGCATGTGGATCTGGCTGAAAAGCACATGAGAGCATTTCAGGTATGGAAAGCCAAGACACTGTGGCAAAAATTGAGCTACACGAAGGATCTCTGTGAGTGAGATCCCAGTCAAAAGAGGGGACCATCAAAGAAGGAGGTACTTTTCCTTGAAGGGAGGAGAGAACTTCCACTTTGACTATGGACCTCTCCAAATACAGATGGAGTTTGTGGACTCAAAATCCTTCCATAGCCTTGACAGATCATGACAAGAACCTCAGATGATCACAGATGTCACAAATAACCGTGTCAATTGTTAAATCAACAACAGGAGTTGCTGTGCACTTACTCCCCATTTAGGAATTCTGTCCTTAATGAGTTGTACTATGGTACTTAATTGTAAAACTTGTTCACAAACAGTATTTTATACTTTGCATGTCTGTGTGGGTGCAAACTGTTGAAATCTTAACTTAGTATAGGGTTGGTCTTCTTTATATAAAGATCAGTAAAAATTAATCTTAATATTGAATGATATAGGAGAGGGAGTAGCAGGTGGTATAGGAGTGGTGGTGGGAGGGCAAGTATGAGGGGAGAGAACTGCTGTATTTCTAAAGCTGTACCTATGAAATTTATATCCTTTTAAATAAAAGATATCTAAGAAAAGGAGAAAAAACAAAGGTGCAGCATGAGTGCACAGTAGTGCTTCATTGCTGAGTTTAATAATGATGTGGCATCCAGAAATCAGCCTATGGGAGATGCCTGAGTCAGGATGGAATGATTGACAGGGGCTGGGCACCCACATAGGATTATGAGGTCCCCCAAGTCTCCCAGCATGTCACAGACTCAGGACCTTAGGCTGACTGAGTGGGGCAACCCACAGGCCACAGACTCTGGAAGCATTTCCACCCCTTTGTCGATGGGATATACTTGCAGGGCAGCGTGGATCCTTGGCACCCCATGACTGTGGGAGCCTAGTGTGCTGGGGCTGTGGAAACACTGTGGCTGCTTGGGAATATGCAAAATGTGTCTGGGTATCAGGGTAGTTGCTGTGGGTGGCTCTAAATGATCAGGCCTCCCTGATTGCCTGGGGTAGGTCATTGCTGTGAGATTCATGAAGTAAAGATCACTTTTCCTGAGTATGTCCTGAGAAGGAAATATCTTCCCTATTCACAGAAGGGTGGTACACCATCTTGTTGAGATCCTGACACCACTGGGAAACAATGTGGAGCCCACCAGGAGTGTTGGGGATACCTTGAGAAATCCAATTTGATTATTCTTGTTTCAAAGGGAGGTTCCTGTTTTCCTTCTGCCAGTTGACAAGGATTGTGAGCAAACTTCCTAGACATGCATCGCTTAGGGAAATGAGCTCATGCAAAGGGAATTGTGGATCCCAGCTGCTCCTACTCCGCTGTCTTCAAGAACCAGGAAAGTTCAGTTTTCCCTGTGGTGCTTCTTATTCGTAATGATCCCAAGGACAGAGTTTTCATGTTTGTATAAATGTGTGACAATTATGGGCCTGGTGGGAGAGCAGCTGATGCTATCCCTTCCCTATAACCACATTGTTGGGGCCTTACCTCACATGGACTCACACTGGAGACTCACTCTGGTGAGTGTCTGTTTTATAGCTCACCAGAGTGATTTAATCCACGGCATTGTCAAACATGAATAGCTCATATAAACAACAATGAATTTTTAACATGTGTTCCTAAAGAAAGTTTTGTTGTTCCATTGCAATAGTGATGCATTATCTGTGATGATTTGAGCTCATGAGAAACTAACCAAACTATGAGAACATGAAACATTTTAGATAGTACATGAAGTAAGGTTTTTGAGAACAGAATCATTCCCCCAAGGATGTTCCACATACCATGAATATATGAAATTTCATGACAAAGGAAAAATATGGTTGCCTATAGGGTCAAAGCTGTTAATATACTAATTGCAGGTTAAGCTATTAGCCTGAATTAATAAGAGTGTACAGTATAATCACAAGAGTATGAAAAGGTAGAGAAAGACACTTGAAGTTGCCAAAATGATGGCATTTGACAGCCAGATATTACTTTTTAAATTATTCTTTCAGTGATTATTTTTCTGTTTGTGTTAAATTACAAATATTTCACTGGACAGATACCTTTATGAAATTTTATATTCTTATCACTATTTTATTGCTAATTATAAGAGAGTACATACAGGACAAATAAATATGATTTCTCAAAATGAGTTCAGATAAAATAGGAATCTAGACAGTGTGCAACCTGTAAGATCACTAGAGTGGATATGTTAGGGTTTTACATTTATAAATTGTAGGATAATATAATTCAAGGGCTGGATTAATAAGAATCTGAATCAAAATGCTTTGTTATATAAAGTAAATATGTCTCAAACAAAAATTATGAAGAATATTGGTGATGAGAAGGTTGATTCTTTTTACAGGTGTCAAAATATTTCCTACATGCCGTTGAAATGAACACATCCTTCACTTATTGTCATAGACAGATACTTTTTAGTCCAAGTTGTCATTGGAATCTCGACCAATTCCTTCCCCTTTTTCTTTCACATCTTCACACTCCACCAAGATCCTAGGTCTAAGCCCCTCAAATGCTTCACCTTCCACTTGGCCTTTGTCCCTGAAGTGATGCTCCTCACGCCATGCTCCTTTGTCGTTTATGGACCTGAATTTTTGGAATGCACTCATATGTGAAGCCCTGTTCTACAAAAACAGGATGATGTGGGGCTGGTTAGTGTGCCTCTTGAGCATCATCCAGACTGTCGCCATCAGCCCAAGCACCTTCTATCTAGTGAACTATAAACATAAATTAGCAAATTCTATTATCTGCATTTTAATCTTTTTTATTTCAGTTTGTCTTTCAGTAGTAGCATGATCTTCCAGACTTTGATTTCTTCCAACTTCAAATGTGAACCAAAATAATGTTCTTCATATCAGTAAATGCTGTTCACTATCTGCCTTGAATCCCACCATTGGGAGACTGCATTTCATTATGACAACATCCAGGGATGTGTTATTTGTAGGAGTCATGCTGCTCTCAAGTATGTACATGGTGATCTTTTGTCCAGGCATCAGAGGAAGTCCCTGCACCTTTACAGCACCAGCCTCTGCCCAAAAATCTCACCAGAGAAAAGGGCCACACAGGCCATCCTGCTACTGGTGACTGCATTTGTGGTCACCTACTATCTGAACCTCATCATGCTGTCTATCTCAGTCTGCATGTAGTGGACATACGATCAGTTCCTTGTGAGTATCCAAAAGTTTGCACTTAATGCTTATGCCAGTCAGTCCTTTATTGTTTCTCAGTTCTGATAAAAGAATTGTCAATATTCTGAAAAATATGCAATGGGAGAACTGTTAATTTTATTAAGTTGGTAATTTTGGTGGTATTTTTATTAAGTTGGTAAGTTGGTGATATTTTTCCTGAAAAATGTGTTAATCTAAAAGCATTTACACTATTCAGTAGTGTAAGTTTTTCTATCAGATTTAAATGCTATGTCTAATTATGTTATTATATCTAAATACTTTTTTTAAATTTTTATTTAATGAATACTTTTTAAAAATTCTATGCAACAAGGATTGTAGTTTCTTTACTCTAATGGGTACCATGGTTTGATATTCACATATCCAGTCTCATCGTATTTCATTTCATTTTTTATTTTAAGAATGCATTTATTTCTTCTTAATATATTCCTCTAAAATCTGTTGGTATTAACATCTCTGTGCTTATTTTTGAAAAATTTTGCTCACTTTATGCAATTAACATGTCTGAACTCAGTATCCAACTGTGGGTTGAATAATGGCTCTCAACGTGATTAATTTTATATCTGTCTTTTGTGGTCCCATAGAAGTAGTGGAAGTCGTCTTTCCCTATTCCAGTGGGTGATCTCTATTTTTATCTTACTCACTTATATTTCTCATCTTCCTGGATGTTATGCCCTGTGATTATTATTTCTTTAAGTATATATATATATATATATATATATATATATATATTTGTCTTTTTGACACACTGCATTTTGTAGTCCAAAGATTTACATCAGATTTACAAATTTAGAGTTTTTTAAATCAGCCTTTAATTGCATGTCAATGTTGTTTCTTTTTGTATGTTCTAGGGACAAATTTGAATGTTTTAATTGTAAACATAAAAATCTTCTTGTTTATGTAACTCTGTACATATTTTTAAGACTTTGTAACCCTGCACTATATTGGACCAGATTCACTGTTCTCAATATCCCAGCTCACCAACTCCGTCACCAGCTCTGTGCAGCTTAGGTTTTAAACCATGTTTTATATTGATTTATCATGTTTTCATTTTTTACATTCTCTTTGGTACTCTTCCAAATATGGCTTAATAGTCATAATTTATTGCTCATTCCACATTATTTGGGTTTCTTAAATTTCATCTTGTAATGACTTAAATACTTTAAGGATAATTCCTATATGTAGAGTTATGCAAATGGAAATCTTCTCAGCCCAAATGCTCATATCTTATTTCCAGAGGGAAAAATTAAGTATGCTTTTGTGCTGATGGAGGTGCATGCCACAACTGAAATTCTGTAGTCACTTTATTTCTATTTTTTTATTTCACTTACTTCCAGCAATATTGGGGAGGGCACATGGGACTGATGCCCTGTGGTCACTCATATGTGAATGCATCACTGGCTTCTTGGTTGCTTCTCTGGGTCCTTCCCTTGATTCACTCCCATATCTGCAAAGTTCTCATATGTCCCTTCCATGTCTGATTGCATTTTAAGGATTCTTGCATCATACTGAGGATTTTACCTGTCTACACTAAATTTTCAGAATGGGTAATGTTTTTCCCAAAAGCATAAATACCAGCACTGTACATTGAGCAAAACATTTTACGCAGTTATTTTGGAATGTACATTAGAATATTGTTAAAAATCCCGTTTCTTCATTTGAAACACCACAACATTTTGTATTATTAAATAATTGTAGAAAGTCCTTATAAAATTATTGCTTGCATTTTATTTATTTTTTTAACTTTTATTTAATGAATATAAATTTCCAAAGTACGATTTATGGATTACAATGGCTTCCCCCACATACCGTCCCTCCCACCCACTACCCTCCCCTTTTCCACTCCCTCTCCCCTTCCATTCACATTAAGATTCATTTTCGATTATCTTAATATACAGAAGATCAGCTTAGTATACATTAAGAAAGGATTTCAACAGTTTGCTCTCACACAAAAACATAAAGTGAAAAATAATAGATGATTTTTTTTAAATGATGATGAAATCAGATCAGACCTATTGTCATGTTTAATCCCAGTGAGAGTCAAGTTGGGAGTTGACAATTTCTTTTTTTTTTTTTACAGAGGATCAGTTTAGTATACATTAGGTAAAGATTTCAACAGTTTGCACCCCCATAAAAACACAAAGTGAAATATATTGTTTGAGTACTCGTTATAGCATTAAATCTCAATACACAGCACATTAAGGACAGAGATCCTACATGAGAGGTAAGTGCACAGTGACTCCTGTTGTTGACTTTACCAATTGACACTCCTGTCTATGGCATCAGTAGTCTCCCTATGCTCCGGTCATGAGTTTCCAAGGCTATGGAAGCCCTCTGAGTTCTCCGACTCTTATCTTGTTTAGACAAGCTCATAGTCAAAGTGGAGGTTCTCTCCTCCCTTCAGAGAAAGGTACCTCCTTCTTTGATGACTTGTTCTTTCCACTGGGATCTCACTCACAGAGATCTTTTGCCAGAGTGTCTTGGCTTTCCATGCCTGAAATACTCTCATGGGCTTTTCAGCCAGATCCGAATGCCTTTAGGGCTGATTCTGAGGCCAGAGTGCTATTTAGGACATCTGCCATTCTATGAGTCTGCTGAGTATCTCACTTTATTTTATATTTGCCCAAAATTGGTAAGTCACAACACTCCATGCAGAGAATAGCAACAATATGTAGTGAAGATATTCTTTTTCTAAAACACTAGGCTCTTGTTGGTAGAATTGTTTACCTGAGTTCAAGTCTTTCATCTTTGTTACCACACTTCCTTATCAGCAGTTCCTTGATAGTAAAAAATATCGGAATTTGGATTTTTTTCTCTTAGTTTAGAACATAATTAAATGGCCTTTCAAAAATTTGACTGTAGCTACATAGTATACTTGTTTGTTACACTTATTTTATGGTTTCCTTTGTTATTTTGCAGTGCCTAGAGAAACAGAATCTGTTCATTTTCTGTTGTCATCACTTCAAGGGCACATTTTCCCACTCACTATATTTTATCTTTATTTTTTTTAAATGTTATTTTCTCTACTGACCAAAAATGCTAGTCATTTATTTCTATAACAGACTTTGTCTTTTGATTCTAGAATTAAATATGGATTCATTCCATAAAATGAAACCTGTTCCTTATGTTTATTTATTTTTAATTTATTCATTGTGTATCAAAATGCTGATTTCACTATAATATATATGTCACCATTATTAAAAATGTGCCAGTTGACTTTCAATGAATCTTTAGTTTCTTTATTTTGAACTCAGAAATAATGTTGATGAATGTGTCATGGTGTGGAATAGTGCTGAACACATTATACATACTAACAACCATAGGTTCATCGAATTGTCTTTTGTTCATAGCATTCTTTAATTACACTATTATCTTGTATTTTTCTGTCATTGAAATAAATTTTCTGTCTTATTTAAACATAGTTAAATATAACATGGAAACACAGTGCCCTCTGTATAAAACACAAATACAAATGACAATTTTGCCAATTTAATATATATTCAACAACTCACTTGTTTGCACAATAAATATCAAGGACCTTAAGTGTAGGCATATTTTCTATCCTGCAACAGAACATTTTGAGCAACTCATTGACAGGGCTACAACCTTGTTTTTTTTTTTCTTTTTATTATTGTTCTCAGTTTCTACAATTCAACTTCCTAGAAAATGCATTACTATGGATTGTTACAAATTAGAAAATGTATTGTGACTGGCATTGATTATTAAAGTTAACTCAAGAAATATGTTTGGAGCTGGGTGGATATTTAGCCTAGAAAATAGAATCCACTTAGAATATGCAAGTTCTCCACTAGGTTACTTGGGTTTGATTCTAGATTCAGCTCCTGATGCCTCAGTTGTTGAGTTCTACTGGGACTGAGATCTCAGCCCAGAGCACCACAGCCATTTCAAGGATTTGAGGAGTGAAACAGCAGAAGACTGCTTGCCTCTCCCTCTCTTTACTGTGTCTATATCTCTGTCTCTAAAACATTTCGTATAGAAAGAAGAGACCTTATAACAGATTATCCTGGAAGACCTTTCTCTCTGTCTCTCTCTCTCACTGTCCACTCTGCCTGTCAAAAAAATAAAATAAAATAAAATAAAATAAAATAAAATAAAATAGGCCGGCGCCATGGCTCAATAGGCTAATCCTCTGCCTTGTGGCGCCAGCACACCGGGTTCTAGTTCCGGTCGGGGCGCCAGATTCTGTCCCGGTTGGCCCTCTTCCAGGCCAGCTCTCTGCTGTGGCCTGGGAGTGCAGTGGAGGATGGCCCAAGTACTTAGGCTCTGCACCCACATGGGAGACCAGGAGAAGTACCTGGCTCCTGCCATCGGATCAGCGTGGTATGCCGGCTGCAGTGCGCCGGTCGCGGTGACCATTGGAGGGTGAACCAACGGCAAAGGAAGACCTTTCTCTCTGTCTCTCTCTCTCTCACTGTCCACTCTGCCTGTCAAAAAAAAAATAACAGATTATCCTGGAAAAGATAGATATTCAATTGAAAAAGGATAACATTAGACCTCTAACATAAATTAAGCATGAAAAAAATCCTCAATATAGAACAGAAATTTAAAAATTTCTAAATCTAAAAAAAACTATCAGGAGAAGTAATAGAATAAGTTTCTGTAATCTTGGCATGGAAAGCAATACTTAGACAACACATCAAAAGTACAGTCGAGAACAGAAAACTCTGTAAAACATAACTCATCAAATTTAAAACGTTTGTTCTGCAAATGCTATAAAGAATGTGAAAACATAAGTTATGATGTACAAAATGTACACTTACATAACATCACACTGCATACTATGAACATATATAATTTGTATTTACTTATTTAAAATAATAACAAAAATAACTGAATGGGAAGACATTTTTAAAATTATATTTTAAATTAGTTTCCAAAATATATGGTGTGTAACAAATATGTGAAGACACTCAGTCATTCTCACAGGCCCACTGTGGCCTCTCCTCCACGGCTGGGGTCTGAGGAATAACAGAAGTCTCTTCTAGGATAGAGGGGCTTATTGCTTGACAGGAGAAAAACCCCTTCTCCCTTGCTGGTCTGATGCAGTCTGGAGCCATGAGTTCCTCAGATGCATGGTCTCAGGGTCACTTGCTTACAAACACTGTCATGTGTGATTGAGTTGTCCTAATAGGGAGGCCTTAATAACAAAGTAATAATGCAGAAATTAAAAATGTTCTGGTATACAGCAGCCAGACAGGGTGAGTATGAAACTTGATGATACATAGATTCTCTATAAATAACTGGAGGAGAAGACTGGTAGGTTCCAAAGCCTAAGACAATATAAGGAAGTAGGAAGGCTAGGTGCCCAGTATGGTCAGTTTAAGCGATATCTGTGGGTTTAAAAGTTGCATTGTGCCTCTTAAAATGTACGATTTTTACAATTTAACCACAAAATTTAAAAATAATTTTTAGATACTGGTCATGTGTCAGAAAGTCAAGCTGAGCTCAAGCCAGTGTCTGCTATCTTTATGAAAAAACTTTTCATTTATTAGGAGCCCAGGTTTTGTCTCTGAATGCCTCTGGGCCATCTCCAGAGGGCCTTGTCCCACTAAGCTCCCCAAACTCCACCCCTTTTATAACTTATCTTTTTCCCTCTCTGTAGGAAATGTCAACTCTCCCATGACAAAGCACAAGCCTGTGTACCAAGAATACAGGCATTCCAGGGGGCTGTAGGTCTAAGGGCTCCTGTCTAGCCTCCCTATTAGGACAACTCAATCACACATGACAGTGTTTGTAAGCAAGTGACCCTGAGACCATGCATCTGAGGACTTTATGGCTGCAGACTGCACCAGGCCAGCAAGAGAGAAGGGGTTTTTCTCCTGTTAAGGAATAAGCCCCTCTATCCTAGAAGAGACTTCTGTTATTCCTCAGACCCCAGCCATGGAGGAGAGGCCACAGTGGGCCTGAGAGAATGGCTGAGGTCTTCTGTCTGGATTGTCTTTAACTATTTTTAGGGAAAATGCAGATTGTTGGGGTCCTAGTTCACAAGTAACATTGGTGCTATTAGTAGAATGAGTTCCAACTGTAGACCTAATAATAATGCATCACAGTGCTTTTCACCCAGTAAGATAGCAGCAGGAACAGGAGTGCTGAGTCAGAGACAGTGTTCCAGGAATGGCTTATATCTAAGGTAGAAGACCAGTGAGGAATGTTTTGTGACAGCTGAGGAAGAAATGTCCTGTCTGCTCTTATCCATAGGTAAATAGTGTTCCTTGTCCTTCTCCCAAATACAAAGTTCGGACAATTTTTAAGACTTATTCAGCCAGATTCGAATGCCTCAGGGGCTGATTCTGAGCCCAGAGTGCTGTTTAGGACATCTGTCTTTCTATGAGTCTGCTGTGTATCCTGCTTGCCATGTTGTATCATTCTCTCCATTTTATTTCTATCAGTATTAGCAGACACTACTCTTGTTTATGTGATCCCTTTGACTCCAAATCATATCCTTATGATCAATTCTGAATTGAAACTGATCACTTTGACTAGGGAGATGGCATTGGTACATGCCACCTTAATGGGATTGAATTGGAATCCCCTGGCATGTTTCTAACACTACTGTTTGGGGCAAGTCAGCTTGAGGATGTCCAAAATTGTACATCTTCTCCCTCTCTTATTCCCACTCTTATATTTAACAGGGATCACATTTCAGTTAACTTTAAACACCTAAGAATAATTGTGTGTTAATTAAAGAGTTCAACCAATAGTAATATGTAGAACAAAAAAAATACTAAAAGGAATAAAATATTAGGTAGTTTATCAACAGTAAGTACACGGGCTGATCAAGTCATTGTTTCTCATAGTGTCCATTTCACTCTAACAGGTTTCCTTTTTGGTGCTTGGTTAGTTGTCACCAATCAGGGAGAACATATGATATTTGTCTCTTTTGGACTGGCTTATTTCACTCAGCATGGTGTTTTCCAGATTCCTCCATTTTGTTGCAAATGACCAGATTTCATTGTTTTTTATTGCTATATAGTATTCTATAGAGTACATACACCATAATTTCTTTATCCAGTCTACTGTTGATGGGCATTTGGGTTGATTCCAGGTCTTAGCTATTGTGAATTGAGCTGCCATAAACATTAAGGTGCAGACAGCTTTTTTATTTGCCAATTTAATTTCCTTTGGATAAATTCCAAGGAGTGGGATGGCTGGGTTGTATGGTAGGGTTATATTCAGGTTTCTGAGGGATCTCCAGACTGACTTCCATAGTGGCTTGACCAGTTTGCATTCCCACCAACAGTGGGTTAGTGTCCCTTTCCCCCTCATCCTCGCCAGCATCTGTTGTTGGTAGATTTCTGAATGTGAGTCATTCTAACTGGGGTGAGGTGAAACCTCATTGTGGTTTTGATTTGCATTTCCCTGATTGCTAATGATCCTGAACATGTTTTCATGTGCCTGTTGGCCATTTGGATTTCCTCTTTTGAAAAATGTCTATTGATGTACTTGGCCCATCTCTTAAGTTGGTTGTTTGTTTTGTAGTTATGGAGTTTCTTGATCTCTTTGTAGATTCTGGTTATTAATCCTTTATCAGTTGCATAGTTTGCAAATCTTTTTCCCAGTGTATTTTAGGCATGGAAAGACAAGACACTCTGGCCAAAAAAAAAAAGACCTAAATGAAAGATCTCTGTGAGTTAGATCCCAGTAGAAAGAATGGGCCATCAAAGTAGGAGGTACCTTTCTCTGAAGGGAGGAGAGAACTTCCACTTTGACTATGACCTTGTCTAAATAAGATCAGAGTCGGTGAACTCAAAAGGCTTCCATAGCCTTGGCAACTCATGACAAGAGCCTAGGGTGATTACTGACACCATAAACAAGAGTGTCAATTGTTAAGTCAACAACGGAAGTCACTGTGCACTTACTCCTCATGTAGGATCTCTGTCCTTAATGTGTTGTACAATGTGAATTAATGCTATAACTAGTACTCAAACAGTACTTTACACTTTGTGTTTCTGTGTGGGTACAAACTGTTGAAATCTTTACCTAATATATACTAAATTGATCTTCTGTATATAGAGATAAATGAAAATGAATCTTGATGTGAATGGAATGGGAGAGTGAGCAGGAGAGGGGAGGGTTGCAGGTGGGAGGGAATTTATTGGGGGCGAAACCATTGTAATCCAAAAGCTGTACTTTGGAAATTTATATTTATTAAATAAAAGTTAAACAAATAAAAAAGAGTGATTCACTTACTTGAATGTAGAGTTACAGAGAGATGGACAGAGATAGGGAGAGATCTTACATCACTCCCATATGGCTACAATAGACCATATTGTTGGTGTAGCCTTAAGATTACCTCCTCTCCTCCAAGGAGACCAATGTTTTGGCACTAGCTCCAGTGTGTAAAATATTCATCCACATTGCCACAAGAACCACACAAAGCATCTATTCAATCTTCAGTGTGTGCAGAGATCCTGTAGCAATGACCCATATCATGGAATCAGGGAGCCCTGAACATCAGAGCTGCCCACAGTGACTACCCAAAGACAGAGCCATGCCCTGCACCCTCACCTGCAGTCACAGTGCTTTCACAGTCCCAGAACACAAGGCTCCCATAGTCATGAGCACTCAGCCCTCTGCCAGGCTCTGGTGTCTACTCTCAGCTTGTTTCTGGGTGCACAGACATGAGCTGGTGCAGCTGTTACACATGTCCAAAATTGTATCTGCCAGCTCTTGGCTAGTTACAGGACACCAGTAATAGGTGGTTGGGGACAGTGAAACCTGACCCCTATTTTTATTTCTAGGTAGGGGCAGGTGTACTCTCCTCCATAGGGCTCAAAGCTGGACTCATGCCAGTCTCTTCCCACAGCTTTATCACCAGTGGCTTGGCCTACCACAGTTTGATCTCAACTCACTCTCCAAAGCTGCTACTAAGGCTCTCAGCTGCTGTGGTCTTGAGTTGTGTGGATCCACACCTTCCATGTAGATCCAAAGTATCCCTCTAAGCTGTGGCAACATTCCTTAATCAAGGCAATTAATGACAAACTCAGGATAAGCATCGTACTGAATGGGGAAAAGTTGTAAGCATGTGCCCTTAAGATTCAGAACCAGACTCTCATCATTGCTCTTCAAAAATGTCCT
Organism: Oryctolagus cuniculus; assembly: GCF_051225735.1. Taxonomy (NCBI): domain Eukaryota; kingdom Metazoa; phylum Chordata; class Mammalia; order Lagomorpha; family Leporidae; genus Oryctolagus; species Oryctolagus cuniculus. The sequence goes on along the minus strand of NC_142885.1, from coordinate 46,668,678 downwards.
GGAAGTTTTAGCCAGGGACATTAAACAAAAAATAAAATTAAAAAAATAAAAGAATAAAAAACACAAAGAGATACAGATTGGAAAGGAGGAAGTTAAACTGTCCCTATTTGCAGATGACATGATTCTATATATATAGGGAATCCAAAGGACTCCACTGAGAGACTATTGGAACTCATAATAGAACTTGATAAAATGTTAGGCGGCCGGCACCGCAGCTCACTAGGATAATCCTCCGCCTTGTGGCGCCGGCACCCTGGGTTCTAGTCCCAGTCGGGGCACCAGATTCTGTCCCGGTTGCCCCTCTTGCAGGCCAGCTCTCTGCTGTGGCCAGGGAGTGCATTGAAGGATGGCCCAAGTCCTTGGGCCCTGCACCCCATGGGAGACCAGCATAAGTACCTGGCTCCTGCCATCAGATCAGCACAGTGCACCGGCCGCGGCGGCCACTGGAGGGTGAACCAAAGGCAAAAAGGAAGACCTTTCTCTCTGTCTCTCTCTCTCACTGTCCACTCTGCCTGTCAAAAAAAAATAAATAAAAATAAAATGTTAGGATACAAAATAAACACAAAATCAAAATCCTTTATATACACAGAAAATTACATGGCTGAGAAATAACTTTCAAGGGCAATCTCATTCTCAAAGCTACAAAAAGAATTCAATATCTTGGAATAAATTTAATAAAGGATTTCAAAGATCTATGCAATGAAAATTATAAAACATTAAAGACAGAAATAGAAGTTTTTTTAAAATGGAAAAATCTTCCATGTTCATGTATTGAAAGAATCAATATCATTGAAATGTCCATACTACTGAAAGCAATTTACTGATTCAATATGATCCCAATCAAAATAGCAATGACATTCTATACAGATGTAGATAAAATGATACTAAAATCCATAGGAAGCACAAGAGACCTTGAATAGCTAAAAGTGATCTTACACAACAAAAACAAACTTGGAGGTATCACAATACCAGATTTTCAGACGTTCTACATGAAAAATTATCATGAAAATTTGCACAAAAATAGTCATGTATGTCAATGGAACACAATAAAAATCAGGACTTAGTAGAGAGCTGGATCAGAAACAAAGCAACTGGGACTTGAGCCAGCATCCATATGGGATTCTGGCACCACAGGAGTTGGTTTTACCAAAGACACCACCAACACCAGCCCATCCATTCTCTTAATGGCAGCAAAAGGTTGTGCAATATAAATAGAGGGGCATAGAGCTTGTTAGCATAGAGCTGCTCACCTGGAGTCTCCTGCAGTTGTGGGAAGTCAAAACCATGCAGGTCAAAGTAGTAAACAAAGAGCACCAAGGCTCAGGCACTCCAATGTTGCTTAAATCATTTCCAAGAAATTGTACCAGACAAGCTGGAGGACTCGCTCCCTTCTAATGACCCTGGGTTTACTTTCCTACTCAATATAATAAAATCTTGATGCTGTCAAAACAGCACTTTCTTGATATTTGGGGCCAATAGATTATCATTATGGCTGAACTGTGAGCAAGACAAAAAGCTGAGAAAGCTATAGCAGATGCTACTGTCTCAGGATAAGTATCTGGAAGGAAATCCGATGGACTTGACATTACAGTGTTGGAGGCCTTCTGGTTTCAGATGTCAACACAACAACTAATTCAAGGCCTGAATTTGCGTCACAAATAAGCACTCAGTGCCTGGAATTATTGAAACAATTTTGGCATGAGGATTGTAAGGATTCTATAAGTTTCATTGTTCATCCCTTCCATTACTTCCTTTATTACCTAATTTCAAGTTCATTATTTCTTCTTCCTTCTCAAATGTGCTTTTAAACCTCTGTATAGATTTATAAAATTTCAGTTATTATACACTTTAACTCCACAATTTCTATTAATTTCATTTTAGAATACACTTTTATTATTTATTGATGTGCTGGGATTGCTGAACCACTTTTTTCTCATTTTAATTTTGTCTATGCTTTCCTTTAGCTCCTTATGGGTACAAGGATCTCCAATTAGTCTCACAGAGGATTTATCATCAGAAACCTTGTAGGCTAGGAGAAAATGGAGAGATATATTCCAAGGATTAAAAAAAACTGTAAATCTAGAATACTTCACCCTGCAAAGCTTTCATTTATTATTGAAAGTGACATGAAGACATTCATTAAAAAAAAGTTGAAAGAATTTGCTGCCACTCATCCACCATTACAAAAGAGGCTTAATGATGTGTTATACACAGAAACTCAGAAAGATAGTCATCATTATGAAACAATGTGAAGGCAGAACTCTCTCAGTAAAAGTACAGATGAGGGGGCTGGTGCTGTGGCATAGTAGGTGAAGCATCTTCTTGCAGTGCCAGCATCCCATCTAGGCACAAGTTTATGTCCCAGTTGCTTCTCATTCAGTCCAACCCTCTGTTAATGGCCTAGGAAGGCACTGGAAAACAGACCAAGTGTTTGGGCCTCTGCACCCATGTGGAAGATCCAGACGTTCTCTGCTCCTGCTCCAGGTGGACCCCGCTCAAGCCAATGTGGTCATTTGGAGATTGAATCAGTGCTTTGGAGACCTGTGTGTGTGTGTGTGTCTCCTCTCCATCTCTAACACTGGCTCTCAAGTAAACTAATAAATATTTTAGAATGTACAAAGGAAATTCAAAGCAAACAACAGGGATACTAATGGGAAAATAGCAGGACCAAATAGCTACTTATCAATAATAATCTTGAATGTGAATGGTCTGAATTATCTAGTTAAGATATACAAACTGGATGAATGGATTAAAAAATAAGATCCATCTATTGGCTGCCTAATAGAAGCATACCTGACCAACAAAGATACATGCATATTGAAAGTGAAAGGGTGGAAAAAGATATTCTATGCTAATGTTAAGCAAAAAGGAGCAGCTACCACCATGCTAATATGAGACAAAATAGACTTAAACACAAAAACTGTTAAGAGACAAAGAGGGGATCATGTAAAGATTAAGGGGTCAATTCAACAAGAAGTTGTGGCTATAATAATATAGATGCACCCAATGCTGGAGTAATGCACCATTTAAAAATAAATGTTAATGTATCTAAAGGTAGACATAGATGCCAGTACAACAGTGATGGGGAACTTCACCTCCCCACTATACTCAATGTATAGAACAACCAGAAAGAAAATAAAAATGAAATCACAGAGCTAATCTACAATATGATCCAGATGAACCAAACTGACATCTACATAAACGTACATCCCACAGTTGCAGAATACACATTCTTTTTCCCAGTGCATTTAACTTTCTCTAGGGTAGACCGTATACTAAGCCATAAAACAAATCTCAGCAAATTAAAAAAAATGAAATTATATCATACACCTTTTCTTTTTTTTATTTTTTTATTTTTTTATTTATTTATTTTTTTGACAGGCAGAGTGGACAGTGAGAGAGAGAGACAGAGAGAAAGGTCTTCCTTTGCCGTTGGTTCACCCTCCAATGGCCGCCGCGGCCGGCGCGCTGCGGCCGGCGCACCGCGCTGATCCGATGGCAGGAGCCAGGAGCCAGGTGCTTTTCCTGGTCTCCCATGGGGTGCAGGGCCCAAGCACCTGGGCCATCCTCCACTGCACTCCCTGGCCACAGCAGAGGGCTGGCCTGGAAGAGGGGCAACCGGGACAGAATCCGGCGCCCCGACCGGGACTAGAACCCGGTGTGCCAGCGCCACTAGGCGGAGGATTAGCCTATTGAGCCGCGGCGCCGGCCCATCATACACCTTTTCTGACCACAGTGCAATGAAGCTTCAAATTAACTACTCAAAATCTCTACAAAATATGCAGACACATAGAGACTGAACAACACACTCCTGACTGAACATGTACAATAGAGGAAATCAAAAGGGAAATAAAAGAATCTGAAAATGAATGAAGATCACAGACCAAACATACTGAAACTTATGAAATACAGAAAAAGCAATGTTATAAAGGAAGTTTATGGCAATTTGCGAGTATATCAAGAAATTAGAAAGGTATCAAATAATGGGATATCAGTGCATCTCAAGAACCTAGGATACCAATAACAAACCAGAAGAAAAATTAGTAGGAGAAAAAATAATTATACTGGAGGAGATACAATCAATATTAAAATAAAAAATACAAAACATTAGTGAAATGAAAAGCTGTTTATTGAAAAAAATAAACAAATATGATACATCTTTTGCCCAAACATCCAAAAAAGAGGGAGAATATCCAAACTCATAAGAACAGAGATGAAAAAGTAGATGTAAAATGTACACCACAAAAACAAATAGGATCACCAGGAACGAATGCAAACAGCAATATGCCAACAAATTGGTAAATCTAAAAGAAATGGATAGATTCTTGGACACATACACTCTATCATGTTGAGTCATGAAGACATAGAAAACCTATATATACCAATAACTAAGATGCAGGCTGAATCAGTCATAAAAATCCTCCCAACAATAAAAGCCCAGGAATGGGTGGCTTTACAGCTGAATTTTACCAGGCATTTAAAGAAGAAATAATTCCAATTTTTCTCATGCTATTCAAAAAAATTGAAATGAAGTGAATCCTCCCAAGCACCTATTTGAGTCCATCATCACTTTATTCCTTAAAAAAAGATACAATAGGGAAGGAAAACTATAGACCAATATATCTGATGAACATAGATGAAAAATCCTCAACATAATGCTAATCAAATCCAACAACACATCAGAAAGACCATTCACACGGACCAAGTGGTATTTATCCCTGGTATGCAGGGATGGTTCAACATATGTCAATCAATAAATGTGATACATCACACTAACAAATTAACGAATGAAAGCCATATGATTATCTCAAAAGATGCAGAGAAAGCATTTAAAAAATAAAACATCCTTTCATGATGAAAAGCTATAGTATATTTGGCATAGAAGGAATATTCTTCAACATAATCAAGGAAATTTGTGACAAAATCACAGAAAGCATCATGTTGAATGGGGAAAAACTGGAAGAATTTTTACTAAGATCTAGAAATAGACAAGGATGCCCACTTTCAACATTGTTATCCAATATAGTTCTGCAGGTTTAGTCAGAGACATTCAGAAAGAAAAAGAAATCAAAGGGATACATTAAATGAGAAATCCAATTATACCTATTTGCAGATGGCAAAAACATTACCCTAAGAGAATATTGCAACTCATAAAATAATTTGGTAAAGTGTCAGGATATAAAACTAACACAAAAATTAACACAAAAATCAATTGTTTTGTATATACAGACAATTGCATTGTTGAGAAAGAACTTCTAAGATCAATCCCATTCATAATAGCTACGAAAATTAAATACATTGGAATGCATTTAACCAAGCTGTGAAAGATCCTTACAAAACATTGGGGCAAATGCTCTTGCATGGTGGGTGGAACCACCAACTGCAATGTCAGCTTCCTTTATGGGCACTAGTTTGATTCCTGGCTGCTCCAGTTCCTGGATCCTTGCTTCAGATTGGCTCAGCTCTGGCCATTGCGGCCAGTTGGGGAGTGAACCAGTGGATGGAGGGTCTCTCTCTCTCTCTCTCTCTCTCTCTGCCTCTCCTTCTCTTGCTGTGTGACTCTGACTTTAAAATAAATACAAAATATTAAATAAACAGAAGAAAGACACAAAAAATGAAAAAAATTCCATGTTTGTGTATTAGAATAATTAATATCATCAAAATGCCCATATTACAGAAAGAAATTTACAGATTTAGTGCAATCCCAGTGAAAATACAAGCATTCTTCTCAGATCTAGAAAAAAAAAGATGCTAAATTTCATACAGAAACAAAAGAGAATCTGAATATCTAAAAGAATCTTAAGCAACAAAAACAAAGTGGAGACATCATAATATCAGATTTCAAGATAATATTCTGCCTTGTAAGGCAGTTATAATAAAAAAATACCTGATGCTGGCACAAAACTAGACTTATAGATCAATGGAACAGAACAGAAACCCCAGAAGTAAACTTGCACTTCTACAACCAACTAATATTTGGCAAAGAAGCTAAAATCAATCCATAGGCAGGGACAATGTCTTCAACAAATGGTGCTAGGAAAACTGGCTCTCTGTTTGCAGAATTATGAAATAAGACTACCCCTATATTACACCTTATACAAAAATCAAAACAATATGAATCAAGGATCAAATCTTGACCTGATACTATCAAATTACTAGAGTAAAACTTTTGGGCAACTCTGTAAGTCATTGGAATAGGCAAAGACTTCTTAGAAAATACCCATGCTGAAGCACAGGCAATCTATGACAAAAATTGACAAATGATATTACATAAAGCTCAGAAGCTCCAAGACTGCAAAGGACACACTAAGCAAAGTGATGAGGTAACTGACAGAATGAAAGAAAAACTGCAAACTCTGCAACTGCTAAATGATTAATATCGGAACTCTGGAAGGAACTTAAAAAAAAATAACAACAACTACAAAAAAGAAACAATTCAATTAAGAAATGGGTGAATCACTTGACCAGGTATTTTTCAAGAGAGGAAAGTCAAATGGCCAAAAGGCACATGAAAAAATGCTCAGGATCCTTAACCATCAGGGAAATGCAAATAGAAACCACAATGAGGTTTCACGTTACCCCAGCTAGAGTGTCTCCCATACAGAAATCAAACAACAAATGCTGGTGAGGATGTGGGAGAAAAGGCACCCTAATCCACAGTTGATAGGAATGTAAATCAATATAGATTTTGTGGAAAACAGTTCAGAGATAACTCAGAAGGCTGAAAATAGATGTACCATATGCCCAGTAATCTCACTCCTTGGGATTTGCCCAAGTGAAATAAAATCAACATATGAAATAGTTACCTGTGTCCCCATGTTTACTGTGGCTCTATTCATAATAGCTACCAGATGAAATTAACCCAGATGTCAAACATGATGACTGGATAAAGAAATTGTATATATGCACTCTGGGATACTACTCAGTAGTGATAAAAAATTAAATACTTTCATTTGCAACAAAATGTAAACAACTGTAAATCATTATACTTAGTGAAATAAAGCCAGTTTTTTACTTTTGCTTTTCTTTTCTATTCCTTTAATGTATTTTATCATCTTTTTTCTTTCATACTAATCATTGAACTCTTTACCTAATAGTTAACCATATGTGTATAAAGTTAATTGAAAACAGATCTTTGTAGAAAAATGAGTGAGCATAATAATGGAAAAAGGAAGGGGCGTGGGAGAGTGGTTGCAGGGCAAGCATGGTGGGAAAAATTATCACAATTCTAAAGTTGTAACTGTAAAATTTATGAAGCTTGTAACTCTAAAGCAGTATAGTTCTGCATGAATTGCAATGGACTTACTTCTAAGTATACAATTTATTCATTTTTTATTTTTTTGACAGGCAGAGTGGACAGTGAGAGAGACAGAGATAAAGGTCTTCCTTTGCCATTGGTTCACCCTCCAATGGCTGCCGCTGCCGACGCACCACGCTGATCCGAAGGCAGGAGCCAGGTACTTCTGCTGGTCTCCCATGGGGTGCAGGGCCCAAGGACTTGGGCCATCCTCCACTGCACTTCCTGGCCACAGCAGAGAGCTGGCCTGGAAGAGGGGCAACCGGGACAGAAGCCAGTGCCCTGACCTGGACTAGAACCCTGTGTGCCGGCGCCATAGGTGGAGGATTAGCTTATTGAGCTGTGGCGCCCACCGAAGTATACAGTTTAAAAACTTGCCATGGGAATCCAATTCCTCTTAAGCTGTGTGGTAAAAATAGCAGCTTAAGGGACCAGCACTGTGTCCCTGGCCTGAAGCGCTGGCATCCCATATGGGTGCCAGTTCTAGTCCCGGCTGCTCCTCTTCCTATCCAGCTCTCGGCTATGGCCTGGGAAATCAGTAGAAGATGGCCCAAGTCCTTGGTCCCCTGCACCCACGTGGGAGACCTGGAAGAAGCTCCTGGCTCCTGGCTTTGGATTGGTGCAGCTCCGGCCATTGCGGCCAGTTGGGGGAGTGAACCAAGGGATGGAAGACCTCTCTCTCTCTCACTCTCTGACGCTCCTCTGTGTAATTCTGACTTTCAAATAAATAAATAAACCTTAAAAAATAGCAACTTAAGTGTTATAGAGAACATACGGAGAGGATTAAGTGGTAAAGTGATCATATAACTAGGAATAAATGTTTGGCAATAGTGATAGAGGGAATTAAAAAGCAGTGAATGTTTAAACATGGAAAGCAGTCCATACAGCAGACTCATAGAATGACAATCACCTATGGAGCACTATTATCTCAGAATCAGCCCTCAAGGCAATCTGATCTGGCTGAAAAGCCCAGTAGAGCATTTGAGGCATGGAAAGCCAAGAGACTGTGGCAAAAGATGTTCTACATGAAGGACTTCTGTGGGTGAGATCCCAAATGGAAAGCAGTGGCCATCAAAGAAGGATATATATATATATATATATATATATATATATATATATATATTCTACAGGGAGAAGAGAACTTCCACTTTGCTTATGGCTTTGTTGAGTTTGTTTAGGCAAAAGTCTTCCATAGCCTAGGTAGCTGATGTCAAGAGCCTAGGTTTATCACTGACATCATACATAAGAGTGTTGTTTGTTAAATAACTGAGAGTCCCTGTGCACAAACTTCCCATACAGGAATTAAGTCCCTAAAGAGCAGTATCATGAGACATAATAGTAAAACTTTTTCTCAAAGTTTTATTTCCTGTTAGTGTATTAAGTGGAGTATATCCTTATATCTCATAAGATAATTACATTTCTAAAGGGGAAGAAATAAGAAAAAGAAGGAAAAAAGAAGAAAGAGGGGAAAAGAAGCAAAAAGAGAGATTACCTTAGAAATGCAGTAAATTTGAACAGCCCTTGACTGGACTGCTGAAGAACAGTTTTGTTTATTTGTTTTTGTTTTTGTTTTTCATTTTTTCTATTTTTCCTCATACAAATCATTAAACTTTTTACCTAGAAGAGAGTTAAAATTCTGTAGATGGGGCTGGCGCTGTGGTGCAGCAGGTTAAAGCCCTGGCCTGAAATGCTGGCATCCCATATGGGTGCCGGTTATAGTTCCAGCTGCCCCTCTTCTAATCCAGCTCTCTGTTGTGGCCTGGGAAATCAGTAGAAGATGGCCCAAGTCCTTGGGCCCCTGTACCAGTGTAGGAGACCAGGAAGAAGCTGCTGGCTGCTGGCTTTGGATTGGCAGAGCTCCGGCCATTGGGACGATCTGGGGAGTGAACCAGTGGATGAAAGACCTCTCTTTGTGTGACTACCTCTCTCTGTAACTCTGTCTTTAAAATAAATAAAAATAAATCTTTTTAAAAATTTGTATATAAAGTTGTATGAAAATAAACCTTAAAAAATAAAACAGGAACAGGAGAGGGAAGAGGAAGCGGGGTGGGAGAGTAGGTGGGAGGGTAGATACAGTGGGAAGAATTACTGTGTCCTTAGTGTTGTATTTCTGAAATGCATGCAAATAATCAAAAACACTAAACTTTTATGCATCTGTCTTCATTCTGTGAAAGTACCAAAACAGAAAAATGGAATCTTGTTACTTTTTGAGGAAAAGTCTTTGATCAAATAGACCTTGATTTATAATATATATATCTCCATTTTCTCCTTGGGATTTCTGTGGAAAGTATATTCCCTAAAACAAATGCACTTCCCGGCCGGCGCCGCGGCTCACTAGGCTAATCCTCCGCCTAGCGGCGCCAGCACACCGGGTTCTAGTCCCGGTCGGGGCGCCGGATTCTGTCCCGGTTGCCCCTCTTCCAGGCCAGCCCTCTGCTGTGGCCCGGGAGTGCAGTGGAGGATGGCCCAGGTGCTTGGGCCCTGCACCCCATGGGAGACCAGGAAAAGCACCTGGCTCCTGGCTCCTGCCATCGGATCGGTGCGGTGCGCCGGCCGCAGCGCGCCGGCCGCGGCGGCCATTGGAGGGTGAACCAACGGCAAAGGAAGACCTTTCTCTCTGTCTCTCTCTCTCACTGTCCACTCTGCCTGTCAAAAAAAAAAAAAAAAAAAAACAAATGCACTTCCCAAACATTTTCTTAAATTAAATATAACTTCAGTGTATAAGAAAGTAAAAAAAAAATAAAAATAAAAAGACCACTGCCTGCAGTGTCAGCATCCCATATGGGCACTAATTAGAGTCCTGGATACTACACTTCTGATTGAGCTCTCTGCTATGGCCTGGAAAAGCAGAAGAAGACAGCACCACTCCTTGGGCCCCTGCACCCACATGGGAGACCTGGAAGAAGCTCCTAGCTCCTGGCTTCAGATCTGCACAGCTCCGACCTTTGCTGTCATCTGGGGAGTGAATAAGCGGATGGAAGACCTCTCTCTCTCTGCCTTTGATTCTCTGTAACTGTGTCTTTCAGATAAATAAATAACTCTTTAAAACAAAAGTTAAAAAAATGTCCAGCATGCTTAGCCATCAGGGAAATACAAATAAAAACCACAATGAGGTCATACTTCATCCCTGTTAGAAAGCCTTCCATACAGAAATCAACAAACGACAAATTATGGCAAGGATGTGGGAGAAAAGGTGCACTAATCCACAGTTGGTAGGAATGTAAACTAATACAGCCATTGTGAAAGACAGTTCAGAGATAACTCAGAAAGCTAAAAACAGATGTACCATAGCACCTAGCAATCTCACTCCTGGCAATACCCAAGTAAAATGAAATCAGCACACGAAATAGTTACCTGTACCCTCATGTTTACTGCAGCCTATTCACAATAGCTAATATGTGGAATCAACCAGATGTCCACCAACTGATAACTGGATAAAGAAATTATTGTATATACACACTCTGGAATACTATTCAGCAGTAATAAAAAAATTAAATTCTCTCTTTTGCAACAAGGTGGATGTAACTGGAAACCATTATACTTAGTGAAATAAATAAGTCTCAAAAAGACTAATACCATATCTTTTCACTGATCTGTGGTAACTAATAGAAAACCAAAAATGTAATGTAGAGAATTGAAGTTGACATTTTGAGATTTGATGATTCTTTACAGCCCCTATGAGTTTAAAGTAAACTAAACATAGATCATTATAGATATTAAGAAAGGGAATAAGAGATTAAAGAGGATTGGGTGGGAAGTATCACTATGTTCTTAAATATGTACATAAGAAATATATGAAATTTGTTTAACTTGAAAAAATTATAAAAAGAAAAAAAAAGAATTAGGGCAGTTGAGACTTGAGCAAGCACTCTGATATGAGATGTATCACAATTGGCAACAACAAAAATCTGCATTGAATTGACATATATCAAAAAACAGAGTTCCAAATATGGTAACTATATTAGAAGCCCTTAAACATATAAGGAAAACAAATAAACAAAAACAGTAACTCAAAGTAGAAAAGAAAAAAAGAAAAGAAACATAAAAGGAAATATCCACTAGGATAAAGTGTAAAAGGAAAATATATCTAAAAGCATAATATTTAGACTTAAATTAATCTGGTATTTACTGATTGTAAATATCTCAATATTCCTTGATTGTATCAACTTCATTGGATGAGTTCTCAATCGTATTACTAATACTTGAGGATTTTTATTCAGAACGTTTTTTCACTTTGTAGAATTTAATTCAGGAACCCCACATAAATAATTTCAATATGCATATTCACAATGGTCATATTTAAGGCATCTGTTACAAAATAAGAAACTCCCACTGCCTGTAGCACAGATGAAAAATTTTGATGAATCCGGGCCTATCATCTACATTTCATACTCTACGATGAACTTCACAGAAAATACGCAGAGTATGCACAATTTTGACCACTTTTAATTCTTTAACTGGGATCACTTGTCTGATTAACTGTGTGTCTTACTGAGATGCCCACACTATCCTCCTCTCTAGGCTACACTGAATTCTCCGTATACTCAGTCCTATGTAATAATGATAGCCAAAATTTGAAGAAATATTTGTTATTTAAATTGAGGGAAATAAGGTCTTATCAATGTGAGACGCAGAGGAAAAGATCATGGCTCTACTTTTCAGGCAAGGAGGAAATGTAGCTACGTGGTCCTGTGAAGGCCAGTTTGTGTAAAATGACCATTGTTCAAGTTCTGAATTCACAATTTAATCCTTTGCTACTCAATGTTTGCTCCATTACGGGGACTGGCTATTACATATTTTCTCTACATTTTTCCATGATATCCTGAGCCACATGCAGAGTCTACTTTCTAATGCTGTGTGTCTTTTCATTCAGTGTGTTTTATTCTCATCATCCTAAGAATCCTCTACTACAAGATAGACTTACATTGATCATCAACTCCTGGAACACTGTTTTTGACTTTTTGCTAAAATTTTCAAATTAAAGTTTATTCTCACTGCTTGAGGGAATGTCATTCTTCATGTAACTTGTCCTCATTCATTTTTGGAATATTTGCCTAAACATCAGATTTATGCCACTTTTGTTAAATGCTATCTCCTCTTCATCTGAAAACTGAAAAATAGATTAATCTTCCAATACTACCAAGATTGAATATGTTCTATTCTGTAGCAGCTATAAAGTTCTCTGGAAAACCCATCTATTCATTTGAAACTTTCACAGCCTATGTGTCACCAACTCCAGTATGTACATTCAATGCTTTCATTTTGAATAGTCATGAAAAATAACTGATACATAAGGCAAATGTGGGCCACCTCAAATCTCAAGAAGTTTTAGCATTCTACAATTTTAATAATGAAAACAACTGTAGCTAAATTTTATATTAAGGTTTTATTACTAAAAAGAAAACAGATTTTATGCAATGTATAGTTGCCATTCTAAGAAGATAACCATTGTTCCCTCCCTCCCTTGCTCCTCCCTCAATCCCTGTGCTTTCTTTGTTTAAATTTTGCATCAACAGACCTTTAGTCCACTCTATAATCACCACTAACCATAATATTCAACATGCAGGAAGTAGTCAGAAATTCCTCAGGTATATGTATAATCAAGGGCTAAAGACAACAATCATATCACAATATATCTGTTTCACATTCATATATTTTTGTATTCTGTATTAATTTCCACATATCAGAGAAACCATTATATTTGACTTTAGGGGAATGGCACATGTCACTAAGGATAATAATTTCCAGTTGCATCCATTTTGTTGTAAAAGATTGGATTTCATTCATTTATGGCTGAATTGTATTCCATACTGTATATAAACCATAATTTTTTACCCAGTCATCAGTCCATGTACATCTGGTTGATACCATAACTTAGCTATTGCAAATTGAGCTTCAATAAGCATGGGGATTCAGATAACATTTTCATACGCTTATTTCTGATTTTAATAAATTGTTTTATTTAATTGAGAGTTTGAGAAAGAGACCAAATATTTGCACCTGGAATTCAGTTACAATAAGATATTAGAGAAATCTGATTTTTTAAAGATTTATTTATCTATTTGAAAGACTTACAGACCAAGGGAAAGTGAGAGTGAGAGAGTAAGAGCAGCACGCACATGCAAGAGACCATCTTCCATCCACTGGTTCACTTCCCAAATGGCCATAACAGCCAGAAATAAGCTGATCCAAAGCCAGGAGTTGGGAGCTTCCTCTGGTCTCCCACGAGGCTGCAGGGACCCTGGTAGTTGTGCCATCTTCCACTGCTTTCCCAGATGCATTAAGAGGGAGCTGGATCAGAAATGGAGCCACTGGGAATTGAAACAGTGCCCACATGGGATGCTGACACTGCAGACGGTGGCTTGACCTGCTACACCATAGTGCCGGCCTTAAGAAATGTGTTTTGTGTATGAATGTGGAATTCTGTTAGGAGTCTTCATACATTAGAAGTAGGTACTAAAAATTTATATAATAAATGACATAGGATGTCATATCTGCTTTAAACTACCTCTAAGACTGACAGTTAAAATTTATGGTGCTGGCGCCGCGGCTCAGTAGGCTAATCCTCTGCCTTGCAGCACTGGCACACTGGGTTCTAGTCCTGGTCGGGTCACCGGATTCTGTGCCGGTTGCTCCTCTTCCAGGCCAGCTCTCTGCTGTGGCCAGGGAGTGCACTGGAGGATTGCCAAAGTCCTTGGGCCCCGCACCCCATGGGAGACCAGGAGAAGCACCTGGCTCCTGCCTTCGGATAGGCGCAGTGCGCCGGCTACAGCGCACCAGCCGTGGCGGCCATTGGAGGGTGAATCAATGGCAAAGAAAGACCTTTCTCTCTGTCTCTCTCTCTCACTGTCCACTCTGCCTGTCAAAAACAAACAAACAAACAAACAACAACAACAACAAAATTTATGTTAAAGTGGCCAGTGCTGCGGCTCAATAGGCTAATCTTCTGCCTGTGGCGCCAGTACACCGGGTTCTCGTCCCTGTTGGGGCACCAGATTCTGTCACAGTTGCTCCTCTTCCAGTCCAGCTCTCTGCTGTGGCCTGGGAAGGCAGTGGAGGATGGCCCAAGTGCTTGGGCCCTGCACCTGTATGGGAGACCAGGAGGAAGCACCTGGCTCCTGGCTTCGGATCAGCACGGTGTGCCAGCCATGGCGCGCAGGCCACAGCAGCCATTGAGGGGTGAACCGATGGAAAAGGAAAACCTGTCTCTCTCTCTCTCACTGTCAACTCTGCCTGTCAAAAACAAATAAATAAATAAAAAGTAGAAATAAAAAATATGGAAAAGCTATCAGAATTATTGAAACTGTTCGATGAGTGCTAGTTATGTTTTATTGCTAGTTTATATATAAAATTATGGATTTTTTCCTAATTATTTTTATTTTTTATTTTTATTTTTATTTTTTTAATTTTTTGACAGGCAGAGTGGACAGTGAGAGAGAGAGACAGAGAGAAAGGTCTTCCTTTGCCGTTGGTTCACCCTCCAATGGCCGCCGCGGCCGGCGCACCGCGCTGATCCGATGGCAGGAGCCAGGAGCCAGGTGCTTTTCCTGGTCTCCCATGGGGTGCAGGGCCCAAGCACCTGGGCCATCCTCCACTGCACTCCCTGGCCACAGCAGAGAGCTGGCCTGGAAGAGGGGCAACCAGGACAGAATCCGGCGCCCCGACCGGGACTAGAACCCGGTGTGCCGGCGCCACTAGGCGGAGGATTAGCCTAGTGAGCCGCGGCGCCGGCCCCTAATTATTTTTAAATAAAATATTTTATAAAAGTATATAATGTATGACAGAGAAGCCAATTGCATACTGAGGACATGACAATATATGTCTACATGTAGCAGTAATGAATTTTTATATTATCACTTTTAGGTGGCACAATTGCTGGGGAATGTGTGTATACCAAAGCAGCATTAGCACTGGAAAAAGAGCAGTATATAAATACTCCTTGTGACCTCAATAGACATTTTTCAAAAGAGGAAATCCAAATGGCCAACAGGCACATGAAAAAATGTTCAAGGTCACTAGCAATCAGGGAAATGCAAATCAAAACCACAATGAGGTTTCACCTCACCCCGGTGAGAATGGCTCACATACAGAAATCTACCCACAACAGATGCTGGCGAGGATGTGGGGAAAAAGGGACACTAACCCACTGTTGGTGGGAATGCAAACTGGTCAAGCCACTATGGAAGTCAGTCTGGAGATTCCTCAGAAACCTGAATATAACCCTACCGTTCGACCCAGCCATCCCACTCCTTGGAATTTATCCAAAGGAATTTAAATTGGCAAACAAAAAAGAGGTCTGCACCCTAATGTTTATTGCAGCACAATTCACAATAGCTAAGACCTGGAACCAACCTACATGCCCATCAACGGTAGACTAGATAAAGAAATTACGGGATATGTATTTTTTAGAATACTATACCGCAGTAGGAAACAATGAAATCCAGTCATTTGCAACAAAATGGAGGAATCTGGAACACATCATGCTGAGTGAAGTAAGCCAGTCCCAAAGGGACAAATACCATATGTTCTCCCTGATCGGTGACAACTGACTGAACACCAAAAAGGAAACCTGTTGAAGTGAAATGGACACTATGGGAAACGGTGACTTGATCAGGATAGCCCTGACTGTTAATGAACAACTTAATACATTATCCCTCTTAGTAGTTTTTTTTGTCTGTTCTACTTAATATGACTGGTTTAATTCTGTAATTAATACACAGTTATTCTTAAGTGTTGAAATTTAACTGAAATGTGATCCCTGTTAAACATAAGAGTGGGAATTAGAGAGGGAAGAGATGTATAATTTGGGACATGCACAAGCTGACTTGCCCCAAATGGTAGAGTTAGAAACATACCAGGGGACTCCAATTCAATCCCATCAAGGTGGCATGTACCAATGCCATCTCACTAGTCCATGTGATCAATTTCAGTTCACAATTGATCATAATGAAAGGACTAAGAGTCAAAGGGAGCACATAAACAAGTCTAGTACCTGCTAATACTAACCAATAGAATAAAGGGGAGAGTGATCCAACATGGGAAGCGAGATACTCAGCAGACTCATAGAATGGCAGATGTCCTAAATAGCACTCTGGCCTCAGAATCAGCCCTAAAGGCATTCAGATCTGGCTGAAATGCCCATGAGAGTATTTCAGGCATGGAAAGCCAAGACACTCTGGCAAAAAAAAAAAAAAAAAAAAAAAAAAAAAAGAAAGAAAAAAAAAACACCTAAATGAAAGATCTCTGTGAGTGAGATCCCAGTGGAAAGAACAGGTCTTCAAAGAAGGAGGTACCTTTCTCTGAAGGGAGGAGAGTACCTCCACTTTGACTATGACCTTGTCTAAACAAGATAAGAGTCGGAGAACTCAAGGGGCTTCCATAGCCTTGGAAACTCATGACTGGAGCATGGGGAGATTACTGAGGCCATAAACAAGAGTGTCAATTTGTAAAGTCAACAACAGGAGTCACTGTGCACTTACTCCTCATGTAGGATCTCTGTCCTTAATGTGCTCTACATTGAGACTTAATGCTATAACGAGTACTCAAACAGTATATTTCACTTTGTGTTTCTATGGGGGTGCAAACTGTTGAAATCTTTACTTAAACTGATCTTCTGTAAAAAAAATAAAAAGAAGAAATTATCAATTCCCAACTTGACTCTCACTGGGATTAAACATGACAATAGGTCTGATCTGATTTCATCATCATTTAAAAAATCATCTATTATTTTTCACCTTATGTTTCTGTGTGGGAGCAAACTGTTGAAATCCTTACTTAATGTATGCTAAACTGATCTTCTGTATACAGAGAGAATTGAAAATGAATCTTGATGTGAATGGAAGGGGAGAGGGAGTGGGAGAGGGGAGGGTTGCGGGTGGGAGGGACGTTATGGGGGGGAAGCCATTGTAATCCATAAGCTGTACTTTGGAAATTTATATTCATTAAATAAAAGTTAAAAAAATACTCCTTGTATGGACAGAGGTGTGGTCAAAAACATTTATGCAACTTTTTTTTTCTCTGAGCTCTATTTGTTAAGGGGTATTGTTACCCTGAAAATATCATTATATTTTTCCTCCACTTCACTAACAATCTGAATTACAGCAGCGTGTACTTTATGTGTTGATACCATTTCCCTCCAATTCCATTTCGCTGTTCAAATTAGCCACATGATTCCTATTCACTCATACTCCTTACAGGATTGTGTTCGCTTTACATATTTCACCATTGAAAAATCTCTCATGGCATGTCTCTGCCTTTTCAATCACCCTTTCCTCTCATATTTATTTAAAACCAGCCATGATATTAATATCTCTCCCATATATATAGAAATATAAATATAGAAACACACACAAATAAAGCAAACAACTTAGAAACAGCAGATAGTGCAGCAGTTAAGATGTCTTTTGAGACACTCACATCCCATTTCAGAGTGCCTGGATTTGTGTACCAGTTCTGCTTCTGATCTCATATTCTTGCTAATGTGCAATCTGGAAGGCAATATGCAATGGCTAACGCACCTCAACCCTCCCACTCATATGGAGAACATGAATTGAGTTCTTGGCTCCCGGCTTTAACCTGGCCAAATCCCTATCTGGGGCAGTCATTTGGTAAGTGAACCAGTGGATGGGAGATATCTGTAGCTCTCATCCTCTTAATAACATAAATATATTAAAATGAAAACAGTTTTCTAGTTTTGAAATTTGAGTATTAAAGTAATTGAATCACTTTAGCATTTTGACATATTTATTTTAAAAACCATGACAGCCTAACAAGAGTCATACATTGTAAGTGAACGCTTCATGCATTTTTAAATTAATGCATGTTGATATAAATGGATTATGTGATTATAATCACAGTATAACAAATTGTACTAGAAGTGAAACATTTTTATTTTTAAGGATAAATTGATTTGGGAGGCAGATTTACAGGGAGAGTGAGGCAGAGATCTTCCACCTACTAGTTCACTCCCTAAATGGCCACAAGGGGCAGGACTGAGACCGGCCAAAGCCAGGAGCTGGGAGCTTATTCCCAATCACCCACATGGGAAAGCGGCCCAAATAGTTCATCCATCTTTCTCTGCTTTTCCATGACATTAAGAGGGAGTAGGGTCTGAAGTGCAGCAGCCAGGACACAACACTGATGTGATGCTGCCATCCTAGGTTGAGGTTTAATGCACTACACTATAATACCAGAC
The DNA here is from genome assembly GCF_051225735.1 of Oryctolagus cuniculus. Classification (NCBI taxonomy): domain Eukaryota; kingdom Metazoa; phylum Chordata; class Mammalia; order Lagomorpha; family Leporidae; genus Oryctolagus; species Oryctolagus cuniculus. Next base: position 46,650,187 of record NC_142885.1, on the reverse strand, counting down.
CCAGAAGAGAAAGTTTTGAGAAATTGAAGCTAATTGCTTTTGTGAACAAAGAATAACTCATGACTTGGACAGTTTTCAGGGCCCAGAATGTTCACAGAGCTGAGCTCCACCAGTTTGGCAGTGAATGCTTGAATACAGGATGTGGAAGCACAGTACAGAAAAGCCTCATTTGGTGAGCACCTGCCTTATTTTTACGTCTTGGTGGTTGAAATGTGGATACTAGTTTGCTGAAATCAAGCTGCTGCCCAAAATTGATCTCTAAACTGGATTCTCAGTTTATGGACTAAGTTTGATTGAAGTTCCTTATGCATTCAATGAAGGTCTGGAGACAGACTCAGGTCTATTTTCAGTGATGGTCATAGTTTCTTTAATTCTAGCTGGGTCATATGGTCATTCTATTTTCAATTTTTATTCTTTTATTTGAAAGGTAGAGAAAAGACAAAGAGAACAACGTCAGTGACAGTTACAGAGACAGAGGGACAGACAGAATTCCCATCCTCTGATTTATTGCTCAAATGCCTACAATAGCATGACTGGGTTAGAGTAAACTCAATCAGAGTGTCCCAACTGGGTGGCAGGAAAGTAACTGACTAAGCCATCATCTGTCTCCTATCAGGAGTGCACTAGAAGGAAACCAGAATTTAGAACAGAGACTGAGCTATAACCCAGGTGCACCATATGGGGCCCTGGTTGCTTAAAGCAACACATTGACTGCTGTATCAAATACCAGGGCTCCAATGTGGTAGTTCTATTATAACATTTGAGAAAATTGCTAGGTTGTTTTTAAAGTGGCTGTACTGTTTTATGTTCCCAGGAGCAACATTTGATGATTCTATATTCTGCATATCCCTGACAACACTTGCCTTTTACCGTTGTTGGATTAGAGCTATTATGCAGCAGGGGAGGCCTGTTTTTTTTTTCAAATTTTTATTTACTGTTCTCAAATAATTCATGCTATTGAGGAATTCTTGCACAATTATTGAAATTTTCTGTATTTTGTGGCAATATGGCAATTCAAATCACTGGTTTTTAAAAATCAGGTCTCTCATTTTATTTGGTAGAGCTCATTATAAAATTAGGGTTAATTGTCTTAAAATATGTGGAGTCATACATTAAATTTGTTGCTTTTAGAATGCTATCATTTTTTTCAAAAAACATATTTATTTGAAACATACACTGACAAATGGAGAGAGAGAGAGAGAGAGAAAGAGAGGAAGAGAAGGAGTGAAAGAGATCTCTCAGCTGTTAGCTTAATCCCTAATTACTCTCAACAGGTAGTGATTGGCCAGACCAAAGCCAGGAGCTAGACTCCATCCACATCTCCTATGTGGCTAATGGGAACCCACAGTTGGGCCTTCATATGTTTCCTGCCAGGCACGTTACTCTAAGCTTGATCAGAAGCATGGTAGCTCTCTCCCCAAAGCCCTTCCCTATAGGATGTTCACATTCCAAACAGCAGGCCAACCCTCTGTACAATGTCCAACTCAGAATGGTACCACATTCTTAAGTACTGTCTCATAATGTTCACTAATACTTTTCAGAAATGCAATTGATTCTCATATACTGATCTCACATACTGCAACTTTGCTGAACTTATCAATTAGAGTGGGTTCTTAATGAATTCTTAAATATTTTATACACAGTATTATCTTTTACTATCAGCATGAAAATCAAGTTTTACTTTTCTTTTTACCATCCAGATCTCCTAACCTCACTTTTATAACCTGATATTTTTAGCAAAAACCTCCAATATGATATTTAATAGAAGTACAAATAGAATATATATGTTTTGTGTCAATTCATCTGTGGAAAACATTTAGTTCCTTCATTAAGTGTGGTGTTTAGGATTCTTTTAGGTGCCATTTTTACATTTTTATTATATGTTTGGGAAGGAAAAAAGGAGGCATGGCAAGAGAGAGAGGGACAGAGTAAAAACAGATATATGCACAGAAATATCTCTTAAATGCAGGTTTACCTGACAAATGCTTGCAACAGCCAGGGTTGGATTAGGGTCAGATCCAGGCTCTAGGAACTCAAGCCAGATCTCTCATATATGTGCCTGGAACTCAGCTACTTGAGCCATCACCACCGCTTCCAAGTGTTTGAATTAATAAGGAATCAGGAAACAGAACCAGAAATTCAAACCCAACTTTTTGATATGGGACCTGGGTTTCCTAATATGTGTGGTAACTACTAGGATAAATTCCTGCTCCCCATAACTGCTGTTAATCAACTTGTGGAATTTCCATTCAATGCTTATTTTGTGTAGAATTTTAACATAAATACGTGATGGATTTAATCAGGTGCATTTTCTGTTAAGATGATAAAATATTAATTTCCCTTAATGTTCATAACATGCTATTTATGCTCATTGTTGTTTAGATGTTAAACAAGCTATGTTCAAGGTACTTCAAAAAGTTCATAGAAAATATATTTAACATTTTGGTACAAATTTTTGAAATTTGGGCCTAGGTTGTTCATAATATACATTTTTCATGACTTTTGAAGACCTTTAATAAATGGAATTTTACATTATTATATTATTTTGCATGATATTGCTAATTAATAATGCATACTCAATGGTCAATTAATATATTTCTCCTTAATTCAAGTATAATTCTATTACTATGGACTTTTTATATTTTGTAGTATTCCACAAATTCTAAATTTCATGGAAGCTGATGTAATAAATATAAAGTGAAATAAGGAACCATTAGGTAATCTATAAATACTCTCTGTTACAGTTTACTCTGTTGTAAGGAGAAAATGTTTATAAAGGTTCTATATGCTACTCAGACTTAGTTTATGAGAAAAATACAATACTTTGACTAATGTAAATCAATATATTGTTTCCATTTGACATTAGATTTTACTGAGATGACAAACTGAACCTGTATTCTCTCTTACATCAATGTTCAGATAATGAAATTGAATAAGTTGGCCAGCGCCGCGGCTCAATAGGCTAATCCTCCGCCTGCGGCACCGGCACACTGGGTTCTAGTCCCAGTCAGGGCACCGGATTCTGTCCTGGTTGCCCCTCTTCCAGACCAGCTCTCTGCTATGGCCTGGGAGTGCAGTGGAGGATGGCCCAAGTGCTTGGGCCCTGCACCCCATGGGAGACCAGGAGAGGCACCTGGCTCCTGCCTTCGGATCAGCGCGGTACGCCGGCCGGCTGCAGTGTGCCGGCCGCAGCAGCCATTGGAGGGTGAATCAACTGCAAAGGAAGACCTTTTTCTCTCTCTCTCTCACTGTCTACTCTGCCTGTCAAAAAAAAAAAAAAAAAGAAATTCAATAAGTGAAAAATATAAAATTGTAGATAAGAACTATTTGAGCATATGGAAACTTGAAGAATCAGTCTTTAATGCTAATATGTCACATACATAATATCATCTATGTATATATCCATAAGGTATACTGTTTTTAAATATGTAAAATGAACAGATGCATCAGTTTAAGCCACTGCTTGGGACACTTATGTCTTCTCTTTCTCATCTACTTCCTTGCTAATGCACACATTTATAGATGTGCATTAGAAGATGATGACTCAATTGTGTGTGTCCATGCCTCCCACATGGAGGACTCAGATGGAGTTCCTAGTTTCTGGTTTCTGCCACGCCTAACCCCTTCTTTTGTGGACATTTAGGAACTGAACCAAGAGATACATAGAAGATTCTCTGTGTTTCTCTCTGTGTCTCTGTGTGTACATGTGTCACACTTCCACTCACATTCTCTGTTCAAACTGCTTTTCAACTAAATAAATAAGTTTAAAAGCATTTCAAAATATACAAAATTAAAATTAATTCAAAATAAATATGAGTTAGCACATTGTAAGTTATCATAGGTGAGATCAAAACTATCTCAAAACTATTGAAGATATAAAGTAATGAATGCTAATTATCCTAATTAGATCATAAAAATATATGCAATGTATTGAAATGTTGCATTATATCCTTTGAACATGGACAATTATTGTTTTTTAATAAAAATAAACATAACTATCTCAAAACAAATTATTTAGTATATAATAAATAAATAATTATAATGAATATCAAATATTTTATAGCAAAAATTCACAGGTTATTAAATATACACCTGGACAGCATTTTAACCTGTAAACGAGAGTGAATCTGATTCCCAACACTAGCAGATAATTTTGCAAATTTCAAGTTTTAACATGCAGTAATATCATAAAAGCATATATCTACAAATCCTGTTTTCTATCAATTGTGAAATGACAGGAGAACTACAATAAAAGTGTTCATGGGTAGCATTAGTCCCATGCATGTTTTATTCAAGGTTATTTTATTAAACAATAGTATCAAATAAAACATCCAAATTATTTTAAGGGATCAGAAACTGCAGAATAGTAAGTGTGATGATTGCATCAAAAACGGAATTCAGGGATCCAGTGCTGTGGCATAGAAGGTAAAGCCACCACCCGCAGTGCCGACATCCCATATGGGCTCTGGTTCCTATCCCAGCTGTTCTGCTTCTGATCCAGCTCTCTGCTATGGATCAGAAGGGCAGTGGAAGATGGCCCAAGTGCTTGGGCCCCTACAACTACCCAGAGGAAGTTCCTGGCTCCTGGCTTTGGATAGGCTCAGCTCCAGACTGTGGGGCCATCTTGCAAGTGAATCAGCATGTGGAAGACTCCTTATGCCTCGGCCTTTCTGTAGCACTGTCTTTCAAATAAATAAGTAAATCTTTTTTTTTTTTTACAGGCAGAGTGGACAGTGAGAGAGAGAGACAGAGAGAAAGGTCTTCCTTTTGCCATTGGTTCATCCTCCAATGGCTGCCGCGGCCAGCGCACTGTGGGCGGTGCACCACGCTAATCCAAAGGCAGGAGCCAGGTGCATATCCTGGTCTCCCATGGGGGGCAGAGCCCAAGCACTTGGGCCATCCTCTATTCTAGTGCTAATGAATAATTTAAAGAATTAGAATTCTATAATTTATATAAAAGAAAATTATTTATAAAACATTAAAATAAATTACAATCTAGAAATCATTATTAGTGTTTAGTGTATCATTTGGTCCTCAGATGTTCAAAAATAAGAAATTGGTATTTTTTATGACTCTATCGACTGCCACAAACACTAGATGTGAAATATTCTACTCTTGTGTGCATTTGGTGTATACATACAGGTGGTAAAACATATATAACATGTACACACAACACTTCTAATATAGCAACAAAATATATGCAGGGAGTTACAAAAATCCTTAGAATGTCCAAGAGCATCAAAGGGAAAATAGGAGACTTCCCCACAATTAAACATCAATCAACTTCAGGACTGGAGGAGAAATTAAACTGAGAGAAAGTGTTGCCCTCAGGACACTATCTGACCACTTGGGCCTCAATCCTGTGTGGGTCATTTAACTTTCTCTGTGGTCAAATTTAAGAAACAAGGAACTATTTAACTTTTTGCTAGTAACAAAGCAGAGTTTCCAAGTAGCAAAGCAGAGCAAATATGAGAACCAAAATGGAAATAATGGAGCATACACAGAACTATCTGTGAAAATGAACGTTCACAGAAATTAGATATTTGAATTATATATTTAAATACATATCAAACGAAAACTTAAATAAGAATGAAAATGAGAAATACTAAGATAAAGTTGAGTAGTGATATTTGGAAAACAAACTAAATATTTGAAAAATATAAAAAAGCAAATACACAACGCACAGTTTAAACATTAAAGGCAAATGATGACAGTATTAATTAAATGGAGTATTGTGATGTAAAACTACATGATAAAGGGACAAGAAAATAGAAAATACAAACAGAGTTATATGAAAAAAATGAGAATAAATAAATAAAACCATTTATTTGGATCATTAAACATAAAAATGTCAAATCGCATTACCAAATTTGATGCAAAAATTGGGAAGAGAAAAAGAAATACACCTTAAAACAGTGACAATACCATCTACTACACTACAAAAGAAAGATATTAAAAAGTAATATTGCAGACAGAAATTGATGTCCAAGCTACACTTGAAACTTGCCTAGCTTTAATTTTTATGAGTAAAGTGATATATTTTAAAAAGAAGTCATAAGATCGATCTAAGATGACGACTGTGGAACCGGAAACCACCCCCACTCCTAATCCCCTACCTGTAGAAGAGGAGAAAACAGAATCTAATCAGGAAGTTGCTAACCCAGAACACTATATTAAACATCCTCTACAGAACAGATTGGCGCTCTGGTTTTTTAAGCATGATAAAAGCAAAACTTGGCAAGCAAACCTTTGGCTGATCTCTAAGTTTGATACTGTTGAAGACTTTTGGGCTCTGTACAACCATATCCAGTTGTCTAGTAATTTAATGCCTGGCTGGGAGTACTCACTTTTTAAGGATGGCATTGAGCCTATGTAGGAAGATGAGAAAAACAAACGGGGAGGCAAATGGCTAATTACATTAAACAAAGAGCAGAGACGAAGTGACATCGATCGCTTTTGGCTAGAGACACTGCTGTGCCTTATTGGAGAATCTTTTGATGACTACAGCGATGATGTGTGTGGAGCTGTTGTCAATGTTAGAGCTAAAGGTGATAAAGTGGCAATATGGACTACTGAATGTGAAAACAGAGATGCTGTTACACATATAGAGAGGGTATACAAGGAAAGGTTAGGACTTCCTCCAAAGATAGTGATTGGTTATCAGTCCCATGCAGACACAGCTACTAAGAGCGGCTCCATCACTAAAAATAGGTTTGTTGTTTAAGAAGACACCTTTTGAGTATTCTCATAGGAGACTGCGTCAAACAATCAAGATTTGGGAGCTGAACCAAAGCCTCTTCAAAAACAGAGTGGACTGCATTTAAATTTGATTTCCATCTAAATGTTGCTAAGATATAAGAGAAGTCTCATTCACCTTTGTCTTGTACTTCTGTGTTCATTTTTTTAAATTTTGGCTAGAGTGTCCACTATCCCAATCAAAGAATTACATACAGTATACATCTTCCCCACGATCCTTATGTGTTCCTGGCCCAAGGCTAATCCTCCGCCTAGCGGCGCCGGCACACCGGGTTCTAGTCCCGGTCGGGGCGCCGGATTCTGTCCCGGTTGCCCCTCTTCCAGGCCAGCCCTCTGCTGTGGCCAGGGAGTGCAGTGGAGGATGGCCCAGGTGCTTGGGCCCTGCACCCCATGGGAGACCAGGAAAAGCACCTGGCTCCTGGCTCCTGCCATCGGATCAGCGCGGTGCGCCGGCCGCAGCGCGCCGGCCGCGGCGGCCATTGGAGGGTGAACCAACAGCAAAGAAAGACCTTTCTCTCTGTCTCTCTCTCTCACTGTCCACTCTGCCTGTCAAAAAAAAAAAAGAATTATACAAACACATTCCTTACAGGAAAAAATACTGTTTATGTTCCATTGTATGCAGAGCATAGTTTGCTGGTTTGAAAGAGTATGATGCATACAGTTTTCTAGCAATTTTCCTTGTTTCTTTTTACATCATCATCTTTGCTGCACTTTTGCTGATGGCTGCTAGATTTTAATTTATTTGTTTCCCTATTTGATAACATTAGTGATTCTGATTTCAGTTTTTCATTTGGTTTGCTTTTGTTTTTTCCTCATGTAACACTGGTGAAGGATCCAGGAATATGACACAAAGGTGGAATAAACATTAATTTTGTGCATTCTTTGGTAATTTTTTTGTTTATTGTAACTACAAAGCTTTGCTACAAATTTATGTATTTCATTCAAATCAGTGATCTATGTTTGTGTGATTTCCTAAACATAATTGTGGATTATAAAAAATGCAACATCATAATTACATTACTAACTAGAATTAGCATGTCTGTTTTTGTATCTTTATGCTGTATTTTTTACACTTTGTATTACTTAGGTTATTTTGCTTTGGTTAAAAATGGCTCAAGTAGAAAAGTGGTCCCATTCATATTAAGACAGTGCACAAAAAACTGTAAATAAAATGTGTACAGTGAATTGTCTTTTAGACAACTAGATTTGGCCTTTTATTTCTCCATCCCTATAGAAGGAATTTATACTTCTTATTGCCAGGCAGTCTCTGTTGTCTTCTCTTGCAGTGTCTTCCCACATGAACAGCATAAGTTTGCAGTACTAGTTTATTATGTTTATTACAGTTTTTATTAAATAGGTAGTATTATATATATGGAATTAAGCTGATATGGCTATCTTTTTTTTTTTTTTATAAAGTAAGCCATAGTCCTCAGTCTTAGGTATCTAATGTACCATTAATATGTTAAAATTCCTGAGAATTGGGGTCTTGGGGCATATTTCTTTGATTGGTAGGAACAGTGGCTGTAAAACTTGGTTTCTGGATTGAGATGTTTTTATGTAATTGTCAGTGATAGCATTTTGTTATTGTTGCTGTCTAAACAGAATGGAATAAACAGGAATCAAGATGTTTATATTGGTAAATTATTATAGTATGGTTTTCTGTAAACCTGAAAACTTGATCTACTTTTTGTAGCTGTGATTTGAAAGCAGACATTTTGTCCATAATGCATAATGAAATAGCTTAAACCTTTTGAAATAAAGCATGGCTACCATAGATTAAAGAGTAAGCTGAACTAAGCAGAGTGAAAATTTTAGTTGAGAAAATTTGATTTTAAATGGTAATTACGAGTTGATCATTTAAAAACTGATAAACCTGATGGAGATCCTGTATACAATGAATGTGAAATTAATAAAAAAATAAGTCATAAAAGATTTGATTACTGGGGCCAGCGCTGTGGCATAGCAGGTAAAGCTGCCACCTGCAGTGCCAGCATCACATGTGGGTGCCGGTTCAAGTCCCGGCTGCTCCACTTCCAATCCACCTCTCTGATATGGTCTGGGAAAGCAGTAGAAGATGGTTCAAGTCCTTGCACCCTTGTACCCACATGGGAGTCCCAGAAGAAGTTCCTGGCTCCTGAAATCGGATCAGTGCAGCTCCGGCCTTTGTGGCCATCTGGGGAGTGAACCAGAGGATGGAAGATCTCTCTCTCTCTCTCTCTCTCTCTCTCTCTCTGCCTCTCCTTCTCTCTCTGTATAACTCTGACTTTCAAAGTAAATAAATAAATCTTTAAAAAAAAGATTTGGTTACTTATGGATAGTTCTACAGCATGAATGTTAAAAAAAAGAAAAATTGTCTGTGAGAAGTTGTGAAGTGAAAAACGACAGGACAAGATACTTGTAAAGCCATCTAAATCTTACATTGTGGTGGATTTTGAATCAAAAGAAATGTAATTTCTGAAAAATACATATTTCTTTTATTTGAACATGAGAAAATATAATTCTGTAAAGTTTAATAAGATAGGAACTTATCTATTGGAATAATTTGCCTCATAAATCTCAATTTTATACAATCATTTTCAAAATTATTTCTTTATTTTACTTCATTTGGAAGTCAGAAGAGAGTGAGAGGAGGGAAGGAAGGAAGAAGGAAGGAAGGAAGGAAGGAAGGAAGGAAGGAAGGAAATACATCAGCTTGTTCAAAACCTAAATGATAGCAAACATGTGATGGCCAGGCCAACACCAGAATTCTAGATCTCCATCTGGTGCTAACATGTAACAGGAACCTAATTACTTGAGTAAGCACCTGCTATACTACTCAGAGTGTTGACTGACAATAAGATGGATCAGAAACATGAACATGATTCAAACTCAGGCACTCTAATACAGGAGGTGGGCATCCAAAGCACCGCCTTAACTACCGCAACACATGCCAAGGCAAGGCAACCACTTCTGTCATTAACTAATAAAAATCAAAATCATTTCCATAGTATACTGTGCAACATAACAACTATCCTCTTATCAGAACTGATAAGCACCAACGGACTGGCAGAAGCATAGACATTGGCCACAACACTCTGGACACCTAACGTAACATAGTCATATGTCCACAGTATCATTGAGGAGAATGAGATGATTAAGTCTGCCCAGTACATGACCACAAAGAAATTCACTAGCAGAAGGATGGTCTGGGTGGCCTTTTTCTCTGGGGAGGATCTTGGGAAGGGGCTGGTGCTGTGAAGGTATTGGGACCTTTTCTGATGTTTTCTGATGCCTGGACAAGAGGATCACCATGTACACACTTGAGAGCAGCATGAGTCCTACAAGGAAGACATCCCTGTATGTTGTCATTGTGAACATCATACCCATGATGCCACGGCCTATGGGAGAAAGTGAACAGTACTTAGTGAGAACCATCATATTGGTCTGGGTCACATTGGACGATGCTACAGTGTGGAAGATCACACCAATACTAAAAGACAAACAAATCAACCATACAAATGGGAAGAAGTAAAAGATGAAATGTGTGGATTTATATTTAAACTGTGCCAACCAGGATGTGCTGGGGCTGATGGTGATGGCCTGAATGATGCTCAGGAGGCAGATGGTAGAGATGGAGAGCCCCCTCAGCACCCTACTGCTGTAGAACAAACTCTTACATTTAAAGTCATTCCAAAAATTGAGTGACCCAAACAGGTCTGGAGAGAACAAAAATAACACAGTGATGAGCAATGTAATGTGAACAAAGGCCAGGTGACTGGTGATCAGGTCAGTGGGCTTGGGTCTGTGATCCAGCAGAAGTGTGAGGATGTGGAAGAGGAGGAGGAAGGTGTTGGCTGTCATTCCAATGCCAGCTTGAAAAATAAGATATTTATTCACAGCAATATAAGCAGAAAGTGTGATCATCTTTATATCATGGAGAAAACACATATATGTCTGAAAAACAAGCAAAACAAAAACAAAAGTTCTTATATCATCAGCAGGAATTATTCTACTTAACAAAAGTTTCCATTATAACATCTTATCTTTAGAATGGTATTGCATATCTCTTAGTTTTCATCCTAGAAATCACTATATGAACTATCCTCAGTTTCAGAGGTCATACTGTCAAAGTCCAGCTTTCAATTTCATGTAGAAAACACATAAATCATGAGGTGGTATACATAAGCTTCAACAAAATCACCACATGGTTACACTTTTATTGCCAAATTAGAAAATACAGGCACATTCACCCATGCTTTGAGAGTTTTTTTTTTTTAGATCCTCAAATATTAGTCTAATTTTCTTATTTAAGATAGATCCAAGGTTAGAATTTCTCCATTACTTAGGATGGTATTGCTTTGGATGTAGACATAACAATGATACCAGATTAATTTATTCTAGGGTGCTTTAGTCCATTTCATATTACTATAACAGAATACATAAATCTTTAAATAAATTTTTTTTCACAATTCCTGATGTTGTAAAGTTCAGAAATGACAAACTTCCATCTTATGCTAGCCTTCTTGCTGCATTGTCCCATGGCAAAGAGAGAGGGGACCAGAGAGCAAAGGGGGACCAAACTGTTCTTTTATGATGGCACCAATCACATCCATGAAGCTGGAGTCCTCCTGGCCAAATCACTTCCTAAATTGGCAATTAAATTGCAACATGAATTTCAGGAGGGCGGGCTTTAACCTATGGCAAAAATTAGAATAATTTAGATGCATGTTGATGAGAAAAACAGTCAACTCCAACATTCTCTCCTTTTTCTGGGGTTGATGAGGATGTGGTGATGTTTCAAGGTTACTTACAGCACTGTAGCTCTATCAACACAAATGTGTAAGTTAATACAGAAATGTTAGGACGTTGTGCTGTTAGTTCTTATTATAGATTTATAGCTGTCAGTGAACAAATGCATAAACTTGTTATTTAAAGTAAATTAAAATCATATTGCAAAAACTAAAAGAAAAATAAGAAATGAAGATGGAGCAAGGGTAGGAACAAAGAAGAGATGGGAAGTATCATTATGTTCTTGAATGTATATATGAAATACATGAAATGTGTTCCTTTTGTATAAATACATATTAAAATTTCAAAAATTAAGAAACAACAAGTTAATTTTGTTTGTTAATCTTTCATTAAAAGCTGCATCTACCTAAAAGCATATGTTTAACCCACATACATGTTGCTGCCACCAACAAGCTCTACACCCTTGGCATACTTGGATTTACTCTCTACCTGGACATAGAAGCACCAGAATCATGGTGCTTAAAGCCATCGTCACAATGACTTCCAGATTCTAAGGATCCTTCTTCAAGATTAATAAAATATTGTGTAGCACAGATCATTAGTGTATGCATTAATTACTTTATGACTCTATACCTTAATTATTTTATAAAAGTAATTCATGTGTTGTGAATAAAACAATAAAATTAGTGGATAAAATGCCATAGATGGTAATTTTTATATGTGCTCTCTGATGCTTACCTAAAATCAAATGCAAATGTTCACCTGTAGGATGGTAACACGCAGTTGTAGTGAAGCTCTGAAGGCATTGGGGCTGATTCTGGATTGCAAAGAATTATTGTTCCTAAGAGCAGAGGTTATCAGATAAAACACAGGAGAGCCATTAAATATGAATTTAAGATGATTTTTAGCAAAAATATTATCTAATTTCATGCTATTGAAATACAATTAACACATACCAAATATTTTACTGATAATCATTTACTGTTTACCTGGAGTTAAAGTTAATTAGGTGCCCAGTATTTGAATTTGCTGAATTTAGAAATCTAACATGAAATCCACAAAGGGGTTTCTAATAACTTGATGCAAAAATAGGAGAAAGGAAATAGAAGACAATATGTGGTCAAATTTATAAATGTCAAATACAGGTTGGTTACAATGTAAAGGAAAGTGTATTCCAATTTATTTGTTAAAAATATATAAACCTGAATGCACATAATAGTATTTTGTAAGAAAAATGACCACTAGTGTATGCTTGGACTATGGAAACTCTCAGAAGACAGATAATGCAGATCAAGTTCACTGTCATCCTACCAATTTTCTCTTTATTCTCAATATTTTAAGCCCCAGAATATATACATAGCTGTGGATTACAGTGTAGAAAATAACATCATTGAATGTACCAGTGACAAAAGACTTACCATGAAGTCTGTGGGCTGAGGTCAGAAGCAAAGAGGAGTGCAAAGAAAGAAAGGATTTTATAACAATCTGCAAGCTATTTTTAGATATACTGATTTGACATTTTAGAGAAAAGTAGTTTCATAATATCCTCCCCTTTACTCTAATATTCAGGGGATTATTGTTTAAGAAAGGTATAATTTCTAAACAGAATGCTGTACTTTTCCTGTCATAGAGAAAATTACATAAACTACATTATGAAAGTGTACCTTGTGTTTATTGTTAAATTCCACAAATCAACAATAGTTCTTTTATCAATTTGACATATTTTATGAACAGCTGTGTAAAATCTATGGTCACCCACAGCACAAAGATTTTTTTTTTATTTCAGCATTTTTTTATTTAGTAAATATAAATTTCCAAAGTACAGTTTATGAATAACAATGGCTTTCCCCCCCATATTTTCCCTCCCATTCACACCCCTGCCATCTACCATGCCCTCTCCAATTCCATTCACATCAAGATTCATTTTCAATTATCTTTATATACAGAAGATCAATTTAGTATATATTAAGTAAAGATTTCATCAGTTTGAACCACACAGAAACACAAAGTGTAAAATACTGTTTCAGTACTAGTTACAGCATTACTTCACATTGGACAACACATTAAGGACAGATCCCACATGAGAAGTAAGTACACAGTGACTCCTGTTGTTGACTTAACAATTTGACACTCTTTTATGGCATCAGTAATCTCTCTAGGCTCTAGTCATGAGTTGCCAAGGCTATGGAGGCCTTTTGAGTTCGCCGACTTCGATCTTATTCCGACAGGGTCATAGTCAAAGTGGAAGTTCTCTCCTCCCTTCAGAGAAAGGTACCTCCTTCTTTGATGGCCCCGTTCTTTCCACTGGGATCTCACTCGTGGAGATCTTTCATTTCGGTCTTCTTTTTTTTTTTCCAGAGTGTCTTGGCTTTCCATGCCTAAAATACTCTCATGGGCTTCTCAGCCAGATCCACATGCCTTAAGGGCTGATTCTGAGGCCAGAGTGCTGTTCAGGACATCTGCCATTCTATAAGTCTGCTGTGTATCCCGCTTCCCATGATGGATCATTCTCTCCTTTTTTGATTCTATCTGTTAGTATTAGCAGACACTAGTCTTGTTTGTGTGATTCCTTAGACTCTTAGACCTATCAGTGTGATTCATTGTGAACTGAAATTGAGCACTTGGACTAGTGAAATGGCATTGGTACATGCCACCTTGATGGGATTGTATTGGAATCCCCTGGCACGTTTCTAACTCCACCATTTGGGGCAAGTCTGATTGAGCATGTCCCAAATTGTACATCTCCTCCCTCGCACAAAGATATTTTGAGAATTTGACAGGAGACGCACAAAGTATAACCACCTTTTATATAAAGGCTTCAAGTAGTTTTACTACAGCCTATCAATATGTCATAATCCAGAGAGGGTGATATTCATATCAGCAGTGTAAGGTATGAGTTTAGAAGAGACTGGAGAACCTACTCTTACTGTACTGCAGTTCCCTGCTTCTGGACAGTGGAGGACCCAGCTCTCAATTGTCCCTCTGCCAAACTGTAGAAAATGAATTCAGGCTACTAAGATAGACTAAACCTTTTCCAGTGTCTACATAGAGAAATCAAGAAACAGATCAAGTTTCTTGAGGCGTTTTGTGCTTATCAGCGAGGAATGAACAACTTTCATGATTATTTTGTTCATTTTGTTTCCAAAATAATTTTTACTAATTCAGTCTTTACTGTCAGTATTTCATTTCATTTTTACACTTTAATTTATAAATTTGGGGTACAGTGTGATGTTAAGATCCAAGTAATGTCACATAATGATTCAATCATGATAATCAATATTTTCATCCTATCTACTTATTTCTTCTTTCTGGTGAGGGCATTTAAAACCTATTCCATTAGCAATACTGGAAGGCAGAGTACATTAACAATCGCAGGGTCACCAGGCTCTGCCACAAATATCCAGAGCACATGCCTCTATTCTACTGAATCTCCACCAGCAATGCTGTCTGAAATTTAAAGTCACATAACTCATGCCTGGCCATGAAATTTAGGTGATTCAATAATGAAGTGTGCACTTAATGTATTCACACAGTTTGAAAAACAAAGACAAAGATTTTTAAAACTAAGCAGAAAAAGTATGAATATTAGAGGTTCCTTTCACAAAAAAGAAAACTGAATATTTTAAATTCCTAAAGTTATTTTGTCTAATTATAAAACGAATCTTAGTCAAATTAGTTCTTGCAGCAGTAGTTATAAATTTGAGTTACATAGAAACTTAAAATGCTAATGGTGAATAACTCAGGACAATCATTAATTGATGGTGAATGCACTAAGCTAGTCACTGACTTTAAGTTTATGATGATGAACAGATGTGGTATTTCCAGAGCATGGAACGGCATGAGGAAAACAAAAATATCTGTACTGACAATTGTTACTGTGAAGAAAAAATAACCTTCAGGATTATGAAGATGGCGGAGTAGTGAGGGCGCGCACCGATAGTCCGGGAAAATTTAGTTTAATAAAAGGGGAGTTATGGTAGCCTCAGAAAAAAGAACCAGGAAAATATTGCAGACAAAACTCTTCTGGATCCAGTGGGCGTGAATCGGAGGACCTACTGGGAGAACAAGGTCGCCCACCGCGCGCGAAAGCCGAACCGCAGGACCGAGCCGCGGGACTGAGCTGCGGAAGCCGAGCCGCGGGACTGAGCTGCGCAAGCTGCAGGGTCTGCACGCCAGTGCTCGAAGGGGAGTGCAACAGCGGGGAGACTTGGGAAGTCCAGGGCTCCGAGTCCACACATCGGCGCTGGAAGGGGAGCAGACCTGCGTGGAGAGCGTGGGAGCCCACAGTTCGGGACATCAGCGGCAGACTCAACACACCAGCGCTGGAACGCGAGGTGAGCCGAACCTCAATAACCCGAGACACCGGCAGGCAAGCGGAGAGAGGAGACTAGAGGGAACGACCCCCGGGGCGGGGGGGACTTCACCAAGCTAACTGGAAGAGAGAGAGAGGGAAAAAAAAAAAAGGTGACTGGTATGGACACGGGTTTCTCTCTCTCCGCTCACCTCTCAAGGGCGAGCAAGACAAAGAGCAGGCGCCATCTTGGACATACGTCATAAGCAGAGCGACCTCAGGTCTGCACCGGCCCTGAGCCTAGCAGTAAAACCTGACTCTGGGTGGGGCGAATTAACAGGAGATTAGGACTTAGTAAATTTATGGTGCTACTGAACTGAGACTGTGAAAAAAGAGACGGTGGGGGAGAGAACTCACGGAATTCACGTGAGCACTCTCCAGAGACGCTACAATTCCGTAACTTTGGCAACCCAGTGGGAGACTGAAGGAGAATTTGAGCCCACTCTAAGGGCCAAACAGATTCCCTGTGTGGTCCTTGGGAAAGAGCTTCTGATCTCTGGCTCCTGTGGGTATATCATTTGCCTGCTAACTACCTCCAACTTTGTTCAGCTGTGCAGAATAACTTCCCTGTTGAATCAAAAAAAAATGAGAGAGAGAGAGAGAGAGAGAGAGAGAGAGAGAGGATTACCACGCCTAACGTGGGAGTGTCACCTTTGGCACACCAAACAGAGCTCTCAGGCCACACCCATCTCAAGCCCTAAGGCTCCATCAAAAACAGATAGTCCACTTAATCTAGAGTCATAGTATAACAAGAAAAAGCACCACAGTGAAGAAACCAAATATCTCCAATATGACAAATAACAAACGCAAAAACCAAGGTAATAAAAACAAGGAAGTCACCATGAAGCCCTCAAATGAAAAAGACACCCCAATTCAAGATTATGAGGATGATGACATAGAAGAAATGCAAGAAGCAGATCTCAAAAAATTGATAAGAACATTAAGAAGTTCTCAAAAACAAATTCTTGAACTACAGAAATCCTTAATGGACAAGATAGAAAATCTCTCTCGTGAAAATGAAATATTAAGGAGGAATCAAAATGAAACGAAACAACTAGTACAACAGGAAACTGGGATAGTGACTGAAGTGAAGAATTCAATAGATCAAATGAAAAACACAATAGAGAGCCTTACAAACAGAATGGGAGAAGCAGAAGAGAGAATATCGGACTTAGAAGACAGAGAACAGGAAAGGATACAGTCAGACCAAAGAAAAGAAGAGGAAATTAGGAATCTAAAACATATTGTCGGGAATCTTCAGGATACTATTAAAAAACCCAACATTCGGGTTCTAGGAGTTCCTGAAGGCATGGAGAGGGAGAAAGGATTAGAAGGCCTTTTTAGTGAGATATTAGCAGAAAATTTCCCAGGTTTGGAGAAGGACAGAGAAATCCTAGTACAGGAAGCTCACAGAACCCCTAATAAACACGACCAAAAAGAGATCCTCACCACGACATGTTGTAATTAAACTCTCCACAGTGAAACATAAAGAAAAGATCCTAAAATGTGCAAGAGAGAAACGTCAGATTACTCTCAGAGGATCTCCAATCAGACTCACAGCTGACTTCTCATCAGAAACTCTACAAGCTAGGAGGGAATGGCGAGATATAGCCCAGGTACTAAGAGAGAACAACTGCCAGCCCAGAATATTATATCCTGCAAAGCTATCATTTGTGAATGAAGGTGAAATAAAGACTTTTCATAACAAACAGAAATTGAAAGAATTTGTTGCCACTCGTCCAGCCCTGCAAAAGATGCTTAAAGATGTGTTACACACAGAAACAAAGAAACACGGTCATCAATATGAAAGAAGGTAAAGGAAGGAAACCAAGGAAGGAAAGCTCACAGCAAAAGATCACAGGCAATTCAAAGCATATATTAGAACTTATCTTTGGCAAATGGCAGGGCAAAGTTACCACTTATCATTAGTCACATTGAACGTGAATGGCCTGAACTGTCCAGTTAAAAGACACCGTTTGGCTGATTGGGTTAAAAAACAAAACCCATCTATTTGCTGCTTACAAGAAACACATCTTTCCAACAAAGATCCATACAGACTGAAAGTGAAAGGCTGGAAAAAGATATACCATGCCAACAGAAATGAAAAAAGAGCAGGCGTAGCCATCTTAATATCAGACACCATAAACTTTACCACAAAAACCATTAAGAGAGACAAAGAGGGACACTACATAATGATTAAGGGATCAATTCAACAGGAAGATATAACAATTATCAATGTATATGCACCTAACTACAGGGCACCGGTTTATCTAAAAGATTTGTTAATGGACTTAAAGGGAGACTTAGACCCCAATACAATAGTACTGGGGGACTTCAATACTCCACTCTCAGAAATAGACAGATCAATAGGACAGAAGATCAACAAGGATACAGTAGATTTAAACGACACTATAGCCCAAATGGATCTAACAGATATATACAGAACTTTCAATCCTACAGCTAAAGATTATACATTCTTCTCAGCAGTACATGGAACCTTCTCTAGGATTGACCACATACTAGGCCATAAAGCAAGTCTCAGCAAATTCAAAAGAATTAGAATCATACCATGCAGCTTCTCAGACCATAAAGGAATTAAGTTGGAAATGAACAACTCAGGAATCCCTAGAGCATACGCAAACACATGGAGATTGAACAACATGCTCCTGAATGAACAATGGGTCATAGAAGAAATCAAAAGAGAAATCAAAAACTTTCTGGAAGTAAATGAGGATAACAGCACAACATACCAAAACTTATGGGATGCAGCAAAAGCAGTGTTAAGAGGAAAGTTTATATCAATAGGTGCCTACATCAAGAAATTGGAAAGGCACCAAATAGATGAGCTTTCTATTCACCTCAAGGATCTAGAAAACCTACAGCAAACCAGACCCAAATCTAGTAGGAGAAGAGAAATAATTAAAATCAGAGAAGAAATCAACAGGATTGAATCAAGAAAAACATTACAAAAAATCAGCCAAACGAGGAGCTGGTTTTTTGAAAAAATAAACAAAATTGACACCCCGTTGGCCCAACTAACTAAAAAAAGAAGAGAAAAGACCCAAATCAATAAAATCAGAGATGAAAAAGGAAATGTAACAACAGACACCACAGAAATAAAAAGAATCATCAGAAATTACTACAAGGACTTGTATGCCAGCAAACAGGGAAACCTATCAGAAATGGATAGATTCCTGGACACATGCAACCTACCTAAATTGAACCAGGAAGACATCGAAAACCTAAACAGACCCATAACTGAGACAGAAATTGAAACAGTAATAAAGGCCCTCCCAACAAAGAAAAGCCCAGGACCAGATGGATTCACTGCTGAATTCTACCAGACATTTAAAGAAGAACTAACTCCAATTCTTCTCAAACTATTCAGAACAATTGAAGAAGAGGGAATCCTCCCAAATTCTTTCTATGAAGCCAGCATCACCTTAATTCCTAAGCCGGGAAAAGATGCAGCACTGAAAGAGAATTACAGACCAATATCCCTGATGAACATAGATGCAAAAATCCTCAATAAAATTCTGGCCAATAGAATGCAACAACACATCAGAAAGATCATCCACCCAGACCAAGTGGGATTTATCCCTGGTATGCAGGGATGGTTTAATGTGCACAAGACAATCAATGTGATACACCACATTAACAGACTGCAGAAGAAAAACCATATGATTCTCTCAATAGATGCCGAGAAAGCATTTGATAAAATACAACACCCGTTCATGATGAAAACTCTAAGCAAACTGGGTTTGGAAGGAACATTCCTCAATACAATCAAAGCAATCTATGAAAAACCCACAGCCAACATCCTATTGAATGGGGAAAAGTTGGAAGCATTTCCACTGAGATCTGGGACCAGACAGGGATGTCCACTCTCACCACTGCTATTCAATATAGTTCTGGAGGTTCTAGCCAGAGCTATTAGGCAAGAAAAAGAAATTAAAGGGATACAAATTGGGAAGGAAGAACTCAAACTATCCCTCTTTGCAGATGACATGATTCTTTATTTAGGGGACCCAAAGAACTCTACCAAGAGACTATTGGAACTCATAGAAGAGTTTGGCAAAGTAGCAGGGTATAAAATCAATGCACAAAAATCAACAGCCTTTGTATACACAGACAATGCCATGGCTGAGGAAGAACTTCTAAGATCAATCCCATTCACAATAGCTACAAAAACAATCAAATACCTTGGAATAAACTTAACCAAGGACGCTAAAGATCTCTACGATGAAAATTACAAAACCTTAAAGAAAGAAATAGAAGAGGATACCAAGAAATGGAAAAATCTTCCATGCTCATGGATTGGAAGAATCAATATCATCAAAATGTCCATTCTCCCAAAAGCAATTTATAGATTCAATGCAATACCAATCAAGATACCGAAGACCTTCTTCTCAGATCTGGAAAAATTGGTGCTGAAATTTATATGGAGGCACAAGAGACCTCGAATAGCTAAAGCAATCTTGTACAACAAAAACAAAGCCGGAGGCATCACAATACCAGATTTCAGGACATACTACAGGGCAGTTGTAATCAAAACAGCATGGTACTGGTACAGAAACAGAAGGATAGACCAATGGAACAGAATTGAAATACCAGAAATCAACCCAAACATCTACAGCCAACTTATATTTGATCAAGGATCTAAAACTAATTCCTTGAGCAAGGACAGTCTATTCAATAAATGGTGCTGGGAAAATTGGATTTCCACGTGCAGAATCATGAAGCAAGACCCCTACCTTACACCTTACACAAAAATCCACTCCACATGGATTAAAGACCTAAATCTACGACCTGACACCATCAAGTTACTAGAGAACATTGGAGAAACCCTTCAAGATATTGGCACAGGCAAAGAGTTTCTGGAAAAGACCCGGGAGGCACAGGCAGTCAAAGCCAAAATCAACTATTGGGATTGCATCAAATTGAGAAGTTTCTGTACTGCAAAAGAAACAGTCAGGAGAGTGAAGAGACAACCGTCAGAATGGGAAAAAATATTTGCAAACTATGCAACAGATAAAGGGTTAATAACCAGAATCTACGAAGAGATTAAGAAACTCCACAAAAACAAAACCAACAACCCAATTAAGAGATGGGCCAAGGACCTCAATAGACATTTTTCAAAAGAGGAAATCCAAATGGCCAACAGGCACATGAAAAAATGTTCAAGGTCATTAGCAATCAGAGAAATGCAAATCAAAACCACAATGAGGTTCCACCTCACCCCGGTTAGAATGGCTCACATTCAGAAATCTACCCACAACAGATGCTGGCGAGGATGTGGGGAAAAAGGGACACTAACCCACTGTTGGTGGGAATGCAAACTGGTCAAGCCACTATGGAAATCAGTCTGGAGATTCCTCAGAAACCTGAAGATAACCCTACCATTCGACCCAGCCATCCCACTCCTTGGAATTTACCCAAAGGAATTTAAATTGGCAAACAAAAAAGCGGTCTACAGCCTAATGTTTATTGCAGCACAATTCACAATAGCTAAGACCTGGAACCAACCTAAATGCCCATCAACGGTAGACTGGATAAAGAAATTATGGGATATGTACTCTTTAGAATACTATACTGCAGTAAGAAACAACGAAATCCAGTCATTTGCAACAAAATGGAGGAATCTGGAACACATCATGCTGAGTGAAATAAGCCAGTCCCAAAGGGACAAATACCATATGTTCTCCCTGATTGGTGACAACTGACTGAACACCAAAAAGGAAACTTGTTGAAGTGAAAGGGACACTATGGGAAACGGTGACTTGATCAGCATAGCCCTGACTGCTGTTAATGAACAACTTAATACATTATCCCTCTTAGTAGTTTTTTTGTCTGTTCTACTTAATATGACTGATTTAATTCTGTAATTAATACACAGTTATTCTTAAGTGTTGAAATTTAACTGAAATGTGATCCCTGTTAAACATAAGAGTAGGAATAAGAGAGGGAAGAGATATATAATTTGGGACATGCTCAAGCTGACTTGCCCCAAATGGTAGAGTTAGAAACATACCAGGGGACTCCAATTTAATCCCATCAAGGTGGCATGTACCAATGCCATCTCACTAGTCCAAGTGATCAATTTCAGTTCGCAATTGATCATAATGAAAGGACTAAGAGTCAAAGGGAGCACATAAGCAAGTCTAGTACCTGCTAACACTAACCGATAGAATAAATAAAGGGGAGAGTGATCCAACATGGGAAGTGAGATACTCAGCAGACTCATAGAATGGCAGATGCCCTAAATAGCACTCTGGCCTCAGAATCAGCCCTAAAGGCACTCGGATCTGGCTGAAAAGCCCATGAGAGTATTTCAGGCATGGAAAGCCAAGACACTCTGGCAAAAGATCTCTGTGAGTGAGATCTCAGTGGAAAGAACAGGTCTTCAAAGAAGGAGGTACCTTTCTCTGAAGGGAGGAGAGAACCTCCACTTTGACTATGACCTTGTCTAAACAAGATAAGAGTCGGAGAACTCAAGGGGCTTCCATAGCCTATGAAACTCATGACTGGAGCATAGGGAGATTACTGATGCCATAGACAGGAGTGTCAATTGGTAAAGTCAACAACAGGAGTCACTGTGCACTTACTCCTCATGTAGGATCTCTGTCCTTAATGTGCTGTGCATTGAGATTTAATGCTATAACGAGTACTCAAATAATATATTGCACTTTGTGTTTCTATGGGGGTGCAAACTGTTGAAATCTTTACTTAATGCATACTAAACTGATCCTCTGTAAAAAAAAAAAAAAAAAAAGAGAGAAAAGAAAAGAAACTATCAATTCCCAACTTGACTCTCACTGGGATTAAACATGACAATAGGTCTGATCTGATTTCATCATCAGTAAAAAAAATCATCTATTATTTTTCACTTTATGTTTCTGTGTGGGAGCAAACTGTTGAAATCCTTACTTAATGTATACTAAGCTGATCTTCTGTATATTAAGATAATCGAAAATGAATCTTGATGTGAATGGAAAGGGAGAGGGAGTGGGAAAGGGGAGGGTTGTGGGTGGGAGGGACGGTATGGGGGGGAAGCCATAGTAATCCATTATTCGTACTTTGGAAACGTATATTCATTAAATAAAAGTTTAAAAAAAAAGAATAATAAATATAAGAATAATATTAAAAAAAATAAATAAATCGTTAGACTAAAAGAACATCATGTTTTGACTATAGAAATAATGTAAATAAACCTAAATATATCTAAAAAAAAAAAAGAGTTGGATTATGAGAGTTAACAGTAAAACTTGTTCTCAAAGATTTACTTCATTTTACTGTATTAAGTGGAGGCTATTCTTATGTCTCATATGCTATAGTTTATGTCTAAGTGCTTGCAAAAGATGTATCATTCTTGGATTCTTCTTCAAAGTTAATTAAGTTTCCCAAAAAAAAAGAATGTTTAAAAAAATAAATTAAACCTCAGAAAGGCTTACTTTTATGGAATTAAAAAGCTTTTTTATCCCTATTGTAAAAATAACCCTTCTGGTGTTCTACTACACAGCAGGGTAACAATAGTTAACAATAACATATTGTATATTTCTAAATAGCTATAAAAAAGAATTTTGAGTGTTCACACTACAAAGAAATTTTGAGTATATAAGTGATGAATGCTAATTATCCTAATTTGATCATTATCATGTATACATGTATTAAAATATTACATTGTACCCCATAAATATGTACAATTATTGTGTGTCAATAAAAACAAATAATCTAACAAAAAAAAAAAGAAAAAGAAAAAATAACCTTCAGGTGACCAGCTAAAATTTAAATGTTTATAAGTTTTAAAATCTAATACTTAATCCATAAGCTGTACTTTGGAAATTTATATTCATTAAATAAAAGTTAAAAAAATCTAATACTTAATTGCATAATGATTTAAGCAGCTTCAAAATACTTAAAATATCCTAACACAATCTTAATCTTAAAAAACTGAAAACAGAAGGGAAACATTATGAATTAGGTCAGACGATATTTTTCAAAACATAAAATTTCATATTATGCATATAGTAACAGAAAGTGAGAAAAACTAGTAACGTGATAAAAACAATTGAAATAAGTGCAATAAAATGAAAACATCAATAAAATAAAACATTAAAGTATGATGTAATTGAAGTCAACATGATAAAATGCAAATATCAGTAAAATAAAGTATGTTAAAGTACAATAAAACAATTGAAATGAAATACAGAAGATGAGATTAAAATAACATTAAAATGAAATAAAATGGGACCAGTGTTATGGCATAGCAGGTTAAGCCACCTCCAGTGCTGGCATCCCACTCACCACCACTAACAGAATTCAGAAGCATGCAGTCACCTAACTGAGTCTCTGTAGGATCCCAATGTATGTGAGTTGAGGCTCTCTCTATATGGTTATAAGAAGAAGTGGCAGTGAGCTCATCTCCCACCTGGCTCACAATTGCCGTGTCACCTGTGGAATAGGACAAGCTCTGGCTTTGAGATTTAAACAAACAGGAGACACTACAGGGAAAAAGTGGAAATCACAGGCAAGGACATCTGGGTTCCAAATCCCCACATGCATGAAAAGATTTTCCTAATCTGTGTTGACCTGAGAGTATTGCATGATAACAGCCCTTGACAACAGCACAAAAGTCTAGAGTATTCTCACTAGGCTAATCCTCTGCCTGTGGCGCTGGCACCCTGGGTTCTAGTCCCAGTTGGGGCGCCAGATTCTGTCCTGGTTGCTCCTCTTCTAGTCCAGCTCTCTGCTGTGGCCCGGGAGGGCAGTAGAGGATGGCCCAAGTGCTTGGGCCCTGCACCCACATGGGAGACCAAGAGGAAGCACCTGGTTCCTGACTTTGGATTGGCGCAGCGCACCGGCCACAATGCACTGGGTGTCATGGCCACTTGGGGGGTGAACCAACAGAAAAAGGAAGACCTTTGTCTCTGTCTCCCTCTATCTCTCTGTCTAACTCTGCCTGTCAACAAAAAAAAAGAAAGAAAGAAAGAAAGAAGAGGGGAAGGGAGGGGAAGGGAAGGGAAGGGAAGGGAAGGGAAGGGAAGGGAAGGGAAGGGAAGGGAAGGGAAGGGAAGGGAAGGGAAGGGAAGGGAAGGGAAGGGAAGGGAAGGGAAGGGAAGGGAAGGGAAGGGAAGGGAAGGGAAGGGACAGCAGATTTCCAATATTTCCTGGTTGGTTTAGAAGATTCTTACTGAATTCCTCATGTGTCTTCCATCAAACATCATGTTGTATGTGATACAAACATAAAAGTATAGTCCATGGATGGCCCAGGTTCTTGGGCCCTGCACCCGCATGGGATACCAGGAGAAGCACCTGGATCCTGGCTTCAGATCAGCGCGGTGTACCAGCCATAGCGCACCAGCCGCGGCGGCCATTGGAGGGTGAACCAATGGCAAAGGAAGACCTTTCTCTGTGTCTCTCTCTCTCACTGTCCACTCTGCCTGTCAAAAAAAAGTGTAATCCATAATTTAAGAAATTAAAAACATCTTTTCTGCTCCCTCCTAAACCATTAGACAGAATACATGGGACAGGGTACATGTTATGATAGTTTGTAAAACTGGCCATTGGAAGACTGGGCTAAGAAACATTTAACTCAGCACTTCATCTCACCCAAGTTTCATTGTGCACATAAATCATATGGCCTTCAGTCTCCTGCTCTAGGAAATCCTGATCCTATAGGTTTGAGTGGAGTTTGTGAGTTGCTTCTTTTGCAATTCCCCCTGTTAATGCTGATGTTCCTAGACCATCACTAGGAGAATTGTGCTGGAGAAGCAAGTTGAGCACAGAGATTTTATACACAACTCTTTCAATATGAACACCATGGGCCCACATTTAAGACCTCCAATCACTGTATTAAAATGTCACATCCTTTCTGGTACTAAAGACCAGATAAGGCAGTGATTCTGAGTAAGCCTGTATTTAGAAAACAGCACGCTTATGTTCAGCCATGCAATGCTTATTGATCTTTTGCCATGTGATTATAGTGTGTCAGGTAGTACCATGCTGATAAGCACACACACAGTATTTAAGATATTTTTCATAATACAGTGGGAATTGAGTACAATTGGTCTCATAAATTTCTTGATGATTTTAAATCTAGGATGTATCCACCTTCCTATTTTTTAAGTTTCACTGTATTATTTTTAGAATGTACACATAACAGCCAAATAAACTAGATGTGAAGGGCATAGGAAAAAAAGTGCAGGAGGGGTGCAGACTGGTGTTTCATTGCAGAGTTTAATATTGGAGCAGCAATTTGACCTTCAGGAATGGAAAAATAGAGTGTCAGAAGTATCTTTTTAGAAGTCAAATTTTGAAGGTAAAGACATAACAAAGCTGTCAGCATACAGACACTGGCCCCATTCTCTGATTTTGAAGTTGGGGGGAAATTGAAGCAGCAGCTCTGTAGAGAAGGGGGAAGCTACCAAGACACTTGTTGCTCCTGTCTGCTGTGAAGGGAGATTCCATGGTGGGGCCACATTGGGACAAGGCCTTGGCAGAGAGTGAACTTGAGCAGTGCTAGTGCAAAAATTGCTGTGCTCATTTCTATTCCCACTAATGGTCTACAATTTTCTATTTCTCTTCACATTCACCCACATTTTTTACTTTTCTTTTTTTTTAACTTTTATTTAATGAATATAAATTTCCAAAGTACGACTTATGGATTACAATGGCTTCCCCCCCATACCGTCCCTCCCACCCACAACCCTCCCCTTTCCCACTCCCTCTCCCCTTCCATTCACATCAAGATTCATTTTCGATTATCTTAATATACAGAAGATCAGCTTAGTATACATTAAGTAAGGATTTCAACAGTTTGCTCCCACACAGAAACATAAAGTGAAAAATAATAGATGATTTTTTTAAATGATGATAAAATCAGATCAGACCTATTGTCATGTTTAATCCCAGTGAGAGTCAAGTTGGGAATTGATAGTTTCTTTTCTTTTCTCTCTTTTTTTTTTTTTTTTTTACAGAGGATCAGTTTAGTATGCATTAAGTAAAGATTTCAACAGTTTGCACCCCCATAGAAACACAAAGTGAAATATATTGTTTGAGTACTCGTTATAGCATTAAATCTCAATGCACAGCACATAAAGGACAGAGATCCTACATGAGAGGTAAGTGCACAGTGACTCCTGTTGTTGACTTTACCAATTGACACTCCTGTCTATGGCATCAGTAATCTCCCTATGCTCTCGTCATGAGTTTCCAAGGCTATGGAAGCCCTCTGAGTTCTCCGACTCTTATCTTGTTTAGACAAGGTCATAGTCAAAGTGAAGGTTCTCTCCTCCCTTCAGAGAAAGGTACCTCCTTCTTTGAAGACCTGTTCTTTCCACTGGGATCTCACTCACAGAGATCTTTTGCCAGAGTGTCTTGGCTTTCCATGTCTGAAATACTCTCATGGGCTTTTCAGCCACATCCAAATGCCTTTAGGGCTGATTCTGAGGCCAGAGTGCTATTTAGGACATCTGCCATTCTATGAGTCTGCTGAGTATCTCACTTCCCATGTTGGATAATTCTCCCCTTTATTTATTCTATCGGTTAGTGTTAGCAGGTACTAGACTTGTTTATGTGCTCCCTTTGACTCTTATTCCTTTCATTATGATCAATTGTGAACTGAAATTGATCACTTGGACTAGTGAGATGGCATTGGTACATGCCACCTTGAAGGGATTGAATTGGAATCCCCTGGTATGTTTCTAACTCTACCATTTGGGGCAAGTCAGCTTGTGCATGTCCCAAATTATACATTTCTTCCCTCTCTTATTCCCACTCTTATGTTTAACAGGGATCACATTTCAGTTAAATTTCAACACTTAAGAATAACTGTGTATTAAGTACAGAATTAAACCAGTCATATTAAGTAGAACAGAAAAAAAACTACTAAGAGGGATAATGTATTAAGTTGTTCATTAACAGTCAGGGCTATCCTGATCAAGTCACCGTTTCCCATAGTGTCCATTTCACTTCAACAGGTTTCCTTTTTGGTGTTCAGTCAGTTGTCACCGATCAGGGAGAACATATGGTATTTGTCCCTTTGGGACTGGCTTACTTCACTCAGCATGATGTGTTCCAGATTCCTCCATTTTGTTGCAAATGACTGGATTTCATTGTTTCCTACTGAGGCATAGTATTCTAAAGAGTACATATCCCATAATTTCTTTATCTAGTCTACCGTTGATGGGCATTTAGGTTGGTTCCAGGTCTTAGCTATTGTGAATTGAGCTGCAATAAACATTAGGGTGCAGACCGCTTTTTTGTTTGCCAATTTAAATTCCTTTGGGTAAATTCCAAGGAGTGGGATGGCTGGGTTGAACGGTAGGGTTATCTTTAGGTTTCTGAGGAATCTCCAGACTGACTTCCATAGTGGCTTGACCAGTTTGCATTCCCACCAACAGTGGGTTAGTGTCCCTTTTTCCCCACATCCTCGCCAGCATCTGTTGTTGGTAGATTTCTGCATGTGAGCCATTCTCACCGGGGTGAGGTGAAACCTCATTGTGGTTTTGATTTGCATTTCCCTGATTGCT
Organism: Oryctolagus cuniculus; assembly: GCF_051225735.1. NCBI lineage: Eukaryota > Metazoa > Chordata > Mammalia > Lagomorpha > Leporidae > Oryctolagus > Oryctolagus cuniculus. The sequence goes on along the minus strand of NC_142885.1, from coordinate 46,621,822 downwards.
AGTGACTTTGAACATTTTTTCATGTGCCTGTTGGCCATTTGGATTTCCTCTTTTGAAAAATGTCTATTGAGGTCCTTGGCCCATCTCTTAAGTGGGTTGTTGGTTTTGATGTTGTGGAGTTTCTTGATCTCTTTGTAGATTCTGGCTATTAACCCTTTATCTGTTGCATAGTTTGCAAATATTTTTTCCCATTCTGTTGGTTGTCTCTTCACTCTCCTGACTGTTTCTTTTGCAGTACAGAAACTTCTCAATTTGATGCAATCCCAATAGTTGATTTTGGCTTTGACTGCCTGTGCCTCCTGGGTCTTTTCCAGAAATTCTTTGCCTGTGCCAATATCTTGAAGGATTTCTCCAATGTTCTCTAGTAACTTGATGGTGTCAGGTCATAGATTTAGGTCTTTAATCCATGTGGAGTGGATTTTTGTGTAAGGTGTAAGGTAGGGGTCTTGCTTCATGATTCTCCACATGGAAATCCAGTTTTCCCAGCACCATTTATTGCATAGACTGTCCTTGCTCCAGGAATTAGTTTTAGATCCTTGGTCAGATATAAGTTGGCTGTAGATGTTTGGGTTGATTTCTGGTGTTTCAATTCTGTTCCATTGGTCTATCCATCTGTTTCTGTACCAGTACCATGCTGCTTTGATTACCACTGCCCTGTAGTATGTCCTGAAATCTGGTATTGTGATGCCTCCGGCTTTGTTTTTGTTGTACAAGATTGCTTTAGCTATTCGAGGTCTCTTGTGCCTCCATATGAATTTCAGCACCATTTTTTCCAGATCTGAGAAGAAGGTCTTCGGTATCTTGATTGGTATTGCATTGAATCTATAAATTGCTTTTGGGAGAATGGACATTTTGATGATATTGATTCTTCCAATCCATGAGCATGGAAGATTTTTCCATTTCTTGGTATCCTCTTCTATTTCTTTCTTTAAGGTTTTGTAAATTTGATCGTAGAGATCTTTAACGTCCTTGGTTAAGTTTATTCCAAGGTATTTGATTGTTTTTGTAGCTATTGTGAATGGGATTGATCTTAGAAGTTCTTCCTCAGCCATGGCATTGTCTGTGTATACAAAGGCTGTTGATTTTTGTGCATTGATTTTATACCCTGCTACTTTGCCAAAATCTTCTATGAGTTCCAATAGTCTCTTAGTAGAGTTCTTTTTGTCCCCTAAATAAAGAATCATGTCATCTGCAAAGAGGGATAGTTTCAGTTCTTCCTTCCCAATTTGTATCCCTTTAATTTCTTTTTCTTGCCTAATAGCTCTGGCTAGAACCTCCAGAACTATATTGAATAGCAGTGGTGAGAGTGGACATCCCTGTCTGGTACCAGATCTCAGTGGAAATGCTTCCAACTTTTCCCCATTCAATAGGATGTTGGCTGTGGGTTTTTCATAGATTGCTTTGATTGTATTGAGGAACGTTCCTTCCAAACCCAGTTTGCTTAGAGTTTTCATCATGAACGGGTGTTGTATTTTATCAAATGCTTTCTCGGCATCTATTGAGATAATCATATGGTTTTTCTTCTGCAGTCTGTTAATGTGGTGTATCACATTGATTGTCTTGCGCACATTAAACCATCCCTGCATATCAGGGATAAATCCCACTTGGTCTGGGTGGATGATCTTTCTGATGTGTTGTTGCATTCTATTGGCCAGAATTTTATTGAGGATTTTTGCATCTATGTTCATCAGGGATATTGGTCTGTAATTCTCTTTCAATGCTGCATCTTTTTCCGGCTTAGGAATTAAGGTGATGCTGGCTTCATAGAAAGAATTTGGGAGGATTCCCTCTTCTTCGATTGTTCTGAATAGTTTGAGAAGAATTGGAGTTAGTTCTTCTTTAAATGTCTGGTAGAATTCAGCAGTGAATCCATCTGGTCCTGAGCTTTTCTTTGTTGGGAGGGCCTTTATTACGGTTTCAATTTCTGTCTCAGTTATGGGTCTGTTTAGGTTTTCGATGTCTTCCTGGTTCAATTTAGGTAGGTTGCATGTGTCCAGGAATCTATCCATTTCTGATAGGTTTCCCTGTTTGCTGGCATACAAGTCCTTGTAGTAATTTCTGATGATTCTTTTTATTTCTGTGGTGTCTGTTGTTACGTTTCCTTTTTCATCTCTGATTTTATTGATTTGGGTCTTTTCTCTTCTTTTTTTAGTTAGTTGGGCCAATGGGGTGTCAATTTTGTTTATTTTTTCAAAAAACCAGCTCCTCGTTTGGCTGATTTTTTGGAATGTTTTTCTTGATAGAATCCTGTTGATTTCTTCTCTGATTTTACTTATTTCTCTTCTCCTACTAGATTTGGGTCTGGTTTGCTGTAGGTTTTCTAGATCCTTGAGGTGAATTGAAAGCTCATCTATTTGGTGCCTTTCCAATTTCTTGATGTAGGCACCTATTGATATAAACTTTCCTCTTAACACTGTTTTTGCTGCGTCCCATAAGTTTTGGTATGTTGTGCTGTTATCCTCATTTACTTCCAGAAAGTTTTTGATTTCTCTTTTGATTTCTTCTATGACCCATTGTTCATTCAGGAGCATGTTGTTCAATCTCCATGTGTTTGTGTATGCTCTAGGGATTCCTGAGTTGCTAATTTCCAACTTCATTCCTTTATGGTCTGAGAAGCTGCATGGTATGATTCTAATTCTTTTGAATTTGCTGAGACTTGCTTTATGGCCTAGTATGTGGTCAATCCTAGAGAAGGTTCCATGTACTGCTGAGAAGAATGTAAAATCTTTAGCTGTAGGATTGAAAGTTCTGTATATATCTGTTAGATCCATTTGGGCTATAGTGTCGTTTAAATCTACTGTATCCTTGTTGATCTTCTGTCCGGCTGATCTGTCTATTTCTGAGAGTGGAGTATTGAAGTCCCCCAGTACTACTGTATTGGGGTCTGAGTCTCCCTTTAAGTCCCTTAATAAATCTTATAGATAAACTGGTGCCCTGTAGTTAGGTGCATATACATTGATAATTGTTATATCTTCTTGTTGTATTGATCCCTTAATCATTATATAGTGCCCCTCTTTGTCTCTCTTAACAGTTTTTGTGGTAAAGTTTATGGTGTCCGATATTAAGATGGCTACGCCCGCTCTTTTTCATTTCTGTTGGCATGGTATATCTTTTTCCAGCCCTTCACTTTCAGTCTGTATGGATCTTTGTTGCTTTGTTGGAAAGATGTGTTTCTTGTAAGCAGCAAATAGATGGGTTTTGTTCCTTAACCCAATCAGCCAATCTGTGTCTTTGGACAGTTCAGGCCATTCACGTTCAATGTGACTAATGATAAGTGGTAACTTTGCCCTGCCATTTGCCAAAGATAAATTCTAATATATGCTTTGAATTCCCTGTGATCTTTTGCTGTGAGCTTTCCTTCCTTGGTTTCCTTCCTTTACCTTCTTTCATATTGATGACCGTGTTTCTGTGTTTCTGTGTGTAACACATCTTTAAGCATCTTTTGCAGGGCTGGACGAGTGGCAACAAATTCTTTCAATTTCTGTTTGCTATGAAAGGTCTTTATTTCACCTTCATTCACAAATGATAGCTTTGCAGGATATAATATTCTGGGCTGGCAGTTTTTCTCTCTTAGTACCTGGGCTATATTTCGCCATTCCCTCCTAGCTTGTAGGGTTTCTGATGAGAAGTCAGCTGTGAGTCTGATTGGAGATCCTCTGAGAGTAATCTGACGTTTCTCTCTTGCACATTTTAGGATCTTTTCTTTATGTTTCACTGTGGAGAGTTTAATTACAACATGTCGTGGTGAGGATCTCTTTTTGGTCGTGTTTATTAGGGGTTCTGTGAGCTTCCTGTACTAGGATTTCTCTGTCCTTCTCCAAACCTGGAAAATTTTCTGCTAATATCTCACTAAAAAGGCCTTCTAATCCTTTCTCCCTCTCCATGCCTTCAGGAACTCCTAGAACCCGAATGTTGGGTTTTTTAATAGTATCCTGAAGATTCCTGACAATATGTTTTAGATTTCTAATTTCCTCTTCTTTTCTTTGGTCTGACTGTATCCTTTCCTGTTCTCTGTCTTCTAAGTCCGATATTCTCTCTTCTGCTTCACCCATTCTGTTTGTAAGGCTCTCTATTGTGTTTTTCTTTTGATCTATTGAATTCTTCACTTCAGTCACTATCACAGTTTCCTGTTGTACTAGTTGTTTCATTTCATTTTGATTCCTCCTTAATATTTCATTTTCACGAGAGAGATTTTCTATCTTGTCCATTAAGGATTTCTGTAGTTCAAGAATTTGTTTTTGAGAACTTCTTAATGTTCTTATCAATTTTTTGAGATCTGCTTCTTGGATTTCTTCTATGTCATCATCTTCATAATCTTGAATTGGGGTGTCTTTTTCATTTGGGGGCGTCATGGTGACTTCCTTGTTTTTATTACCTCGGTTTTTGCGTTTGTTATTTGTCATATTGGAGATATTTGGTTTCTTCACTGTGGTGCTTTTTCTTGTTATACTATGACTCTAGATTAAGTGGACTGTCTGTTTTTGATGGAGCCTTAGGGCTTGAGATGGGTGTGGCCTGAGAGCTCTGTTTGGTGTGCCATAGGTGACACTCCCAGGTTAGGCGTGGTAAATCTCTCTCTCTCTCTCTCTCTCTCTCTTTCTTTTGATTCAAAAGGGAAGCAATTCCACACAGCTGAATGAAGTTGGAGGTAGTTAGCAGGCAAATGATATACCCACAGGAGCCAGAGATCAGAAGCTCTTTCCCAAGGACCACACAGGGAATCTGTTCTGCCCTCAGAGTGGGCTCAAATTCTCCTTCAGTCTCCCACTGGGTTGCCAAAGTTACGGAATTGTAGCGTCTCTGGAGAGTGCTCACGTGAATTCCGTGAGTTCTCTCCCCCACCGTCTCTTTTTTCACAGTCTCAGTTCAGTAGCACCACAAATTTACTAGGTCCTAATCTCCTGTTAATTCGCCCCGCCCAGAGTCAGGTTTTTCTGCTAGGCTCAGGGCCGGTGCAGACCTGAGGTCGCTCTGCTTATGACGTATGTCCAAGATGGCGCCTGCTCTTTGTCTTGCTCGCCCTTGAGAGGTGAGCGGAGAGAGAGAAACCCATGTCTGTAACAGTCACCTTTTTTTTTTCTCTCTCTCTCTCTCTTCCAGTTAGCCTGGTGAACTTTTCCCCCCCGGGGGTCGTTCCCTCTAGTCTCCTCTCTCTGCTTGCCTGCCGGTGTCTCGGGCTATTGAGGTTCGGCTCACCTCGCGTTCCAGCGCTGGTGTGTTTAGTCTGCCGCTGGTGTCCCGAACTGTGGGCTCCCACGCTCTCCACGCAGGTCCGCTGTGAATCACGCATTCCAGAAGAGTTTCTTCTGCTGTTTCCTCCCCTACTCTTCCTTGAACCTGCAGTATCTCCACTTTTATTAAACTATTTCTCCCCAGACTATCAGTGTGTTCCCTTCCTATTCCGCCATCTTGCCTCCTCCTAGTCTACATGAATATATTTTAATGATCATATTAGTATAATGATCATGCATTGCTTCACATATTCAAGGTTTCTTTGTGGTGTGAACATTCAGAAGTCTTTCTTCTAGCTATTTAGAAAAGTACAGTATATTATTTTTAACTATTATTACTCTATTATGCAATAGGACACCAACAGGATTGTTTCTTCAATAAGGAAAGAAAGTACTTTTTAATCAATAAAAGTAAGCATTTCTGAGGTTTGACTTACCCATCTTTATATATTTTTGAGGGAGTTAACTTTGGAGAAGAATCCAAGAGTGGTATATATTTTGCATCATATAGACATTACTGTAGCTTATGCTTCATAGTTAATGTCCTCCACTTAGTACATTAAATGAGATGAATCTTTGTGATCAAGTTTTACTATTAACTCTCATAATTATAACCCAACTCTTTGAGGTGAGAGGTCCTGCATAGGAAGTTAGTTCACAGTGATTCCTGTTGCTAATTTAACAATTAACACTCTTATGTATGACATTGGTGGTCACCCAAGGCTCTTGCCATGAGCTGCCTAGGCTATGGGAGCCTTTTGAATCCACAGACTGCTTCAGTATTTAGACAAGGCCATAAGCAATGTGGAAGTTCTCGCCTCCCTTCAGAGGAAAGTACATCCTTTTTTGATGACCAATTCTTTCTGTTGGAGTCTCACCTACAGAAGTCCTTCATGTGGGACACTGTTTGCCACAGTGTTTTAGCTTTCCATGCCTGCAGTGCTCTCATGGTTTTTTCAGCCAGATTAGAATGCCTTGGGGCTCATTCTGAATTAAGAGTGTTATTTAAAGTGATTGTCACTATATGAGTCTACTCATTGAGTATGAACTGCTTCCCATGTTGGAGGTTTTATTCTTTTTGATTCTATTCTATTATTAATATTAGTAGTAGCAGTAGTATTGAACATTTAGCCCTTTTTACATGATCATTTTAACACTTAATCCTCTCTATATGATCACTTAATCACTTAATCCTAGCTCTAGGCTCACTGTAACATTCAATATGCTATTTTTTCCATCCAGATTAAGGGAGTTTGGGGTCTCATAGTTTTTAAACTACACCCTTAAAAGTAGGCCCATATGAATGTATGAAGAACTCTACAGTTTCACAGTTGCAAACTTTGTATATTTCACAGTTAAGTATTTAGTAACATGGTGATTCTTCCCACTGTGTCCACCCTGCCCCCCTCACTCCCACACCTTTCCCCTTCCCGCTCTTATTTCCATTCTTGTTTTTTCACTAAGTTCTATTTTCAGTTAACTTTGTACACATATGATTATCTATATTTGGTGTAAAAGTTCAACAGATAGTATGAGAAAGAAGAAAAGAGAAAGAGAAAAAAAACTGTTCCTCAACAGTCAAGAGCTGTTAAAAGTGATTTATTCTCAAGGTGACAGTTGCACTTTTACAGATTGCCTTTTAGGTGTTGTATTAGTTGTTATATGTCATGGAAATCAAATAGTATTTGTCCCATTGAGACTGGCTTATTTCACTAAGTCTGATGTTTTCCAGTTTCATCCATTTTGTTTCAAATATCCAGATTTCTTTTTTTTACTAGTGTGTACATATCCCATAATTTCTTTATCCAGTCTTCAGTTGATGGGCTTGATTCCATGTCTTAACTAATGTGAATTGAGCTGCAATAAACACGGGTGTACAGATAGCTCCTTTATATACTGATTTCACTTCATTTGTGTAGATTCCCAAGAATGGGATGAGTCCCTCATATGGTAGGTCTATATTTAGATTCCTGAGATATCTCCATACTGTCTTCCTTAGTGGCTTTACCAGTTCACATTCCTACCCACAATGGGTTAGTGTACCTTTTCCCCCACATCCTCATCAGCATTTGTTGTTAGTTGATTTCTGTATGAAAGCCATTCTAACAGGGATGCAGTAGAACCTCATTGTGGTTTTGATTTGCATTTCTCTGATAGCTAGTGACCCTGAGCATTTTTTCATGTGTTTGCTAGTCATTTGGATTTCCTCTTTTGTTTAGGTCTTTTGCCAATTTCTTATCTGGGTTGTTTGTTTTGTTGCTGTTGATTTTCTTGATCTCTTTATAGATTTTGGATATTAATCCTTTATCAGTTGTATGGTTTGCAAATATTTTCTCCCTCTCTGTCAACTGCCTCTTCACTTTGTTGATTGTTTTTTTACCGTAGGGAAACTTCTCAGTTTTATGTAATCCCATTTGACAATTTTAGCTTTGATTGCCTTTTTAAGAACTCTTTGTTTATGCTGATGTCTTGTATGGTTTCCCTAATATTCTCTAATAATTTGACGGTATCAGTCATAGACATAGGCCTATAAGTCCATTTTGAGTGGATTTTAGTGAAAGATGTAATGCAGGGGTCTTGCTTCATGCTTCTGCATATGACAATCTAAATCAAAATCTATATATGAAGTAAAATTGGTTAACATAAATATGATAACAAACATTGGTGATGTGGTGTTTGATTCATTTTTATGGGTAAATATATTTCCTGACTGAAATGAACATATTTTCCACTTAATTATCATTGATAGATTGTTTTTATTCCAACATGGCATTGGAATTTCAGCCAGTGACTTCCTCTTGCTCTTTCACATTTTCACACTGCACCAGGATCCCAGGTCAAAGCCCACCAAACTGATCAACTCTCTCTTGGGCCTCGTCCATGAAGTGAAGCTCCTCACAGCACCATCTTTGCCATTTTTATGGACCTTGTAGAGTGAACTGGAATAAACTCATGTGTAAGGCCTTGTTCTACGTAAGCAGTGTGATGGGGTGGGGTGCCCCATCTGTATCACCTGTCTCCTGAGCATCATCCAGATTGTCACCATCACCTGATCACCTTCTATATAGTGAGATAGAAACATAAATTGACAAATTTCATTATCTACATTTTAATCTTTATTTTGTATTTAATTTGTCTTTAAGTAGAAACATAATGCCTCACGTTGTGACCAATTCCAATGTAACCAAAATGATCTCCAAATCAGTGAATACTGCTCTTTTTCTCCCTTTGATTCCGTCATTGGGAGGCTACACTTAATGATGACAATGTCCAGGGCTGTCTTCCTTATAGGAGTCATGCTGCTCTCTAGTGGGCACCTGGTGATTCATTTGTCCAGGCATCAGAGATTCCAGAACCTTTGCAGCACCAGCCTCTGCCAAATGACCTCCCCAGATAAAAGGGCCGCCCAGACCATCCTGCTGCTGGTGAGTGCCTTGGTGATCACCTAGTGCCTTAACCTCATCATCCTATCTCAGCCCAGGGTGATTCACATAAACCAGAGCTTTTCTGAGTATTCAGAAGTTTGTACTTAATGCTTATGCCACAGTTAGTCCTATTTTGCTTCTCAATCCTGATAAATATGCAACAGAAGAGCCTTTAATGCTTACTAATATTGTGATAGGATACATTTTTGGAAAAAATATATTGTTCTAACAGCATTTAAATTATTGTATAGTAAGATTACATATTTATTTATATAAGGGGAAAATTTTAATATATTTCATATGTACAGTTTTAAGAGCAAAATGATACTTTCCATCAGATTAAAATGTGCGATCATTTTATTGTATCAAAATGCTTTCTAAATTTGATGCTTCAAAGATTATGTAGTTTATTACTTCAATGTGAATCATAGTTTGATGCATATCATGTATCCTCTTATTTCATTTATTTACTGTAGGCTTTAAAAGCTCCTATTGGTAATCACATCTCTGTTAGTATTTTTGAAAATGTTTCATTTATCTTGTTGCAGTAACTGTGTCTTAGGTAGGGAATCCAACTCTAGTTCAGATAATTGCTTTTGGCATGGCTAAGTTTATATCTCTGATTTATGGCTCCATACAAGTCGTTGAGTAAATTTTACCCACCTCTGTGAGGGATCTTTATTTTTATCTCACTGTTTAAATGTTTTGTCTCCCTTGATATTATTAAATGTGATTATAATTTCTTTATAAATATACAGAGTATTTTAAATCACCCGTTGTTTGATCATTGTGCTTTTGTGTTTTTCTAATGTTCTAGGGAAATATTTGGATATTTCAGTCCTTGTCATGTTAACCTTCATGTTTATGTAATCATACACATACTTGCTATTGCTTTGTGTCTCTGCTCTATATTTGACCAGATTCATTGTTCTAAGTATCCCTGCTCACCAGTCCTCTCAGTAGCCCTGTGCAGTTTTCATCTATGTTTTATATTAACTTTATTCATAATATTTTCACTTGTTCACATTCTCATTGGAACTTTTCCATTTATGTCTTAACAAGTATATAGTTTGTTTAACTTTTCTTATTATTTTAGTTTCCTGCTTTCTCAATGTATTGACAAATATTTTAAAGATGTTAAGGCACAAATTCTGGCATCTTATTCCCTGAGTGTAAAATAAAGTATATTTTGATTCTGCTGCATGAGTATGTCACAACTCAGATCCTTTAGTCACTTCATCTCTTGTTTATCCCACTGATCTGTGGCAATATTGCACAATGCAAGAGAGTTTGACGTCCTCTGGTTGTCCATATCTGGATGGTGCATTGGCTTCTTGGTTGATCACTTCTCTGAATCATTCCCTTGGTTCTCCCATATCTTGGAAGTTCTCGTTTACCCCTTGCAAGTCTATATGCCATTTTGAAGATTTTTGTTATTTTCTGGGCATTTTACCTGTCTACATTACATTTTTAGAATGGATTTTTTTCCAAAAAGCACAAATATCAACACTGCACATGTAAAACAGATGGCATGGTTATTTTGGCACATACATGAGAATCCTGTAAAATTTTTCTTCATTTGAAATGCCCCAATATTCTATATTATAAAATAACTGTAGAAAGCACTCATTTATAAGTATTTGAATCTCATTTTATATTTGCCCAAGTTTTTGAAATGATAACACAAACAATTTTCCAAAGTCAAATGTTTTAATTGTTGAATTTTAATAACAATTAATAAATAACTTATAGCCATTTTTACAAAATATTTTTAGAAATAGAAAAGCTTAGACATGCAAATGCATTTTATTAGCTCAATATTACCATTATACCAAAGCAGGACAAAACTTCAAATGTCACCTAATTGTGCAACCAGGTAAACTGCAGCTTTTGATATCATATCAGTATCCCATATCGACATGTTGGTTCAAGTTCTAGTTACTTGAATTCTGTTCCAGCTTCTTGCACATGTACCCAGAAAGTAATAAATGATGTCTCAAGGACTTGGGTTCATGCAATAAATATATTAGACATCAATGGAAATCCAGGCTCTTTACTTTGGACTGTTGTCCCACCGCAGAGCAATGCAATCATTTGGGGAATGAGTCAGATGATGGATGATTTCCCTGCTTCCCTCCCTCTCTCCTTCTAAACTTGCCTTTCAAATATATAAATAAATATTTCTTTGAAAAGCATTAAAAATCATGAAGAATATGGAGCAATATCTAACATGAACACAGACACAGGAATTTTTGAAACACTGACAAGATGATCCCATAAAGATAAAAGTATACACTATAATGATCAAACGTTTGGGGATTTTTTCAAATTTCATGTAGACAGGATATTATAAAACCAATTCAGTTAATACACAAAGTTACATAACTGAAGGAGCAAATAGTAATTTTAATAGTCAAAGAAAACAATTAGAAAAACCTAATAGCTATTAGTGATAATAGTCCAAGAAATCACTCATAGAAGGAACCTTGTGAGATCTTTTGCAATCTTCTATGAAAATCTACAGCCAACATCATATCCAATAATGAAAGAATGGAGGCTTAATATATAACTTAAGAAACACAAATCGAATTCCAATTTTTACCAATCTAGTTAGTAGTGTACTGAAATACTAACTGGAGAAATTGCTCAAGAAAATGAAATCAAATTTTTCTTACTGGAAAATAATAACTGGATGTATTTGCACATAACATATATTAAAGAATATATTAAAATTCAGTAATGTAATAATTCACCACTATCATAAAACATCAAATGAACACAAGGAATTAAATTCTACCATTGTATACCAGTAATTAACAATATGAAATTTAAATAAAGAAACAATTACATTCATAAAAGCATCAATAATATCCAGAAACAAACAGCAAAAACTTATAGACATTGGATTTTAATTATGATAGAAGAAACCAGATAATAAATAAATAAACTGAAAGCCCCAGATGTTTCAAGAGAGCAATATTTACTATTGTTAAGGACACAGGGAGATTGGGAAGATGGTGGTATAGCAGCAGGATGTTCTGAGTCATGCAGAGAAAGATTTATGAATAGAGGGGATGCAATCATGTGATGGAACCATGAAAAGTTGGCACAGAGTGGCCCGGAAGTTTGCCAGAATGTTCCAGGGACCACTCTGGAGAAAATAGAGGTGCCTGAACTGCAGAAAGAGAATGGAGGGGAGAACCAGTGAGAGGGCAACTGCCACCACACCCTGGGGGAAACAAGTGAGAGGGTGCAAGCCCATGGAGATGCAGACACAAATGAGTGGGGAAACAAAGTGAACAGCACTTGGTGCTATAAAGGGGAAGAGGGCACAATTCTGGAGGATGAGCAGACAGGTTGAACATGCCACGATCCCTCGGTGCCACCCACAAGTGGAGCTGCAGTGGGTGGAGAGCAGCCATCCTGTTTGTTTACATTCTGGAGCACAGGCCAGATCACAATGATCACAATGGTTCAGAGTGGCTCCCCCCTCATCATGCAGGGGGCACAGTGACAGGGAAGGCTGAACAACGGAGGCCCAGACAATTTCGGGCAAACAGAGGAACAAGGAGGCCAGCAAACAGTGGGCAGGGCTTAGTACATCAAAGCCCGGGTACCTGCCTCCTTAAGTACCCAGCTCCTTCAGCTACCAGAAATAAACAAAGATCTAGAGGTGGAGCTACTTGCTTACACTGGAAATGGCACAGACCCATAGCAGCCCATAGCAGAGGGAAATCCATTTAAAAATTAAACCAAACAGAAACCAAACAAAAATGCTGAAGAACAAAGAAAAAAATCCTGAATAAGAAAATGAAAAAACCTATGAACTCGACAATGGAGCAACATAAACTTTCAATAAAAATGCTGAAGAAGAAGAAATTGAAGTCATTCCAGAAAAAAATTCAGAAAATTAATAATCAGATGAATTAGAAGCAATCAGAAACAGATTCAAGATCTGAATGAAAAGCACACCCAGGAAATAGAGAGTCTAAAGAGAAGCTAGAATGAAATACTGGAAATGAAAAATTCAATTGACCAAATAAAAAGTGCCATGGAATCTCTCAGAAATCAAACAGATGAAATAGAAGAGCAAAATCAGAACTTGAAGACAAAATTCAAGAAATAATACAGTCAGACCAAACACAAGAAGAAGAAAATAGAAAATTAAAAATCACAGTTGGAGATTTATGAGGTTCTATCAAGTGTTGTAACGTCTGGATAACAGGAGTCCATGAGGGTTTGGAAAGAGAGAATGGATTAGAAGGCCTTCTTAATGAAATAATATCAGAAAGCTTCCACAATAGGCAGATTGAAAGAGAGGTCCAAACACAAGAAATACACAGAAATCCTAACAGACATGACCAGAAAAGAAATTTACCATGACACATTGTGGCAACACTCAGCTCAGTGAAACACAAAGAACAAATCTTAAAATTTGCCAGAGAGCAACGACAAATCATATTCAGACGTAATCCAATCAGACTCAACCTGGTCTTCTCATTGCAAACCTTACAGGCAAGGAAGCAATGGCATGATATATTCCAAATTTTAAAAGAAAAACACTGTCAACCCAGAATACCATACCCTGCAAAGCTATCACTTATGAAAGAAGGGGAAATAAGGATTTTCCACAACAAACAGAAATTGAAAAAAAATCTGTGTCTTCACAACCAGCCCTACAACAATGGCTCAAGGCTGTGCAGAACTCAGAAACACAGAAATAGGAACTTCACTACAAAAGAAGATGAACACAGAAAATGAACCAGCTAAAATACAAACAAAATCCAAAATACATAAACAGCTCTACTTAAAGAAACATGGCAGGAAAATGACAGTATTTAACAATAGTCGCACTGAATGTAAATGGTCTCAACTCTACAATTAAAAGACACAGACTAGCTGAATTGATTAAAAAAGCAAACCCATCCATCTGTTGGCTTCAGGAAACACACCACACCAGCAAAGATACATGCAAACTGAAATTGAAAGGATGTATAAAGATATTCCAAGCTAACAGAAGCCAAAAAAGAGCTGGTGTGGCCATCCTAATATCAGACAAAATAGACTTTAACACAAAGGCTATTAAAGAGACAAAAAAGGACAATATATAATGTTAAAGGATCAATTCAACACAAAGACGTTACTATTATAAATTTATATGCACTTAGGAGAGAGAAGATTCAAATCAGTAAAATTAAAGATGGCAATGAAAATGTAAGGACAGACACAACAGAAATAAAAAGAATCATCAGAAACAACTACAAAGAGATGTATGCCAACAAATTGGGAAATGTAGAAGAAATGGATAGATTCCTGGACAGATACAATCTACTTAAACTGAATCATGGATACATAGAAAACCTAAACAGACCCATAACCATGACTGAAATTGAATCAGTAATAAACATGCTACCAAAAAAGAAGATCCCAGGACCGGGTGGCTTCACTGCTGAATTCTACCAGATATTTAAAGAGCTAATCTCAGTCCTTCTCAAATTATTCAAAATAGCTGAAAAGGAGGGAATCCTCACAAATTCTTTCTATGAAGACAATATCACCTTAATTCCTAAAACCAGAAAAGATACAACAGAGAAAGAAAACTATAGACCTATCTCCCTGATGAACATAGATGCAAAAATACTCAACAAAATCTTGGCCAACAGAATTCAACTACACATTAGAAAGATCATTCACCTGGACCAAGTGGGATTTATCCCTGGTATGCAGGGACAGTTCAACATTTGAAAATCAATCAATGTGATACATCAAATTAACAAACTGGAGAAAAAATCAGATGATTGTCTCAATAGATACAGAGACAACATTTACTTATCTTTATATACAGAAGACCAACTCTATACTAAGCAAAAATTTCAACAGTTTGCACCCACACAGACACACAAAGTATAAAGTACTGTTTGAAGATTAGTTTTACCATTAATTCTCGTAGTACAATTCATTAAGGACAGAGGTGCAACATGGGGAGTAAGTGCACAGTGACTCCTGTTGTGGATTTAACACTTGACACTCTTTTTTTATTTACTTTTATTTTTATTTTGACAGGCAGAGTGGACAGTTAGAGAGAGAGGCAGAGAGAAAGGTCTTCCTTTTACTGTTGGTTCACCCTCCAATGGCCACTGCGGCTGGCACGCTATGGCCAGCACAGCACGCTGATCCAAAGCCAGGAGCCAAGTGCTTCTCCCGATCTCCCATGTGGGTGCAGGGCCCAAGCACTTGGGCCATCCTCCACTGCACTCCCGGACCACAGCAGAGAGCTGGACTGGAAGAGGGGCAACCGGGACAGAATCCTATACCCCAACCAGGACTAGAACACGGGGTGCTGGCACAGCAGGTAGAGGATTAGCTTATTGAGCTGCAGCACTGGCTCACTTGTCACTCTTATTTATGATGTCAGTTATAACCCAAGGCTCTAGTCCTGAACTACCAAAGTTATGGAAGTCTTTTGAGTCCACAAACCCTGTCCTTATTTAGACAGTGACATAAGCAAAGTAGAAGTTCTCTCCTCCCTTCAGACAAAAGTACGTTCTTCTTTAATGGCCCCTTCTTTCCACTGAAATCTCAGAGATCCCCTATGTAGCCCTTTTTTTGCCACAGTATCTGGGCTTTCCATGCCTGAAATGCTCCCATGAGCCTTTCAACCAGATCCATATGCTGTAAGGGCTGATTCTGAGGTCGGAGTGCTGTTTAGAATGTTTGTCATTGTATGAGCCTGCTATGTGGCCTGTTTACCAAGTTGGATCATTCTCTCTTTTTAAATTATATCTATTGTTATTGCCGTACAATTGGTCTTATTTATGTGATCCCTTTGACACTTAATCCTATACATATGATCAGTTGCACACTTAATGTGATCACTTTAACATGTAAGATGGTGTTAGTTCCACCCAACGTAATGGGATTCGGAGTTCCATGGCAAGATTTTAGCTTTACGCTTAGGGGTTAAGTGGTAATGTGTGCCAAACTGTGCATCTCCTCCCTCTCTTATTTCCACTCTTATTTTTTACTGGGATCTATTTACAATTGGATTCAAACACCTATGAATAATTCTGCGTTAATTAAAGAGTTCAACCAATGGCATAAAGCAGAAAAAAGAAAATAGTAAAAAAATAAAATAATAAACTGTTGCCATTGCAAAGGAGAGGAGTCAACTGGAATTGTGGTTCAGAGCTCAGGACTCCTACAAAGCAGACAAAAATCTGGAACTCAGGACCAGCATCAAAAGGTCCTTCTCAGTGCAGGGGATTCCCAAGTGTGACTGTCCTCTTCCATTCCATGCCCACTTTTCCCAACCCACAGCACCAGGGAGCCCAGAACTGAAGCAGCATTCACCCAATGCCTGGATCCTCCGTATTCGGTAACCTCTCTATTGGGAAAGTCAGTTCATGAGAGGCTAAATGCAATCAATGCGGTTGGACCAGGTCTACCACAGACAGGATGGCTGCAGGGAGCTTGAGAGGGGGATTGGGCTGTCTTTTAGAGAGATTAAAGACCAACAGATCCAGACCACACAAAGGGACTGTGGGAAGGATGTAAAGTAAGAAAGACCAGGTCCATGGGGCCAGCACTATGGCACAGTGGGTTAACGCCCTGGCCTGAAGCACTGGCATCCCATATGGGCACTGGTTCAAGATGTGGCTGCTCCACTTCCCATTCAGCTCTCTGATATGGCCTGGGAAAGCAGTAGAAGATGGCCCAAGTCCTTGGGACCCTGCACCCACGTCAGAGACCTGGAAGAAGCTCCTGGCTCCTGGCTCCTGGCTCCTGACTTTGGATCGGCACAACTCTGGCCATTGCAGCCAATTGGGGAGTGAATCATCAAGTGGGAGACCTCTCTCACTCTCTCTCTCTCTCTCTCTCTCTCTCTCTCTGCCTCTCCTCTTTCTGTGTAACTCTGACTTTCCGGTCCATGCCAGATGTCCCTCACTGTCCACATTTCCCATCTTCTAGCTAAAGATGGCATAACCAGGGTCCCTTCCTGTTATCAATAGGCACAATGACCTTCACTGTTAAATCCCAGTGTTGGCTCATTTATGGGTTAAACCCAAATCCTCCTATCTGCAATCACTTTCTAGGCATCTGTATGATGATGGGAGAGGATTTCTATTTACTAATCTAATTCTGATGAAGGCAGGACAGCTAATATCTCTTCGTGATTCATATTCATTCTCTGCCCTCCCTAGGAGTGTGTGCCCCTCAGTAATATGTCCTTGGTCCACACCACCCCTTGCTCTCTAGTTAATCCTCTGAAGAAGACATAGAAAGACATCTCCAGGTGGATGTCCTCCCCTCCATAGGAGCACTAAGGTACACCTGAGCCCTACTCAAAGCAGCCCCATACGTGATACTGGGAAGTACCAGTGGACAGTACTAATTGCTGTACAGGGACTATTTCTGTTAAGTTTGGTTTCTGAACCTTCTTGGATCTCATGCCAGGATTTCTGCTGCATGACAAAGTTTTCTTACCTAGAAGACAAAGGTTGTTGTAAAATTTGGGCCTTGCAAGTGATTACCCCATGGAAGTCAAATACATTGTAGGGGTCAGTGCTGTTCCTGAAGTGCTGGCATCCCACATGGATGCTGGTTCAAGTACCAGCTGGTCCACTTCCAACCCAGCCCTCTGCTATGGTCTAGAAAAGTAGTAGAAAATGACTCAAGTCCCTGGGCCCCTGTACCCATGTGGGAGAACTGGAAGAATCTCCTGGATCTTGGCTTTACAATGCCTTAGCTTCTGTCATTGCAGCCATTTGGGGAGTGAACCAGCAGATGGAAGATCTCTGTGTATCTCCCTCTTTGTAATTCTGTTTTTCAAATAACTAAATAACTCAAAAAAATTGTCCAGTTGAACTCTAAATGGTCAGAATAGAGTTGTTAAGTTGAAGTTGGAATGAACTGAGGTGATCAACCTGACAGTTATCCTCTTCAGTCTTATGGGGCTCTGGGGATGAAAAGAACACAGTTGTAAACTCATTACAGTAGTTTGGATCCAATGTGTTCTCAAAAGGGTTTTGAACTCATATATTTCCCATTGCCCTGAAATATATAATTTCTCTTTTCCCTTATCAACAGTGAAGCTTCTAAAAATTTCAAAATATATATATTAAGGACAATGCCATTTGCAAGAACCTCCTCATCGATGTAAAGTAGAGGCTGGGAGATGGGGACAAGGTTTTAGAAAGAATAAGAAGGGATGAGGTTGAAAGAGTCACTGAGCCAGATACATATATATATATATTTTCATGTATAAGTCTTTTTTTAACTTTTATTTAATGAATATAAATTTCCAAAGTACAGCTTATGGATTACAATGGCTTCCCCCCCATAACATCCCTCCCACCCGCAACCCTCCCCTTTCCCACTCCCTCTCCCCTTCCATTCACATCAAGATTCATTTTCGTTTCTCTTTATATACAGATCAGTTTAGCATACATTAAGTAAAGATTTCAACAGTTTGCTCCCACACAGAAACATAAAGTGAAAAATACTGTTTGAGTACTAGTTATAGCATTAAATCTCAATGTACAGCACATTAAGGACAGAGATCCTACATGAGGAGTATGTGCACAGTGACTCCTGTTGTTGACTTAGCAAATTGACACTCTTGTTTATGGCATCAGTAATCACCCTAGGCTCTTCTCATGAGCTGCCAAGGCTATGGAAGCCCCCTGAGTTCACTGACTCTGATAATTTTTAGACAAGGCCATGGTCAAAGTGGAAGTTCTCTCCTCCCTTCAGAGAAAGGTACCTCCTTCTTTGATGACCCGTTCTTTCCACTGGGATCTCACTCGCGGAGATCTTTCATTTAGGTTTTTTTTTTTTTCCAGAGTGTCTTGGCTTTCCATGCCTGAAATACTCTCATGGGCTTTTCAGCCGGATCCACATGCCTTAAGGGCTGATTCTGAGGCCAGAGTGCTGTTTAGGACATCTGCCATTCTATGGGTCTGCTGTGTATCTCACTTCCCATGTTGGATCATTCTCTCCCTTTTTTATTCTATCAGCTAGTATTTGCAGACACTAGTCTTGTTTATGTGATCCCTTTGGTTCTTAGTCCTATCATTATGATCAGTTGTGAACAGAAATTTATCACTGGGACTAGTGAGATGGCATTGGTACATGCCACCTTGATGGGATTGAATTGGAATCCCCTGGTATGTTTCTAACTCTACTGTTTGAGGTAAGTCAGCTTGAGCATGTCCCAAATTGCACATCTCTTCCCTCTCTTATTCCCACTCTTATATTTAACAGTGATCAATTTTCAGTTAAGTTTCAGCACTTAAGAAGAATTGTGTATTGATTACAGTATTCAACCAAAAGTATTAAGTAGAACAAACAAAAAAAAATACTAAGATGGATAACATATCAAGTTGCTCATCAACAGTCATATATTTTTTTAATTCTCAGTAAAATTATATTTGATAAATTCCTGTAGGGTACTGCATGGGACCTAAATGTATGAGACAATACCATCAAATTACTAGAGAACATTGAGAAAACTCTGCAAGACATTGACATAGGCAAAGAGTTCTTGGAAAATGCTCCAGAAGTATAAGTAATCAAAGCCAAGATTGACAAATAGCATTACATCAAGCTGAGAAGCTTTTGCACTGCAAAAGAAACACTCAGGGAAGTGAAGTCAGCCAAGAAAATATTTGCAAAGTATTTAACTGATGAAGGGTTAACATCCAGAATAACATCCAGAATCTATAAAGAGCATGATGAATTCAACAACAATAAAACAGAATTGCAATTAAGAAATTGGCAAAGACTTGAACGGGCATTCTTCAACACAGGAAATTCAAATGGCCAACAGATGCTCAAGATTACTAGCCATCAATCAAACCACAATGAGGTTTCACCTCACCCTGTTAGAATTGCTCTATAGAGAAATTAACAAACACCAAATGCTAGTGAGGATGTGGGGAAAATAATAGCCTAATCCACTCTTGGTGGAAATAGAATCTAATAGAGCCACTCTGGTAAACAGAATGGAGATACCTCAGAAATGTGAATACAGACCTAACATTTGATCCAGCCATCCCGCTTCTGGGAATCTACTCAAACCATAAGAAATCAGCATGATTAGCATGAAAGAGTTATTTGTATTCCCACGTTCATTGCAACTCAATGTAAAATAGCTAAAATATGGAATCTACCCAGATGTCTGTCAACTGAACACTGCATACAGAAATTATGGTTTACATACACTTTGGAGTAATACTCAGCAGTAAAAAAAATGAAATCCTTTTTTTGCAACAAAATGGATAAAACTGGAAACAATTATACTTAGTGAAATAAGCCAGTCCCCAAAAGACATATATCATGTTTTCCTAATTAACGGTAGCAAATTATTTCCCTAATTAAGGGTAACTAATAGAGTACCTACAATGTAATGTATTAGAGTTAAATTGGCATTTTTTTTAGGTTTGAAGATTGTTTACAGCCCTTGTCTCTTCTGTTGATGAACAGTGTGTTTCTTTTTTGTTCATACTATTTGTTGAACTTTTCTACTTACTGTAGTGTTAACTTTGTACTCATTATGTAAACTGAAAGTAGATATTTGGGAAAAGAGTGGGAATAAGAGATGGTAGAGGAAGAAAGATTGGAGCATGGGTGGGAGGGAGGGAAGATACAATATGTTCCCAAATCTGTATAAATGAAATACATGAAACTTATATAACTTAAATAAATTAAAAAAGAATGGTTCACCAACAGAAATTCCTTTCCACATGGATTGCAAATAAAGAAAACTTCTCACTGCATTTAAGTGAAGTCTTAACCCCTGAACCTCACTCTGCAAGAATATAATGTACCCAAACTTCTGTTTCTGTCTCTAGATGCTACAACCTACAAAGTAGACACTGTTACAGGGGCAAGATGAGCACATTGGCATGAGAGCCACTGACAACTGGAAAAAGGCGATAGTGGTTTTGAATGAAATATCAAGTAATAGTATATCATGGTTATAATATTTATGTAATGGTTCTGAGCATATGTATGAGGAAGCACATTTGGCTTGTGCTCCTGTTCATTGAATCATGTCAACTCTGGAAAAGCAGCTGCATGTAGTAAGTGATTAATAAATACTTGTTGAATGAATACACTTCAAACAGAACCTTCACAGATACTTGAGTATTTCTTAGGCACATATAACACTTCCTGGGGACTGTATTCTAATATTTATGAACCACAATAGGACATCCAGAAGCCATTAAAGCTAGGCACAAGGGTAGCATCTGCCATAGTCTGAGTGATATAGTGACATAGTCTTACCTTTCAACTTTTGCCATAGCAAATTGTGGCTTAGGGAGCTGCAGTGATGGCTCCAAAAGATAGATCATGGATGGCAATGTCACTATTGTTCCTTTGCAGGTTGTGTTCACTCACCTATTTAACAGCTGGTCCAGGAATTTGTAGCTGGTGCCCAAGATCCAGTAGGAATTTAAAAATTGCATAGGAAAGATGTCTACCCTGGAAATCAGGTATAGGACCACCAACTACGTCTTGACTTGTGCAGGTTTGTGTCATGAAAGGTGGCAAAATCCAGTGCTCATTCAGTCTCATACTGTGTGAAATGAAGAGGAACCACATTGTCAGCACCAGGAGCCAACTCAATGGCTAGGTCTGAAGCTAAGTTGAGAATATCTCAGCCCCAGAGTTTCACACATGAGGAAAACTATTAGTGCTTCCAGTGAAAAATATTCCAGGAAAGAGTACTATTTGGGGGTCATGAATGGTGAAATAATTGATAATTTAAAAAAATATTGTGGATGCTCATCCAGCCTTTCAATTACAACACCTGCTGGGACATCCACATCCCATATCAAAGTGCCTGACTTTAAATCTAAGGTCCACTTCTGATGCTAGCTAAATACAAATGCATACTGTGAAAATAAATAGCTGTTGCATCAAGCACCTGGGTTTTCCATCACCAGTGTGGGAGAAATAGAATTTGAGTTCCTCATTCCTGGACTTGACATTTCCCTAAAATGGGTATTATGGGTATTGCGAGGAGTGACACAATGAACGAGTGAACCAGCTCACTCGCTTGCTTTCTCTGTCTCTCTCTTGCTCTCCCTTGCTCATTATTGCTTTTATTCTCTTTCTACCCCTTTCAAAATTAAAATGAATAAAATTTGAATATTAATTGGAATACCATTATGCTTAGACAGCTCCATTTTTCCAAATACTTACATGAGCAAACCTATACTAACTCAAACTAACTTAAACAGTCAGAAACTTAACTAATCTGTAACTGGTAACCTCCCACATTAATCAAATATTAGATTTGTTTTACTGCCATAGAAGTTTAAAAAAATACTCATTGTGGTTCCCAAAATTGTGTTCCCAAAAACTGCTGTAGGAACTTTTTAAAAAATTACCCATTGTATTCCCTAGCTATTGCCCTGAACCTTAAAATATTTGAGGTCTGGTACTTCTCTTTTATTGAAAAAAAAAAAACATTTAAAACATTAGCATAAGGGCCGGTGCTGTGGCACAGTAGGTTAATCCTCCACCTGCAGCGCTGGCATCTCATATGGGTGCCGGTTCAGGTCCTGGCTCCACTTCCAGCCCAGCTCTCTGCTATGGCCTGGGAAATCAGTAGAAGATGGTCCAAGTCCTTGGCCCCTGCACCCACATGGGAGACCAGAAAGAAGCTCCTGGTTCCTGGCTTCAGATCAGCGCAGCTCTGGCCATTGCGGCCATTTGTAGAGAGAGCCAGCGGAAGGAAGACCTCTCTCACTGTCTCTCTCTCTCACTGTCTGTAACTCTATCAAATAAAATAAATAAAATATTTTTAAAAATTAGCATATATTGAGCTTCTCTAGTGCCAGAAGTGGCTATTGAGGGAGACCTGCCCCATAGATGGTGACTCACTGGAGCAATGCATAAGCAGACGTGGGCAGTGCATGGAACCGCTTGTTCTCTGTGCTTTCTTGTTGTATGTTTGGTTGTTAACAGGAGTAGGTTGGAAATTCAAAATCTGAAACATGTTATGATGTGTTACATTATATTTATATTGTTTACTTATTTATTATTTATTATAATTGCAGAGTTATAAAGACACACACACAACACAAGTACACAAAGAGAAAGAGAGTGGGAGGGAGGGAGAGAGAGAGAGAGAGAGAGAGAGAGATTTTCCATCCACTGGTTCCCTCCACAAATGGCCACAACAGTTGAGGCTGGGACAGGTCCAAGTCAGGAATGGAGAACTGCATCCATGTCTCCAACCTGGGTGGTAGAGGCCCAAGCCCTTTGACCATCTTCTGCTGCTTTCCCAGATGCGTTATCAGGTATCAGGATCAGAAGTGGATCCACTGAAGTGGGTGGTGGCTTAATCCACAATGCCACAATGTTTACCACTCCTTTACCACTACTTTGTGATTTGGACTAGGTTTTGCAGTCTGATTTACTCTACCTTTAGGCAGGGTCCAAGAAAAATAGTACTTGGTATAGTAGGGAGCTTCATGTAAGTTTCACCTGAATTATGGAGTCAGGGATTCCTGTCTCACAGTAGCTAAGCTTTCTAGAAATCTCAGTGAAACTTAGCAAGGAGTATTTAGAATGTGAGTGTACATTGTGAGGGTATTTTTCAGATAAGCATTTATTCAATTGCAAGGCACATTGAAGTGGGAATTCAACACCACAGGAAAAGTACATTTTGGTGCATTTGGAGAAGGTATTTTTTCATTTTTTATTTATTTCTCAACGTAATACAGACTTTCTTACTCATTAGTCATCTGTTTATGCTCTTAGCCGTGTCATCTACTGGTTCCCACCTTAGAAATCTAATTCTCTGGTGGTTTCTTTTTTTAAAAAAAGATTTATTTATTTATTTCAAAGTCAGAGTTACACAGAGAGAGAAAGGAGAAGCATAGAGAGAGAGGTCTTCCATCTGCTGGTCACTCCCCAATTGGCTGCAACACCTGGAGCTGTGCCAATCCAAAGCCAGGAGCCAGGAGCCAGGAACCTCTTCTGGGTCTCACACACAGGTGCAGGGGAACAAGGACTTGGGCCATCTTCTACTACTTTCCCAGGCCACAGCAGAGAGCTGGATCAAAAGAGGAGCAGCCGGGACTAGACCAGCACCCATATGAGATGCTGGCATCGCAGGCAGCAGCTTTACCCACTAATCCACAGCTCTGGCTCCTCTGGTGTTTTCTAGTGCTTACATTGACTTATGTCCCTCTTGGCCTCCCTTGGAGCAAAAGTAAATCTACTCTACACTCTATGGCATGATGGTGACTGTTCTCACTAGACTTGGGAATGTCACTATAGCCCTCTGAACAATACTATGATCCTCTGAAAAGTGGGATGGTACAAGAATAAACTCCCCATGATTAAGCAGAAAATAAATGGCATAAGATATGACAGGTAGGTCCCAGGTAACTTACTCTGTGTACAATGCAGCTAGATGCAGTTTTTTTTTTCTTTTGTCATTTTTCTTTGTGTCTTCCCCAAAGAAGCTCTCTCTTTTGCCCCAATAACTCACATCCTCCTAGATTTGGAAAAGGTCACAGAATGCAAACTGGTTTCTTCATTTATAAAACCGATTTCACATTCCTCCAGGTTGTTCCTTGTCTTGATATAAAAAAAGCATCTGTGGGTGCTGGGAGGGAGCTTTAGCTACTTCAGATACCAGAGAAAATTCTTATATTATGTTCTGCATATTAAGATAGTTGGGAAAAGTCATCAGAAACTATTTCTGAGCCTCAATCCCTGTGGTAACACAATCTCTCACAACTGATCTCCTATGCAGGTTGCGTCCACAGTGTTGGATGAGAAGCACTCCTGGCCTCCTCTAGCTATAGATGCAGCCACCCATATTATGGCCATAGTGACAAATATTAGGGCCAACACAAACTTGGGTAGATTCTGAGTTTAGATAATGGCCCTTCTGAACAACAAAACTGTGAGGGATATGTGGACATTGATGGGGACTGACCGACAGAAACTAGATCTACTACTTCCTATTCCCTGTATGAACAATAAAGACTGTTTGCTCCTGCTTCAAAGGAGAAGAGTCAACTAGAGTTGTGGGTGTGGGCCAGGTCCCCTACATAGCATAAAAATTCTGAGAGTCAGGGACAACATCAAGAAATCAATCCCAGGGCAGGGGATTCCCAAGCCTGCCCATCCTCCTCCAATCCATGCACATTTTTCCCAACCCACAGTGCCAGGGTGTCCAGAACTGGAGTAATCTATTCCCAACATACCTGGAGCTTGTATTTGGGTAGCCTCTCTATTGGGAATATAACATCAGGAGAGACTACAATCCAACTCAACCTTGCTGTTCCAGGTCTTCCAGTGGCAAGATGGCCACAGAGAGTTTGCAAGAGGGATCTGGCTTTCTTCTACAGAGGAATGCCAAGGTATCCAGTCCAGATGAAAGGACTGTGGAGGGAACTAAGAAATAAAAACCAGGCCCCGAATCTGCTGCTCACTTAGCACCAAATCTTTCTGGGGCACCCGGCTACCCTGGTACCTGGCAGATATCACTCACTGTCCACACTTTCTAATATTCCAACATAAGGTGACCTACCCTGGGTCCCTAATTGTGGTGGTCACCTTTTAAGTTAGGCTCATTCCTTAGGTTAAACTTCACCAGGGAGCTGGCATGGTGGCTCACTTGGTTAATCCTCCGACTTGCAACACTGGCATCCCATATGGGCGCCGGTTTCTAGTCCCGGTTGCTTCTCTTCCAGTCCAGCTCTCTGCTGTGGCCCAGGAAGGCAATGGAGAATGGCCCAGGTGCTTGGGTTCCTGCACCCACGTGGGACATCAGGAGGAAGCACCTGGCTCCTTGCTTCGGATCGGTGCAGCACACCAGCTGTAGCGGCCATTTGGGGGGTGAACCAACGGAAGGAAGACCTTTCTCTCTGTCTCTCTCTATGTCTAACTCTACTTGTCAAATGAAAAAAAAAAAAGCTCACCATTTCTTGGTGGTCATGGTGGGGAGACTGGCTAGCAAGTCACTTTACCAATTTTGGCTTTTCTTTTGCCAAGTGTAAAATGGAAGGATGCTGAGTCCGTTGTAACTATTATGTATGAGACAGTTTTTACAGTGATTCAGATCTCTTCTTCCCACTGATGCCTTCTGTCCTACAGGAGCCCCCTCCTATTTGGTGAGGGAGCAGTAAGGGGCTTATTTGATTGTGGTCAAGCTCATGTCCTCTATGTCCTGGGGAGAGGATCCAGAGTAACAACAGAACTGAGGTATTGCTATTCATGTGCACAGATTACTATATAGTATTACTCTATGCCAGTCATGAGGGAAACAAGAAAGGGAATTAGATGCTAGACCATTCCTGCAAGAGCAGGAAAAGTAATCCCCAATCCTTGAGAAATTTACAATTGCTGTTTATAGGTTCTGCTTCAGAGTTTTAAAGCAAAGAATTTGAGTTGGGGTAAAAATACATTTTTCTATTTGATCCCAATTCCATACATTCTTTGATTTACAATCCTATTTTGAATTTATCATGACTCTCATATTTGTTATTCCTCATTTCACCCTGTCACTGGTCTCTGTGCATCCAATGTTGAGAAATTTCCAGAATTATAAAGGACAACATGGCTTATCTTCCTCTATTTTTTCCCCAAATGTATCTAGAAACTTGATGTCCCAGACTCTAATTCTCTCTCAGGTTTCTGTTTCCCTCCTACAGATTTTCTCCACTAGATAAGTTTGGCCCCGCTATTCAGGCACTGTGCCTCATTTTTGTTTTGAGAAGGAAACTATTGGATGATAATTGGGAAAATAATTTATAAATAATCAACAGATAATGGACATCTTTCTTTTAAACAAAATATTTATCATCTGAGTAAATTATGCAAATAGAAATTACTTATAACATGGAAATTCATAGAAAGCAGGAATATTACTGTATTATTTTTATGTAACAAGCAAAAATAGATCAGTTAATGTAGAAAACAGACTATGAAATCACACGGGAACAATCAATGTGGAATAATGTCCTTTCTTCACTTGGAAGATATTCTTTCAACAGTAGTGAAGGTCAGCCCCATAAGAAGAGAGTAAGAGTATGTTACACCCTGAGAATACATATCCTGAAACTCCCTTGTTATACACCTAATCATATTACCAAACATCTGTGCCATCTTTTATTTGAGCTTTCAAAACTCTTCTGCAAGTTAACATAATCATCATCACTTGTTGTATATAGGAATTTCAAACATATCAATTAGATTTTAAAAGTGAAAATTATATTTGAGGCCTTCTCAAGATGGCGGAATAGGAAGGGAGCACACTGATAGTCCGGGGAGAGACAGTTTGATAAAAGTGGAGATACTGCAGGTTCAAGGAAAAGTAGGTTAGGAAACAGCAGAAGAAACTCTTCCAGAACCCATGATTCACAGTGGACCTGCG
The DNA here is from genome assembly GCF_051225735.1 of Oryctolagus cuniculus. Classification (NCBI taxonomy): domain Eukaryota; kingdom Metazoa; phylum Chordata; class Mammalia; order Lagomorpha; family Leporidae; genus Oryctolagus; species Oryctolagus cuniculus. Next base: position 46,594,760 of record NC_142885.1, on the reverse strand, counting down.
TGGAGAGCGTGGGAGCCCACAGTTCGGGACACCAGTGGCAGACTCAACACACCAGCGCTGGAACGTGAGGTGAGCCGAACCTCAATAGCCCGAGACACTGGCAGGCAAGCAGAGAGAGGAGACTAGAGGGAACAACCCCCGGGGGGGAAAAGTTCACCAGGCTAACTGGAAGAGAGAGAGAGAGAGAGAGAGAGAGAGAGAAGGTGACTGGTACAGACACGGGTTTCTCTCTCTCCGCTCACCTCTCAAGGGCGAGCAAGACAAAGAGCAGCCGCCATCTTGGAAATACATCATAAGCAGAGCGAACTCAGGTCTGCACCGGCCCTGAGCCTAGCAGAAAAACCTGACTCTGGGCGGGGCGAATTAACAGGAGATTAGGACCTAGTAAATTTGTGGTGCTACTGAACTGAGACTGTGAAAAAAGAGACGGTGGGGGAGAGAACTCACGGAATTCACGTGAGTGCTCTCCAGAAACGCTACAATTCCGTAACTTTGGCAACCGAGTGGGAGACTGAAGGAGAATTTGAGCCCACTCTGAGGGCCGAACAGATTCCCTGTGTGGTCCTTGGGAAAGAGCTTCTGATCTCTGGCTCCTGTGGGTATATCATTTGCCTGCTAACTACCTCCAACTTCATTCAGCTGTGCGGAATTACTTCCCTTTTGAATCAAAAAAAGAAAGAAAGAGAGAGAGAGCTACCACCCCTAACCTGGGTGTGTCACCTTTGGCACACCAAACAGAGCTCTCAGGCCACACCCATCTCAAGCCTCTAAGGCTCCATCAAAAACAGACAGCCCACTTAATCTAGAGTCATAGTATAACAAGAAAAAGCACCACAGTGAAGAAACCAAATATCTCCAATATGACAAATAACAAATGCAAAAACCGAGGTAATAAAAACAAGGAAGTCACCATGACGCCCCCAAATGAAAAAGACACCCCAATTCAAGATTATGAAGATGATGACATAGAAGAAATGCAAGAAGCAGATCTCAAAAAATTGATAAGAACATTAAGAAGTTCTCAAAAACAAATTCTTGAACTACAGAAATCCTTAATGGACAAGATAGAAAATCTCTCTCGTGAAAATGAAATATTAAGGAAGAATCAAAATGAAATGAAACAACTAGTACAACAGGAAACTGTGATAGTGACTGAAGTGAAGAATTCAATAGATCAAAAGAAAAACACAATAGAGAGCCTTACAAACAGAATGGGTGAAGCAGAAGAGAGAATATCGGACTTAGAAGACAGAGAACAGGAAAGGATACAGTCAGACCAAAGAAAAGAAGAGGAAATTAGAAATCTAAAACATATTGTCAGGAATCTTCAGGATACTATTAAAAAACCCAACATTCGGGTTCTAGGAGTTCCTGAAGGCATGGAGAGGGAGAAAGGATTAGAAGGCCTTTTTAGTGAGATATTAGCAGAAAATTTTCCAGGTTTGGAGAAGGACAGAGAAATCCTAGTACAGGAAGCTCACAGAACCCCTAATAAACACGACCAAAAAGAGATCCTCACCACGACATGTTGTAATTAAACTCTCCACAGTGAAACATAAAGAAAAGATCCTAAAATGTGCAAGAGAGAAACGTCAGATTACTCTCAGAGGATCTCCAATCAGACTCACAGCTGACTTCTCATCAGAAACCCTACAAGCTAGGAGGGAATGGCGAGATATAGCCCAGGTACTAAGAGAGAAAAACTGCCAGCCCAGAATATTATATCCTGCAAAGCTATCATTTGTGAATGAAGGTGAAATAAAGACCTTTCATAGCAAACAGAAATTGAAAGAATTTGTTGCCACTCGTCCAGCCCTGCAAAAGATGCTTAAAGATGTGTTACACACAGAAACACAGAAACACGGTCATCAATATGAAAGAAGGTAAAGGAAGGAAACCAAGGAAGGAAAGCTCACAGCAAAAGATCACAGGGAATTCAAAGCATATATTAGAATTTATCTTTGGCAAATGGCAGGGCAAAGTTACCACTTATCATTAGTCACATTGAACGTGAATGGCCTGAACTGTCCAAAGACACAGATTGGCTGATTGGGTTAAGGAACAAAACCCATCTATTTGCTGCTTACAAGAAACACATCTTTCCAACAAAGCAACAAAGATCCATACAGACTGAAAGTGAAGGGCTGGAAAAAGATATACCATGCCAACAGAAATGAAAAAGAGCGGGCGTAGCCATCTTAATATCGGACACCATAAACTTTACCACAAAAACTGTTAAGAGAGACAAAGAGGGGCACTATATAATGATTAAGGGATCAATACAACAAGAAGATATAACAATTATCAATGTATATGCACCTAACTACAGGGCACCAGTTTATCTATAAGATTTATTAAGGGACTTAAAGGGAGACTTAGACCCCAATACAGTAGTACTGGGGGACTTCAATACTCCACTCTCAGAAATAGACAGATCAGCCGGACAGAAGATCAACAAGGATACAGTAGATTTAAACGACACTATAGCCCAAATGGATCTAACAGATATATACAGAACTTTCAATCCTACAGCTAAAGATTTTACATTCTTCTCAGCAGTACATGGAACCTTCTCTAGGATTGACCACATACTAGGCCATAAAGCAAGTCTCAGCAAATTCAAAAGAATTAGAATCATACCATGCAGCTTCTCAGACCATAAAGGAATGAAGTTGGAAATTAGCAACTCAGGAATCCCTAGAGCATACACAAACACATGGAGATTGAACAACATGCTCCTGAATGAACAATGGGTCATAGAAGAAATCAAAAGAGAAATCAAAAACTTTCTGGAAGTAAATGAGGATAACAGCACAACATACCAAAACTTATGGGACGCAGCAAAAACAGTGTTAAGAGGAAAGTTTATATCAATAGGTGCCTACATCAAGAAATTGGAAAGGCACCAAATAGATGAGCTTTCAATTCACCTCAAGGATCTAGAAAACCTACAGCAAACCAGACCCAAATCTAGTAGGAGAAGAGAAATAAGTAAAATCAGAGAAGAAATCAACAGGATTCTATCAAGAAAAACATTCCAAAAAATCAGCCAAACGAGGAGCTGGTTTTTTGAAAAAATAAACAAAATTGACACCCCATTGGCCCAACTAACTAAAAAAAGAAGAGAAAAGACCCAAATCAATAAAATCAGAGATGAAAAAGGAAACGTAACAACAGACACCACAGAAATAAAAAGAATCATCAGAAATTACTACAAGGACTTGTATGCCAGCAAACAGGGAAACCTATCAGAAATGGATAGATTCCTGGACACATGCAACCTACCTAAATTGAACCAGGAAGACATCGAAAACCTAAACAGACCCATAACTGAAACAGAAATTGAAACAGTAATAAAGGCCCTCCCAACAAAGAAAAGCCCAGGACCAGATGGATTCACTGCTGAATTCTACCAGACATTTAAAGAAGAACTGACTCCAATTCTTCTCAAACTATTCAGAACAATCAAAAAAGAGGGAGTCCTCCCAAATTCTTTCTATGAAGCCAGCATCACCTTAATTCCTAAGCCGGAAAAAGATGCAGCTTTGAAAGAGAATTACAGACCAATATCCCTGATGAACATAGATGCAAAAATCCTCAATAAAATTCTGGCCAATAGAATGCAACAACACATCAGAAAGATCACCCACCCAGACCAAGTGAGATTTATCACTGGTATGCAGGGATGGTTGAATGTGCGCAAAACAATCAATGTGATACACCACATTAACAGACTGCAGAAGAAAAACCATATGATTCTCTCAATAGATGCCGAGAAAGCATTTGATAAAATACAACACCCGTTCATGATGAAAACTCTAAGCAAACTGGGTTTGGAAGGAACATTCTTCAATACAATCAAAGCAATCTATGAAAAACCCACAGCCAACATCCTATTGAATGGGGAAAAGTTGGAAGCATTTCCACTGAGATCTGGTACCAGACAGGGATGTCCACTCTCACCACTGCTATTCAATATAGTTCTGGAGGTTCTAGCCAGAGCTATTAGGCAAGAAAAAGAAATTAAAGGGATACAAATTGGGAAGGAAGAACTCAAACTATCCCTCTTTGCAGATGACATGATTCTTTATTTAGGGGACCCAAAGAACTCTACTAAGAGACTATTGGAACTCATAGAAGATTTTGGCAAAGTAGCAGGGTATAAAATCAATGCACAAAAATCAACAGCCGGCGGAGCCAAGATGGCAGAATAGTGAGGGCGCGCACCGATAGTCCGGGAAAATTTAGTTTAATAAAAGGGGAGTTACGGTAGCCGCAGAAAATAGAACCAAAAAATTGCAGGGGAAACCCTTCTGGATGGAGCAGGCGTGAATCGGAGGACCTGCTGGGAGAACAAGGTCGCCCACCTCGCGGAAGCCAAGTCGCAGGACCCAGCCGCAGAAGCCCCAGGGTCTACGCGACAGTGCTCCAAGGGGAGTGCATGCCACACAGACAACAGCGGGGAGACTTGGGACGCTCAGGGCTCCGAGTCCACACATCAGCGCTGGAAGGGGAGGTGAGCTCAATAACCCAAGACATTGGTGGGGAAACGGGGGTCAGAATCTAGAGGGGGGCCGGAAAGTGCAGCAAACTCACTACCGGAAAGAAGGAAAAAAAAGCTTCGGGGTTTCTCTTCGCCCTAACCTTGCAAAGGTTACAAGGCGGCAAGGCTTGAAGAATTCCCAAGAGACAAAGAGCAGGCCTCCTCTTTGGATTTACATATCAATGGGGGAGAGTTAAGGAACTGAGTCACTACAATTCAGTAGCCTAGGCAACCCAGTGGGAGTCCAGAGGAGCCAAAGACTGGAAGCTAAATACCATCAATGCTGCACAGCCCTGCCCTGCGGTGTTACTTACCCCCTGAATAAATAAAATAAATAAATAAATAAAAAGAGAGAGATTTACCACGCAGAACCTAAGGGTGTCACCTTTGCACACCCTTAACCAGGAAGAACCAGGCAGAGCTCTCAGGCCGCACCCATCTCAAGCCTCCAAGGCTCCTCCAACAGCAGGCAGTCCACTTAACAGGGACACAGTATAAAAAAAAGAAAAAAAAACGCACAGTGACGCAAGAAGAATTAACTATGCCGAGTAACAAACACAGAAATAGAGGGAGCAAGATCAACGATGACACTATGATGCCTCCAAATAAGCAAAACACCCCAAGCCAAGAGTATGAAGATGATGAGATAGAAGAAATGCAAGATACGGATTTCAAAAAATTTATGATAAGAACATTTAGAAGTTCTCAAAAGCAAATCCTTGAACTACAGAAATCCTTAATGGACAAGATTGAAAATCTCTCTCGTGAAAATGAAATTTTAAGGAAGAGTCAAAATGAAACTCAGAAACTAGTAGAACAGGAAAGTGTGATAGTCAAGAGAAATCAAAATGAAATGAAGAGCTCAATAGATCAAATGACAAACACATTAGAAAGCCTTAAAAACAGAATGGGTGAAGCAGAAGAGAGAATATCAGACTTAGAAGATAGAGCACAGGAAAACATACAGTCAAACCAAAGAAAAGAAGAGGAAATTAGAAACCTAAAAAATATTGTTGGGAATCTACAGGATACTATTAAAAAAACCAACATTCGAGTTCTAGGAGTTCCTGAAGGCATGGAGAGAGAGAAAGGATTGGAAGGCCTTTTTAGTGAGATACTAGCAGAGAACTTTCCAGGTTTGGAGAAGGACAGAGATATCCTAGTACAGGAAGCTCATAGAACCCCCAATAAACATGACCAAAAGAGATCCTCACCACGACACGTGGTAATTAAACTTACCACAGTGAAACATAAAGAAAAGATCCTAAAAGGTGCAAGAGAGAAACGTCAGATTACTCTCAGAGGATCTCCAATCAGACTCACAGCTGACTTCTCATCAGAAACCCTACAAGCTAGGAGGGAATGGTGAGACATAGCACAGGTGCTAAGAGAGAAAAATTGCCAGCCCAGAATATTATATCCTGCCAAGCTCTCATTTGTGAATGAAGGTGAAATAAAGACCTTTCATACCAAACAGAAATTGAAAGACTTTGTGGCCACTCGTCCGGCCCTGCAAAAGATACTTAAAGATGTGCTACACTCAGAAACACAGAAACATGGCCATCAATATGAAAGAAGGGAAAGGAAGAACACCTACCAGTAAAAGAGCATGGGAAGCTCAAAGCATATACTAGAAAATATTTCCGGGAAAATGGCAGGGCAAAGTCACTACGTATCAATAGTCACATTGAACATTAATGGTCTGAATTCTTCAGTTAAAAGACACCATTTGGCTGACTGGCTTACAGAACACAACCCAACTATTTGTTGCCTACAAGAAACACATCTCTCCAACAAAGAGGCATGCAGACTGAAAGTGAAAGGTTGGAAAAAGATATTCCATGCCAACAGAAACCAAAAAAAGCAGGTGTAGCCATATTAATATCAGACAAAATAAACTTTAATATAAAAACTGTTAAGAGAGACAAAGAGGGACACTATATAATGATTAAGGGTTCAATTCAACAGGAAGATGTAACTATTATAAATGTATATCACCTAATTACAGGGCACCAGTCTATTTAAAAGATACGTTAAGGGACTTAAAGGGAGATTTAGATTCCAATACAATAGTACTGGGGGACTTCAATACTCCACTCTCAGAAATAGACAGATCATCCGGACAGAAGATCAACAAGGAAACAGCAGATTTAATTGACACTATTGCCCAAATGGATCTAACAGATATCTACAGAACTTTCAACCCTACATCTACAGACTTCACATTCTTCTCAGCAGCGCATGGAACCTTCTCTAGGATTGATCACATACTAGGCCATAAAGCAAGTCTCAGCAAATTTAAAAGAATTAGAATCATACCATGCAGCTTCTCAGACCACAGCGGGATGAAGCTGGAAATTAGCAACTCAGGAAACCCCAGAAAGTATGCAAACACATGGAGACTGAACAACATGCTCCTGAATGAACACTGGGTCATTCAAGAAATCAAAAGAGAAATCAAAAACTTTCTGGAAGTAAATGAAGACAACAACACAACATATCAAAACTTATGGGATACAGCAAAAGCAGTATTGAGAGGCAAATTTATAGCAATAGGTGCCTATATCAAGAAATTGGAAAGGTACCAAATAAATGAGCTTTCAGCGCACCTCAAGGACCTAGAAAAACTGCAGCAAACCAAACCCAAATCTAGTAGGAGAAGAGAAATAAGTAAAATCAGAGAAGAAATTAACAGGATTGAATCCAAAAAAACATTACAAAAAATCAGCCAAGCGAGAAGCTGGTTTTTTGAAAAAATAAACAAAATTGACACCCCATTGGCCCAACTAACTGAAAAAAGAAGAGAAAAGACCCAAATCAATAAAATCAGAGATGAAAAAGGAAACGTAACAACAGACACCACAGAAATAAAAAGAATCATCAGAAATTACTACAAGGACCTGTATGCCAGCAAACAGGAAAACCTATCAGAAATGGATAGATTCCTGGACACATGCAATCTACCTAAATTGAACCAGGAAGACATCAAAAACCTAAACAGACCCATAACTGAAACAGAAATTGAAACAGTAATAAAGGCCCTCCCAACAAAGAAAAGCCCAGGACCAGATGGATTCACTGCTGAATTCTACCAGACATTTAAAGAAGAACTGACTCCAATTCTTCTCAAACTATTCAGAACAATCGAAGAAGAGGGAATCCTCCCAAATTCTTTCTATGAAGCCAGCATCACCTTAATCCCTAAGCCAGAGAAAGATGCAGCACTGAAAGAAAATTACAGACCAATATCCCTGATGAACATAGATGCAAAAATCCTCAATAAAATTCTGGCCAATAGAATACAACAACACATCAGGAAAATCATCCACCCAGACCAAGTGGGATTCATCCCTGGTATGCAGGGATGGTTCAACATTCGCAAATCAATCAATGTGATTCACCACATTAACAGACTGCAGAAGAAAAACCATATGGTTATCTCAATCGATGCAGAGAAAGCATTTGATAAAATTCAACACCCTTTCATGATGAAAACTCTAAGCAAATTGGGTATAGAAGGAACATTCCTCAATATAATCAAAGCAATTTATAAAAAACCCACAGCCAGCATCCTATTCAATGGGGAAAAGTTGGAAGCATTTCCACTGAAATCTGGCACCAGGCAGGGATGCCCACTCTCACCACTGCTATTTAACATAGTTCTGTAAGTTTTAGCCAGAGCCATCAGACAAGAAAAAGAAATCAAAGGAATACAAATCAAGAAGGAAGAAGTCAAACTATCCCTCTTTGCAGACGATATGATTCTGTACTTTGAGGATCCAAAGAACTCTACTAAGAGACTATTGGAACTCATAGAGGAGTTTGGCAAAGTGGCAGGATATAAAATCAATGCACAAAAATCAACAGCCTTTGTATACACAAGTAATGCCATGACTGAGAAAGAACTGCTAAGATCAATCCCATTCACAATAGCTACAAAAACAATCAAATACCTTGGAATAAACTTAACCAAGGACGTTAAAGATCTCTACGATGAAAATTACAAAACCTTAAAGAAAGAAATAGAAGAGGATACCAAAAAATGGAAAAATCTTCCATGCTCATGGATTGGAAGAATCAACATCATCAAAATGTCCATTCTCCCAAAAGCAATTTATAGATTCAATGCAATCCCAATCAAGATACCAAAGACATTCTTCGCAGATCTAGAAAAAATGATGCTGAAATTCATATGGAGGCACAAGAGACCTCGAATAGCTAAAGCAATCTTGTACAACAAAAACAAAGCTGGAGGCATCACAATACCAGACTTCAGGACATACTACAGGGCAGTTGTAATCAAAACAGCATGGTACTGGTACAGAAACAGATGGCTACACCAATGGAACAGAATTGAAACACCAGAAATCAATCCAAACATCTACAGCCAACTTATATTTGATCAAGGATCTAAAACTAATTCCTGGAGCAAGGACAGTCTATTCAATAAATGGTGCTGGGAAAACTGGATTTCCACGTGCAGAATCATGAAGCAAGACCCCTACCTTACACCTTACACAAAAATCCACTCAACGTGGATTAAAGACCTAAATCTACGTCCTGACACCATTAAGTTATTAGAGAACATTGGAGAAATCCTTCAAGATATTGGCACAGGCAAAGAATTTCTGGAAAAGACCTGGGAGGCACAGACAGTCAAAGCCAAAATCAACTACTGGGATTGCATCAAATTGATAAGTTTCTGTACAGTAAAAGAAACAGTCAGGAGAGTGAAGAGACAACCAACAGAATGGGAAAAAATATTTGCAAACTATGCAACAGATAAAGGGTTAATAGCCAGAATCTACAAAGAGATCAAGAAACTCCACAAAAACAAAACCAACAACCCAATTAAGAGATGGGCCAAGGACTTCAATAGACATTTTTCAAAAGAGGAAATCCAAATGGCCAACAGGCACATGAAAAAATGTTCAAGGTCACTAGCAATCAGGGAAATGCAAATCAAAACCACAATGAGGTTTCACCTCACCCCGGTTAGAATGGCTCACATACAGAAATCTACCAACAACAGATGCTGGCGAGGATGTGGGGAAAAAGGGACACTAACCCACTGTTGGTGGGAATGCAAACTGGTCAAGCCACTATGGAAGTCAGTCTGGAGATTCCTCAGAAACCTGAATATAACCCTACCGTTCGACCCAGCCATCCCACTCCTTGGAATTTACCCAAAGGAGATTAAATTGATAAACAAAAAAGCGGTCTGCACCCTAATGTTTATTGCAGCACAATTCACAATAGCCAAGACCTGGAACCAACCTAAATGCCCATCAATGGTAGACTGGATAAAGAAATTATGGGATATGTATTCTTTAGAATACTATACCGCAGTAAGAAACAACGAAATCCAGTCATTTGCAACAAAATGGAGGAATCTGGAACACATCATGCTGAGTGAAGTAAGCCAGTCCCAAAGGGACAAGTACCATATGTTCTCCCTGATCGGTGACAACTGACTGAACACCAAAAAGGAAACCTCCTGAAGTGAAATGGACGCTATGAGAAATGGTGACTTGATCAGCATAGCCCTGACTGCTAATGGAAAACTTAATACATTATCCCTCATAGTATTTTTTTTTGTCTGTTCTACTTAATATGACTGGTTTAATTCTGTAATTATCACACAGTTATTCTTAAGTGTTGAAAATTAACTGAAATGTGATCCCTGTTAAACATAAGAGTGGGAATAAGAGAGGGAAGAGATGTATAATTTGGGGCATGCTCAGGCTGATTTGCCCCAAATGGTAGAGTTGGAAACATACCAGGGGATTCCAATTCAATCCCATCAAGGTGGCATGTACCAATGCCATCTCACTAGTCCAAGTGATCAATTTCAGTTCACAATTGATCATAATGAAAGGACTAAGAGTCAAAGGGAGCACATAAACAAGTCTAGTATCTGCTAACACTAACCGATAGAATAAATAAAGGGGAGAGTGATCCAACATGGGAAGTGAGATACTCAGCAGACTCATAGAATGGCAGATGTCCTTAATAGCACTCTGGCCTCAGAATCAGCCCTAAAGGCACTTGGATCTGGCTGAAAAGCCCATGAGAGTATTTCAGGCATGGAAAGTCAAGGCACTCTGGCAAAAAGATCTCTGTGAGTGAGATCCCAGTGGAAAGAACAGGTCTTCAAAGAGGGAGGTGCCTTTCTCTGAAGGGAGGAGAGAACCTCCACTTTGACTATGACCTTGTCTAAACAAGATAAGAGTCGGAGAACTCAAGGGGCTTCCATAGCCTTGGAAACTCATGACTGGTGCATAGGGAGATTATTGATGCCATAAACAGGAGTGTCTATTTGTAAAGTCAAAAACAGGAGTCACTGTGCACTTACTCCTCATGTAGGATCTCTGTCCTTAATGTGCTGTACACTGAGGCTTAATGCTATAACGAGTACTCAAACAGTATATTTCACTTTGTGTTTCTATGGGGGTGCAAACGATTGAAATCTTTACTTAATGTACACTAAACTGATCTTCTGTAAAAAAAAAAAAAAAGAAATTATCAATTCCCAACTTGACTCTCACTGGGATTAAACATGACAATAGGTCTGATCTGATTTCATCATCATTTAAAAAAAATCATCTATTATTTTTCACTTTATGTTTCTGTGTGGGAACAAACTGTTGAAATCCTTACTTAAGGTATACTAAGCTGATCTTCTGTATATTAAGATAATCGAAAATGAATTTTGATGTGAATGGAAGGGGAGAGGGAGTGGGAAAGGGGAGGGTTGTGGGTGGGAGGGACGGTATGAGGGGGAAAGCCATTGTAACCCATGAGTTGTACTTTGGAAATTTATATTCATTAAATAAAAGATAAAAAAAAGAGAAAGTGCATTGGGATCTTGAGATAATAGTTTTTATAGGAGAGAAAGTTTATTATTATTTGGAACTTCCAGAGTGGTTTCCTTTTTGCATATTTATGGTATTAATATAATCTTAATAGAAAACTTAATGTGCAAGTTGCTGAGCACATTGCCCAATGAAATAAAATAAATTATACAACTACTGAAAAAAATCAACACCCTTTGTATACACAGACAATGCCATGGCTGAGGAAGAACTTCTAAGATCAATCCCATTCACAATAGCTACAAAAACAATCAAATACCTTGGAATAAACTTAACCAAGGACGTTAAAGATCTCTACGATCAAATTTACAAAACCTTAAAGAAAGAAATAGAAGAGGATACCAAGAAATGGAAAAGTCTTCCATGCTCATGGATTGGAAGAATCAATATCATCAAAATGTCCATTCTCCCAAAAGCAATTTATAGATTCAATGCAATACCAATCAAGATACCGAAGACCTTCTTCTCAGGTCTGGAAACAATGGTGCTGAAATTTATATGGAGACACAAGAGACCTCGAATAGCTAAAGCAATCTTGTACAACAAAAACAAAGCTGGAGGCATCACAATACCAGATTTCAGGACATACTACAGGGCAGTGGTAAAACAGCATGGTACTGGTACAGAAACAGATGGATAGACCAATGGAACAGAATTGAAACACCAGAAATCAACCCAAACATCTACAGCCAACTTATATTTGATCAAGGATCTAAAACCAATCCCTGGAGTAAGGACAGTCTATTCAATAAATGGTGCTGGGAAAACTGGATTTCCATGTGGAGAAGCATGAAGCAAGACCCCTACCTTACACCTTACACAAAAATCCATTCAACATGGATTAAAGACCTAAATCTACGACCTGACACCATCAAGTTACTAGAGAACATTGGAGAAACCCTTCAAGATATTGGCACAGGCAAAGAGTTTCTGGAAAAGACCCAGGAGGCACAGGCAGTCAAAGCCAAAATCAACTACTGGGATTGCATCAAATTGAGAAGTTTCTGTACAGCAAAAGAAACAGTCAGGAGAGTGAAGAGACAACCAACAGAATGGGAAAAAATATTTGCAACTATGCAACAGATAAAGGGTTAATAGCCAGAATCTACAAAGAGATCAAGAAACTCCACAACATCAAAACCAACAACCCACTTAAGAGATGGGCCAAGGACCTCAATAGACATTTTTCAAAAGAGGAAATCCAAAGGGCCAACAGGCACATGAAAAAATGTTCAAGGTCGCTAGCAATCAGGGAAATGCAAATCAAAACCACAATGAGGTTTCACCTCACCCCGGTGAGAATGGCTCACATACAGAAATCTACCAACAACAGATGCTGGTGAGGATGTGGGGAAAAAGGGACACTAACCCACTGTTGGTGGGAATGCAAACTGGTCAAGCCACTATGGAAGTCAGTCTGGAGATTCCTCAGAAACCTGAATATAACCCTACCGTTCGACCCAGCCATCCCACTCCTTGGAATTTACCCAAAGGAATTTAAATTGGCAAACAAAAAAGCGGTCTGCACCCTAATGTTTATTGCAGCTCAATTCACAATAACCAAGACCTGGAACCAACCTAAATGCCCATCAACAGTAGACTGGAAAAAAAATTATGGGATATGTATTCTTTAGAATACTATACCGCAGTAAGAAACAATGAAATCCAGTCATTTGCAACAAAATGGAGGAATCTGGAACACATCATGCTGAGTGAAGTAAGCCAGTCCCAAAGGGACAAATATCATATGTTCTCCCTGATTGGTGACAACTGACTGAACACCAAAAAGGAAACCTGTTGAAATGAAAAGGACACTTTGTGAAACGGTGACTTGGTCAGGATAGCCCTGACTGTTAATGAACAACTTAATACATTATCCCTCTTAGTAGTTTTTTTTCTGTTCTACTTAATATGACTGGTTTAATTCTGTACTTAATACACAGTTATTCTTAAGTGTTGAAATTTAACTGAAATGTGATCCCTGTTAAACATAAGAGTGGGAATAAGAGAGGGAAGAAATGTATAATTTGGGACATGCACAAGCTGACTTGCCCCAAATGGTAAAGTTAGAAACATACCAGGGGATTCCAATTCAATCCCATCAAGGTGGCATGTACCAATGCCATCTCACTAGTCCAAGTGATCAATTTCAGTTCACAATTGATCATAATGAAAGGACTAAGAGTCAAAGGGAGCACATAAACAAGTCTAGTATCTGCTAACACTAACCGATAGAATAAATAAAGGGGAGAATTATCCAACATGGGAAGTGAGATACTCAGCAGACTCATAGAATGGCAGATGTCCTAAATAGCACTCTGGCCTCAGAATCAGCCCTAAAGGCATTTGGATGTGGCTGAAAAGCCCATGAGAGTATTTCAGACATGGAAAGCCAAGACACTCTGGCAAAGATCTCTGTGAGTGAGATCCCAGTGGAAAGAACAGGTCTTCAAAGAAGGAGGTACCTTTCTCTGAAGGGAGGAGAGAACCTCCACTTTGACTATGACCTTGTCTAAACAAGATAAGAGTCGGAGAACTCAGAGGGCTTCCATAGCCTTGGAAACTCATGACTGGTGCATAGGGAGATTACTGATGCCATAAACAGGAGTGTCAATTTGTAAAGTCAACAACAGGAGTCACTGTGCACTTACTCCTCATGTAGGATCTCTGTCCTTAATGTGCTGTACATTGAGACTTAATGCTATAACAAGTACTCAAACAGTATATTTCACTTTGTGTTTCTATGGGGGTGCAAACTGTTGAAATCTTTACTTAATGTATACTAAACTGATCTTCTGTAAAAAAAAAAAAAAAAGAAGAAGAAATTATCAATTCCCTACTTGACTCTCACTGGGATTAAACATGACAATAGGTCTGATCTGATTTCATCATCATTTAAAAAATCATCTATTATTTTTCACTTTATGTTTCTGTGTGGGAGCAAACTGTTGAAATCTTTACTTAATGTATGCTAAACTGATCTTCTGTATATAAAGAGAATCGAAAATGTATCCTCATGTGAATGGAAGGGAGAGGGAGTGGGAAAGCGGAGGGTTGCGTGTGGGTAGGACATAATGGGGGGGGAAGCCATTGTAATCCATAAGCTGTACTTTGGAAATTTATATTCAGTAAATAAAAGTTTAAAAAAATGCAATTTAAAAAAAAGTGAAAATTATATTTGAGTACTTCCTAAACCAATCATAAGGATTTTAAACATTTCATAGTCAGTGCAGCTCTACTGTCATATTTCATAAGTGACAAAAACCTGAAGGACTGGTGTAGCTCTCATTCAGATGCACAGGTGTGCCATCTTCTGAGAAAGCTCTTCACTATACTTATCATGCTGACAAACCAAAATGGCTTCTGTAAAACTTCAAAGCATTCTCCTATTCTCACAAATCAATGCAACTGAAATGGGTGAATGCTAAATTCACTGACTTTAAGGATTTGAGCCAGAACTGACTTTGGAGGCATATTTCCATTATTTTGGTTTTAAAGATTTATTTATTTATTTATTTGAAAGGCACAGTTACAGAGAGGCAGAGAGAGACAGATATAGAGAGAAGATTTCCATCCACTGGTCATTCCCCAGGTGGATGCAATAGCCAATCTGAAGCCAGTAGCCAAGAGCTTTTTCTGGGTCTCCCATGGGGGTGCAGCGGCCCAAGCACTTGGGCCATCTTCCAGTGACTTATCAGGCCATAACAGAGAGCGGGATCAGAAGTGGAACAGCTGGGACTTGGATAGGCACCCATATGTGACGCTGGCACTACAGGCAGTGGCTTTACCAAATACACCACAGCACCAGCTCCTCCTTTTCTTAATGGCTGCAAAAAGTTGGGTAATAGAAATACAAAGGCATAGAGCTTGTGAGCAAGAATTATTCCCCTGTGGTCTTCTCCAGTTGAAGGAAGTCAAAACCTTGCAGATCAAAGTGGGAAACAAAGAACACCAATTCTCAGGCAATCCAATGTTGCATAAATAAGCTCTAAGAAATCGTACCACACAAGCTGAAGGACTCTGTAACGTCTGATGATCCTGGGTATACTTTCCTCCTCAATATCTAAATAACAAAATCTTGGTTCCTTGATATTTGATGCCAATAGATCCCCATTACGGCTGAACTGTGAACAAGAAAAGAAGCTGAGAAACTTATAGTAAATGTCTCAGGATAACTATCTGGAAGGAAATCAGAGGTTCCAGTTTTCCAGTTATGTTAGTTTCAGATATTTTGAATGTTAATAGAGAATTTTCATCTGGATGGTCTTTGGCACTAAGTGACTCCTCTTCTGTGCGGAGGCAGCAGAAGAAACCAGTCCTACTGATATCTTGATCTGGCCCTATAAAACTCATTGTGGATTTCTGAACTTCAAAACATGAAGTGAAAAAAACATGTGCTTTTTTAAATCCAGTAAGTTTGCAGAATTAGTAAGAGCAACCATTTTCCAAGAAAAATGGCTCAAGTCAGAATGTCAACACAGAGAACATCTAGATAGACTTTAGTTCCAAAGTCCTGTGTATGAGGCAGGTACACAGACAATCCCAGTATGTATCCTGATGACTAAGATTATGTTCCATGGGGAACAAATAAACCATTATGGTAGTCACTGTGCCATGGAACCTTAATGACTCTTTACCTCATTCCATATATGAGAATGGTTAGAATTTAGATCACATGACAGAAATTGGTCAAGGAAATAGAAACTACTTACCCCATGTAACAAGCACAATTCTGAAACACAGATATTTGATTAAACCAAGTGAACTCAGATATGATTTCCACATTTTTGATGAGTCTTTTTATTTGTTCACTGTGAGAAAGGCTATGTGAGGAAACTAAGAGTTAAAATACTTTTCTCTGTCTATATCTATCTATATCTATTCACTGTCTATATGTATTTATCATCATCATCATCATCATCATATGATGATCCTCATCATGACCATATATCTACACAAGCACATAGTTGCTTCCCAGTGAGTTCCAAAGCTCTTTGACCAGTTGGACAATGCCAATAATACTCCTCTCCCATGGTATTTTTCCGCCAAGGATAAATTTTAAGAATGTTAAATTATTAATCTCACACAAACATAAAGTGGCTATGCTTATTTATTTCACTTACTGGCTGGAACCAAACATATATTACCACTAATTGAATGGAAATTCCTAAAAGATAGACAAATATTTAATGCAGAATAATGAAAAAAAACAGGGAAAATATTGTTTTCTATTTTGAGAGATGGAAATCAATTGATCATGCATACATTAAACTTGTATGTCCTTTGAGAAGAATCATTTTGCCTTGCTAAAAATTGAAGAAAAAACTTATAGATTTTTAAAATAACTGCCAAACAATGAAATAATGGAAGAAAAAAATACAAGAACTTACTACAGTAGTTAATAACAAAATAGCAGAACAACAATGGACTCTCTCTCTCTTTCTTCTCTCTCTCTCTCTCTTTCGTTCTTTCTTTGTTTCAGTGTTGTGGCTGACCACTTTGTCTTTAGTTGATCTTGGCAGACTTGGCAGACTATGGATTACAGAGACACGTAGAAGAACTAATATCAGGGAAAGCATCACCTCTGATCATGAGTTGTTCAGATCAGCATGAGTGGTTTAAACCTACCAGCACTGGTACCATCCTGTGGATGTGGGTTGATAGGGAGGCAGCACTTCAGGTTCCAGGTAGATTTCATCTTATGATCAGTAGGGATATCAGCTCTATGACTACACCCTCCATGTTCTGGGGTCACAAGGATCCAGTTTGATGCAGAAGTGCCAGTTGGGGTCCCTTATCTAGAGGTCAGTGGGCTTGGCTTTCACGTTTATCAGTTTGGCAGAGGCAGATAGAACAAAACCCATTATTTGCCAGTTAAGCAGATAAGAGCTGTTTCTTGTCATGATAAATGGAAACCATTAGAATCTTTCAGAAGAATTACCAGGACTATTCAGATTCACCATGCCTTCAACCACAGCCTGAGCTGTTCCTGAAATACACATGATGTATCCCACGTATAGGAACGAGGGAGCTATATTATCCCTTCAGGAGAAACTGTGTGAACCATGTGTGGAAATGCTAAGTGAGATATTCCAGACAGTTCTTTTTTTAACTTTTATTTAATGAATATGAATTTCCAAAGTACAGCTTATGGAGTACAATGGCTTCCCCCCCACCCACAACCCTCCCCTCTCCCGCTCCCTCTCCTCATCCATTCACATCAAGATTCATTCTCAATTCCATTTACACACAGAAGATCAGTCTAGCATATACCAAGTAAAGATTTCAACAGTTTGCACCTACATAGAAACACAAAGTGAAAAACACTGTTTGAGTACTAGTCATAGCATTAAATCATATTGTACAGCACATTAAGGACAGAGACCCTACATGAGGAGCAAGTGCACAGCAACTCCTGTTGTTGACTTAACAAACTGACACTCCTGTTCATGGCATCACCAATCACCCTAGGCTCCTGTCAGGAGTCGCCAAGGCCATGGAAGCCCCCTGAGTTCACCGACTCCGATCATATCCAGGCAAGGTTGTAGTCAGAATGGAAGTTCTCTCCTCCCTTTAGAGAAAGGCACCTCCCTCCTTGATGACTTGTTCCCTCCACTGGGATCTCACTTGCGGAGATCTTTCATCTAGGTCATTTTTTTTTTTTGCCAGAGTGTCTTGGATTTTCATGCCTAAAATACTCTCATGGGCTTTTCAGCCAGATCCACATGCATTAAGGGCTGATTCTGAGGCCAGAGTGTTGTTCAGGACATCTGCCACTCCATGAGTCTGCTGTGCATCTCGCCTCCCATGTTGGGTCACTCCCTCCCTTTTTTATTCTATCAGTTAATATTTGAAGACACTAGTCTTGTTTATGTGATCCCCTTGGCTCTTAGTCCTATCATCATGATAAATTGTGAACAGAAATTTGATCACTTGGACTAGTGAGATGGCATTGGTACATGCCACCTTGATGGGATTGAATTGGAATTCCCTGGTATGATTCTAACTCTACCGTTTGGGCCAAGTCAGCTTGAGCATGTCCCAAATTTCACATCTCTTCCCTCTCTTATTCCCACTCTTATATTTACCAGCAATCACTTTTAAGTTAAGTTTCAACACTTAAGAATAACTGTGTATTGATTACAGTATTCAACCAAAAGTATTAAGTAGAACAAACAGAAAAAATACTAAGAGGGATAACATATTAATCTGTTCATCAACAGTCAGGGCAAGGGCTGATCAAGTAACCGTTTCTCATATTCATTACACTTTAACAGGTTTCCTTTTTGGTGCTCAGTTAGTTGTCACTGATCAGGGAGAACATATGATATTTGTCCCTTTGGGACTGGCTTAGTTCACTCAGCATGATGTTTTCCAGACTCCTCCATCTTGTTGCAAATGACTGGGTTTCATTGTTTTTGACTGCTGTATAGTATTCTATGGAGTACATGTCCCATAATTTTTTTATCCAGCCTACTGATGATGGGCATTTGGGTTGGTTCCAGGTCTTAGCTATTGTGAATTGAACTGCAATAAACATTAAGGTGCAGACAGCTTTTTTGTTTGCCAATGTAATTCCCTTTGGGTAAATTCCAAGGAGTGGGATGGCTAGGTTGAATGGTAGGGTTATATTCAGGTTTCTGAGGAATCTCCAGACTGACTTCCATAGTGGCTTAACCAGTTTGCATTCCCACCAACAGTGGGTTAGTGTCCCTTTTTCCCCACATCCTCTCCAGCATCTATTGTTGGTAGATTTCTGAATGTGAGCCATTCTAACCAGGGTGAGGTGAAACCTCATTGTGGTTTTGATTTGCATTTCCCTGATTGCTAGTGATCTTGAACATTTTTTTCATGTGTCTGTTGGCCCTTTGGATTTCCTCTTTTGAAAAATGTCTATTGAGGTCCTTGGCCCATCTCTTAAGTGGGTTGTTTGTTTTGATGTTGTGGAGTTTCTTGATCTCATTGTAGATTCTGGTTATCAACCCTTTATCAGTTGCATAGTCTGCAAATAGATTTTCCCATTCTGTTGGTTGCCTCTTCACTCTCCTGACTGTTTCTTTTGAAGTACAGAAACTTCTCAATTTGATGCAATCTCAAATGTTAATTTTGGCTTTGACTGCCTGTGCTTCCAGACAGTTCTAAGGGAAGATCATGCCCCAGATTTGATACCAACAAACCTAGACCTATGAAGAAATGTTAACCAATATTTCCAGGCCAAATTTGGTCAATTTTGACAATAATTAAAAAATGCAAAGCTCAGGAGTATGTCAACAGAGATCCTGAGCATAACAGAAGTCAGAGAATGACAGGTACAGTATCATGGTGATCTTACTCAGTCTCTATATCCTGAAGACAGAGCTCTAGGCTTAGGGTTAAGCAGAGATAGGGTGAGTTCTCATCACCGGCATAATAGGGGACCATTTTCCCCTGTGTTGATGCACATATGTTCCCCCTGGTCATGATACCCTTTATGACACATTCTTGTCTACAATGTGAGTCAAGGGTCCACACTTCACTATTGACTCTGTGGACATGAAACACTGCCTTATCCATTACTGGAGTTGGGGACATGAGTTTTCCCTTTTAAAAATTTACATAGAGTTGGGTTGAGTTCAATGTTATAAATCCAAGAAGTTCTACATATGAAGATACAGTCCACATTCTCTCACTCTAGAGTCAATGAGATCAGTTGTTTCTTATCCCAAAAACAGAGCAAGTAGCAAAATTGCAAACTTTGCTATTGTTAAAGAATTAATATCTAGAATCTATAAAGAAATTTAAAAAACTCAACAATACCAACAAGGAAACAATCCAATTAAGAAATGGGTGTATCACTTGTCCAGGCATTTTGCAAGAGAGGAAAAACAAATGGCCAATAGACACATGAAAAAAATGCTCAGGATCCTTAGCCATTGGGAAAGTGCAAATAAAAACCACAATGTGATTTCACCTCACTCCAGTTAGAATGGCTGTCATACAGAGATCAAAAACAACAAATGCTAGTGAGGATATGGGGAAAAGGTACCCTAATCCACAGTTGATGGTAATGTAAACTAATACAGCCACTGTGGAAGACAGTTCAGAGATACCTCAGAAAGCTAAAAATAGATGTATCATATGACCCAGCAATCCCACTCCTGAAATCAGCATATAAAACGGTTACTTGTATCCCAATGTTTACTGCAGCTATATTCACAATAGTTAAGATGTGAAATCAACCCAGATGTTCATCAACTGATGACTGGATAAAGAAATTTTATACATGCTCTCTGGAATACAACTCAGTGGTAATAAAAAATTAAATTCTCTCTTTGAAACAAAATGGATACAACTGTAAATCATTATACTTAGTGAAATAAGCCAGTTTTTTTGTTTTTCTTACTATTCCTTTGTATTTTACTTATCTTTTTTCTTTAATATTAATCATTGAACTATTTACTTAGCATAGAGTTAACCACATGTGTATAGAGTTAAATAAAAGCTGATCTTAGTAAAAAAAATAAGAGTAAGAATAAGAAAAGGAAGATAAAGGGGGTGAGAGTGTTGGTGGGAGGGTGGGCATGGTGGGAAGAATTACTGTGATCCTCAAGTTGTAATTGAAGGATGTATGAAGTTTGTAACTCTAAAGCAGTATAGTTCTGCATGCATTCCTATGGACTTACCTCTAAGTGTACAGTTGAAAAACTTCCCATGGGACTCCAAATCCCTTTAATCTGGGTGGTAAAAATAGCAACTTCAGTGTTATAGAGGTCATATAGATACTATTAAGTGGTAAAGTGATCATATAAATAGGATTAAATGTTTGGTAATAATAATAACAAACAATTATAAAGGAGTGAATTCTTCAACATGGGAAGCAGTCCATACAGCAGTCTTTCAGAATGGCAATCACCTTATGTAGTACTCTGACTTCAGAATCATCCCCTTAAGGCATTCTTGTCTGGCTGAAAAGTCCAAGAGAGCATTTCAGGTATGGAAAGTCAAGACACTGGCAAAAATGTTCCAAATGAAGGACTTATGTGAGAAAGACCCCCAGTAGAAAGAAGTGGCCATCAAAGAAGGATATACTTTTTTTTTTTTTTGCAGGGAGGAGAGAACTTCCACTTTGCTTATGGCTTTGTTGAGTTTGTGGATCCAAAAGGTTTCCATAGCCTAGGTAGCTGATGTCAAGAGTCTTGGGTTATCACCGACGTCAAATGTAAGAGTGTCATTTGTTAAATAACTGAGAGGCACTGTGCACTAACTTCCCATGCAGGAATTCTGTCCCCAAAGTGCTGTATCATGAGATTTAAAAGTAAAACTTGTTCTCAAAGATTTACTTCCTTTTAGTGTATTAGGTGGAGGATATCTTTATATCTCACAAGTTATAATTATGTCTGAATGCTAACAAAAGATGTATTATTCTTGGGTTCTTCTTTAGAGATAATTAATCTTTTAAAAGAAATGAAAGGAGGGAAAAGGAAAACAAAAAAGAAAGGGGGAAAAATAATCAAAAAGTGAAATTAGCTTAGAGATGCAGTGATTTGAACAGCACTTAACTGGACCTGTGTTATTAAAGGATAAAGGTTTATTCGGGGAATCCCAACAGAACAGAGGGAAGAGGCAAAGAAGGAAAAAGAGGGAGAAGGAGAGCATAATGGAGAGATCAAGAAAGAGAGTGATTGAGCGAGTGAGAGAGAGAGAGAGATCAAGAGACAGAGAGTGAGAGGGATAGAGTGCCATGTGTTCAGGAAAAGGTCCTCTTAAACCTTTGCTGGGGAGCAGGCAGGAAAGTAGGGGCAGCGAATCCCATTAGGGTGAGGGTGGAGCTGACACCAGAGGTTGGGCCATGGGTCACCTGGCTTCCAGCCATAGCAGTGGGGGCTAGAGCCTAGCATGGTGTCCAGGGTGTAGATCATGCCATAGATAGGACTGCAGCATTTTACTAACATTCACCCCCTTTTGTTTTTTATAAAGCAAGAGTTGTATGGGATTACATTGGCCTCAAAAGTCCAGGAGGGGTAGAGGGACAATAATCTGTCTTTAGAGCTACTTCCTACTGCCATGGGGCAATGAGGTACTCTCTGCTGGCATGGGGTGATATCTCAAGCCACTGTCTCCTGGGTGGGGAGCCAATATATATCCCTGTAGAAGCATTTGGTTGACTGCCTGGCTGGTGAAGGCCTTGGTTTCTTCCATTATCAACTCTTGTAAACAGTTAAACAGATGCAGAAGTATAAAAGACATGGTGAGAATAGCAACCAATGATCGTAGTAGTGGCATTAACCAACAATGAGATTTCAAAGAGGAAAGGAAATGAGGGGGGTCTCTGGGCCCTTATGAAGACCGTTTGATGGGCATAATTTAAAACTGATCTCAACCAAGACTGGGAGAAAGGCCACTCATCTTTTGTGGGTAGAGGGGTTTGTCTGTAGAGAAATTCTGAACCATCATACAACATTTATGTGGGGGAGAGGACCATCAATACACACATGTTGGGGAGGAGAGTCATTGATGTTAGAGTATAGGCTATAATTACAAAGGAAAGAGGCCCCAGGTGGGCTAGATATGGTCTAGAACAAAAGACAGTCATTATTGGAGAACCTAAGAGGGCTGCTGTCTAAACCACTACTAAGTTTTCTGATTGAGAGGCAGTTAGAAACTGACAGAAGGGGACTGATAATAATCAGGTGGGCTTTCAGGTCTTTCCAGTTATGAGGCCCAGACTTATCTATCGCTTCACATAGGGTACATCTTAACAGAGATGTGAACCTCTTGGGGAAGGCACCCTGTTGACTTCCATTACCTAGCTGGCCTGGGCAGAGAACCAGCCAGGTGAAGGAAGGTGGCATCTCTAACAGGAAATTGCAGTTCTGCTTAAAATGTCACTGACCATACTTGGCCATCCCCTCAGCAGTGGTGGTTACTTTGGAAGCTGGGCTTAGTGAAGGGCTTTTCAGCTTAGAGCCAGCAAGATCTGTGGCTCTGACCTGGGCATCCTTCAACTCCAGGGCAGTTCCATTTCTAGTGATCCAACTCCTGACTGGCAGAGCTGCCAGGGCTTTTCACAAGCTGACTTCTGCTGAAGCCCTGGCTTTCCATATTGAAAGCCACTGCAACTGACTAGCCTGTTAGGTCTCTTTGAGGGCAGATCACTGTACAGAACAGCCTTTAATAGACCTGCTACTGATCATTACATGGCTTCTGATGCTCAGCTTTCTTTTCCACCTGTTTTTTTTTTAATTTATTTATTTGACAGATAGAGTTAGAAAGTGAGAGAGACAGAGAGAAAGGTCTTCCTTCCATTGGTTCACCCCACAAATGGCCGCTACAGCCGGAGCTATGCCGATCTGAAGCCAGGAGCCAAGTGCTTCCTCCTGGTCTCCCATGCGGGTGCAGGGCCCAAGCACTTGGGCCATTCTCCACTGCTTTTCCAGGCCACAGCAGAGAGCTGGACTGAAAGAGGAGCAACGGCACTAGAACCTGGCGCCCATATGGGATGCCCGTGCTGCAGGTGGAGGATTAATCAAGTGAGCCACGGCACTGGCCCAGCCTCCTGTTTGTTTGTTTGTTTAAAGCAGACCAGGAGATGCAAGTCAAGGGGGTGCTCAAGTCCCATCACTAATCTGTGGAGGCCTAAGATAGAAGTCTGTAGTCACAGCCATGTTCTGATAGTAGTTGATTTTGAGGTAGACAATACCCATGAGGAAAGCTATGTCTTCACTTTATACGTTTCTCTCCCTGTGTTTGGTCTGAAAGGGAGATATTGCCTGTTTACTGTGCCAATGGCAAAGTAATTTTAGATTGTAATTATAATTTAAGCTCTCATTTTAGCTATGCAATTACAGAAAAATATTAGCCATCCCTTTTATCAGATCTAAAAATCAAATTGTGCATCTTGGAGAGTCCTTCAGTACAGTCAGTTTCCCATCTTAAAGAGAATAGAGGAATGAAGGAATAGCAGTTTTAGTCATTAAATATCAACTTATGAAAATATTTACTAGAAGGTCCAATGCCTTCTATAAATTTTAAGAATACATGTATTTGGGAATATTTTGTAAATATCTAACACAGTGTAGCTTGTTTAACCAGCAAACTTAATCACACATATATGAAGCATTTTTAGTTTCTTTCTACCAATAGATTTAAAACGTCTGACAAAGAGATTTAGGTCACATTAATCAAATGTATCTGATTAATTTAGCAGTTTATGAGCAATCTTTCATTTATAAGTCAATTAAGACAGAGCTCTTAAATTCCCTATATAGAGATACAATATGTACATACCCATAACACAACATACAAGATGGAAGAATGAAATAATTTTAGTAATAAATTTTTAGAATCTTTAGCTGTTTTTTTATTACCATCAACCAATTAGAATTACTTTTAGCCTTTGGTAACTTTGATTAACCATACTTTCTCCCAGTTGGAACTGCACTTCCAGGGAGTGTGGCCTTCAGGCCACCCACCTCATGCTTTCTAGCATACATGCTCCTCCAGGTGGCTGGCTCCTGATGCTCAGTATGAATCCAGATTTATTTCTCTTTCTCACTGAATAAAAGCTTAAAATGTATCATTCTGCCTTGTTTGTTTATGCCAGTATTCAGAATTCTCTGAATATTAGGCAAGAACCCACACAGCTTATTAATCACCCCATAAGTTTATCAATGGTGTCCAATGTGGGGCCTTTAGGGGTGGGGCATATTACATTTTCACCTCTTTTAGGTTAACTACCCAGCAGTTGCAATTGATTTTTTAAGCCTTGATGGGAAAAATACATCTGACAGCTAACATTAAAATTTCACCTCAAATTCAACAATCTCTAAAAGATATTAATCTTACCTTATGGCAGAGTTTTTGTTAATTACACTCCCCATAAAGTCCCTTTACAGCTAGCTGTTGTTCCCAGCCTTATTAACCCCACTGGAGTATTGCTTCTAAGGTTTCTGAAAATATTTACATTGTTGAATGGCTTAGTTTACCTGATACCTCTTCCTTTCATATCTATCCTTACTCACAGGCTGTTGCAGATTTAATTGCTAAAGGACTTCATTGGTCTCTTACCTTAATTGAGCTTGATTTGATAAATATTTACTTGCCTTTTTCCGAACAGGAACCTGAACAATTTCAACTTACTTATCAAATTGCCTTTATTGATTATGTAAGAGATCTCTCTTATAATTTTCCTAAGAGCTCTTCTTACAATATTGCCATTTTCCTTCCATTCTGTTATTATAAACATGCTGACAGCACAAGCTCTTACTATTTTTTCAGATGGATCTTCTACAAGAGGAGTGATTACTTAACAACAAAATTCTCTTTGGATAAAAAAGTGTACCTTGCCACACACACACACACACACACACACACACACACACCTACACCTACACCTATACACACACACAGCTCAATGGAGTGAACTGGCAACAGATATTTTGGCCTTTCAATGGTTTAAAGATTAATCTTTTAATCTTATTGGCAATTCTCAACATGTTACTAATTTACTGTTTCATTTGTTGCATGCTCAAATTAATCTTGCTGTGAGGAGTCAGATGGATTAATAGATAGTGGAATTTGGGGTGTAAAATGATTCCTTTCCCCAAAAAGTTATCCTTAACAAAGTCATAAGTGCCTGGCTGCCCAGTTTTTGGAATCTCACAAACTTACTATGAGACTAGCAAGCGAATGGTGAACAACTGAGCTCACAGTTTATTATGAAAGCAAATTAGGTGTCCCACACGTGTGATGGTTTTTTGCTTTATCATGAGAAAGTCAGATAAGTGTATATCAGGTCTTTGGATGGCTTTTGTCCCTGCCTGGTAACTGAATGCCAAACTGATTGTCAAGTTTTTTCCTTTAAAATTATAGTTAAGAAACTGTACTTAAAAAGAATCCCAGTGCCATAGAGTCTTTTGGGTTTTGCTTCTCTTAGAGCCCCTTCCATGCCATTCAGGCTGGAGGTCTTTGACTCTAATAAATCTTCTTCCATGTGATACAAAGTACCATGGTAATTATAATTTCTCCTCTGTCATTGATCTTAATTTACTTTTTTTTTTTACTTTACAGACTCTTCTATGCCAATGACAACTTCCTTTGTATGTTGCTCATTTTCACAGTCACACCTATTTACCAGGTTTCTTTCAGAAGGCAACAGACATGCAGATGAGCTTTACATATTGGTACCCTATTTACTGATCTTCAGAGTCATGAATTTTTTCATCAATAGCTAAATCCCTCCTTAAACAGTTTAAAATTCCTCTTCCTGATGCTCCTGCTATTATATCTAGCTTTTCCCAATGTGCTCAAACCACTCATTATTTTCCTTTTGCTGCTGTCAACCCTTGAGGCTGTCATGCCAAGGAGCTTTTGCAAATGGATGTAACTCACAGTCCTTTAATAAATCCTTTTGTTATTTAAATGTTGTCATTGATAGCCATTCAGGTTACATTTGGGCAACCACGCTTAAGAATCTACTCACTATGTTGTTGTGTCCAATTTTTTTAATGAATTAGGTCTGGATATATGTTTATAAAAATACATTTTGGAGAAGGAGGATGGTATAAATCATTTACATTGATTTTACTTTTGCAAGTAAGTAAAGCACTAACCATAATGTAAGATTTGTTACCTGTGTTTAAATTTGTAACGTGGCAAAAATAATATATATATATAGAATTTTTCGTTTATCTTTGCTATAAAGAAACTATTTCTCCAAAGGAAAAATTGGACAAACTTATTTCTCCAAAGGAAAAAAAATGGACAACTTACAGAATTAAAGACAGATAATGGGCCCACCTATACCTCTTCTGCATTTTTTTTTGGAATTCCCAACTTTTATTTCGCATAATAATAAATACAAAAAAAATTAAAAACCAGAGTTTAACACCTTTTTTCCTAAACGAGACCCTTCACCAATAGAGGATATAAGATCAGAAGGCAAGTTCTTTCTACACGATGAGTGAATGACCTAGTTCTGACTGGTTATTACCCAGCTATCAGTACCCATCTTACTGTCCACTTGTATCTGGGAGGGAAGCTGGGAGGTAGGGGAGTTAAGGCCTCAGCAGGAAAGGAAGTTATAAAGGAGAGAGCCAGCTTCTGCCCTGAAGTTATTGCTAGATCTTAACTGAGTTGCACATACAAAGACCTGTTTCACAGTAGAATGGAGGAGTGGCTGAATAAGTGACCCTTTGCTAAACTGGTAGGCATTGTAAACTACATGATTCACTGTCCAACATAAGGGAAAGATTATACATTCATGGGAAAATGTGCAAGGCTGTGGCTGAGTCAATGTATTCCAGAACTCTGTATGATGTTAAGGGAAGTAGCCTAGTGTTTGACAGCTGCTTTATGACATCATTTCATTCCCACAAAGGGGTTAGTGGTTGATGGAGGGAAGGCGTAAGTATGTACCAGTGTAACAGGTCCCCTTAGAGGGGTCCCACTGTCTTCCACTCTGAGTAAACTTACTCACAACATTCACCAAAATCCTACAGGTTAAGCCATTTTTGAATAAGCCTATCATAGGCTTAAAATCCTTCTTCAAAATGAAATGAAAGAAAAGGGGCTCACACCCCTGGGGAGATTAATCAGACAATGGCAATTCTTATTTACTCTTAATTATTTAATTTATTTTTCAAAATTGAATTCTACCTCTCTAGACTGTGAAACCCCAGCACAAAAGCATTTCCATCCAGCTCATGAAGAACCACAGCTGTTAGTTATTACAAGGAGAGCCCTAACTTAATTGAAAAAGCCCTAAACCACTCATCACATGGGGAAGAGGGTTTGTTTCTGTTCCTCTTACAGGTCTTGTGTGGATTCCAGCCCACTGTGTCTTTCCTGCATAACACCATGAGTTGCCACCAGCAGTCACAGCATCCAATTTCTGCTTTACTGCTAAAGAAGAAGACAAAGAACCAGTGCCACTCTTTCACCCTCCTTGGAAGAATCAGAAAGCAAAGCCACTTCATTGCAAGTCCCCCAAGATGAATCGACCACCTGGGGAGATATGAAGTCACTGATTGCTGATTGCTTCTGCACAACAACGCCTGGATCATAAACACAGTATAGAGACTCCTGAGACTTCACTTACTACTATTTTTGCTCAACTTACATACAGTTCTACTTTGGTCTTGTGAATCATCATGTTATGTTTTCCCCTCTCTTTTGACTCTTACTGCTTAATGACTATTACTCCTGAGGTTAAGACACCTATAGAAAACCCTGTGTTGTTTTACTGTTTTTGGAATTGTTCTTGCCCATTTTCCTAGAGGAGCTTAAACCTGTACTTAAGAAAAAAACTGCTAATGCCATCACTGCTGCCTTATCTTTTATTAATTCAAAGTCAAATTCGTGAAGGTGTTTTACAAATTGTGCTGCTATCGATTATTTACTACTTAAGCTTAGCACTGGCTATCAACAATTTCTAGGTTGTTTCAACTTGTTAAATAATTCTAATTTAATTCAAGAGGAAATTGATATATCAAAAATGAAATTTCTCATTTAAATTTTAAACCTGAATGGTGTCAATTGGGATCCTGGCTGCATTGGCTGTTGCTCTTTGTGGTACTTGTTATTATGATCCTCATCCTGTGTTTGTCTAGTCCAAGTTTCATCTCATGCATATCTGATCTAGTGTTCTAAACTTAAAATATATGCATAAAATAAAAGGGGGGATGTATATATGCTGCATAAATCCCTCTGAAAATAGAGGCATGGCAGCAGTTTCTGCTCATGCCAAAACAGGCTGGGAAGGGCACACATGCCCCAAAGGAATGCAGCAGCAGGAGCAGCAGGGGGCTAAAGGACATTAATTGGTACCTAGAATATTCTGGGGAATCTGTATATTTGCAGGAACACCTAAATGGTCTTGTCTCTGAAGATTTGCAACACAGCTCTAATCCCTATGTTAGACCACCAGACCGAACTTTTCCCAAATCCTTAAGTTGATGTATAACCTTGCCTACAGGCCTGCTGGTTTGTCGACTGGTTAGTATCCTCTAAATAAAAGTGGGAGTGCATAGCTATCCAGTGGAATGCTCTTAGAATGGATGCTCCCACGTCCTGTCTCCCCCTTTGAAAAACTTCTTCAACCCTTTGCTACTCAATGTTTGTTCCAGTACATGGGCTGGCTATTATATATTTTCTCTACAATTTTTCCTTAGATATCCTGAGCCTCATGCAAGGCCTACTTTCTAATGTTGTGTTTCTTTTCCTTCATTAGTGTTTTCTTCTCATCATCCTAAGAATCTTCTGCCACAAAATATACTTACATGATCATCAATTTCTGGAAAACTGTTTTTGACTTTTTGATAAATTTTCCAATTAAAGTTTATTCTTACTGCCTGTGGGAAATGTCACTCTTCATGCAACTTTTCTTCATTCATTTTTGGAATATTTGCTTAACCATCAGGTTCATGCCACTTTTGTTAAATGCTGTATCCTCTTCAACTGAAAAATATGTTTATCTTCCAATACTTTTAAGATTAAATATTTTCTTCTCTGTAGCATAGGTGTTCCTGTACCTGGCTGGGAGACTGACCACGCAGGGGTTTATCCTGACTGCTGGCAGCTGACAGGAGCCCCAGGCACATTTCCTCCACCCCTGCCTTCTGTTGAAGGGCCAATCAGGTAAACTGTTCCCAGGTGTGGCCCAGGCCCACCTGGAAAGCTACCCTAGCTAAGTGACCTTCAAGCTGATTGGAAAAGCACAGTGGAGCCAATATCAGCTCTATCCTATAGAATCAGGATAGCCCTGAATTAGCTATGCCCCCTCTTCCTGCCCTTTAAAATGTGTGTTTGGTCATTAATAAAGTGGACATGATGACTGAAACTTGCTTCCAGTGCTTCCTGTTGAAGAATACCATCATCCCACCGTGCCGACAAACTCAGAATTCTCAGTGGGAACCAGTAATTCAGTGTAGTAAAATGCACCCTGTAATTGATAAACTCCTAAACACTCGGTGTGGACATGGGTGGGGTGCCACTTTGGTGTGAATTTTTATCTTTTGGGGTTCTAACATGTTCTCATAGTGAATATTGGAGAAAAAGTCCCTCTTGATTCTGGAATGAGGGAGGGGAAAACTAGTCACTCTGAAATAAACCTGGTATTCCATTCTTGCTAAGAAGATAAGAAGACCTTCCCTCGTAAAAATTTATTTTCTCAAAGCCTAACTGAAATTTTGCAGAGACTTAGCAAGCTAAGTGAAGGAAAGTATGGGAATCTAGCTCTTCTATTCTTCCTTTGTTAAACGTAAAGGAATGCAAAAGGAAACAATCACTAGAATGAAGAGACATCCAATAGAGTGGGAAAAATGTTTGCAAACCACTTATCTGACAAATATCCAACTAATATCCTGAATATATCAGCAACTTAAAAAACTCAACAACAGAAAGACCAACCAATCCAATTGAGAAATGGAAAAAAATGACTTCACTAGTTGTCAAAGGAAGAAATACAAATTGTCAACATATATGAAAATGATCAACATCACTAGCCATCAATGTAAATCAAAACCAGGATGAGCCATCACCTCACCCCTAATGGCTAAAACAGAAAGCACAGAGAATAACAAATGCTAATGAGGTTGTGGACAAGGGGAACACTTATGCACTGTTGGCAATGTAAATTAGTGATGCCACCATAGAAAACTGTGTGGAGTTTTCTTTAAAAACTAGAAACAGACTTTCCACTAGACTTTAAAAACTAGAAACAGTATTTCCACTGTTGGGTGCAACCACATGGGAGACCCAGAAAAATGTCCAAGGTCCTGACTTCATATTGGCTCAGTTTGGGCATTAGGTCATCTGGGGAGTGTACTAGCAAATGGGAGACCTCTCTGTCTCTTTCTCTCTCTCTCAATTTCTCACTCTCTCGCTCTCTCACTCTGTTTCTATCATTCTAACTCTTGCAAATAAATGAAATAAATCTTTTAAAAAAAATACATTATCATCTCATTAGGTACAAACAACTCTAATGAAAAGATTCAACATTCTTTCATGATAAAAAAAAAAACCTCCAAAAAACAGATATAGAAGGAACATGCATCAACATCATGAAAGCTATGTATGACAAAACAACAGCCGATGTCATGCTGAATGGAGAAAAGGTAAAAGCATTTTTGTCACACATGTAACAACACAGGATGTCCCCTTTTACCAGTCTTACTGGACACAATACTGTAAATTTTCAGAAGAGCAATTAGGGAAAAGAAAGAAAGTCCACCAAGATTAGAAAAGAGAATGTCAAATTACAAATGCTTGCAAGTTATAGGATAGTGTACCAGGAAAAACTAAAACACCCATCAAAAACACTGCTTGAACTTTTGAAATAACTAATTAAAGTTACAGGTTACAAATAAACATACTGTTTATGCAGCAGTTTTTTTATACATTAATTATGAATTCACTGACACAGTAATCAACAAAAATCCCACTGACAATAACCACCAAAATCAAATGTTTAGGAATCCATTTAAGCAAAGAAGTCAAAGTGCAATACAACGAAAATTGCCATACATTGAGAAAGAAATCACCAAGGACACAAAAATGCCAATACTGAGTCAGCCACATCTGCTCACCAGTTGCTCCTGTCCAGGAGGAAGGCCCAGCTGGGATTGAGAAGGAAGGGGTGCAGTCTCCTGAACTGGATGATTACCAGGCAGCTGACCTTAGCATCAACTCTGGGTACAGTTTCACATCCGTGTCCTCCGGGAGAGGGGAGTGGAAGCAGACACCCGCTTCTTGGCTTACCCACAGCTGAGCCACTGCCCACCCCCGCTGCCTCCAAAACTGTGGATTTGAAGGGAGAATGCTGCTATGAAGCCCCAGGATCTCGGCTCAATGAAAGTAGGTCTGGGGCATCTCTCTGTCCCATGAGGATAAACGCATCCAATCGTTCCCGTGTTCTCCAAGCCTATGGTACCGCTGCTGCCAATGCCACTGCCAGCTGACAATGAAGCCACTGCCATGGACATCGTCTACTTTGTCCCAAAGCCTACTGCACAAGTGTCACCCACCTATCACCCACCCCCTTCTTCCCAGGAAACACAACTTCAGCAGGAGAGGCCATGCTGCCATAAAGAATTGGGGGCAGTGGCCTTACCCCAGGTCTGGCACTGCTGCCCTGTGCTCACTGCAATCCTGTGTGCTCCAAAGACGTTGTCACTCCTAATCCAGCTGATCAGAAGCTTAGGGAAGTGTGGAGCTCTCTAGTCTTCCGGGACGATACCCAGCCACTCCTGCATGGTGCCAGTGCTCTGCCAATCTGTCTGTGATCAGGGGTACTGAATGGCAGATACCTGACCAGCATCCTTGGGCTGATCAGTCCCCATGGCTGCTGCCTAGAGTCAGACAAGCAAGTGCATTGGACAGGTTGTTCCCTGGACAGGGAGGGTAGGGTGGGGACAAGCACTGTGTTCCTAAATTTGCATAATTTATGTAATGCATCAAATTTGTTTAGCTTTAATACAAGCTACCAATTAAACTGTGTCCCATGTCAAGAGTACCTGGGCTCAGTTCTACACTTGATCTTAGACAAAAGGCCAAGAAGCAATACCTAGACTCAATTTTGAGCTCTGGCTCCTGACTTCAGCTTGCTGCCAAGGCACACCATGGGAGCCAGCACCAATGGCAGTAACTGGGTGCCTGCCATCCATGCAGGAGGCCTGGATTGAGATCCCGACATTTAGAGAGTGAGCTAGCATATGTGAGCTCTCTCTCTGCCTCTATCACTTAATTTAAATATACATATATATGCATATATATTATTATGTATATATGTGTGTGTATATATATATATATATATATATATATATAACTCTTCAATAGGAAATGGGAACCTGTGCAGGACTGAGTAGAGACTAAAAGAGGGACAAGATTTAAAAAAAAAAAAAACTTAGTCTTACACATTGAAGAGGAAAAAGAGACCTGAGTACATCACAAATGCTATTGTTACATAAGTGGAAGCAACCATGGGCCTTGTCTGTGGTGACAGGTGCATGAGTCATGGACATCAGCTTCAGAGAACTCAATAGCTACAGGAAGAGACTTAGTTGGGACTCCAGCTCTTAGTTGTAAAGAGCCTGCGCCTTAATTTGCCTCGTTAGTCACTTAGTAATTTTTAACTCAGAACCCATGCTCCTAAAATATTAGTCAGCTTTAATAACTCAAAACCTTTCAGTCCTATAAGGCTTATAAGTCTATTTGCAATGGGGCATACAAACAGCCTGGTCCCACAGTCCTTTCCCTAAACCCCAAGACCCAGGTGCACAGAGGCAGCATCTGTCCCCCTCCATCCAGCAGTAAATGCAGCATGGGTGGCACCATCTTCTCCCTGTGACCTCTGTTCTATAGTATATCTGTGCGGTGTATGTTCTCATAACTGTACTTGATTAGTCAGTGGGTTTTAAACAGCTGTTGACAGAGAAACACTGTGAAGGCTGTGGAGCACGCTGTACTGTTCGGTTAAGTGTTCTTGCCTGCCTGGGTATTGTTGTTAAAAGGCATGTCCCAGGATAGAAAGCAAGCAATGGATTTACAGGAAAGGTCAGCCCAGTTGCTAGGTTGAATCTGTTTAGAAATGGCCCTAAGTAGTTCCAGGAACCTGCTCAAAGTACACTAGCTTCATACAGCAAGTGATTCTACAGAATGCCCCTCAACTGCATCCTGAGATGGGCCATTCTATTCTGTTACAATCCCAGCCCTTCTCATCTGATAAAGATTGCTCAAAACCCCTCAGATAATTTGAAAATAGTCCAAGTTCTTTACTTACATTTCCCAGGTTAAGTACCAGCAAGAGAAGCTAAAATTTCTAAGAATGTATGTAATTTTTCTCCCTCATCTACTTCTCCCATGTATCCCACTTTCCAGAGACATCTCACAGACTGCCTGCAACACTCTTCTCCAACTCCACCTGCCTATGCACTGACCTCTCTCTCCTCTCTTCCCAGGTTGAAACTCCCAAGAACTGAAGTGGCAAAGGAAGGGCCCTTTGGGACAAGGTCAAGAGAGACAATCGGTGCCCCAGGGTGGGCCATGGTGGAGGGAGGCTGGAGATCCTCCAACACTGGCTTGGGCATCCCCAAGCTATCAAGTCTGGAGAGGCTCAGGCCACTTGTTTTTTCTTCATTCTGGTTCTCAGTAGTGACCATGGTGCTTGGCACAGCTTTGCTGCTTGAGAAAGCAGATGGAGAAAGCATGAATGCCAGCAGTAAGCTTGGCAACGACCTCACGGGTGCTTGGGTCAGGACACCTGTTTTCACAGGGGCTTCCCAATCCTGCTGGCTGAGGGGAGGTGATGATTTGAGTCACAAGTATGTGATAAGTACACATCTTTGGTTATCCACCCCACAAGTATCTCAGTATTTACAATGTTACCACCAAGATGAGGGATTAAAAATTCTCATAGAGCATACCGCTCATAGAGGGAAAGAAAAATATGTGCCAGTAATTTTAACACAATTAAATATTTATTGAGCCCTACCTATGTGTCAGTCACTCTTCTAGATACTGAGGACAGCAGTAAACACAACAGAAGAAAATCAATGTCCGTGTGTGGTTTATGGTCCAGTAAACACATGCCAATCCAACTCCCAGCTAACACTACTGCAGTGTCGCTCCCCCTCTTCGTGGAGGAACGACACAGGACCCTGCGCTGTTCTTTCGTCTGCTCGGCCCTCCCCGGGTTTGCTGCTGGTTCTTCCCGGGTTGGCTACTATCCCTTCCACCTCCGTGGAAGGGCAGTTCCCCCTGGCCGCATTCCCCACTTCCGCAGGGGAGCGGCACACCGCCGGCCGGCTCTCTCGGGGGCTGCACAGGTGTTCCCTCAGATGTTCCCCTTAGATGTTCCTGGTGCATGCCGTCTCTCTCCTCCTTTATAGTCCTCCTCCGCCAATCCTAACTCGGCTGCCCACACGCCGAGTACGCTGCTCTCCAATCAGGAGCAAGTCCTACAGTTTATTGGTTGAACTGGAGGCAGCTGTGTAAAAGCTGTTTTCTTCTCTCCCAGCGCCATATTGTGGGAGAGCAGATGCATAGAATAAGTCTTAATTCCAGTAACTTAGTCTAGTCCGAATTGCTCCCCACACTGCAGCACCTACTATGGGCCAAAAAACTGTCCTTGGAGATTTCAAGTTGCAGCACCTCAGGAGACAGGGGTTCTCACTGGACTATTAGCAGAGGAGGAAACCAGTGCCCAACGTCAAGTGGAGAAACACACTAGCAGGCACACACACCAATCTGGGTGACATTACACTAGCAGGCACACATGCCAATCTGGGTGACATGACACTAGCAGGCACACATGCCAATCTGGAGTGACATGACACTAGCAAGCACACATGCCAATCTGGGATGACATGACACTAGCAGGAACCCACACCAATCTGGAGTGACATGACACTAGCAGGACACATGCCAATCTGGGCTGAGGCAAAGGATGGGTTGGTTAGCAGGAAGTCTTCTCAAACAACACAGAAGCTGGACTGAGTTTCTAACAAGAACAGGTCTTGCATAGGTAAAGCATGTTACACTTAGAAATACACTGAGCTGTCAGAAACAGCTGACGTTCTACTCCTCAAACTGCTCAAAGACAAAGCCCACCTGTAGTGGTAAACACATCATGTGGCCAATGAAAACCATCAAAGTTTAGGAGAAAAATCATAGCACTCCAGTATAAGGAATCATCATTGTAAGTTTTCTTATTTGTCACTGGAGTTTTATTTTTAAAGTTATTTTTTAGTTATTGGAAAGGCAGAACAGAGAGAGAAAAAGAATCTATCTGCTGGCTCACTCCTCAGAGATGGGCCAGGCCGAGTCAGGAACCTTCTCTTTAGATCTGCCTCATGGGTGGCAGGGACTCAAGGACCTGAGCCATCAACTGCTGGCAGGACTCCATCCCAGGCACTCAATGTGGCAGCTTAGTCCTACACTGTACAACGCCTGCCCCATTTAGTTTCATGGGGAAAATGGATTGATCAGTCTATTAACTCAAGCCTCAGGCACCTGCATTTGACAGGCATATAAAGGTGACATGGCTGTCTCCTGCACCAGTCTCCTCTCCTCCAACACAGCATCTGGTTGTCCTGCACTTCAGTGGTGGCTGGTAGTTGGATTTTCCATCCAAGACCTACTCTGACCTCCACCCAATCCTTTGCATGTTTATTCTAGGCAATGTGTTCTAATCAGCTGAACTTCCCCTTGAATTCTGACAGGCTCTTAGTACTTCTTTTGTCTTCTTCAAGGACACAGCTGCACATTGAAAAGGATCAGCTGCTTGCAATGTCAGGCCTAAGATGGGTTAAAAGAGTGTCACACATTGGAATTCAAGTGTTTTCAATTTTATTGAGCTAATTTCCTGTTGCATTTGTAGTCTTGGGTTAGTAAATGTTAAAAATGTACTCTCAGACTTGAGAATTAAGAAACTGTAGGGGCCAGCGCTGTGGCAAAGCGAGTGAAGCCGCCGCCTGCGGTGCTGGCATCCCATATGGGTGTTGGTTAGAATCCTGGTTGCTCTACTTCCTACCCAGCTCTCTGTTGTGTCCTGGGAAAGCAGTGGAGGATATCCCAAGTCCTTGGGCCCCTGACCCCGCTTGGGAGACACAGAGGAAGCTCCTGGCTTCGGATTGGTGTAATGACCATTGCGGCGGATGGGGGAGTGAACCAGATGGAAGATCTCCTTCTCTCTCTATGCCTCTCCTCTCTCTGTGTAACTCTGACTTCACATAAATAAATAAATCTAAAAAAAGAAAGTGTAAGGTTTACCTCTCAAAGGCTAATTTACAACACAGAAGTACAAAAAGGCAAATTTTAGAGTAGTTAAAACTTTTTTACCCAATGAAATGGAAATTACATACATCATTTCTACTTCTTCCAGGTAAAACATTATAAAAGTAGCCCATTCACATAAAAGAAAAACAGTAAACAATCTAAAAGGTGGAGAGCAGGCAGTCCCCCTCTCCCTCCTGCCTGGCACATAACCACAGCCAGCTTGATACTATCCTTGCTGCTGCTCAGGAACTGTTTTAGCCTCCAAAGCACCAAATAAACAAACAGTTCAGGCAACAAAACTCATCTCGGTGCCACTGCACCCAGCTCCAGGAGGCTGTGCACATGGCTCAGCCCAGACCTCCAAGTGGAGCCATATTCATGTATTTTACTCCACACATTCTGCTAAGGCTTCCATTTATTTTTGATTTTTTGAAAGAGAAACATTTTATCTCATTCCCAGAGGCCTCACCTTTATCACAAAAGTTTGAGGAAGCTGTTAACAATCAGAATATTCAGGCATTAAAACAGCGATAAACCTGGAAGAGACTCAGGGTCAGGAAAGTGTTAAACATAAAATCAAGGCTGGGGAAAATAAGGAGAGAAGCACTTGGGTCTGAAAGGCCACAGTGCTGTCCTTATTCTAAGTTCATGGAGAAAATCAAGCCCAGTAGTGTGCTGGCCAAAATCCAGAGAGAGAGGGACAGAGAAAGAATATATATATGTGTGCACACACCCACATCTCCCACGGGGCATAAAAAGAGGTGGTTTTACAAGATCTACTTAACTGATCAGAGTTTGGAGGAAGGCTGCTCTTATATAGCTCAGACCATAGTATCATTTGGTGCACCTGTTGATGATTCAAAAAGTTCATAGAAAGTGTAATCAAAAAGTAGAATTTATTTTGGTGCAAAAAACTCTAGAGCTGTATTGTATTCTGGGGGGCGGGCGGAATTTTGCAATGTGGAATAACTGTGATTTAAAATGTACCTACTAGGAGCAGACATTTAGCCTAGTGGTTAAGGTGCCCGTTTCCCTGATGGGAGAGCCTGGGCTTGCTCCATGGCCACTGACTCCAGCCTACTGCTAATGAAGACCCTGGGACAGCTCAAGCAGCTGGGTTCCTGTCACCATGTGGGAGACCTGGACTGAACTACCTCCTGCTCTGGTCCAGCCCTAGCTACAGCAGTCATCCGGGGGGTAAACCAGCAGCTCGCTCTTTCTCTAATAAATAAATTAGAAAAATAAAACGTGCCAACCCTTTGATCTGCAGCCTCCATCTAGGTATTTTGCTTAAGGAAAAACATCATGGGTTTGGGCAAAGCATTTACCTGCAATGATACCCACTTCACAGCAAAGAACTGGCAAGGATCTATCCACACAAATCTTGATGGAGAACAGAGTGCCGTGGTGTCACAGAATGAGGAAGTACAGAATAGAGACTGACACAGGGTACAGCAATGAGCGTGTTATCTCTGGGTGGTGGGACGCTGGGTATTATTTCCAGTGTACCTTTTCATCGAGATTTGGGAAATACTACAGTATTAGAGAAAAAAGTGTTTTTTAAAAACATTTATGTATTTGAAAGGCTGGTTTACTCTCCAAATGGTTGTATTGGCCAGAGCTGGGCTGATCCAAAATCAGGAGCTTCTTCCAGGTCCCCCACACGAGTACATGGGCCCAAGGACTTGGCCATCCTTTACTGCTTTCCCATGCACATTCGCAGGGAGCTGGATCAGAAGTAGAGCAGCTGGGACTCGAACTGGAGCCCATA
Organism: Oryctolagus cuniculus; assembly: GCF_051225735.1. NCBI lineage: Eukaryota > Metazoa > Chordata > Mammalia > Lagomorpha > Leporidae > Oryctolagus > Oryctolagus cuniculus. The sequence continues at coordinate 46,555,819 of NC_142885.1, read as the reverse complement.
TGGGATGTCAGCTCCACAGATGGAGGCTTTACCCTCAAAACCACAGTGCCAGTCCCAGAGAAAAGGTTTTAAAAAACCTCCAAGATTAAATATGTGTAACAACCTATGAATGACTGTGGGAGAGGCTGGAAGGTTAATTCTGGGGACTTTTTCACAATCATGTTCAGTTATAATCTAACTGGGTGGAAAAAGAACAAATTTTTCAGAAAATTCTAGTTTGGGGGCTGGTGCTGTGATGCAGCGGGTTAACACCCTGGCCTGAAGTGTGAGCATCCCATATGGGCACCGGTTCAAGTCCTGACTGCTCCTCTTCCTATCCAGCTCTCTGCTATGCCCCAGGAAAGCAGCAGCAGATGGCCCAACTCCTTGGGCCCCTGCACCCATGTGGGAGACCCAGAAGAAGCTCCTGACTCCTGGCTTCAGATCGGTGCAGCTCTGGCGGATGTGATCAATTGGGGAGTGAACCATCGGATGGAAGACCTCTCTCTCTCTCTGCCTCTCCTCTCTGTGGTGTAACTCTGACTTTCAAATAAAAGTAAATAAATCTTTTTTTAAAAAAAGAAAATTCTAGTTTTGATTAAACTGTAACTCACTGACAGTCTTGTTTAAAACTAGCCTGTTGTGCCTTTAACAGTATAGTAGGTACATTTTCAAGAAAAGTTACATAAAAAGACAGGCAAAGTTATTAATAATCAATTAAGAAGAAAATTCAGTTCACTTGTAACTGCTTAAATAGGCTTAGCTATGCCCTCAACGTCCCTTCATACCAAAACTCTTTGATGTGCTGAGCCCGGCTAGTTTGACAGTCTAATAACCTAAAGTTTATGCTTTACTCTAGAGAGTACACAACTCCACATGCAGAGCCACAGCCGCTAGATCCTGGCTCTGTCTTCTGAGTTGAAAAATGAAAGATCTCCAGGCAGGCCCCACCAAGGCTGCGGGTATCCAAAAGAGAAACAGTCTATCACCAACAGGCCCAGGGCAGTTTTGTTTTGGCTCTAACTTAAATTTTTATTTGCACACATGTATGGAAAATAATAGCTGCTGGCAAAGTCTGGAGCAACCAGAACTCTCTGTAGGCCGCTGGTAGGAATGCCAGCTGGTGCAACCACTTTGGAAAACTGCCAGGGAGTTCCTAACTAAAGCACCCATATCCAGCAAATCCACTCCTATGTATATGCCCAGGAAAAATGGGAGCCCATGCTCATCCACATGCATACTAGAATGCTCACAGGGCACTATTCACAGCCTTCTGGAGCAGTAATTCAAGTGGCCAACAAGTGGCTCGACTGTGATGTAGTCACACAGTAGAACATGACCTACAGAGCAACAAGAATGAATGAACTACGACTGCTCCATCACCAGAGGTGCATCTGACAAGCACCCTGGGTGAAAGACAAACAACGGGCTGGCACTGTAGCACAGGGGGTTAAGCTGCCACCTGCAACACGAGCATCCCGTATGAGCACTGTTGAGTCCCAGCTGCTCTACTTCTGATCCAGCTCCCTGCTAATGTGCCTGGCAAAGCAGTGCAAGACGGCCCAAGTGCTTGTGCCCCTGCCACTCATAAGGGAGACCTGGATGGAGCTCCTAGCTCCTGGCTTTGGCCTGAATCAGCCCTAGCTGTTGCAACCATCTGGGGAGTTAACCAGGTTAGAAGATTTCTGTCTTGTCTCTCTCTCTCTCAACTCTGCCTTTCAAATAAATAAATCTTTAAAAGTAACTTGTATATTATTTCAAATTTATTTTTAAAAAAAGTAGACAAATCTAGGAGTTGAGAGAGTAGCCACCCTTGGAACAGGTGTAGTGGATGGAAGGTGGCATGAGGGACCTTGGGGGCTGGTTACGGTCCACCTCTTGGTCTGGGTGCATTTACACAGGTGTATTCACTTTGTGACAATTTAGCTCTATATACTTAAACATTCCTTATGTATACTATAGATCCACAGGGTTTTAAAATACAAGTGTATTTCCATGTGTCAACAGATAATGTTTGTGCAGTTTTTATAACATTTACTTCTTAACTGCAGAATAAATAGCTGTGTGGGATGCTAAAGAAAATAAAAATTCAATTTGTTGCAATTCCATGCACATTAGGTTCCCCTTGACAGTCTGTATAAGGCCAAAAAAAAAAGAATGCCAAATACTGAAATAACGTCACAAATATAAACTCAAAAGCACCTGAAACTCGTGAACAGTGTCACCTGTCCAAGTGGTCCCAGTTTCCCAGGCTTCCCCACAATGTTTTTAAGATTCCAAAACCCCTTTCCAGTCAAGAAAGAAATGTTTATGAGAGGAAAAGCAGCCCATCGTTTGGCTTTATATATCTTCATTTATCAGACTAAAAGTAAAGTACTGGGCTGTTCAGTTTAATATCCTGTATCTGACGACCGTTCTTGCTGAGGCCTGGTACCTCATTCTCACTGGCGCCCACCCTTTTTAGCCCTCATGGAGCCAAGGGCAAGCTGCCTGGGCCTCTGCAAACCCCATCTTATCTTCAGCACAGCTGAAGTAGCAGCATTCAGAAAAAAGATGAAGATACCAAGCTGCATATGGCTACAGTGATAAACATAACTAAGAGCTCTTAAAAGTGTTACTTGCTATACCTGTCATCACTGTCCACTCAGGAACCAGCCACACCAGACTTAATCCTACACATCTCCCATTATACCCAAGTTGAGAAAGGATAAAACCATGGAACAAACCTAATACCCATGCCCAGACTGCTCGCTTTACCTGACAGAAAAAACAATTGCGCTTAATTTTCTTATTAAAAGGGTCATTTAAATCATCCCAATGATGATAAATTGACAGAATGACAAAAAAAAAACACTTCAGTGACATCTTAACTGTCCCAGTAATGAAAAGGTATACAAGCATGGTTTCTGCATGGGCTGGCCCCTCGAAAGCAAATTATTCTGGAGGACTGGTGTGTTGAGTGGCATGTGAAAGCTGGGCACTCACAGACCCAAGGCCTGTTTCTCAATCTAAGAATGACAAGCAAGCAAACAAAATACAGATCCACCCCCAGTGCTGATGTCCACTTAGAATGAAAGGGAACTCTTTGCAAAGAGTCAAGGGAAGGAGCCCAGAACTCAGCACAGGAAACTAACTAAATAAATTGTATTCGTGCAGTGAATACACAGGCCCACTACTGATCTGGGTGCTTGGAATACAACAGAACAAAACTCTCCCTCTGGTGGAGTCCACTTTGGGGCTGGGAAGACAGAGGGAGTTGTCTGGGATTTTAGATAAGCATTGTTAGGACCTCCTTGAGATGGTGACATTCAGAGACCTGTGTCCTTTTGCCTTTCACTCACTGTTCTGCAAGATTAATGTAGCTAGGGCATCCCAGTGATGACACCACACCCATTCTTGCTCAACTTCCTCAAACTTTAACAGTTCGAACTTCTAGGAAGGCTGTGGCTACCCTGAATTAAGGAGTTTTTTGAACTTCTTCCTCTACCACTAAAGCATGTACTCATCAGAAAACCATGCAAAAAATACGAGCAAGCTTTTGAAGGCAAATTATTGGCATACTATAGACTACAGTGTAGCAAAGGGGAGGGACCTTCTCCTGAACTCTACCTATCAACGATAACATTACTTGACATATTGGGGCCTATCACCATGCTATTTCTATGTCAAGTAGTAAAACACATCCTCCTGGGAGTGAGCATGGCTCCCCATGAATCATCTGTAAAGTATGCATCTGATAAAACTCAGCAACTATGTATGTTTAAGGATACCTCAGACTGACAGCAAAGGGTCACACTCCTTTATGAGCCCTCCTTTTTCTCTAAAGAATTTAGTCCTTTATTCCAAAGCTGGAGAAATTTGAGTATTTTAAAAAAAATCTAAAACGCATTCTGGCAAGTCATAAAATCTCACTTGTAGGGGGCTTTTGTAACCGCACCTGCTAAGGTTGTGTTTCTAGTAGTAAAACACTGTCGATTGCTAGGTAACATGAAGGAAGTTCCTTTTTAAGACAGCTCCATGCACCCACACTGCCGGTGGATTTTTGCCGTATTAACCATGAATTGCTTCCAGTTTTGATCACTGCAGGTGGGGGATAGGCAGGGAAGAACCCAATGAGGTGGTGGTGAAAGGTTTTTCAGGCCAGCGCCATGGCTCAATAGGCTAATCCTCTGCCTGCAGCACCGGCACACCAGGTTCTAGTCCCTGTCGGAGCACTGGATTCTGTCCGGTCGCTCCTCTTCCTGTCCAGCTCTCTGCTGTGGCCCGGGAGTGCAGTGGAGGATGGCCCTAGTCCTTGGGTCCTGCACCCGCATGGGAGATCAGGAGAAGCACCTGGCTCCTGGCTTTGGATCAGCACAGTGCGCTGGCTGCAGTGCACCGGCCGTAGCAACCATTGGAGGGTGAACCAATGGAAAAAGGAAGACCTTTCTCTCTCTCTCTCACTGTCCACTCTGCCTGTCAAAAAAAAAAAAAGAAAGAAAGAAAGAAAAGAAAGGCTTTTCAGGCTTCCAAACAGACCTGTGAGCCTGTATCACACACTTCCATCACAGCTCAGGCAAGGGCTAGCAGCCTTCACTTCTTTCACAGCACCTCCACACACACAAAAATGTGACCCAAAACATCAATGAGGAAACGGTGATTAAACCCAGCTAACACTTAGCTTTCAGCATGCCTCCAAACACCTGGGAGCGCCAGGCACTAAGGCACAGATCTTCAGTGCAGTACAATCTTTCAAAGCACAAAAGCCATTTATAAAGACCGGCAATGCTGACAAATATGAATGACCAAGATGATGAAGCCTACACTGTCTGCCTCCTGTCCTCGTTCTCTGAGTAATGTGACAGGACAAAGCGGCTGGCATTTGTGCCTCAAGTACAGCTCCTGCAAGGAGTCATCACCAAAAGCAAAAGTCAGGAAGAGGTGGGGAAGGAGCAAAGGTGAGCGCTGGCTGAGTATGACTGTCCCTCTCCAACTGACCTCAGCTCCCATGAGGAAGGTAAACATGCTGGGTGCCAGGAGGCAGTGGAGGGGAGCGCTCTGGGTTCAGGGGTGCTCCCCTACTCCACAGGAGACTTGAACCCCACCTCAAATGTGCAAAAATCTGCACTCCCCAATTACAGGTCTTCCTTAAAGACAGACCACTGCTCCCCAACTCTGAGCCTAGTGGGAGTGAGACTATTTTATTGAGACACTTGGGCAGCAGCCCCACCTCCTGCCCCCACTTCCTCAGGATTAAATATTAGCAACCTCAATACAAATATAAGGGTTTATCCTTCAAATTTTTAAAGACTGCCCTCCATTAAAGAAATACGCAAATAAGGGACAGCTTGTGGCCATAGTCCCCAAAACATGGCCAACAGTGTCTACCCCATCTACCTCGAAAGTATAATTCATATTGGATGAAGGGAAATCTTTTGGACTTTAACAGAGATTATGAAAACATTTTCATGCTGTCTTTTTATTCTTATCCAGTAAAAGTCAAAAAAGCCCTCTGATTTCAGGAACTCACTCAGCCTTCACAAACTCAGCTGAAGGGGTAGAAAAAATATCCATAAAAAGGACCAAACGGGTGGGCCTTAAATTGTGGCTCCGGATGAATTTCGAGAACTTTCAAGTCTCACGGGTTCAATAAGCCCAGGCTGAATTAAAATAAAAGTTGTTTTGTATTCTATTAATAGTAGATGATTAAACACATCTCTTATTTCAACTGAAATTCATTTATAAGTGCTTAAACTAGCCGCTAACCCTATGCCTGCGTCTGGAAAAATATTCTAACACACGCACGTTCAGAGACCAACCATCAACGCATTCTTTCAACTCCGGGCAATTTTATTAAAACCTCGGGTGCTCGCTACCTCCAAGCACCCCACAGAATCTCCGACCTACACACTCGAGGCTCGGCTCAGGGCCACGGGGGCCGCTCCAGCCTCCACCCCCTCCCCAGGGCCGCGGGCGTCTTCAGGCACACTAGACTCGCCCCGCCTTCCTGGCTTCCTGGGTGGAAACCTGAGCTGGGCCCTTGGGACTCAGAGGGCCAAACCCCGGCGGCCGGGCCAGCATGGTCCTCGCCTCCTCGGACTCCCGCAACTATGGCGCGGGGTGGGTGGGGGAGCGGAGTGCGGCTCGCCCCGGGCGCCCCAGAGCCAGGAGGGACCGCGGGGACCAGCGGGCAGGACCTTCCCCAAGAGTGGACTCCGCCGCGGGCTCCAAAGGGACGGCGCGGGGGTGTCCGGGCGACCCCAGCCCTGGCGCCTCTCGGGGTCCCGAGGCCTCCCAGCGACGCCCCCGACCCTCATCCCCGCCTTGTGCCGCAGCCCCCAGCCTCACCCGGTAGGTGCTCTCCGTGAGCCGGCTCATCTCCTCGGGACCCCGCGACGTGGCTGCAGCCGCCGGCTGGTGAGCGCGGGACGACGTGGCGGCGCCTCCAGGTCTCCGGACTCCGGGCGGCGGGGGCGCCGGGGCGCGCCTGACGAGCCCTCGAGGGTCCTCGGCCATCTGCATGAGAGTGCCCCGCGCCGGTCTCCGCCACTCAAACGTCAAAGCTCAGGTGTCCGCAGCCCGCGAAGAACTGAGAAAGCCGCCTGATGCTGCCAGAGCGAACAACAGGGGCGGGACCAGGCGGCCCCACCGGAGAGGCGCGCGGCGGGCGGAGTGGGCGTGGCCCGGGTCCCCCCGACTGGGCGGGGCGCTCCGCCCGAGGCTGCCTGCTGGGCGGGGCCTGGCGGCTTGGTGGACGGGACGGCCCAATCTGAGGCAGCCGGAGGGGACCCGAAGGAGGCGGGCCGAGCCGGAGTGGGCGTGGCCCACGCCAGGCGGGTGTCCCGGGCTGGATGGCTGAGGAGACGCTGCCCTGGGAGTGGGGACTGCGCCGCCAGAGGTGGGCAGGGCGGAGGTGAACGGGCTGAGGCTGCGGGGCCGCTCCAGCTGAAACGGACAGGGCGGGGCGGCCACAGCGCGCCCTCTAGTGGCGCGTCCAGGAGCTGGACCGGGTGTGAATCCTGCAGCTCCTGGTGGCAGCTGTGCGAGGTGCACTCATGGTTCTTCCCCCAAGTCAGATCTCTTGGAGTGGGGGGGGGGGGGTCCCACAGTCCTCAGGTGTTCTTTTCTGTAGTTGAACCGCCCTCCTCCTTTATTGACCCCCAAAAGTTGGAAAGAATCCTCAGGGCTGGGCTGTCAGTTGGAGAAAGGGGACCACCACCTACAGCTTCAGCATATCAAAAAAAAAAAAAAAAAGAAAGAAAAAGAGAGAGTAATCGCCGAGGTCTGCTTACTGAACTTTCACTCAATGCCAGTCAAAAGACAGTTATGGGATTGGAAGACCAGCAGCAGGTTGTCACTCACTGGGCAGGTGCAGGTTGGAGGCTCCAGGGCTCTCTGGTCCCTACCCTGGCCCTGCCTCCCCCACACCCAGGGGTGAGACAGCTGCTGACTCTGGAGCCATCCCAGGTTGTGCACCAAGGGCCGAGGTGGCCAGACCCTGGGGGTCCAGAATGGCTTCTCCCAAGAGGAGCCCTGCTTGGCAGGCAGAACGTTTTAACTCAAATTCCTGAAGGTGGCTCCCTGTCTGCCTGAAGTCCCTGCGTCTGTTATGGGCGGTTGGGCTGTGTACCTGTCCATTAGGAAATGCACACAAAGACACTGTGTGGCTCATGGGAACAGCAAGAGAGTGAGAAGCCATTGGACTTAGAATAGACACAACCACGTGGACTGTGGGGTGTCTTATTGGGTTTCGCAAACTGTAAAACCTGCAGTGCTGGGGAACCGGAATATTGTGTGTTCCCTGGTTTGGGGGAGCCTGGATTTCAGGCCAGTGCAGTGGCGTCCTCCTTCCTTAACAGATTTCTGGTCCTGGGTCTGTGAGCTTCACCAGCTGGGTTCCGTGTGCCCCCAAGATGCCTTTTCGGCCTCTGAATTACCACTGTTCCTATTAGATCCTCTGAGTGTGTCTGTCCATTTCCATTTAAACTTGGCAGTCGAAGCCTTCACTTTGCAAATCTCCTTTTGTCTCAGAACTTGCCCCTAGGCCTTCTGATGAATGAGGTCATTTCACCCTCTGCTGCCAGGAACCAGGGGGGGGGGGGGGAGGAGAATGCAGAGGCTTAACCTTTAAAACCCCACAGCTCAGTGGTGTGGTGTGGTTGGGAGCCCACAGACAGATGAACGAGACACCATAAACCCAGCAAGCCTCTCAGGTTAGTTTTGGATTGTGTACAAATCTTGAAACACATATATTTGGTCATTCTGAACTTTCCTTTAAGGGAATAATTTCCTGGCTAGGATGGCCCTGCCCCTTTAGAAGTCTTATTTTTTCTTTTTTTTTAACATTTATTTATTTGAAAGTCAGAATTACAGAGAAGGAGACGGAGAGGCAGAGAAAGTGAGAGAAAGAGAGAGAGAAATATTGCACCCACTGGTTCAATTTTGAAATGGCTGCAATGGCCAGGGCTGGGCCAGGCCAAAGCTGAGAGCCAGGAGCTTCTTCCAGGTCTCCCACATGGTTGCAGGGACCACAGGACTTGGGCCATCTTCTGTTGCTTTCCCAGGTCATCAGCAGGAAACTGGATCAGAAGTGGAGCAGCTGGGAATCGAACCAGCATCCATAGGGGCTGCAGGCTCTGCAGGTGGTAGCTTTACCCAGTATGTCACAGTGCTGGCCCCTAGAAGTCTTTGAGAATGGCTGCTTCTTAGTGTGTCTCCGTGTTAGGATTGCTGCAGGCTCTGGCCCCCCACTCCAGGCTTGGCCTTTGGGTGTCTGGAAGGTCTGCGTTGAACAAAAGAGCAGGGGTGAGTGTCTGCTCTGCATAGGTGCTCTGCAGAAGGTGGGGGTGTGCAGAGTGAACTGGGCTGGAGCCATTTTTTTTCTTTTCTTCAAAGATTTATTTTATTCATTTGAAAGACAGACTTACAGAGAGAGATAGAGAGGGGGGTCTTCTATTCCTTGGTTCACTCCCCAAGTGGCAGCAATGGCTGGAGCTGAGCCCATTTGAAGGCAAGAGCAAGGAGCTTCTTCCAGGTCTCCCCCATAGGTGCAGGGGCCCAAGGACTTGGGCCATCTTCTGCTGCTTTCCCAGGCCATAGCAGAGAGCTGGATTGGAAGAGGAGAAGCCAGGACTTGAAGCGGTGCCTTTATAGGATGCAGGCACTGCAGGCCAGGGCTTTAACCCACTACACCACAGTGCCAGCCTCAGGAGTCATTCTTTAATATAGTTGCAGAAGGCAGAATTTCAGGAGAATGACAATGACAGCTATAACAGAGGTATGGTCAGTCACAACACAGGGACAAAGGCAGACACAGGGATGGGTGCTGGACCTGGCCATTAGACTCTGCTTAAAACACCCCCACCCCGTATTGCAGTGCCTGGCTTCAGTTCCCAATGCCGGCTCCTGACTCCAGCTTCCTGCTGCTGCACACCCTGGAAGGCAGCAGTGATGGTTCAAGTCATTAATTCCCTGACATCTGGTGGGAGAGCTTCAGCCCAGGCCTGGCCATTGTATGTATTTGGCGTGTGAACCTCTGAATGAGAGCTCTGTTTCCTTCTCTGTCTCTCAAATAAATTAAAAAAAAGTGGGTGAGCTCTCAAAAGGCTGGTGTGGAAGACTCCTCAAGTGTGTGTTTGATTTCCTGTAAAGCTGAGAACCTACAGTGCTAGTTCTTCCTGGATGGTGTCAAGCTCCAAGGCAAGGAAAGCAAATCAACAGAAGAGGTGACTCAGGAGGAGGAGACGAGCAGGCGGCGGACTCCCAGGAAGCTCTGCAGCCCAGCAAGGGCTCCCTAGGCTGCAGAGACATGGAGATGAAGGGAACAGGGCCAGGGCTGCGGCTTGGGGTCTGGGTGAGGTTGCCCAGCCAGGTCTCCTTGCTCTGAGGGCCAGCTATGGTGTCCGGTGCCTGAGTCCAAGATGGCAGCAGCCCACCACTCTCCTGTGCACCAGCCCCAGCATTCACAGTCCAGAACTCTCCCTGGACCACCCCCCACCCACCACTGCCTGGCTTCCTCCCTGCCACATCCCCTAGGCCCCCTGACCCTTCGTCATCCTGCTCCTGACTGAGACCCTGTAGCCTGCCTTTCTGAACAGGATTCATCAAAACAGAACACTGTAGATTCCTAGGACTTTGGTCTCCTGGTCACTGTGGGGGACGTGTATCCTGCCCCAGTGTGACCTGGGCTCTAACTGGCCATCTGTCTGTGTGGCTGAGAGCTCTACTGGGCCTTGTCAGCCCTTTGGGGGACACACGGTGGGCAGAAGAGGTGGATGTGCCTGTCCTGGACAGACATCAACAGCAGACTTAGCCACCTCCCTCCCTCTCTCCCTCTACTCTCTCTCTTTCTCTGTGTCCCTAAGTGCTTTGGTCTACATGTCCCCTCCCAGATCCCCCTTTCCCTCTGTTTCTGACCTGCCTCGTGCCCTTCCCCTGTCACATGCACTGCAAGCCTTTTCACCATAATACCAAAAAGCCACTGCACACCGTGAGTGTCCTGGAGCTGCCGTGATATTACCTGTTCTATTACAGTCATCATCCCCAGAGTCAACTGGCACCCACGCACGAGGCTTAAGCATGTTAAACCAAGGGCGGGGAATCTTTCCTCTGCAAGGGCCATTTGGATATTTAGAATATCACTCAGAGGCCATACAAAATTACCAGCTTACCCTGCACCCAAGTGGGAAACTCAGAGGACACTCCAGGCTCCTGGCTTCTGGTTGGTTCAGTTCTGACCATTGTGGCCATCTAGGGAGTGAACAAGCAGATGGAAGACCTCTCTCTGTCTCTCTTTCTCTCTCTCTCTCTCTGCCTCTGCCTCTCTATAACTCCACCTTTCAAATAAATAAATAAATCTTTTAAAAAAATACCAGCTTAAAAATTAGCCTGCTGTAGCTGTATCAGATGTCGAGTCCTACCTGAGTGCACCTTGGCAGGGCCAGGCCACATGATTTTGGGGGGCCTCATATGGCCTGTGGCCCAGACATTCCCCACCCTGGCTTTAATCCCTCACAACCCCCTCTGTGATAGGTGTCAGTAGTATTCCACTTTGAAATCAGGGTAACTGAGACTTGAGGAAGATAGAGAACTTGCGCAAAAGCACAAGGATCCACACCTGGGCCCCACACAGTGTCTCACTTGCTGGAGGGGGTACAGTTGCCCCCACCCCTGCAGATTCTAGGAATGTAAGAACAACCAGGAAGGAGCAAGTCCCATTATAAGGCTCCCCCTCTAGGGAGGACGGGTGGGTACAGACATGCTCACTGCACCATGTGGCCCTGGGCCCGGCTCCCCTTGCAGCTGTGTGACAAATCTCTGGGCCTCCTTTATCTCATCTCTAAAATAGGAGTGAGGGGCCCAAAGATGTTGCCTGGAGCACCCGCAATGGTGCAGGAGGAAGTGGGGCCTGGATCCATCACAGGCAGTGCAGCCTAATGGTCACCACCTCATGAGCTGTCCCTAGACAGCCTCAGAGCCTGTCTCCCTCCACTTGGAGGAGACATGGGAGCTGGACTGTCCAGTAAGCCCTTGCCCCTGTGTATTAGAGACCCCAGGAGCCTTGCTTCTCCCCCATCACAGGGTTTCCATTTCTCTGCTTGGTTCCCTAAACAACTCACTCCTCTGGGGCTGTGCTGCCCTCTGCTGGCCACACCAGGAAAAGGGCACTTACCTTGCCCTCAACCTGAGCAGCTCCAGCCACCTCACCCTCCTGAGGCCATGCCTCTGGGCATCTGCCACTTCCTGGCCATGCCCCTCAGAGTCCAGCCTTCCTGGTGGATCAGTGCCTGGGCCACCAACCCTCCCACCGTGGTGGGACTGACTACCTATTTTTATTACACTTATTAAAATTCTGGCTTTTTCCCCAGGTTCCCAGAGCCCCATTTCTGCCTGGCCCTGTGCCTGGGGCCAGGCTCAGGGTAAGGGAAGCCTGATGGCCTACATCCTCCCCTTGGTCCCTGCTCCCAGGAGGAGCGCACAAAGGATGAGGTGGAATTTAAATCAGGAGGTCTCAGGGGGCCAGCGACAGGACACAGTGCCCTGCTTCCTGCAGATGCACTGGCTGCCATTCAGCCAACAGGTAATGGCTCCTGGAATCTTCTGGCGCCTTCTGACCCCTCTGAAGGCAGCACCCTTGCTTGCAACATGCAGCTCATTCATTCACCTAAGGCTATGACGCTTCCGCGGTCTGGGAGGCATTGGCACAGTCATGGGGGACAGGGTTGTGGGTCTGGGGGACAAGGTCATGGGTCTGACCCAGCCATTACCCTCCAAGGGCTAAGGAGGAGAACGGCACTCATGGTGAAGCAAAATCAATTACGACAAACACTAAAATAGAAACGTGCAGCCATGATCAAAAACCAGCAACCCACAGGCTGAATCCAACCTGCAGATGTTGGTGACAGCAGTGAAATAAAAATAAAAGGGGGCTGGCACTGTGGCAGAGCAGGTAAAGCCACCACCTGCAGTGCTGGCATCCCATATGGGTGCCGGTTCGAGTCCCAGCTGCTCCACTTCCGATCCAGCTCTCTGCCGTGGCCTGAGGGAGCAGTAGAAGATGGTCCAAGCACTTGGGCCCCTGCACCCACATGGGAGATCCTGAAGAAGCTCCTGGTTCCTGGCTTCAGAATGGCCCAGGTCTGGCCATTGTGGCCAACTGAGGAGTGAACCAGCAGATGCAAGACTTTCTCTCTCTCTCTCTCTCTCTCTCTCTCTCTCTCTCTCTCTCTCCCTCTCTGCCTCCACCTCTCTGTAACTCTGCCTTTCAAATAAATAAATAATCTTTTTTGTTTTAAAAAAAGACGTTTAAAATAAAACATGCGTTTTTTTGGTCAAGATTTAAAAAATCTGGAGGGTGTGCCTGAAAACGCGGGAGCTGGGGCTTCTCTCATGAAAAGCAGACACCTGAGCAGCCCTGGGTCCTCACTGGCTGCCATCCCCAAGCTCCTCTGCTGAAACTTCATCCCTGGCAGCTGTCTTCAGGAGGTGGGGCCTTGGGGGCGGGCCTTAGGGGCGGGCCTTGGGGCAGGGCTTAGGGGCGGGCCTTGGGGCGGGCCTTAGGGGCTGCTTGCTGCCTCCACACGTGGCCAGCGGGCCCTTACCAGGTGCTGAATCTGCTGGCTACCCCTGCACCAGCACCTGCACCTCCCTGTTTGCTGGCAACTCTTGCGACCTCGTGTCACTCATCTCTGTTTCCTTCCAGGCCCCTGCAGGCTTCTGCACTCCAAGCCCTGGAGAGAGCCTGGTGGAGAGAAGAGGAAGATTTGCCTTGGCCTCGCAGGTGAGCTTGGAGCTGGGCATGGAGAGATCAGTCTGCATCCCGGGAGTGGGGGCAGGGAAGAGGATGGGGAGGAAGGGAAGAGGGTGGGAAGGGGTGCCACAGCAGCAGGGGAGGGGGCGAGGTTCAGGGCCCCCCAGCCCTGCCAGAGCTCAGGGGCCCCCACTTGGATGGGGGCGACCCCAGCTCCCATTCAGGTCTTCTGGGACCTGCCCCAGGTAGGTAAGAGCGAGGCTGTGAGTGAGTGCAGGTGGCAGAAGGAGAGAGCCTGGGGTCTAGGAGCTAAGGAAAGGTTGGTCCCTCTGCTGCTGTCTTCTGTGTCTCTCCAGCTCCTCCTTCCTCCCTCCCTTGGCCTCTGTCTCTGTCCCTCCCCCTCGCTTTGTCTCTTTCTCCTGACATGTGCAAGCATGTATGCGTGTGTGTGCGTGTCTCTTTCTCCCGATCTGTGTGTGCGTGCGCCTGTACATCTGCATCCAAGCCTTCCCATCTCCTGCTGCTTCTCTTTCCCTTCCCCCTCTCTCTTTCCTCCCTGCCCCCCTACCCCAGGAAGTACTTCCCACTGGAAGGCCTGGCTCCACCCCCATCCCCAGGAGGAGCCCCCCTCCCACCTTCCCACTGTGCTTCTGACCCCAGCCCAGTCCCCACCTCTGCATCTTCCAGGACCACTACCTGCCCCTTGGGTGTGACCCCAGGCCCAGCCAGTTCTAGGCACACGGTGCTCTGTGGCCATGGCCCCACCTCCTTGTGGCCAGATCCACATGCGGTAACTTCCAGCCAGGCTCACCCATGCTGGCCTTCCCTGCACCCTAGACATGGTCTCACCGAACCTCACTCTGACCTTGTCGCTCCTTCACATGAAGCCCTGGGGGTTTCTTAGTGCACCTTACCCCCACCACCCAGGACGAAGCCCCCATTTCCTGGCCTGTTATCCCAGGCCCCCTTTCTTGCCCTGACCCCATTCTGTCCTAGGAGAGGCACCTTCCCTGACCATGAAAACCTTGAGCCGCCCTGCTTGGGTGGGGCACAGCTGGCACCTGGTGGGCAGAGGCCGAGGAGGCTGCTGACCATCACACAGGGCACAGGACAGCCCCCCAAAAGGGGGCAGACCCAGACATCAGCAGGGCCATGGCAGAGAGCACCCAGTCTGGGGCCCTGGAGGCCCCCTTGTGGCACTCAGAGACGATGCAGTCACGCACTGTGTAGGGACGTTCTGCTCCATGCCAGGCCTCGATCCCATGCTGGTCCCAGCAGGCTCTGTGGAGCTGAGAGTGACTGTGGCTAGGGACATGGTTGGTGTGACAAAGTCCTTACTTGAGGCATGACTGGTGGTGAGGCTAGCATAGACAAACCCATGGCTCTTTCCGTTAGGTAGCATACATAGCACTCGACCATGGCACCAAGCCTGCACGGCACTGTCTAGTGCATTTGCTGTGCTAGGTGCTCCTTCCAGTTCTCAAAGAAAGGTCGGGCAGTCAGGGTACAGCGGGCAAAGTCTGCCTGGGATACTCACATCCCATATCAGAGCACCCGAGTTCAAGTTCCACCTCTGCTTCCAACTCAGCTCCCTGCTGATGCACCTGGGAAAGCAGCAGATGGCCCAAGTGTCTGGGCCCCTGCATCCACGTGGGAGACCCGGATGGAGCTCCTGGCTCCTGACTCCTGGTTACAAGCCAAGGGCCCATCAACCAATGACCAGGCAACAAAAAGGAGAGCTACCCACATGATGGAATATTACTCAGGAATGAAAAAGGAGAGACGTGGGCACCTGCTCCCGTGGACATGAACCTTGAAAGCCCCACAAGACAGCATATGTTACTTGAGTTCACTGACGCCATCTGTGCAGAGCAGGCATGTCCTGGAGACGACAGTGGGTCAGCAGTTGCTTTGGTGGGGGAACGATGGCATGGTGACTGCTGGTGGGTGGGGCTTCTTTGGGGAGGGGATGAAATGTCTTAAAATCAGATTACAATGTTGGTTTCCAAACCCATCAAATTGTAGGCTTTAAGTGGATGTCGTTTACTATGCGTAAATTAGACCTCCCTAAAGCTATTTTAAATTTTTTTGAATTAAAAATAGTTTTCTATTAATTAAAAAAAACAGACTTGGGTTTTCCTTGAACATGTGCATGTTTCTCTGTGGCAACTATGTAGCTGGGATGGGGGAGGTCCCGTTAGTCCCCAGGGAGCCTGTTGGGTTGCATCGGGGTGTTTATTCTCCCTATATGTCTCTCTGTGGGCACTGAACATCAGACCCCCAACCCAGGGTGATGGCGCCACAGCCGCTGATGTTACCAGTCCCACTCTCCATCTCGTGGCTGTCTCCAGCCACACAGAGCCCCCAGGGACCCAAGGGGACCATACAGACAGCTCTCTGTGTGCTCAGTGTAACCCACATGAGACCAGGCCCCTAGGAAAGCACAGGGGCTTGGAAGTCATCACTGCCACGTACTAGTTCTGTGCCTCAGTTTCCTCAGCTGTAAAATGGGGAGACAGGCATTTAGTGCAGCTACAAGATGCTACAAGAGCCACACACGTTCAATGGAAGCTGCACCTCACAGGCTTGAATTTCCACCTTTCCCCAGCCTGGCAACACAGGGGTAGGCTGCTCTCACAACACTGGGCAGGGACTGGAAGCAGGTGCGGCTAGAGAGCCCTGCGGTCATGAAGGTATACAGCCGGCACTCAACAGTGCACCATGTGACAGAGCTGGGATGCTCAGAGGGGCAGTGTCTCCCCCGTGCACTCTCCATGTGCAGTATTGTTTCACTTACGAGGGGTTCATCAGAGCCTGACTCCATTGCAAGGTGGGGAGAACCTGGCCACTGGGACCGGGAATGCTGGTTAAAATGCATGAGCAAGGGTGATAACGTATGGAGCGTGAGCCAATGACACGACTCAAGCCCAAGGTCGAGAATCAGTCAGAAAGGGCACTCAGAGGAGCCTGATTGAAATTGGGTCCCAGGAGTAAGTCTGTCATGTGTCAATCAAGTAGGATTAATAGTAACTAGTTATTAGAGAACATTGGAGAAACCCTTCAAGATATTGGCACAGGCAAAGAATTTCTGGAAAAGACCCGGGAGGCACAGACAGTCAAAGCCAAAATCAACTATTGGGATTGCATCAAATTGAGAAGTTTCTGTACTGCAAAAGAAACAGTCAGGAGAGTGAAGAGACAACCGACAGAATGGGAAAAAATATTTGCAAACTATGCAACAGATAAAGGGTTAATAACCAGAATCTACAAAGAGATCAAGAAACTCCACAAAAACAAAACCAACAACCCACTTAAGAGATGGGCCAAGGACTTCAATAGACATTTTTCAAAAGAGGAAATCCAAAGGGCCAACAGGCACATGAAAAAATGTTCAAGGTCACTAGCAATCAGGGAAATGCAAATCAAAACCACAATGAGGTTTCACCTCACCCCGGTTAGAATGGCTCACATACAGAAATCTACCAACAACAGATGCTGGCGAGGATGTGGGGAAAAAGGGACACTAACCCACTGTTGGTGGGAATGCAAACTGGTCAAGCCACTATGGAAATCAGTCTGGAGATTCCTCAGAAACCTGAATATAACCCTACCGTTCGACCCAGTCATCCCACTCCTTGGAATTTACCCAAAGGAGTTTAAATTGATAAACAAAAAAGCGGTCTGCACCCTAATGTTTATTGCAGCACAATTCACAATAGCCAAGACCTGGAACCAACCTAAATGCCCATCAATGGTAGACTGGATAAAGAAATTATGGGATATGTATTCTTTAGAGTACTATACCGCAGTAAGAAACAACGAAATCCAGTCATTTGCAACAAAATGGAGGAATCTGGAACACATCATGCTGAGTGAAGTAAGCCAGTCCCAAAGGGACAAGTACCATATGTTCTCCCTGATCGGTGACAACTGACTCAACACCAAAAAGGAAACCTCCTGAAGTGAAATGGACGCTATGAGAAATGGTGACTTGATCAGCATAGCCCTGACTGCTAATGGACAACTTAATACATTATCCCTCATAGTATTTTTTTTGTCTGTTCTACTTAATATGACTGGTTTAATTCTGTAATTATCACACAGTTATTCTTAAGTGTTGAAAATTAACTGAAATGTGATCCCTGTTAAACATAAGAGTGGGAATAAGAGAGGGAAGAGATGTATAATTTGGGACATGCTCAGGCTGATTTGCCCCAATTGGTAGAGTTGGAAACATACCAGGGGATTCCAATTCAATCCCATCAAGGTGGCATGCGCCAATGCCATCTCACTAGTCCAAGTGATCAATTTCAGTTCACAATTGATCATAATGAAAGGACTAAGAGTCAAAGGGAGCACATAAACAAGTCTAGTATAGGCTAACACCAAGCGATAGAATAAATAAAGGGGAGAGTGATCCAACATGGGAAGTGAGACACTCAGCAGACTCATAGAATGGCAGATGTCCTAAATAGCACTCTGGCCTCAGAATCAGCCCTAAAGGCACTCGGATCTGGCTGAAAAGCCCATGAGAGTATTTCAGGCATGGAAAGCCAAGACACTCTGGCAAAAAGATCTCTGTGAGTGAGATCCCAGTGGAAAGAACAGGTCTTCAAAGAGGGAGGTGCCTTTCTCTGAAGGGAGGAGAGAACCTCCACTTTGACTATGACCGTGTCTAAACAAGATAAGAGTCGGAGAACTCAAGGGGCTTCCATAGCCTTGGAAACTCATAACTGGTGCATGGGGAGATAACTGATGCCATAAACAGGAGTGTCTATTTGTAAAGTCAACAACAGGAGTCACTGTGCACTTACTCCTCATGTAGGATCTCTGTTCTTAACGTGCTGTACACTGAGGCTTAATGCTATAACGAGTACTCAAACAGTATATTTCACTTTGTGTTTCTATGGGGGTGCAAACGATTGAAATCTTTACTTAATGTACACTAAACTGATCTTCTGTAAAAAAAAAAAAAAAAGAAATTATCAATTCCCAACTTGACTCTCACTGGGATTAAACATGACAATAGGTCTGATCTGATTTCATCATCATTTAAAAAAAATCATTATTATTTTTCACTTTATGTTTCTGTGTGGGAGCAAACTGTTGAAATACTTACTTAAGGTATACTAAGCTGATCTTCTGTATATTAAGATAATCGAAAATGAATCTTGATGTGAATGAAAGGGGAGAGGGAGTGGGAAAGGGGAGGGTTGTGGGTGGGAGGGACGGTATGGGGGGGGAAGCCATTGTAACCCATGAGTCGTACTTTGGAAATTTATATTCATTAAATAAAAGATTAAAAAAAAAATAGTAACTAGTTAATTATAATAATTAATTGTGAATTCTTACCATGCTCAAGTACCAGGGACCCAAGTCTCTGAGCCCTCAGCTGCTGCCTCCCACGGTGGGCACTGGCAAGAAGCTGGAGTTGGGAGCCAGAGCTGGGACTCAAAGCCAGGTGCTCCAACACTAGCAAGCGGCATCTCAACCCCCAAGCCCAGTGCCCACTCCCTAACCCGCAAGCTTTGCTTTCTCCTCAGCTCTCGAAGGCACAGACCTCGGCTCATTGAGCAGGTGGCAGACCCCAGCCTCTTCCCAGGAGGGCTCACTTGCTGACCTCTGCGTGTCGGCACCTGCCCGTGCCAGGGGCCACTCCACCTCCTGCTCTTGGGGGCTCCCCCTTCCAGCCTCTCCTTTCCCCCACTGGGAAAAAATTTTAAAGCTCTACTAAATTATTCTTGCATCCGTGAAGCTACAAAATGGAAATTTCAGAACTTTTAGAAACAAAATGCAGACTTTTCAGGAAATGCAAGAAAGCATTGCATTTTAATACTCACAGGATACGGCCAAAGTGGTTCTCAGAGGCACACTCATAGCATTAAGTGTACACATTTATATATATATATATATATATGTATATATATATATATATATTACAATAACAACAAAGGCTTCCACTTAAAAACTTACAGCATTAACCAAAAAAAGCTCAGAAAAGTTGGTTAAAAGAAAATAAGAGCTTTTCAGGAAATGCAAACATAACTGATAAATACTAGAATACTGATTCTTTAAGAAGGAAGTTGGGGAACAGGGAGGGAAGAGAGCGACAATAAACACAGCCATGTTGTCCAAGATCTGGACAGACAGTAAGCAAAGGAAGACAGAGCAAATTCCGAGGCTGGAGCCTGAGGATGCGGAACCTCAGGATGGACCCCATGGAAGGATCCCAAGCTGGGCTGCAGGTCGTTCAGGCCTCAGCTAAAAGGCCACCTGGTCAGCGCTTCCCCAACACCTGATTACAGGCCCCGCCCTCAAAAGCTGCTCTCACGGCCCTGATCTCTACATGAAACCACTGAGCTATTACATATTGCCTGGAGAAGCAGAAAGACAGACAGAGACTTCCACTCTGAGCAGGAGGATCTGGACCACGTCTGGCCAAGAACTCAACCCCGTTTCCTGCCTCAAGAGCCCAGGGATACCCAGAGCCGGGGCCTCACAAGAAGACAGCACGAAACAGAGACCCCAGCTGTCTGGCCAAGAACTCAACCCTGTTTCCTGCCTCAAGAGCCCAGGGATACCCAGAGCCGGGGCCTCACAAGAAGACAGCACGAAACAGAGACCCCAGCTGACTGGCGATGGGCATTGGCACAGGAGCAGCAAACAAAGCCAGCATCTGGGACTTCTGGGATCTGCAGGGTGTGACACAGCACAACCAGCTGTGCTGGCTGGGGAGGGCAGAGGGGAGAGCACAGTTCGGGTGCCCCCTAAGGGCCGGTGGGGTCGGTCCCTACTGCGAGACAGTAAGAGGGTGGAGGGTGGGCATTGAGCAGAGAGGTTAAGAAGCCACCAGCGATGCCCACATCTCATCTCTGAGTCTGAGACCCGGCTCTGTCCCTGACTCCAGCTTCCTGGTATTGCACACTCTGGGAGGCAGCAAGTTCTTGGGTCCCTGCCACTCATAGGAGAGACCTAGATGGGGTTTGCCACTCCTGGCTTTGGCCTTGGCTGTCCCAGGGACACAGTGCAACCTGGGTCTCACATGCTGTGGTTCCTGGGCATGTGAATGACTAATAAAAATCACACCCTTTTCCCAAATGCTGCTATGATTCTGTGCATTGTTGAATTAAGACTTTGCTGCTGTTGTGACTGGGGCCGTACATAGGGAACCAGGGAGCTGAGACAGCCTGAGCCTGCCCCCTCCAAATCTGGTCCCCAGTCCCCTGCCCCCTGCCCTGTGCACAAGGAATAGGAACTGGAGGAGGGTGGCCGAGGAGACGGAGGGAGGGGGTGGGACCCTGGCTTCCCCACTTGCCCAGGTGGGGCTCAGCGCCTACCATGCAGGGGTCTCTGCCAGCCCAAGAGGTGGGGGAAAGCACCGTGTGTGCTCCCTCCCTGTCCCAGGACTACTCCAGGCTGCCCTCACTCCCCCTTCCCCAGCCCTCAAGTGTGCTATGCGTGTTCATGCACATGCATGTGCGTGTATGTGTGCTCACACGAGGGTCTGTCTCTGTACCTCCCTCCTTTTCTGTCTGCTTCTGTCTCTATCTCTGCCTCTCCCTCTGCCTGTGTCTCCCTTTGCCCCTCGCTCTGCCTCGCTCACCCCCTTTCCTTACTTCCCTTACTCGCTCTCCCCCCACCCCACCCCAGTCCCCATCTCAGCCTCTCTCTGTACTCCTCTCTGATTCTGTGTGTCTCCCTCCCCTCTGTGTCTCTGTCTCCTTCTTACCCAGATTCCCTTGGGCCATCTCTGAGACACTGCCTGGAGAGGCTGGGATGCAGGGCCCAGGCTGCCACAGCCACTGCTGCTCCCAGGCCCCACCCTTGCCCAGACCACAGCCTACGCAGCCTCCTCCCCCTTCACCTGCTTCCAGAGACTGAGCTTGGCCTCCCCAGCCTCCCCCTACCCCACCCCTCTCCCTGGGAGGGGGTGGTGCCTCCCACAGCTGAGCCACCCAAAAGCGAGATGCCTGGGCCCTGGGGCTGGGCCCACCCTCACACCTGGCCCACAGCAGCACCCGGCTGGGCTCCAAGGGCAGTTCAGAGTCACGGGATGAATTTCTGGAGTGCACAGACCTCTGGGGACAGAGACTACACTGTCATCTGTATAGTGTGTGTGCACTGGGTGTTGCACCTGCCTTCCAGGTACAGCAGATGGGAAGCCCTGGGAGGCACGGGAGGAGCCACAGCCACCTGGCTCCCCACGAGGGACTGAGTGCCACAGGGCCTCTGACCGCCAGGAGAGCTTTAGAAAACTCTCGCCCGCTCAGTTCCCAATCACCGCTTCCACCAGCGTCCATACCCGACCACCCGGTCCACAGGACCCCCAAGAATCTGCCAGGGCCTCCATGCAGGGGTCAGTGAGGGCCCTGCCCCCTTGCCTCTGGCCAGAGCCCAGGCTCACCCCCCCACAGCCCCAGAGGGTGTCTGCTCCAGTCTCACCGGCTCACATCCTCAGTTTGTTCCCAATGTCACAGTGAGCACTTCCAAGCCACCACGCTCACTCCACAGAAGGACCAGAGATGGCCTGGAGCAATGAGACCCTGGGACCAGCTCTCCACTGAGGGGTGTGCCACCTCCCGAGGGCCACTGTATGGGGGTCCCTGGGACACAGCAGCAGAGGAGCTCACCAAATCACTGTGCCTCGGGCTGCTCACTTGAGGCTGAGAGACACGAATGGCAAACACGCACCAGAACAAGCCGACCAGATCACTGCGGCCAATGGCCAGTGCCGTGAGGAGACAGGTTGGAGGCTGCAGCTCCAGCATCTGTGCCAAGACCTGGGACCGAGAATTCTAAGCGAGCAATTAGCGAGAGCACCAGCCCTTGGGTGGGAAATGAGCCTGGCATGGCCCAAGAACTGCACGGAGGCCAGCATGGAAGAGGAGGGGGCAGCAGGTGGGTGCAGAAGAGAGCAGAGCTGTTGGCAGGCGCTAGATCAAGAAAGACCACCAGTGGGCCGGCGGGGGGCCCTGGACAGAAGCCCATGCCAGCCAGCCCTGCCCACTCTGTACCATAACACAGGTGCCTGGGGCCTGGCTGTGCGTCAGGAACCCCTGGACAGCCAGCTGGAGATACAGATTCCCAGGCCTCACCCCAGACTAGCCAGGCAGAAGGTCCAAGGTCAAGGCCCCTGAACAAGTCCCCAGGACAATTCTGCAGCCAAGACCAAAAGCTGAGCTTCTCACTGGAGTGGGTGCCAGTCATGGGCCTTCCAGAAACTGAGCCCAAAGAGCACTTGGGGACTACATGTCATCCGTCACCACCGAGCCCACAGGACCCAGCAATCCAGAACCTCTGAGCTCCAGCACCCCACCAGGGCTACCAGGAATTAGGCCAGCATTGCAAACTCCTGCAGGTGCCTGGTTTCTCCTTGGAGTGCCACAGGGAGGGGGCATCAGGTGCTCTTGTCTGCCCCTCTCCTGGGACCAGCCACCTCCCCGCCCTCCACCCTGATCCCAAGTCATCACAAATGTTTGAATGGCCCTGGTTCTTCACTCTCCCCAGGGGATCCACACCCTCACTGGTTAGACCTTGGCAGGACCTCCCACATGGAGGCTGGGCTCAGTCAAGTGACTTGCTTTGGCCAATGGGGTGTAAGCAAGCGGGACACAAGCAGAAGCTTGAACAGGTGTGGTGTGGCTGGCTCGGGCCTGTACATCACTGCGTCAGCCTGGTGGAGGGGAAGACAGGGCACAGTGGCCTGCACAGCTCCAGCCAGCAGCCAGCAAACTCCACACAGCCCAGCCCAGCCCAGGCCAGCAGAAGTCACCTGGGCTGGGGCCATAGCTAACTGCCACATACCTCTCTTCCATTCTCAGGCACTAGGGCCTGGATGAAGCCGGCCTCATCTGTCCCTGGGCTGGGAGTGTGACGAGGCCAGGCTGATCAGCCCATCGCAATCAGGGGAGGGGACTAGTTGGTCCAATGAGCACCAACCCCGGGACTTTTGTGTAAACCTCAGGGGGACTGCCCTTGTCCATGGAAGGTGCTAGAAGGGCAGGAGCTAATTTCTATGCTTTCAGGACGGGAGAGGACACTAACCCAGAAGAAAGCAGAGCCAAATCCCAGCCGTGTCACTTGGTCCTGCCCTGCAACAGTCAAGGTGTTGCTATTCTGAGGCTAGGAAGACAGGACATCAATGCTAGCCACCCCCTTACTCCTGCCCATCTCAGTGACCCAGCCAGCCATGGTCCAAATACACTAAATGGAAAATTCCAGAAATAAATGACCCATACATTTTCATCCGTGCACCACTGCAACTCGTGTGCTGAAGTCTTGGCTGCATGCTGCTCCATGCACACAGGATGTGAGCCGGCCTTGGGCACAGCGCATCCTCGCTGTATATGCTGTCTGCCCGTTAATGACTTAGGAGGTGCCTTGGGGCACACAGCAGCTGTCACAGCATCACGGGGCCTGCACACAGGATTCAGGCGCCCACAGCAGGTCTCAGGATGTGCATCCAGTAGATAAGCAGGGGACCAGTGCACCCCTTTTGGCCAAGGTCCGTTTCAATTGAGTTTCTCTCATGTGCATGAGTCCTGGCATCTTGATAGACAGGGGTGACTCCTTTTGGGGACAGCTGCCCCAGTCCATTGGCATCTCAAAATTCTGCTCCATCCATGGCAGGACTGGGCTCTGCAGCCCTGAACCCCACCCCCAGCCATGGCACTGAGCCACACTGACCTACCAGCGTCTCTGTCCAGGACGTGGCCCCACAGACGTGGGAGCTGAACCGTGTCTACACCTCTGCCCTGGAAGTGGCAAGCTGGCAGGAGCACGGCCTGTTCACCCTTCACAAGTGTTTGACTTGGGGCTACAGAATGGGTTTCCTCTTCTATTTTTTAATTCAATTAGTTGCCAGAGGATAGAAATGAAGAGATTGCACATTTAAAAAAAAAGAAATTGCACGTAAACAATCTGGAATTTGGATCCAAATGGATAGTTTAGGGGTGAGCTTTTGTTTAAAAATTGATTTATTTATTTGAAAGTCAGAGTTACACAGAGAGAGAAGGAGGGAGGGAGGGAGGAGAGAGAGAGAGAGAAGGAGAGAGAGAGAGAGAGAGAGAGAGAGAGAGAGAGGTAGGTCTTCCATTCACTGGTTCACTCCCCAGTTGGCCCAAATAGCCGGAGCTGCACAGATCTGAAGCCAGGAGCCAGGAGCTTCTTCCAGGTCTCCCATTCAGGTGCAGGGGCCCAAGCCCTTGGGCCATCTTCCACTGTTTTTCCCAGGCCATAGCAGGGAGCTGGATCAGAAGTAGAGCCACCAGGTCTTGAACCGGTGCCCATATGGGATGCCGGAACTATGGGCGGTGCTTTACCCACTACACCACAGCACCAGCACTGGGGCTGAGCATTTAACACAAATGTTAACATGCTGCTAGCAATGCCCACAACCCATGTTGCGGTGCAAGGTTTGAATGCCGACTGTTTCTGGTCCAGCTTCCTGGTAATGCACACCATGGGAGGCAGCAGGTGATGATGGCCCAAGTACTGGGGTCCCTGCCATCCCACCTACATGGGGGACTTGGATGGAGTTCTGGGCTCCTAGCTTCAGCCTGTCTACTGCATGCGTGTAAAGTAACAGAATTCAATCCTCTCTCTCTCTCTCTCTCTCTCTCTCTCTCTCTCTCTCTCTCCCTCCCTCTCTCCCTCTCTCCCTCTCTCCCTCTCTCCCTCTCTCCCTCTCCTCCCTTCTTAAAGAACATTTTTAAATAGATAGCCTGGCACCCCCAGGATCCCATGCTACAATGATGACAGTCACCTGGGGTGGAACAGCAGCGGCCCAATCTCCCCGCCCCTGCCCCATCTCCATGTTCCGCTCTTAGGTCCCAGGCTGGCCCCTGGAGGAGAGCAGTTGGTGGCTCTGCACTGGGGGGGACCCATTGACTCAGGCCTCCAGGAGCCCACAGAGCCCCGGGTCTGACCTCTGAGGACTCAAGCAGCAGCACGGCCCTAATAAGCTCCCCTTGTGTTCTGATTTGGTGCCACAGCAACTTCTGCTGCTTGGAAAGAAAAGAGCCCTCACCACCGCCATCCTGCCATTAGCACAGAGCCCAGAGCTCATGGCACCCCCTCCCTAGGTGGCTCTGCATCTGGCACCCCAGAATTTACAGGGTGGGGTGAGTGTGAGTGCTCACTGTGTCCCCCTAAAACACCTGTGCTCGGGGGGGGGGGGAAGGAGAGGGTGAGGAGGGGAGAAGGAGGGTTGAGGAGCCATGGGGATGACAGGCACAGAGCACAGAACGCGCGCCTCCCACTGCATGCAGAAGCTCCCAGAAGCTCCCCCCTGCCCCAAAGGCACCCCACCAGGATTCCCTGAAGCCCTGCTGAGTGCCAGATCCTCCTGGCATTGCCTGGAAGAGACCAAGGCCCACCCTCTAGGAGCTATCACCCTAATGAGGGACAAACAGTGAGGACAAATGCATGCTGAGTAGTGGGAAGGCTGAGACTGGAGCCCTGGGGAAAAGAAGGTAGGAGGAGGCGATGTTAAGATGTTACAGGGCTGGAGTTCACTGATCTGGACAGGGTGGTCCAGGAAGGCCTCAGTGAGGAGAGGACAACCAGGGGGCTGGTGCTGTGGTGTAGCCGGTTAAGCCTCCACTTGCAGCACCAGCAGCCCATATGAGCACTGGTTCGAGTCCTGGCTGCTCCTCTTCTGATCCAGCTCCCTGCTAATGCTCCTGGGAAAGCAGTGGATGGCCCAAGTCCTTGGGCCCCTGCACCCACGTGGGAGACCCGGAAGAAGCTCCTGGCTCCTGGCTTTGGATTGGCAGTGCAGCTACGGTCGTTGCAGCCAACTGGGGAGTGAACCAGCGGATGGAAGACCTCTCTCCCTGTCTCTGAGCAGAGTGCAGAGCAGATCTGGGTTGGAGGGAACAGGACCCTGCTGGCTACTGCCTGGAGAGGTTGCTGTCCTGGAGCAGGAGAGAGGGGCCAGGGCTCGGAGGACCTGCTCAGGCGTGGCTGGCTTCCGCAAGAGAAGCTAATGGGCTGCCCAGTGGGTCCGCTGCAGGGTGCGTGCAGAGATGGGGAATGGGGGATGAGTGTGACCAGAGAAGCCAGGGTGCCCGGGGCGGGCTGTGGACTTCCTACAGGAGGCACCTGGGCCCAGTACAGACAGATTTCGAGATGGCCCCGAGAAAAGCCATAAATCACGAAATATCTCGAGTTTCAAATGCTGGCCACTTTCCCCCAAACACTGGGAACACTGCAGGCCAAACCAGAGAGGCAGGCAGCCCAGACCTGCACCAACGGCTGCTCGCTGGCTGCTTTCGGCACAGGGTCAGAGGGTAGCAAGTGCCGTGTACTGAGGGGGCATGAGCAGAGTGCACAAGGCCCGGGCCATCCAGTTTAACCCAGGGATGTAATCAGGAGGCCTTGGGCCCCAGCCAGAGAGGGTGGACCCCCACCCAAGGCCACACAGCAGGTGAGTGGCAAGTGGTGGTGTGGGGACTGGAAACAGGACGACCTGGCTCCAAAGCCTGGGGACACCAGGACAGAACTAGGTCACCTCTGCCACCCAGATGGGAGCAGAATAAGACCCTTATTTCACACATGAGGAAAGAAAAGATGACACAGAGAGAGGAGAGGACAGTATCCTAGCACGGGGCTGGACTTGAACCTGGAGCTCGTGACTCGCTGTGCAGTGCTCTTCCCAACAAAGCTCATCAGAGGACCCAGGGGCTGCAAACAGAGGGCTGTGGTGATGGACTGCACGGGGGCAACGCTGCAGGCAGAGCCAGGCCCCGGAGCCTGCTGTCCGAATGCACAGCCCAGCTCGGCCACTCACTAGTGTGTGAGCTTGGGTGAGTCGCTCAGCACCCTGTGCCTGTTTCCTCATCTGGAAAATGGGTGTCACCATGGCACCTCCCTCACAGAGCTGAGAGGAAGAAACGCTTGGGAAGGACTTAAAGAAATACCTCTCTGGGGCCTGCACTGTGGCATAAGGGGTAAAGCCACCACCTGCTGTGATGGCATCCCATATGGATGCCAGTTCAAGTCCCGGCTGCTCCTCTTCCAATCCAGCTCTCTGCTATGGCCTGGGAAAGCAGTAGAAGATGGCCCAAGTCCTTGGGCCTCTGCACCCGCATGGGAGACCTGGAAGAAGCTCCTGGCTCCTGGCTTTGGATCAGCCCATCTCCAGCCATTGCAGCCACAAGAGGAGTAAACCAATGGATGGAAGACACCTCTCTTTCTCTCTCCCTCTTTCTATCTGCTTTTGCCTTTCAAATAAATAAATAAAATATTTTTTAATAAAAGAAATAACTTTTTTTTGATTTATTTTACTTTTTTGAAAGGCGGAGTGGGGGGCGGAACTTGCATCCGCTGATTCACTCCCCCAGATGGTTGCAACAGCCAGGTTTGAGCCAGGCAGGCCAAAGTCAGGAGCCAGGAACTCCATCTGCATCTCCCTGGGCAGGGGCCCAGGCACTTGGGCCATCTTCCACTGCTTTCCCAGGCAGGTTAGGAGGGAGCTGGATCTGAAACAGAGCAGCTGGGACTTGGACCAGCACCCATGTGGGATGCCGGCATCTCAGGCAGCAGCTTAACCCGCTGCACCACAGCACCAGCCCCAGAAAAATACCTTTGAAAGTCCTAATGTGGACCCAGCAGGTGCTCCTAACACAGAGCCCACCTGGTATGTTATCAGGATCTTCCCAAGCACCAGGAATCTCCTGGGTGGGGCATGCATGGGTCCTCAGATTCCTGAAATGTAACAGTGTACCTTAGGGGACTGGCAGGATAGCTCAGATTTTCTGCAGAAAAGCAGAGAAAGAAAGAAAAACGTGGGGTGATGAGCTGGCAGCCTCTGCCTCCCAGGGTGTGCACAAGAAGGGAAGGGGTCACCCCATCACCCCCTGCCTCCCTGGGCCTCATAAGAAGAAACCTCCCCCTTAGAGGGAAGAACTGCACACCAAGAGCAATGGCAGGAACCACAGCCAGCATTCGTCCCACAAATGTTCACTGAGCACCTACTATGTGCCTGGATTCTAAGCACTGGGGAGCCAGCGGCAAATAACACAGACAAAAATCCCCCCCTGCCTCCCTGGGCAACACAACAAAACAAGTGATGTGGAGGGAAGGCCATGGGGCTAAGTGCTGGACAAAAAAAAAAAAAAAAAAAAAAAAAAAGGCAGGAAACCTGGGTGGGGGTGGGGAGGTGTTTGACTCAGGTGGTCCGAGAGAGCTAAACACAGATGAAAAGAAATGGCAGGAGACGGGTTTGGGTGCATCTAGGGGAAACAGCCAGTGCCAAGGCCCTGAGGTCAGCATGTGCCTGGTGTGCTCCTGGAGCCCAGTGTGGCAGAAGTGTGGGGACCAAGGGAGCAGCAGGTGAGGAGTTCAGTGGGGTGACGTGGCCAGGGAAGGCTGAAGAATTCCCTAGTAGGATCTTGGCTATCATGCTGAGTGCCAGGAGGGTCACGGGGGAACGGCATTTAGCCTGGTGACTACGATGCCCTGGGTACCACCACAGCGTGCCTGGGCTCAGTTCCCAGCGCCAGCTCCCGACTCCAGCTTCCCGCTAATGCAGAGCCCGGGAGGCAGCAGCGATGGCTCAAGTAGTAGGGCCTCTGAACACACACAGAAAACCTGGCTGAAGCTCCCAACTCCCAGCTCCGACCCAGCCCAGCCCCAACTGCCGTGGGCATCTCGGGAGTAACTCAGCCTCTTTCCTAATAAATGAAAAATGATTTTAAAAAGGATAGGTCCTGGCCAGCGCTGCGGCTCACTAGGCTAATCCTCCACCTTGCGGCGCCGGCACACCAGGTTCTAGTCCCGGTCGGGGCGCCGGATTCTGCCCCGGTTGCCCCTCTTCCAGGCCAGCTCTCTGCTGTGGCCAGGGAGTGCAGTGGAGGATGGCCCAAGTGCTTGGGCCCTGCACCCCATGGGAGACCAGGATAAGTACCTGGCTCCTGCCATTGGATCAGCGTGGTGCGCCGACCGCAGCACACCGGCCACGGTGGCCATTGGAGGGTGAACCAACGGCAAAGGAAGACCTTTCTCTCTGTCTCTCTCTCTCTCACTGTCCATTCTGCCTGTCAAAAAAAAAAAAAAGGATAGGTCCTGACAATGACTGGGCTGGGGCGGGGCAGGGAGAGCAGAGGCAGAGGGGCCACGGCCGGTGCCCCAGAGAGATGTGGGTGGCCGCAGGTGGCTCCCAAGAGTGGGGGGTGAGGTGCACGGACACAGCCAGGGGCCTCGGCACTCCCGGCACTGTCTCCCTGCATCCTCACACCCTGAGCAGGTGCTGGCTGCCTCATCCCCAGCTACAGAGCAGCAAACTGAGGTTGTGTCGGGAGCCACATGGCCACCAGGAGGCAGATCCCCCACCAAGGACATCCATCTGCCCATCTTCCAAGACAGAGAGCGGTTCCAACCAGCAGCCAAACGCACCTTTCCCACTGCTCTGCCGGGCACGCTGGCTCCCAGTCTTGGGTCCACAGAAGCTATCTGGCCTGGCTGCCCACACCCACCCGCTGCCATCTCTCTGCAACTCCACCTCCCTCAGTCCGCCAGGCCTCAGCTCTGCTAACCCCCAGCACACTGGCCTATGCCCACAGCCAGATCCTCACGAGCACCTAAAGCAGAAGAGAAAGCCAGCGTGTGCCCATGGCCAGGGTAAGTCTGCATGGGCCGAGGCCACGCCCCCCGCTGTTCCTGCAAGGACCCAGGGTTCCCACTCGGGTGGAAAGAGAAAAGATCTCTTTGTGCCCGGGCTGGTGAAAGTGCGTCTGTTTAGAGCAGACTGCAAAGGGGGGGTGATCAGACTTGGCTGCGGCTGCCCCCAGGGGAGGAGAGAGGTTTTGGGGAAGCACAGAGGGGAAGCACCCAGAGCAGTTGCTGCTTCCCCGAGAGGTGAGGCTATCTGGGTGACGTTTGCAGGGACAGGGGAGGAGGGGGGCGCTTTGCTCGGTGTTTGGCGGAGTGGTTGGGGGGAGAGGGGAGCAAGTCTGCCCTTGATGTTCGGGATCAGGGGAGGGAGCAGAGGGCAGGATTTTGCTCAGGAGTTCTGGGGGGAGTATTTTTTTCCTCTTGGAGGAAAAAAAAATAAAACAAAATGATTACAGAACCCAGAAGAAAGGTTGTCATGGCAACAAAAGTTTGCGGCCAGGTACTTGCCGATGTCGTTTTCAGGACCACAGCCGTGGGGGAGGAGAAGGTGAGAGGGGAAATGGGGTATCAGCAGCACAGCCCCGCCCCCCCACACTAGTTCACACCTGCCCAGCCCCGCCCCCCCACGTTGGTTCACACCTGCCCAGCCCCGCCCCCCCAGCACCTGCTCACACACCCCTGGCCCCACCCCCATGCTGGTTCACACCTGCCCAGCCCCGCCCACACCTGCCCCTTTCTCACTGACAAGCAGCTGATAACTATCGCCCAAGTTCCCAGGAAGGAGAGCAGTGATTTTCTTCAAGAGCTGATCTCTCACCAACACTGGCCAAGAGAAAACTCTGGATTTGTTTTACTTACTTAACAAACCCACAATTCATGTTCCTACTTAACACAGGGCTGGGGGTGAGGGTCTTCTCCTTTCTCCAGCCTTCCCCTCCCCCACCGCACCCTTGTCGCCCCCCCCATCCCTTCCCTCCCATGTCTTTCCATACCCTCATGCACACACAGCCCAACACTCCTTACAAAACCATTCTGGCCAAAACCTCTCTGAGCCTGATATGCGCTCCCCCCTAGAAAAGTCCCCCCACCCGAAGTGCCTGTCTCAAATGCGGTGGCCAGGATGTAACAAGACTTGACATAGAGGCAGGCAGGAAATTGTTACAGGGCCTGGGAAGCCCTGTTCCATGAAAGCCAGCACTGTGTTTAAGTGTTCCTCAATCAGTAAGGTCCTCCTCTTAAATAAATAAATAAATAAATATCCCAGGTCAAGCCTTAGTGTACTGCAAGGAAACACTCATAAACACTGGGGTCATGACCCTCAGGGAGCGGTCACGAGACACCCGGAAGGACGGGGAGGCTCAGCCGAGGCACCCCCATAGGGCTGCGAGCAGGTGTGCGTGGGGGCTCTGTGCAAAGGACGTGCCTGCGCGTCGCAGACAGGGGTGTCCTGGGAGCAGGGTCTCCTGAACCCTGGAAACATCACCGTGAACTTGCAGGATAGGCTGTGGAGACCACCACCCCGAAGGATGTCCATGTCTGTCCCAGCCAGGTGTTAACCAGGCTTCTGCGTGGGAGGTGAGGGTCGGGCGGATTTGGGCCAAGACGCCTTCTGGGGGCTCTTTAAGTATGTGTGCTTATTATTGCACTCCAAATTCAAACTGTCGGCCCCGGGTGCACACCAGCAGCGAGTTGGATGTGGAGAAGCCAGTCAGGGGCAGGGCGCCACTCAAATGCCCCCGCCTCTGACTCACGGCAGGCCTGGCTCAGACGGACACTCGGAAAACTTTGTCCCAGGGATCGCCCCCCCCCCAGGTGAGAGAGAGAGAGATCGAGCGAGCAGGCAACACCCCGGGACACCCCCGCCGCATTGTCTCAAGGCCACACCCCAGCACAGATCCTGCAAATACTCAATGAAGACCTATTACGCGCGAGACACTCTCCAGAGATGGGAAATGAAGCCATCAACCAGAACCACCCAGGCCAGCTCTCACCAAGTGACATTGGGGAGGGCGGAGGAAGGCAAAGTCAGGTGTGGGGGAGAGGCAGGTGGTGCCCAGTGTGATGAGGGAGAGACAGGCAGTGCAGAGACCCAAAGACCAAAAGGCCCTGCCTGCCAAGGCGCGTTTGCAGGGGGGCGCCAGGCCTCACAGTCTTGTCCACAGCCTCCTGTGAGGTCAGAAGGTGGGTGGGAGGGTCCCGCTGGGGCTGAGGAGGAGCCGGCCAGGCAAAGAGGTGAGCCAGGGTTTCGGTGGCTTCATTTTACACCTCTGCCCCTTCCCCGACGCGCGCGTGCGCACACACACGTCCTTTAAACCAGTTAGGCTACTGGTTCACGCAGGGCAAAGCAGGGACCAGCGTCCACTCCCCCCTCTCCCCTGGAGTGCCCACGGAGCAGCCAGCACATGCCAAGAGCCATGCATGCACGCTCCCCCGTTAACCTTGGGCAAAGGGGCTAATGCACTCACAAGGGGGTCCCACAGCCGGCCCCTGAGCAACAACATCCCCACCGCCCTGGTCCTGCGGGCCAGCACCACATGCTGTCTCTCTGGCCCCAGCAGCCGTCAGAGGCGGCTGTCCCCTGGGCCTCGCCACCAACCTGGGGGACAGCGACTCCAGCCGCGGCTATCGGCAGAGGGCAGAGGAAGGGGCAGCGAGCCCCTCTTCTGAGCCCCTGAGCTGCCCCACAGCCCCGCGTGCGCGAAGCCAAGCCTCCCGGACTCGGAGTTCCCCGCACGCCCCTTCCCCGCCGAGGGGCCAGGACGCCAAGGCAGGAGAGACCCCCCGCGGGACTCCCCCACTCCACCCCCGGCTGCCGCGTCCTGAGCTTCCCCAGCTCCGTCTGGGAGGTTTCTGCGGGCTGGCTTTGAGGGGCTGAGGAGCCCCCGGGGCTCGGGGCTCCCCGCCCCCCACCCCCACCAAGGCGCGACAGGGCAGGTGCTCCTGGACACCGAGCGCCCCACGGAAAGGACGAGGAGCTGGCGGGCGCCGGGCTGAGTACGGGCGCGGCCAGGAGCGCGCGCGCTCCGATCCGCCGCTGAGGTGGGCACCGGGAGCCGCGCCCCCTGAGGCTCGCCCGCGTCCCCACAGCCGCCCGGGGGTTCGTCTTGGGGTGGGGGCGGCGGGACGTCCCGCACGCCCCGCGTCGCGGTCTCGGACCTTCCCCTCGCGCGCCCCCGCCCGCCGCCGGCGTCCCCAACCCCGCGAGCACCGACCCCAGTCGCGGCATCGGCGGCGGCGGCGCGGGGGGCCCCTGCCCTGCCGGGAGCTGAGGGAGCCGCCGGGGCCGCGCAGCCCGGGAGCCGGAGCCCGAGAGCCCAGCCCGCCGCGGCGGCGCCGCCGCTCACTCACCGCGTCCGCCGAGCTGCTCCTCGCACGAGTACCAGATGCCGGTGTGGAAATTCCTCAGGAGAAAGCGGTCGTCGCCCGTCTCCCAGCTGTAGAGCGCGCCGCCCGGGGGACCGGGGCCGGGGCCGGCGGCGGGGGCGGCCGTGGCGTTGGCCGTGGCGTTGGCGCCCGAGTTGGGGCAGTTGGCGCTCCCGCCCTGGCCGCAGCCGGGCTTGGGCACTCGCTGCGTGCCCTGGCACCAGTGCGTCGTGAGGAAGGCGGTGGTGGCGAAGAGCAGCGCCAGCAGGTTCAGGGCCACGGCCAGGAGCGCTCGGCCGCGGCGGCTCGTCTTCATGCCGCCCGCGCCGCCGGGACCGCGCCGCCGGGCAGCTCCGAGCGCGAAGTTGGCAGCTGGCGCCCCGCGTCAGCGGCCGCTGCCCGCCGCGCCGCGGGGCTCGGGCGCCTGCGATCGGCGGCGGCGGCGGCGGCGGCGGACGC
Source organism: Oryctolagus cuniculus (assembly GCF_051225735.1). NCBI lineage: Eukaryota > Metazoa > Chordata > Mammalia > Lagomorpha > Leporidae > Oryctolagus > Oryctolagus cuniculus. The sequence continues at coordinate 46,522,173 of NC_142885.1, read as the reverse complement.
GGCGCGGGCCCATGCCCTCCCCCGCCAGCCCACCCCGGGCGGGGGCGCGGCGGACGCGGGGGGTGCGGCGGGCTCTGGGGGCGCCGGGACGGGAGGAGGGTGGCGGGGAGGAGGGAGGCGGGCGCGGCGCACGAGGAGCGGCTCCGGCGCGCCCGGAGCCAGGAGCGCGAGTGCACCTCGGCGAGGAGCCTCTGGCGCCTGGCAGCGGCCGCAGCGCAGGGACGCGCGCCCCTCCGTGGGGAGACACCTGCAGGCGGCCCGCGACACTGTTCCGGCGCCCGCCCGCCCGGGAAAGAGAGGGCGCCCCTCGCCGGGCGCGGGCGGGGGACTGGCAGAGGAGGGGACGCCCCCGACAGGGACCCCCGCACCAGAGCGCGGAGTCGGAGGAGCTCAGGGTATCCCAGGCTAACTGGGAAGGGGCGCGCCCCAGGCGGGGAGGAGGCGGCGCACACCAGAAACACGGGCAGATCCTGCTGAGGCTCCCCAGCCGACGAGGGGCGTGGGCCAGCAGCACCCTCCCCGTACAAGGGGCGCAGTCAGGGTCCCCAGAAAGTTCCCCAGGGGGTGTGAACCACAGGGCTTCCCCCACGGGCAGGAGCTGGGAGGCCGGCCCGAAAGGGACTGGGGCTGCAGAAGGGGCTCTAGGAGGATGGCATAGTTGTGGTTTGGAAGAGGTACCCACCCCCAGCTTCTAGGAAGAGCTCCCCCTCCCAAGGTCGAACAGCCCGCCTGTCAGCTCCCGGTCAGAGCTTGGAACAGCAGCAAGGTGCCCCATACCCGGTGCTAGGCGTTGGGAGTAACAGCCAGAACTTCTCCCTGCAGGCTGTGCCCCACCCCCTCAACCCCCACAGCACGACCCAAGGGGTCCCGTTCCTCACCAGTACGAGGGCTGGCCACCTGGAATCATCAAGGCAGCCACAGGAGCAGAGTTCTCTAGCACGCTGACCTAGGCTTGAGCAGCTGTGTGGCTTTGAACAAGTCACTTGCCCTCTCTGAGCCTGAGTTTCCATGTCCAATAGCTGGGCAGGAATTTACTTCACAGGGACATCACCTTGGTCTATTCTGGTGAGATCACGTCTATCAACAGCGTTTTGTACACAGTAGGCACTCAATAAATGCCTGCCCCCATCAGTAACGTCTGAACCAACTCAGATGTGAGGAACCTTGGGTTGGCCCCCTGTGGGCACCCTCGCCCCTGCTTCTGCTCTCAGGCGAACGAGCCGGGTTCCCTGAATGCGCCTCCCACCACACAGCCCACGGGGCTCAGATGCCCAGGGCGTGCAACCATTAATTGCATGCTGATTGCAAGAGCTCATTTGAATTCTGCCCAGGCTGAGAATTGCTCCAGCAATCCCTGGCTTGCCGAGTGGCGGGCCTCGCAGGCTTCAAGGTTATGGATTAGGAGTTGCCTTACTGCCGTGGGTGGGTTTGTGTGTGCAGTCGGCGGCGGCTGCTGTGTAGCCAGAAGGCAGGTGAGGGTAGGGCGCCATGGGCCCTGTGCTTGTGGGAGGAGCCAGCATGAAGGATAGTGTGGGTCCCCCACCCCTGCTTCTCAGAGTCCTTTTGGGGGATCCCGGGATAAAGAATCCCCAGGTGTTCTGAGTGAGGGCCTCCATGCAGTCACGGTGATGGTGAGAGAACTGGCTGTCAGGTAAGATGCATTTTGACTAAGCTGCTACAAGGAAGGAAGGCAGCACTTTGAAAGATCAGCCCTGCGGGTTAAGCCGCTGCCTGCAGTGCTGGCATCCCATATGGGTGCAGGTTCGAGTCCCGGCTGCTCCACTTCTGATCCAGCTCCCTGATAATGCACTTGGGAAAGCAGCAGAAGACGGCATGAGTGTTTGGGCCCCTGCACCCATGTGGGAGAGACCTGGAAGAAGCTCCTGGCTCCTGGCTTTTCTGGCTTTGGCCTGGCCCAGCCCCAGCCATTGCAGCCATTTGGTGAGTGAACCATCCATGGATGGAACATCGCTCTCTCTCCCTCTCTCTAATTCCGACTTTCAAAAAAATAAATCAATCTTAAAACACACACACACACAGAGTCCCTCTGCTGTGTGTTTGTGGGCTGAAGTCCATGGCTGGTGTGCATGTGGGCAGGGCGCTGTGAGCCACAGGCTGGGCATCTGAAGCCACGTGGTCCCAGGGGCCACGTGTCTCAGGGACCAGTCTCTTAAGGAATATCCCAGGGGAGTTCCGAGGGGGCCGACATTTCCACCTACAATACACCCATCCGCTCACTGAGCTCTCGTCTGCAGGCAGCAGGAGCCAGCGAGGGGCATTAGGCAGGGAGGGACAGAGCAGGAGAGCTCCCTGAGAAGGTGACCTTGACAGAGACTTGAAGCAAGGGAAGGAGCTGGCCCTGGGGACTACCACCAGGGAAAGCGAGTTCCCAGCACAGGTTCAGCCCATGCAAAGGCCCTGGGGTAGGAGCCTGGGATAACAGACAAGTCTGGAGGAAGAATGACGGGCGAGAGGCATCGGGCACTGCCTGAGCGAGGCAGAAGCCTGAGGGTGGTGGGCAGACAAACCAGAGTAGAAGCAGAGCTAGCGAGTGACGCAGGGTCTCACCAGACTCCAATGGCTGTGGAGCATCTGCACTGGTTTTCAAGGCAGATCCAGTAGGATTTGTTAAAGGACACAGCATGGGGCGTGAGAGAAAGGGGAGTCCCCACCAGGATGGGGTTGCGGTTGGCTGATCTGAGGGTGTGGGGAGATCAGAACTCTGCAAGACTGTGTGCTGGACCTGCTGCGGGAGCTGCAGTAGGAGGAGCTGCTCTGGGTGCAGACGACAAGAGCGCACGCTGTGCGTCTACACATCCTGAAGTGAATCAGAACTCATGTGCACGTCTACACATCCTGAAGTGAATCAGGACTCACCTGCAAGCTGCTTGGAGAAGCTGCACAGTTGGAATGACCTTGGCTGCAGACAGAGGTTGGTGCAGGCTAGCATTTGTTTAGGAGGCCAGAAATTGGAGCCCAAAGCCTTGGATCCTTCCTCTTTAGCCCAAGCCATGGGCCAGGGCCTCCCAGCGGCCTCCTGTCTGCCTGCTGCAGCCCCCGTCAGCTGCACCTGCTGCAGGGAAACCTGCCACAGCATGCCGCCGCTTCGCCTGCCACTGCTCCCGGTGCCCACATGCCTGGGGACGCCCTCCAGGTCAGAGACACTGGCTTGGGCTCCCATCTCCAGCCCCGCTGTGCACCAGTCATCTCAGCCATGATGCGTGGCTTTGGCCCGCCCTCCCCCTCGCTCAACTGGGTGTCCTTTCTGGGTGCTTGGGAACAGGCCCTGGGGTCAGTTCCACTGGCAGCCTGCAGGCCAGATTCAGCCCCGGGAGCCTATTTGGTTTGGCCTGGGTTGGAGGCAGCATCCACAAGCCTGTTCCATTTTCGCACGCAGCCAACATCCAAGAATCATGAGATGTCACATCAAAACCTAGACTTCCTGCCAACCCGGGGCCTGTGTTGTTCCTGGGAATCTTGGGCAAATGTCCTTGTATGGGGGCAAAGGGAACGCAGGCCCACTGAGCACTGACCACAACTGCCAGGCCCCTGGGGGTATTTGAACTTGAGAACCTGGAATGAAGGCCCCCAAACATTTTTCGGTAAAACCTATCTAGGATGCAAATGGGATGTGTGTGACTCGGGGGAGGCCAACTTGGCGGGGCCACGAGGGGGGCTTCAGGGGGCTGCTCACACATGCGTGTGCTGGTCACACACGTGTGTTTGGTTCATGAGAACTCCTGAAGTCATACAGTTGGAAATTGTGCACATATACATATATATTCAACCAAAACTCCCAGGAAATCAATTGCCGCTCTGAGTCACCCAGTTAACACTTTTTGGGGAATGTGAACACACTTTGAAGGGTCACATTGCAGATGCATTTCCCTAGCGGCTTTTCTTCCCAGTCGGAGCCACGAAGACATTGGCCAGTTTCCGGGTTGCCTATGTCACTTTCTGTTTCTGGAACTGTCAAAATAGGGCTCGGGAAAGCAGAGTGTAGCAAGAGATTGGCAGAGGAATGGGCACTGGAGCAACGGCTAAGACTCCTGCATTGGAGTTCCTGGATTTCAGCCCCACTTCGGAGTCCAGCTTCCTGCCAGTGCACACCCCGGGGGCAGCAGGTGACAGCTGGAGCTGGGTTGAGGGCCAAGATTGTGGCCTCGGCCTGACCCAGCTCCGGCTGTTGCCGGCATTGTGGAGTGAGCCAGCAGACGGCTGATATCTCTCTAACAGGCTGCCTCTCTGCTTCTCTGTCTTGAAGACACAGAGGCCCTCTAAAAAGGGAGTGATAAACCATGTTCCAGTGATCAGGGAGCCTGGCTAAATGCTCACTCCCAGGAAATCTCAGGCTGGGAGTGCTGCTAGGGGGCCAGGGCTCCCCAGGGAGGGAGGAGCCCGGAGCTCTGTGCAATCAAAGGCATCCCAGGGGGCAGATTCTCCCGGGGAGAAGCAGGCGGTCTCATTAGAACGTGCTCAGCCGGAACTCCCCAGCCTGTTCTTTGAAACTGTCTGAGCTGCAGGGGCGCCTTAGGAAGTAGTTCTGGGCCCCTACCCCCCGTGGCTCCACTCTGCGCCATGCGCTGGGTGAGCGAGACAGGCCAGGTCCGCGGCGTCCTGGCGCTGTCTACAGGGGGAGCAGCTCATCAATTCTGTGATTGCAGAAGGCGATATATGCAGTGGGGGTGGGGGGGACTATCCAGACCCGGAGGAGCCAGAACATTGGGGACAGGGATGAAGACGCGCCCAGGGATGTGCACACCCCATCACTGGAGTTCGTGGGTTTGAATCCCAGCTCTGCTCCAGATTTCAGCTGCTGGGAAGCAGCAGGTGACGGTGCAAGTACCTGAGTCTGTGCCACCCGCGGGAGACCTGGATGGAGTTCCCAAGTCCAGGCTTCAGCCTGGCCCCGCCCCAGCTACCGCGGACATTTGGGAAGTGGAAGAGCTCCCTGTGCCTCTGTGTGGGTGTGAGTGTGGGTGTGCGCGCGCGCCTTTCAAATAAATAAATGTAAATCTTTAAAAAAAAAAAACAACAACACAGTGGGAAGTTCCAAATTTCAATCTTGGCTCCGCCACACGGGGGCTCCGCGTCTTTGGAGGTCCCTTAACCTCTCTGTCAGCCTCAGTCTTCCCATCTGTAAAATAGAAGTGGGCGGGGGCAATCAGCATGTGGGGACTGCCCTCACCAGGGGCGGGCTGCCACACATCCTCTCGCTTCTCCTGCCCCTCTCTCGGGATGCGTGGGTCCATCTTACAGATCAGGAAACTGAGGCTGCCCGGAGGCCTTCCAGCAAAGGGAAGTGCCTGGGGTTCCGGGGACTGAGGGAGGCTCTTACTCCAGGGCCCAGGAGCTTTGATTCTGCCCTCAGAGATGGGAATCCAGCCAGGGCTCTGGAGCAGGAGCATGGCGCGTCCAGGGCTGCATATCTGGAAGGCAGCAGGTGTGTGTGTTGGGGGGAGGCGAGGGTGATGTCTGGGAGAGGGGCTAGGAAGCTCAGGACGACCCTGCGGACCACGCCAGGGACCGAGGCCAGCTCTGCGCGAGGAGAAACCTCAGCCTCGCCACCCAGCCTCGTTCACAGGGAACCGGGCCGAGCCCCGCCGGGCAGGCGCTCCAGTCTCTCCGCGGCAAAGCGGCGGCTCGCGCGTGCACCCTGACCCCAGGTGCGCGCAGGAGGGAAACGGCGGCAGGTCCGGCTGGGGTGGAGCTGCTGGCAGCCACGAGGAGAGCCAGAGCCGCAGCTGCCGCCACGCCGTGCCTGGTCAGAGGGCGGCACGTGAGCCCTTCTGGAAGTCTTGGCGGACCTCCAGTGGAGAAGCTGAAGAGCCGGAAGTAGCAGGGCAGGGGCCGGAGCCCCCGCACTCCCCGAGCCTCCTGGACCTCGCATCGCCAGGGCTCAGCTCGGAGCCCCGCAGGCTGCAGTCCCTGGGCTGTTCTCGGCCCTCGTGGTTTTGGGCCAGGAAGGCTGGACAGAAAACAGACATCTGCAGGTCTCTGACCGGACCACCCCTCTTTGAGCTTCCGTTTCTGGTTCTTGGCAAAGCTTTGGTTTGCTTCCCTCTGCTGCCCCCTAGGGGCCAAGAGCGGGGTCGCCTGCATTGTCAACCGGACAGCGGAGAAAACCTGCTGTCTCGCCGCCCGCCCACCCAGCACCAAGAAGCCGAAACTGCCGAGGACCCTGGAGTTAATTAAGTGATGAAAAGGTTCCCAAATTGCATAGAGATGACAAAGATACAATAAACGGTATATAAAGTATATGTAAAACCTAGGAATGGGGGCAGGCCTATGATGCAGTGGTTAAGATGCCCCTGGGGACACCCACATCCCATATCACAGCGCCTGGGTGCAGGACCCAGCACCACTCCAGTTCCAATTCCCTGCCAGTGAGCATCCTGGGAGGTCCCTGCCACCCAGGTGAGAGACCTGGCCCCTGCTGTTGCCAGCACTTGGTGGGTGAACCAGCAGACCGAAGATCTCTATTTCTCTACCTTCCAAATAAAAAAAAAGTAATTTTTCAAAAAGTTGTATAAGAGAACATAAAGATTAAATAAGCACTTCTTTAAAGTGCTTTTTTTTCTCTCATTGACTCAGTACAACACGGAGTTCCTGGATTTCATTTAAACAGTCTTATTTGTTTCTGGACAGCACTGCAATCGGGTGGGCTTGTTCACATCCTGAGAAGTGTGGGCTACCGCTTCGCATTGTGGCAACACCGTGGTCTCCTCTGTCATTTCCAGGCTTGGTCTGCACAGGTGATAGGACTGAAAACCGTGCTGCACTTTCTAAATACTCTGTTTATTTTTTAAAAAATATTTATTTGCATATCCACTTGGAAGTCAAAGTGACAGAGAGAGAGAGAGAGAGAGGTTCTGTCCACAGGTTCACTCCCCCAGATGGCCACACCCGCCAGCGCTGGGACAGACCAAATCCAGGAGCCAGGAGCTCCACCCGGGCCTCCCATGTGGGCTGCAGCGCCTCAGCCATCTCTCACTGCCCTCCCAGGCACATCAGCAGGAAGCTGAGTTGAAGCCAGGGCAGCTGGGATGCAGTTCCACTATGAGGTGCAGGCATCCCAGAAGGCGGCTTAGCCCAATGCACCCCAACCCCCGCTCCTAGTACTCACATTTTAATCCCACTCACCAAATAAGAGCTATGCTGGTAATATTTGCTTCACGTACAATCAACCTTCCCCTGCTGTCCATGGTAGGTGGTCTAGCAAGTAAATCAAGAGATCAGCATTGTGTATTTTTAACAAATGGACTTAAAACTCCCTGGAAGTTTTTTTGGGGGGAAGATTTTTTAAATGGCTAAAATTTTCTATTTCCTGGTTCTTAAAGTGCACAGATTTGGAGAATTTTCTAAAGGAAACACATTTTCATTGCTTTTTGGCAAAAGAAAGCTCGTAACAATGGAAACATTTCCAAACATCTGCTTTCAAACGCTCTCTCCAAAACGTGAGCTCCTCAAGAAGCACTTGCATTCCGGTTCCTCGTGTGAAAATCACCTTCCTCTCACAGGGGCAGGTGCGGAGCTGCATCGGACCAAGACAGAACACTGGCAGGTGTGTACCATGCCACAAGAGGACGGCAAGGCTGGGCACTTGTCTTCTTCACAGGGAAAACCCAGAGATCCATCTCAAGGCTCAGGGGCATGTGAGCCACCCCCTGGGTCTCCTCACCACCTAACAAGGCAGCCTCGAAGCACTCCACCACTGAAACAGCTGCGGTAGCTGATTTCATACAGAGAACAGCTTTATTCAGCTCTCAGTTGGGGAGCTTCGAACCCAAGACTGGCTGGCCCCGTTGGTAGACATGGATAAGAACAATGGAAGCGATGGTGGAGCATGGGAGGCAGCGGGAACACATGGCAAGCCAGGCAGGAGAGAGTGGCTGTGCCCAAACTCAGGCTTTCACGACCTTCCCAGGACCACCTTCTGAGGGTACACCCCAGTGACCCAAGGACCCCCCACTAGGCACCCTCCTAAAGCTCCCCCCCATAGCATGGGCCTTTGGGAGACATTCAACATTCAATCTCATATCCAAACTGTGGCAAGAATCTTGTATGAAAAGGTCTTTTTCTTTTCAGATTCATTTTATTTATTTGAAAGGCAGAGTTACATAGAGGAGGGAGAGACATAGAGAGAGAGTTATCTTCCATCCACTGGTTCGCTCCCCAAATGCCCACAACCACCCAGGGCAAAGCCAGGGACCAGGAGCTTCTTCCTGGTCTCCGATGTGGGTGCAGGGGCCCAAGCACTTGGGCCATCTTCTACTGCTTTCCCAGGCCACAGCAGAGAGCTGGATCAGAAGTGGAGCCACCGGGACTTGAACTGGTGCCCATATGGGATGCTGGCACTGCAGGTGGCAGCTGTACCCACCATGCCACAGCACCAGCATAACAGTCTAAGTCCTGAACACAATAAAATGACTGGCTCTGTGTCAGGCGCCCTCGAAAGCAGGTTCACAGGTGACAACTCATTATATCCACAAAGAGCCCCCGGGGAGCTCCACAAAGACTCCCAGCAGGAGTCAGTGCTCTGAGTTAGTCTGGTTCTCATTACAGCAATAAAGGACTTGAAGGGGCTGCTGGGCCGAGAAGAGGGGCTTATTCTGCTACACTTCTGGAAGTTCACCTGCCTGGCCCTGGTGGGTGTGCTTGCAACAGAGAAAGATCCCGTCTCCAGACAGGGAGCTTATGAGTGATTCAGGGTCAGGCTGCCTCTTAGCAAAACTCACCCTTGCAAGAGCTCAGGGATCCCACAATCCCTTGCAAGGGAAGCTCCCCCATGACCTAACCCTCCCACTAAACCCCACCTCTTAAAGGCTCCACCACCACTGAGTGGACGCCAGGCTTTGACAGACGAGGAAACTGAGGCACAGGCGTGGCAGAAGGGGTTGGGGGGCACCTGGAAAGCATTTTTAGGACATCGCTGCTGTGACAGTGACGGATGACCCTGCCAAAGAGGAGACTGCAGGCAGGGCAGATGGGAGGATCCCAGCCTGGGAGCCAGAGCCTCTGCCCACCCAGGAGACTCCAGAAGTGTCTAGAAGTTTCTGTGGTTGTGGGACAGGCCACTGGGGAGGAGTGAGGCCTGGAGCTCAGCAGGAACAGGGGAATTCTTGCGTTCCCTGAGCACAGCCCAGGCTTAGGGTCCAGATGTCCAATACAGAACCTGCAGTCTTGCCCACACAGGCCTTCTGACCCAGAGCAGATGTCCACACACACACACGTCTGCCCAGCACATGTTGGTTTAAGAGGAAGTGGACACGTGGAACATCCGCATGGTGCCATGTGGTACGTGTCACACACTCGCCCTCAGTTCCTCCTATCAGGCACGTGCCCTGATCTCCCCATTCCACAGATGGAAAACTGAGGCCGAAGGGGAAGAGACCTGTCCAAGACAAGTGGTGCACTAGGGTTCACCCCAGGAGCGTGACTCCAGCTCCAGCGGCCCAGGGTGCCTGGACCTGACAGCCATCACCTCCAGATGGCGCCTGCCCAGCACTGTGTATTCAGAGTTCTTGACCAGAAGAGAACTTCATTAAGTACGGAGCAGGAGCCCTGGCATCAGGTGAAGTGGAGACACAGGGACAGGAGTGGGCTGTCACCATTCCACCTGCCTACAGAGCAGAGCGAGCCAGGCGCCCTGCTGAGTGCAACCGGGGGCAGGGCTGGCGCCCCCTGGTGGACGGAGGGTGTGGTGGATGTTATCCAATGCCCTGACCAGTACCACCACCACCACCACCACCCCCCACCAGGAGGCGATCTAGGTAGGAGCTTGGCCGGGGTGTGCAGGAGCAGCAGATCTGGCAGTGCATCCTTGGGAACATACTAAATCTTGGAGCTCAGCATGCCTTGGGGGCTGCTTGCCTTCGTCACCTCCCTCTATGGGGCCATAATCAGTACGAAGTCTCATTCTTTTCTCCTTCCAGCTCCAAGCCCTCTCCCTGGAATGCCCATGGGGTGCCCCCCAAGAAGCCAGGTGGGGATGACCGGTGGCCCCCAGCAGGCAGGGGCTGTAGCCCGGAGTCTCTCACGAGGTACAGGCTGCAAGACTCACTGCCGGCTGTTGACATCCGATCCCTGCCACAGAGCCCACGGGGACCACAGGGCCCTCTCCCCAGGCTGTGTGGGCAGCCTCACCGGGTGGCTCTCCGAGGCTAAGGGACTGTACAGAAAGCATGGTGGGTGTGGCAGAGTCTTTGTGATCCAGCCTTGATGTCACAAACTGCCATTCCTGATATTCTAGGGCTTGGGAAAGGACACTGGTGTGGTGGGTAAGGTCCAGCCTGCTTGGGGCACCCAGTCCCGTATCTCAGAGCCTGGCTGTGATCCTGTTCTGCCTCCCATTCCTCACCCTGTGAGGCAGCAGCTGGTGGCTCAAGTGGCTGGGTCCCTGCCACCCATGTGGAAGACCTGCATTGGGTTCTGGGTTCTGGGTGCTTGGCTTCAGTCTGTTGTGGGATATTTGGGAAAGAAACCAGCAGCTGGAAGATTTCTCACGTCTCTCTGTTCCTCTCAGTCACTCTGCTTTTCAAATCTAACAAAATGCGTGATTCTTAAAAATAAATAACGAACCAGTCTAGTTCTTTGAACAACAGCCTCTGTGGTTCACAGAGTTGAGTTTTCTCTGCATGGGAGGGACTGATGCCGAGGGGTGGCAGCAGGAGGCGGCACTGCTGGGCGCCAGGTGGCAGGCTGCTCGTCGCACCTGGCCTACGACTGGCTCCGGGCTTCTCTGCACAGCACCTCTGGCAGGCTGTCTTTATTGCACAAGAGCCCCCTCCCCACTCCCTGCAGCTCTGTCTCTCAAATAATTTTTTAAAAATATTTATTTTATTGATTTGAAAGGCAGAGAGAGAGAGATGAATCTTTTGTCTGCTGGTTCACTCTCCAATTGGCTGCAATGGCCGGAACTGCGTCGGTCCGAAGCAGGAGCCAGGAGCTTTTTCTGGGTCTCTCATGTGAGTGCAGGGGCCCAAGCACTCAGGACATCGTCCGCTGCTTTCCCAAGTGCATTATCAGGGAGCTGGATTAGAAGTGGAGCAGCCGGGTCTGGAACTGGAGCCCATATGTGTTGCCGGCACTGCAGGTGGCAGCCTAACTTCCTACAGCACAAGGCCAACCCCTAGGCTTCCCGTCTGAGCATAAAGGTACTGTGTAGCAGAACTCTGCACGAATGCAAGATAGTATAAAGAATTCTTCAGTTGTCTGCAATTTCACAATGATTTTAAATTCATTCCCGTGGGTAATCTGATGTCTCAATGCAAAATTGTATGCACATTTTATACAATTTTCATTGCACTATACACCCAGTTCTGTGTCTGGTTTTTACACTTGGACTCATAGCACAACCACCGTTCGACATCATCAGATGTCAGTAACAACAGGAACCATTAATTAACCATCTGGGAATGGTCCAGGCCCTTTATCAAGCTCCCTACATACTTCATTTAAGTCTCATGGAAGTCCTGCAAGTGTGTGCTGCTAGGGTACCAATTTCACAGGTGAAGAAACTGAGGCCTGGGGTCTCATAGGGAAGAAGAGACACAGTCAAGACCCAACCTGGGGCCAGCACTGTGGCGCAGCAGGTAAAGCCGCTGCCTGCAGTGCCGGCATCCCATATGGGTGCCTGTTCAAGTCCCGGCTGCTCCACTTCCAATGCAGCTCTCTGCTGTGGCCTGGGAAAGCAGTAGAAGATGGTCCCAGTCCTTGGGTCCCTGCAACTGTGTGGGAGACCCGGAAGAAGCTCCTGGCTCCTGGCTTCAGATCAGCTCAGCTCCAGCCATTGCAGCCATTTGGGAAGTGAACCGGTGGATGGAAGACCTCTCCCTCTCTCCCTCTCTCCCCCCCTCTCTCTCTCTTCTCCTCCCCTCTCCCCCTCTCCTCTCTCTAACTCTTTCAAGTAAATAAATAAAATCTTAAAAAAAAAAAAAAAGATGCAGTGTGGTGGCTTCTGTTGGGTCGGAATGGCCGCAGCATGGATCTCTTGAAGCTGACACTGGAGGTCTCTTGAGCAATCTGGTTTCATCCAGTTTTTCAGCAGACACAGCTGGAAAGCCCAGCGCTCACACGGGCTCCAGCGTCTATAATAATGTCACAGATGCATCCCTGCAATATGCTTGTCCCTCGGGGAGGGCGGTCGTTAGCAGGGGTGGGAGGCGAGCTGGCTTTAAGGATGGCTTGTTCCAGCAGCCCACAGACATCAAGGGCTTGCTTCCCTACCAACCTGCTGGCTGATTTCTCAGGCTAGCTTCGTTTCTCTGTCTCTTGTTCCTCCAACCACCCATGGAAGTCCCATGTGCAACAAAATGGCTGCCTTGGTTCCAGACCTCACACCCTTACCCCACAGCATCTTTATCAGGCAGCAGAGAAGTTTCTCTTTCTTGGAAGCCCCAGCAAATGGTTCTTGACCTCACTCCAGGCAGGGGGAGAACATGATGTACTGATTGGCTTATACCAGTCAAGACCCACCCCTCCAAGCTGTCATGGGGTCAGTCCCCTTCAACAGTCCCGGCTGAGACTGTGACGGAGGTGGCTGTGACAGCAGTCTCGCTGCAGGACAAGCTGCCAAGACTCCACAGCTGAGTCTCGAGGCTGTGTGAGCTGCACTCCACGCGCAGCCTGTTATGAAAATGAAGCCCCTGAGGCTGGGGGACTTGCACACAAGAGGTTCTGGAGCTCCCAGACTTGGAGGCTGAAAAGCCCCACAGCATGGCCTGGCTCTTCCCAGGGTGCCCCTGGCTGAGCCGCCTCATGGCAGCTGGCACCACAGACACGGGAGGTTGGGACGCCAGATGCCGTGGGGAGCTGGGAACAGGGGCAAGGGGCAGGCTCGTGGGGAGCTGGGAACGGGGGCAGAGGGCAGGCTCCTGGGGAGCTGGGAACTGGGGCAGGGGGCAGACTCGCACTTCCATCACAAGGGCCCACTCCCTTCCAAGTGGCAGCCCCTTAATGACCCAATGACTTCCCTCTGAGCCACACCTCTTAAAGGGCCACCACCTCCCAATACCTCCACACCAAGGGCCCAAGGAAACTGTGTCTCAGCCTGAGCAGCCGTCCACTCCCTCTCTTCTGGGATGGGTCCTGGGTTGCCACCTCTCAGATGGCATGGCCAGGGTTACAGGGGCAATGGCGATCTTGGCCTTGGGCTGCGAGGCCTCAGCACTCGTCTGGCTGAGCCTCTGTTTTGCACGGTCCCTCCGCCTCTCCTGGGTGCTCAGACTGGGCCCCTGCACCTTGTTTTATTGGGCAAAGCCACTCAGCTTGGTGTGAAGGGGAGCTGGGAGGGGTGCCTGAGGGTGACCCTGTGGCAACCTCCTAGAGGTGCTCGGGGAGATCTGGGTGGCCCAGGTGACAAGTGACCACCACAAGGGGGTGGAGGGAGGCAGCGGCACCCGGGCCTTCCTGGAGTGGGGGTGGGGGCCCCTTCTGCAAAGCCCAGTGGGCAGTGATCTGAGGACAGCGTGTGAATGTTCTGGGCCCAATCCCAGAAATGACGTTTGAGAGCAGGGCGGGAGGAGCCGGGGAGCTGGGATTACCTGTCCCTACTGCGCTAAATTGAGCCATGAAACTTTGATTACAGGGATACGGTCTGTCAGCGCCAAGAGACAAGGCCAGTCTGGACAGGCTCATTAAGAGCACACGCTGCTGATGGGATGAGGGAGTGAGGCTGGAGGCAGAGGGCACCAGCGGGAGGGGCTGCCAATCCCAAGGGCACACAAAATGCCTTCCAGGGCTTCCCTTCCCCTGGGCCCAGGTTCCTCTGCAAACAGGAGTGACAGCCGCTCCCACATGGTGGGGGGCGGGAGGAGTGGTCCACGCCACTTCTCCACCCACCAAGCAGAGTGCAGTGTAGCCTTGTCCCCTCTGTTGCCTTCCTGCCCCCATGAGCAAAGGTGAGGTGACAGAGACCCCTCAGCTCTCCTGGCTGGAGGTCCAGGGTTGTCTGCCGGCTGGCCAGGCCGGGTCAGAGGGGGTGAGCAGAGGCGCAGGCTGGTGGAGTCGTACTGCTTAGGGCTGGGTGGGAGCTGGTGTGGATGGGAGGGAGCCCTGGGGTTGGTGGGAGCAGCTGGGTTAGAACCACAACCAGAACACTGCCACTGCACTCCCAGAGGGGGCAGCATCGTCATCAATGAGTTCCAGAGAGAGGAGGCGAGACAGAGAGAGAGGGGAGAGGGAGAATCCGTGAGGACGGCCCTCACAGACCTACAGCCCAGCACGTGTTCCAGTGCATGTGCGCGCGCACACACACACACACACACACACCTGCACCGTGTCTCCCCGGTGGCCAAGAACACAGCTCAGAACCCAGGTCTACTGTGGCTCCTGGGAGTCTAGTTTGCAAGGGGCTGGTCCCAGGCTTGGGGCTGCTTGACCCAGGGCCTCTGACTGCTGCCTCACGTGTCCCCTCTACCCTGCAACAAGCGCCACGGACCTCGGATGCCACCCCTGCCAGTCCCGTCCCCCACCCTCCCCATGGAGAACGCTGTCTGTGCTTGTAAGTGATTGAGAAAAGTCAGAATCAGACTTGGAGGTGGTGGTGTAGGCATTGTGCCCAGCAGTGAAGTCGCCTACATCCGCTACAATCCCGGCTCCCATTCCTGACTCCAGCTCTCTGCTAGTGCAGACCCTGGGAGGCAGTGGTGATGGCCGTCCCTGGGCCCCTGCACCTGCATGGGACACCTGGATGAAGCTCCTGGCTCCTGGCTTTGGCCTGGCCCAGCTCCAACCATTGCAGCCATTTGGGGAGTGAAGCAGTGGATGAAAGATCTCTCTCTCTCTCGAATAAATTAATACATCTTTAAGAAGCAGGGGCCCACGTTGTGGCACAGTAGGTTAAGCCACTGCTTACAGTGCCAGTTCAAGTCCCAGCTGTTCTGCTTTCCATTCAACTCCCTGCTCATGTGCCTGGGAAGCTTGGACAAACCCAAATCCTCGTCCCCTGCCACCCACGTGGTGGGAAACCCGGAAGGAGCTCCTGGCTTCTGCCTGGCCCAGCCCTGGCTGTTGCAGCCATCTGGGGAGTGGACCAGCAGCAGATGGAAGAGCTGTGTGTGTGTGTGTGTGTGTGTGTGTGTGTGTGTGTCTTTCTCTCTCCTCTATCACTCTGCTTTTCAAATAAATAAATCTTTGAAAGAAAGAAACGCAGCACTCGACCTCTGCCCCAGGGCAACACCAGCGAGTGTTTTGCTCCCTGTTCACCCCGTGAGCCCAGTTCCTACACAGAACCCCTAAACTCCTTGGAAGTCCCCAAGTGACAAAAGCATCTCTTGTTCCACAAGGAGAACTCCCGTTCAGGCTCGGGAGGGGTCTGGTTGCCAGGGGAGCCAGCCCCCACCCCCGGGGAAGAGCAGGCCTGAGGGTTAAGTTCATCACCAGGGGCAAAGCCGGCATCAGCCATGCCCACCTGAGGACGCTTCTAGAAAAACCCAGAAGACGAAGGCCAGCAGAGCGGCGCCCCGGGCCCTTCGCCCCTGTCCTCTGTGGTAGCCCAAGCCCCGCCCGGCCCTGGTCCTGGCCCTCAAACTCATCAAATCCCAGGGGGAGTTTGCACGAGGACTGTGAGTGCCTTGGACAGCAAGACAGCACCAATCCTCACGGAGACTGAGGCACCACAGCGCTGGGCCCCAGATATTTTTGGCCTTATTATTTGATAAGGAAATGTAGGTAAGTGGGCACAGGAGTGGGCACACAGAGGGGATCTCTCCACAGGACCCCCAACGGCTCCATCCAGGGCTTTCTGGAGATGGAGAGGAAGCCAGAGGGAGATGAGTGGCCTGGGCTGAACGAACAAGCTCACAGCCGCAGCAGGCTCCATGTTCAAGGTCCAGTATCCCAGAAAACAGACCTGCGCTGCCAGGAGCCCCGGCGGGTGCGCACAGCCCTGGCCAGGCGACCACCGCCACAGGCACCCTCTGCGCCCCCTGCCCGGGGCTTTAGGCTGTCTGAGTTTGGGGCAGCCACAGGACCAGCTGAGACCTCTTCAGAGCACTGGCCCTGGCGGCCTAGGCTGTGCTGGGGAGCGGGGGTGGGCTGGGGCAATGCTGTTTGTTTTTTTGTTATTGACTAAAAATTTACATTGCACATGTACAATGTAAATAACATCCAGGGCCCCGCACTCTCCCGATCCCAGCCATATAGGCCTCATGTTCTCCGGCCCGTGCGGCTGGCTCCTGCCCCGGGCCTTTGCACTGCTGCGGGAGGAGCGGTCGTGCGGAGGTGGGCGCCCGTCCCTGTCCCCGTGTCCCCTATCCCTTTCCCGATACACAACCGGAAACAGCCATCGATGGTTGGTTTGGCCTGCCTCGCTGGGGACCAGGCCCGGCGTCCGCACCGCCGAGGCCTGCAGGACAGAGTCGAGACTCACCGTGTGACGACGGCAGGATGAGGAAGGAGGACAGGGCAGGCAGCGAGCCCATGAGGGCCATGCGCCGCCCGCTGCACCAGCCCGGCTGAGGGGATCAGCACCACGCCGCGAGGCCGCGGGGACAGAGCACACAGGGTGACGTCACAGAGAGCGCTGGAGTGCATGGGCTGATGTCACATAGAGCGACAGAGCACGTGGGCGGGCAGCACACACAGCGTCCTGTGCAATGCCGGAGTGCTCACAGCCTCAGGCAGGTCGCCTGCTACGCGTGAAGTTCCAGTTCCCCGTCTGTAAGGTGGGGGTGACCTTGCAGACAGCGCAGAGGCCGAAGCTGGACATCCGGGCTAACCAGTCCCCCGGCAGTCCCCTACGGGGCGTGGAGGGGGGATAGGGCTCCTGACCGAAGACAGAGGCCCGGGGGCAGGCGCCGCTTAGGGGGTTGCGACCCGCACCAGGGTCCCTGGGACCCATGCCCTCCTGTGCTTCCCACCGAACGTCCGGCTAACACGCAGTCTGGGAGGCGACACTTGACCTGGTGGCTCAAGTGCTGGGTCCCCTCAGCCACAGGGGAGCCCGGGGGGAGCTCCTAGCTCCTGGCTTTGGCTGCGACAGGCATCTGGGGACTGGACCAGTGGATGGAATCTGGCTAATTTTTCGTGTGCCCCTAAGTCCAATCAGAATCCATTTTGCCAGTCACCCTGTCGTCACACTCGTGGGCTCGTGGACACGCACGCGTAGGCTGTCGTGCAGAACCCGACACCAGCTCAGGCCTCCTCTTGCTCCCTGCCTTGCCCTTGACCCAGGACGTGACCTCCCCCCCAGCCCAGCCCCGCCTGTGCCACCCTCGAGCAAACGTCCGAGCCTAGGTGTGCGCAGACCCTGCCAGGGACGGAGCCCTGCTGCGCACAAGGAAGCCAGCCCCCACCCCCACCCCGCCCCGGGAGGGACCCAGGTCCCGGGCTCGTGGGTCCCGTTCCTGCAGCAGCCAGGAAGGTGCGGCTCAGCCCAGGCTAGGCGGGGAGATGGGCAGAGTGGCCGCCCCGCCCCTGGCTGGGACCAAGACCATGTGTGACCAGGGTCCTGTCTGGCAGGCAGTGACAGATGTCCTGCGTCCCTGACTCAAAGCGTGAGGTTTATGAGTGACGCGGGCACACGGTGGCCAAAGCAGACCAGCGCTGGGTCTCAGTTGTGGCTGTGTGGCCTTGGGCCAGCCACGCCCCCTCTCTGAGCCCCCATGTCCTCCTGGCATTTGTGCTGGGCGGCATAGATAATTCCGGGAACAGGCCCAGAGCTTCCGCCGGGCTCCGGCCACTGCCCCGGGTGGCTCAGGCTCACCAGGACGATTAACATGCTGCGCACACGCAATCCAGAATGGGAAGTGCCGCTCCCCGCGCACCCTTCCAGGCTGACAGCAAGGTCACTGCGACTCCCCAGCCTCCACGTGGCCGCCCGCGGAGTTTGCCTCTGCAGTGGGGACAGCACCCTCCTGGAGCGGGGTGGGGGCTGATGAGGACATGCGTCTGTCTCCAGTTCCCCCCACCATTGTCCGCAGGGCTCTCAGAAGCTCAGGGCCGGCCCCTGCCATGCCCACACCACCACCGAAGGCCAGGTGTTTGGAGATAAATGCACAGGCAGGCAGGCTATCCCGGAGATGGTACGGACTGGGGGAGGAGGGGAGGGAGTGCCAGGTCACATCAGGCCTGTGGTGGCCCAGGCAGGTGAGCGGCCAGCAAGGACACGGCGTCCTGCTTGGATGCTGCATAAGCCACCACGGCGCACTCAGCCTTTCGGGGGGCCCTGCTCCAGATCAAGCCTTCTGCAGGGTGCTGGAGACACAGACTGGGCCCTGCAGGCTCTCAACGTCGGGACCGGGCAGTGGCTTCCTTTGAGAGGAGTCCAAGGGGTCAAACCAGTGCCTGGGCCCGCCTTCCAAAGAGGAAGGGTTGCCGCCCCTCCCACCGCGCAGTGAGCCTGGCTGCCTCGGGTGGGACTACAGGACCTGGTCTGTTTGCACCTGCTGTGCCAGCACTGTCACTGACAAGCTCTCTCATTGCTGAACATGTCCTGGTTGGGGGTTCAGCTGTGGTAATCCCCCTCCCCATGATCTCATGCAGGCTTCCCGGGGCCCAAGTGCTTGGGCTCCTGCCACCCACGTGGGAGACCAGGATGGATCTCCTGCCTGCTGCCTGGCCCAACCTGGCCCATTGTGGCCATTTGGGGAGGGAACCAGCACCTCTCTCTCTCCCTGACTTCCAAATAAATAAAGCTTAAAAAAAAAGTCATGTTCTCGTAGGCAGTTGTCACCACATAGTGGATAAAAAGGAGGCTACAAAAAAGCAGGAGCTCAATTTAAAAACAAAATGGGGGGAGCAAAATGATCTCACACTCCAATCTGCACACGTGCAGGGAAATGTGGGAAACGACACATCAGCACTGGTTTTCTGTGGGCACACAGGGTTGATGACTACTTTAGAGAGTTTTCTGGGGCTGCTGCTGTGGCATAGCGGGTAAAGCTGCCACCTGCAGTGCCAGCATCCCATATGGGCACCGGTTCAAATCCCGGCTGCTCCACTTCCCATCTAGCTCTCTGCTATGGCCTGGGAAAGCAGTAGAAGATGGCCCAGTTGCTTGTGCCTCTGAACCCACATGGGAGACCCAGAAGAAGCTCCTGGTTACAGATCAGTGCAGCTCCAGCCATTGCAGCCAGTTGGGGAGTGAACCAGCAGAAGACCTTTCTCTCTGTCTCTCCCTCTCTGTCTGTAGCTCTGCCTCTCAAACAAATAAATAAAAATTTAAAAAAGGAACCTCTAGCCCTCCACCGCCATGAGGCTAGTGGTCAAGAAAGACCCCAGAAAAGATGGTATTATACAGAGGCATCATCAGTTCCCGCGGCCAGCAGCTGTGCCAGTGATAGATGTGGGCCACAAAACCTCCGTGGAGACAGACAGCCCCCTCACCCTCCAAGGCGGCAGGGGGAGCAGTGCCCCTTGTTCAGTAGCCCCCACCTGAGACTGCTCAAAAGGCTCACTGTTGTCAATCTCTGTCCCCTCTATCACCACCCGATTCCCGTGCTCGCCCAGGACCCGAGAACAAATCCAAGTCCAGGCACATGTCCTAAGGCCTGCTCTGGGCCAGGCCCCAGAGCACTGAGGGCAAGAAACAGTTCAGAGGCCTTTGTGACCTCCCCACCGCCCGGCCCTGGGTCACCCAGCCTCTGCTTGCACACAGCCAAGCAATGGGAGTCCCTCCACCCCACACAGAAGCAAAGGCCTCCCCAAGTCCTGCTGGAGTTTCCTGCCCATGGGTGGGGTTCACAGGCAGCCACTGGGCCAGACCATGCCCTTAGCCCTCATCCCCAGCAGGTGTAGGAATGCATGAGAGCCCCTGCACCTCCCTCCCTCCTGAACCGTGGAGCGAGCTCTGACCTGGATCAAGTGGCTGTGGCACACTCACATGTGTGCACGTGCACACGCACACACACCCCTCTGCTGCTCACACCTGCCCAGCACCCCCACAGCGATAGAAGCCATCAGCCCACACTCTCTCCCTGCCTACAATGACTCCTCCTCTTTCTCAGGAACCACACCCCCAACTCCTCCAGGGAGCCCCGCCCATCACACCTACCACAGGAAGTGCTGCAAACTCTAGGATGGGTACCTACCATGCACGTGGACAGCTGGGCAAGGCTCTGGCGCTGAGACCTGTCAGGGAGCTCTCCACCCCTGCCCTCACTCGCCCTCCCGCCATCCCCACTCCACCCTCTACCCCTGGGTGCTCCATCAAGAGGCCTCCCCTCCCGCCCCCGCAGAACCCTCAGCTCTGGCCGGGCATCCTGGGAAGGGAAGGAGCGGGCCTGGATGCCAGTGCTACCTCCCCCATGGGCCGGCTGTCCAGGCTGCCACTCCTGCCCTCACTAGAACTGGGGTCCTGGTCTGCCCATGGCTCCGAGTGGCCCGCCATGGAGGCCTCAAGCCTCGCCACCCTGCTCCCCGGCAGGATGCTGGCCAGGCAGAGGCCCGAGTGGAAAGAAGCTCTGCACCAGGGTTTATAACAACATAAGCCTTTTATTGCTCATTAAGCCTCTTGGTCTCTTAGTATCACAATGGAATGCTGAGAAAACAAGAACAAAAACACGAGTCTGTGAATCTCCGACAAAGAGCCGAGATTTCAAGGCAATCAGGGGAGGGGCTGGCAGAGGAGTCCCACAGCAGGGCCCATGGCGTCTCTCCCGGGCTGAGGGGTGGAATGGTGAGAAAGCGGCACTGTCCTCGGCTGTCCTTGGCAGTTCTGCTCCTGACTGCTAAGTGCACCCTCTGCACGGACCCCCAGGGGATCCCAGTGCCTCCCGGGCACCCGCCACGTGACCCTCCGCCTCTTCCAAGCACACTGCAAGCCCATCTTCCCAGCAAGACTGGGTGAAGGCAGGAGCTTGTGGACCCAGACTCCAGGCAGCGGCTTCAAACTCACAGTGAATTCACGAACAGAAGGGGCAATGCCTTTTTATCTGAGAGGAAGGGAGCGAGCTTCCATTCACTGGTTTACTCCCCAAAAGGCCACAATGGCTGGAGTTGGGCTCACCCAAAACCAGGAACTGGGAGCTCCTTCCGGGTCTGCCACACGGGTGCAGGGACCCAAGACTTGGGCCATCTTCTTCTGCTTTCCAAGACCATATCAGAGAGCTGAATCGGAAGTGGAGCAGCCGGGACTAGAACCAGCACCATGGGGGTTGCTTTTTAAACAGCAAATCAGAAGTTCCAGAGTGGAACCTGAGTGTGCTTCCCTATTTTTTCATACACACCCAAGTGCTTCCGATGTGTAAGTAGAAGCAGAAGCCAAGTTTTAAAATCAACAAGTTGACTGAAATTCATGTCGTTAGAAACTGATAATACAGAATCCAGCCTCTGATGAAAGGGAGGCGGGGCAGGGTTGTGGCACGGCAGGTTAAGCCACAGCTTGCAATGCTGGCCTCCCATATGGGAACACTGATTTGAGTCCCGGCTGCTCCATTTCTGACCCAGCTCCCTGCTAATGCACGTGGGGATGCAGCAGAAGGTGGCCTAACACTTGGGTCCCTGCGGAGACCCAGATGGAGTTCCTGGTTCCTGGCTTTCGCCTGCCTCAGACTTGGCTGTTGTGGCCATCTAGAAAGTGAACCAGCAAACAGAATATCCCTCTGTTACTCACCTTTTAAATAAATTAAATAAATTGATAATCTTTAAAAAATATACAAGGAAGGAAAAATACCCAAGTAGCTGAAGTGAACTTCCAGAAGCTCAGGAGAGGACCAGACAAACCCAAGTAAAAGCCGATCCAAGACAAAAGTAAGTAGGATGTGAGAAGAAACCGCCCTGCTGCACATCACAAAGCAGAGAGTCGTTACGGCTGCTCCCCTGGAGCAGCTGCGGCTCTCCACGCTGACGCGCAGGCACGAACATGCCATCAGGACCTCCCCTGACCTGACCCAGGATCAGGCAGATAAAGAGGAACATTGCTTATTTCACAAGGGAAGCTCCCCGAGCAGCCTGCTGGGCCCAGAGACTGGGGCACCTGCGGCAGGAGGAGGAGGCAGCGCCCAGGAAGGAGGCCACAGCAGATGCCGGGCACCGTGCAGCGGCACAGCACGCATCACCAGCGATGCTTGCTGTCAGGTGGAGACGGCCCAGGTGCGTGCTGTGAGGGCCACTCCCAGGACTGGTGGCCGCAGGTCAGCCCCAGCTCTAACCCCGGCCCCCCGGGCACAGCTGCCGGGCACCAATCTTCTCCACCTGTCTGCAAGTTTGGGCAAGAGTACCCGGCGCGGCTTCTACCACACCAGTGCTGGCTCGGAGGAGCACCTCCCCATGAGGAGACGAGGGCAGGGCGACGGCACAGGTCAGGACAAAGGAGCTGAGTGCTAGGCCCAGGAGGTGGGCACACGTGGCTGAGACGACAATGCAGAAGCCGAGACTGGGGAAGAGCGTGTGCCCCTCCACCGAAAGGCAGCCCAGCCCCGGGGCATCCACTGGACAAACTGTGGCCAACCTCCAGAATGTGCACAACCAGGCCCGGGCCCTGATGAGCCCCCGCCCCTGGCCCACATTGGCCCTACTCTCAGCCCTCTCACCTCACCGGATCCATCTTGAAACTCTGCCCCAACACGTTTTTCTGGTTGGCATCCACACCGTCACAGTCAGGAACTCTGGCAGGAAGGCTGCAAAGAAGCCGTCGAAGTCCACAGAGGCCATGTTGTAAATGGCGATGCCGAGCTCCTCCTGCAGGAGGTCATGGGACTTGTGAACGAGGACCTGGAGCAGCACGTTCACGAACTGGAACAGCATAGTGGTCTGGAAGGTCTTCTGTGGGCAGAGAGAGACCAGTGAGTGGGGGCCACGGCAGGTCCCAGTGCCCGACCCGAGGCTGAAGAAGGAGACACAGCATTTACCTTGTGGTACAGCTTCTGCTTGGCGTTGAGTGTCTCCAAGTAGAAGAGATTTTGCTTCAAAAGGTGGATGTCAGGCTGGAGAAAGGACTGTCCAAAAGCCTCGGAAATAAGCCCACCATTTTATAAGTAGCATTTAAACCCCTCAGACTGGGGCCGGCACTGTGATGTAGTGGGTAAAGCCGCCACCTGCAGTTCCAGCATCCCATATGGGTGCCGGTTCAAATCCCGGCTGCTCCACTTCCGATCCAGGTCTCTGCTATGGCCTAGGAAAGCAGCAGAAGATGGCCCAAGTCCCTGGGCCCATGCATGCACATGGGAGACATGGAAGTAGCTCCTGGCTCCTGCCTGCAGATCAGTGCAGCTCCAGCCATTGTGGCCAATTGGGGAGGGAACCAGTGGATGAAGACCTCTCTCTCTCTCTCTGCCTTTGCTTCTAAGTCTGCCTTTCAAATAAATACATAAATCTTAAGCCCCTCAGACCAAGTCTTTCCAGGCCCTCGACCCTAAGCACAAGCCTGCCCTTATGTGGAGGGCCACGGCGAGCGCACCTGCTGCCCCAGGCCTCCCGACCTTCGGTCAGACCTGAGGAGTGCTCCTCACAAGGCTCAGCCTGAGTCTTCCCCACTGGGTCCTGCTTCTTCTTTCTACCTCATCTCACCCCCCCCTACAAAGCTCTGAGTCCCTGTCTTTGGGAACCTGCTGCTTTCACATGGGGTGAAAGATCTGAAATCCATCTTTGGTGTTATCTGTACCAGCCATGTGTTTTTTCCCATGGCTGAGTTAGTACATGACACGGATGTGCCCGTTTGTACATCCATTCACCAGCAGATGGGCATCTGCACTTTCCCAGTTTGGGGCAATCAGGAAACAAGCCTTTATAAACACCTGTGTTCAGGTTGTATTAATGTTTGTCTGTGTTCATCTCGGGTAAAATACTCAGAAGTAGAACTGCCCACCAAACCATAGCTACACATAAGCAACTGCCAAACTGTGACGCTATGAGCAGCCCTGAGCCAGGGAAGTGCTGGAGAGGTAGGGGGTGGGGAACAAGTACCTGGCTATTCCAACCCAAGCTCTCCAGGCAGGAATTCCCACATGTGTGTTGTATGTGTGTGTGTGCACACTGTACATGCATGCCCACACGCATGGTGTGTGTTGGCTGAAGGGAGGAGGGGTAGGAATTCCTCTGGCTTCCCCATGAGGAAAAGCACAGTGAAAAAACAAAGACAAGCCCCCCTCCAAGCCCCCATTAGTCTGGGTCTCAGAATACAGAAGCCTGGGCCCCGGCAGGGTAAACTGCTCCCTGCGACACCAGCAATCCATATGAGCACCTGTTTGAGTCCCGGCTGCTCCACTTCCAACCCAGCTCCCTGCTAATGCACCTGGGAAGGCAGGGGACGATGGCCCAAGTGCTTGGGCTCCTGCACCCATGTGAGAAACCCAGATGGAGTTTCTGGCTCCTGGCTTTGGCCTGGCCCAGCCCCAACCATTACAGCCATTTGGGGTGCAAACCAGTGGATGGCAGACCACACCCTTTCTGTCTCCTTCTAACTGCCTTTCAGATGAACAAATAAATCTTTAAAATCAGTCTTCAGAAAAACAATACAAAAGCCTGACAGCTGAGTGCAAAAGGTAGGGAGCATCTGACAGCAGCTCCCAGAAGCCCAGTGTTGCCCACAGGGGCCACCACTGCCAGGAGCACGGGACCCACACAGCTCACTTTTCTACCAGACAGAACCATCACCACTGCTCGCTCCCAGGGCAGCACCTCTGCTGATGGCCGCTCCCCACCCCCTCAGTGTGAGTTAGTGCCGGGGGTGGGTGCAGGGGGGCAGGAGACAGGCAGTAAGGAAGTGACACTTGTCAAACACCTGTAAGCACCAAACACTTTGTAAATGTGATCTTATTTAGCCCCCCACCCCCACCCCAAGCAGGCAGGATCAGCCCTGTTTACAGAAGAGAGAGAGGCTCCCTACATAGTGAGAAGCTGGGCTGGGCTTCAAAGACAGGACATGCTGCAATGGCCAGGTGGGAGGAGGTGGGACCATGCGCCAGGAAGTCAGCCAAGGAACAGGCGGGCCAATGGACCATGGTGGGGCACGCCTGTTCTCGGCCCTTCCCTCACCTGCATGATGGCACTGAACTGGGGCTCGTTCTCCCTCTGCTCCTAGGCTAGCCCCCGCTGCACGCTGGTCAGCACAGTGGACTTGAAGAAGTACCTCCAGTTGTGATGGAGGGTCCGGAAAAGGAGCTCAAATAACTTGGCCTTCACATCCGCGGCGGGCCGCTGTGGAGACACACACATGGACGCTCAGCCCTTCCCTTCCTGCAGCCTTGGCCCTGTGACAGAGGCCAGAGAGATGCCTGCTGCCAGCAAGCAGGGCACCAGCTTCCCACACACACTCTGTGCAGAAAACCAAAGCCCACAGTGTCACCGTGCACATCAGGATCACTCGGCAGAGATGGCCCACGCTGGAGACAGACACCCCCGTCAGGGCTGAGGGGCCCTTTTTCTGAAGGAAGCATTCAACTCTACACACCAGACAAAAAGGCAGCTGAGTGAGGGGCCAATTAGGACCACAGATTCTCTGTTCTGAAAAATGCCAATATGACCGTCCCATCTTGGTTGTGTCGTTCACTTTCCTAGGGCAAAAACTCAATTCCAGCTAATGTGCTGGTGTTAGGCAACCTCTCAGGCTAACGAAAAACAAGATGTCTTAAAAGCAGCTAGGAAAGCGAAGTTTACAGAGCATTCAGGAACCACCAAGAAGCCGTCAGGAGGACCTCCTGGGGGAGCCGCACACCGCGCTGCTCGCTCTCTGGACCCGGCTCGCTCT
Organism: Oryctolagus cuniculus; assembly: GCF_051225735.1. NCBI lineage: Eukaryota > Metazoa > Chordata > Mammalia > Lagomorpha > Leporidae > Oryctolagus > Oryctolagus cuniculus. The sequence goes on along the minus strand of NC_142885.1, from coordinate 46,496,543 downwards.
TCCTGGCCTCAAAGATTCTGAGCGCAGCAGGAGAGGGGGAGGCAGCTCAGCAGGGTTTCCCAGCTTAGCCCCAAACCTCCAAATCAGTGGGCAACAGGCACTTCACATTATTCCAGAGGTCTTTGTAGAACTCTAAGTTATAAAGCCCAGATATATTAAAATGAAACCAACACCAGAGGCCACAGGCTTCCGTGGCAGGAAGCCATACAGGGCTCCCGTGTGCTTCCTGAGGCGAAGCAAACATTGTGGCCGCTACGGGGCTGGTCTGCCCTAAACTCGTGCAGCCACTGAAACTCCGATGTCTCCGTGTGAATGGTGGATGGACTGAGAGAGGAGATTCGAGCTAACTGTGGCACCTGAGAGTGGCTATCACACACCTGATTACTAAGTACACCCTCTGCACTATAACCCCCGAACCATGGCCTCAATAAGCCTTTCCTTTCCCAAAGACACTCCTCTAAGGCATCTCAAAGTAACAAGAAGCAGACTAACACAACAACTGAACTTACTTTGTTCTTAGAACAGACAGTTGGAAATGTTAACTCACAACTGAAGTTCCATCTGTAGGACCATGGCAGGTACCACACCGAGGGACTGAGGGCACAGAGCTCGCCCGTGACACGGAAGCTGCCTCACACCCTACAGGCTGTGAACACTCTTATGAGGGAAGCATACTTGGTGATATGTGTTGACCGATCTTACCGACCTAACCTGTGATGGTCAACCTGGCACACGCACACCACACCGCTCTAATGGATTTAATCAATACAGAGAGACTGTACAAAGCTAAATGCCATCTTTCTTGGAAAAACTACTTCACAAGAATATTAAAATGACTTGAAAACACAACGCCTTTTCCTATTTCAATACTCCCCAATCTCGAGACGGGAGTGGCACACAGCACCGCCGGCCCTCCTACCTCCGCGATGATGGGGTACACCTGCCCCATGCACAGGGCAATGATGCTGGGGAGGAAGGGCTTGAACACCTGGCCAGGCTCCTGCACCACCACCTGCAGGATCTTCAGGAACTTCTCCACCACGCGGCAGCCGGTGCTGCCCTTGTGCAGGATGCTCTCCGCCAGCTGCTCTCTGCAGACAAGAGGACGGCACACAGTCACCAAAGCCATGCTTCCCTGCCAACCAGCAGGTGACAAAATGCAGCCGATGGCCCCAGGCCCCACTGCTTCTCCCTAGAACCCAAAATCCTCAGGCAGCGGCCGGTAGTTACCTGGTAAACATGTTGAGGAAAGTCTGTATGATCTGCTCAGTGAAAGGCACGCCCATCTGGACTCGAAGGCCTCGAAACAGGGTGAGGAAGAAGCTCAGCATCTCATCAGTCACATCTAAGGGAAAGAGCAAGGCAGGAGGTCACAGCGAGGCTCCGAGGGGTACACAGCCCACGCTCAGTGGACTCTTCCACAATCTACACTCTCTCTTCAAGGCTTCCTGCACCACCAGAGCCAGTGACAGAAAGCAGGAATGATAAAGCACATGCAGAGAACAAGGCTCTGGTGCATGGGACCTCTGCTCCCCGGGTCCCCACAGGAAACAAACATCAAGCCGAAGCCCTCACAGGCCGGCCTCCAGCACAATGGATCACTCTGTGTGCACGCTGACCACTGTCCAGTGGGATCAACGCCTGGGGCTTCAGCCACTTCTCTCCATGACCACAGCCCCTGCGCCTGGGCCAGGGGGCAAGTGGCTCAAAGTGGATAATGAGGGTATACACCAGCTGCACAGCTCTGCTCCATTAAATGGATTAACTGCAGAAAACACTGGATACATGTAGTGCAATTCCAATCCCACATCTCAAACTGCACAGAATGAGCTTGTAAGCGGCCATCAGTGAGTGTGTGCTGACAGTGAAGCCCCTGGTCCCCTCCTGGGAGCCCGACAAGACCACGGTAAGTGCTCTCATGATGCTGGCCAATGGCCCCAGGGCAGGAGTGAGCCTCTGTCGGTGACCGTGACCAGGTAGGACAGGCCACACGATCTCAGTCAAACTGCCCCACTGAAGAGCTGAGCAGCTCTAAGCTGAAGACATTCTCTCGCTGCTGTCGTGGAAGGTCCTGTGACTCCCATGTCCGCTCACGTTCCAGAGTGGCCAAGGCAGACTCAAAAAAGCCAACCAGGCCAGGGGCCTCAGCGACTCTGAGCCACACGACAGTACTGCCAAGGCCACACTGACGGCTCTGCTCCCTTCCCCAAGGGGTCCAGCTGCGCCTATGCACACCACGGTGCCCACCCTGAGCACAGCTCCCCCTCCCTTAATCACTGAGCAGCTGCCGTGAGTGCTACCCCCTCTGACCAACTGCTCTGGCTCTTGGGAGTGCCATCCACCAGTGAGGCCTCTGGGCCAGCTCCTACCTGACTGATGGATAAAAGCTGGAAAGAGGGCCCGGGAGACCTGAACGGATTCCTGCAGCGAGTGGTGGCAGATCTGGAGGAACTTGGTGGACTCCCCAGAGATATTCTCCACGATGTCTTCTAAGACACTAAGTGTCTGGTGGATGATCACTTTGGCTGCAAATTGAGATCAGGGTGCCGATTATGATGCGGTTGAGGAAAGCAGGATGCGAGGGAGCATGGGGGAGGGGAGGGAACTTGCAGAGGCATCCAGAAGACGACCAGGAAGTCCGGCCAAGGGAGCAGGGCCTCTGCAGGCCAGGGTGCCAGGGTTTCTCTCTGTAGCCTGCTCTCTAGGTACTGGTTTATCTTACTTCTCTCTCTGATGCCAGGACTCCAGCTGCCCACCTGCTTGCTCAGGTTTTTGCCCCTACCCCCCAGCAACAAGTCCACAGGAAAAAATAAATAAAACAAAATGATCCCAGGTCAGGTGCTTGAGATTCAATCGCAACTCCACACTGCCAAATGGGCCAGTGAGCGAATCACCACAGGCAAGAATGGACACGTGCAGTCAGCCTGCTCCTCCAGTGTGCTCATGCACACAGACGGCTTGTCCAGTCCTCAGCCTAGCAGCCTGCGGCCTGATGACACGGATCATCCTGAGTGACACAATCTGACATTGCCCCAGTGCATGAGTGCACTTTCTGAAACCATGCAGCATGCAGGGAACACTGAAGCAGTGGCAGCAATGGGCAGCGAGAAACACCTGGCTGTGAGCCACACGCAGTCCCCAGACAGCTCCATACGCTGGGCTGGATGCCTGGCACTCCCACCTTTGCCGGGGTGCAGCTCAGACATGAAGTTGGGACAAGGTAAACAATGTGCCTGGCGAGGAGAAGACCCAGGACAGGGAAGCTGTCACTGCTCCGAGCACATGTGGAGTGGAGCTTCCCACCAGCCTCCCCAGGGGACCCCATGGCTCAGCCTGAGCCTGGTGCACCTAACCTCGCAACCTCCAGAGGCTGACCCAAAGCCGGCTGAGAGCCTGCTTCCGCCTGGCAGCACGCTCTGAATGTCCCTACACCCCACAGCCCAGCCACCTCTGTGGGGGTTGACGCAGCTGCAGGGAGTGGGGAGCAGAAAGTCATGCTCAGGAGGTAAGAGATTTGGGTCTGGCCCCCAGCTCTGCTCGATCCTGAGTGCCAGTTTCCTCCTCTGAAAACGTGGACAGCACCACCTCACCTGGAAGGCCGAAGATGGACAAAGACAGCGGCCCACAGTAAGCCTGGGCCAGCACGCTGGCCAGCGGCACTGGGCAGTGAACACTGCTAACTGAGGAGCCACCCACAACAACTCCAAGCATGTGAACTCTTCCCACTCCAGGAAACCACAGTTCCAGGGGGAGAGACCTCTGCCCCCGAAGACAATTCAAACAAAAACAAACATTTATTTAGAAATCTCAGAAAGCACTGCGGGTCTGTGTAAGAGGAGTGTGGGAAGTGAACTGGGCTCCACCTCCACAGGACAGGCAAGGGAGCCCCTCAGACCCAGCAGTGAGCCCTGGGCCCGCCACTTTCTCTAGGAGCCTAGGCAACTTCCACTTGCCAGGCCACAGCAAGACAGCGCCTCTCTGATGGTCAGATTTACAGACACTGCCGAAGCAGGTACACTGACCACTGTCAATCATGTGGCAAGTACATGTCACTGCACCGGAAACTGCTCCAAACAATCAGAACAGACCATGGAACGTGCAGAAAGAAACACGCCTAGACTCTCCAAACATTCCATGGTCATGAAAGCGAAGAGATGAGGGTGCTTTCCTACATGAAAGGAGACTAGAGATGCGACCCTGGAATACAGCCTTGGTTTTTCAAAAGCAAAAAAAAAAAAAAGTATTTTGGTAATAACTACTGGAGAAAATTTTAATGTGGTGTATATGTTAAATGCCATTACTTCAACACCGTCCCACATCTAGACTGCATTGATGGTGTTTGCTTACAGTGCAGACAGCACCTCGTTCTGTAGAAAGGCAACACTTTCACCACGGAAGTGGTGACGTCTGTCCTTCTCTAAAAAGGTGTGTGTTGGTGGGAAGAAAGCACCACCGTGGCAAAACAACACCTGGTAAAAGCTGGGTGAAAGATACACAGAACACCCAGACTGAACAGATGAAGCCATTCACCTTACTTTTCCAACTATTACATAGGTGTGAAGCTACTTCTAATTATAAAGCTGGGACAGGAAAAAGGATAAGATACATCTCACAGGATCACAGGGAAGACCAAATGAAATAATGTACACAAAGTTTTCAACCCATTCAACAAATGTTAACCATGCTCTTAGCTACATTCTCCCAGCAAACCATCACTGTCACTCAGCTGACATGACACTTTCCAACCCTCTGAAATGGTCTTAAGGCTTGCTCTGGACAATAAGCTGTAAGAACCACTGCTCCTGGTGTAGGCACACATTGAAATGGGCCCTTCACCAAGCTGGATCCTTAAGCCCCAAGTTTAATGTATAGAAATGTTTTCTTGTGGCCAGCACTATGGCACAGCATGTAAAGCCATCGCCTGTAGTGCTGGCATCCTATATGGGCGCCAGTTCAACTCCTGGCTGCTCCACTTCCAATGTTGCTCTCTGCTGTGGCCTGGGAAAGCAGTAAAAGATGGCCCAAATCCTTGGGCCCCTGCACACATGAGGGAGACCCTGAAGAAGCTCCTGGCTCCTGTCTTCGGTTCAGCGCGGCTCCAGCATTGCAGCCAATTGGGGAGTGAACCAGTGGATAGAAGACCTCTCTCTCTGTCTCTGTCCCCCCACCCCCCCCACGTGTAACTCTGACTTTCAAGTAAATAAATGAATCTTTAAAAAAAAGAAATGTTTTCTTGCACTAAAGCCACTAAGCTGTTGGGTTGCTTGTGACCACAGAGCTCACCCTAGCCTATGCTGACTGAAATAATTACCAAGCACGGTAAAGTGAGAAAAGGAGAGCCTTCAGCTTCGTAAAGCATGACTCCACAACAGCTGCACAGGTAATGCCCACACTGTTTAATCTTCCTATACCTTAGTTTCCTCGCGAACAAACTAAGACAATTAACAGTCCCTAACTCATAAACTGATGGGAGAATTCAAAGAATTACTCAGTTTTTGAAAAAAACTAGAAAGCAGGATCACAGAGCAGAGTCTGAAGTCGGGTGCTGGCACAGCCAGAGATTGGATGTGGATGCAAATCTGCCATGGGGGACCGGTCCCAGGACCCCCTAGAGCCATGTGTGGATGCTTGGGTCCCTTACACAGAATGGTGCAGTGCCTGCAGAGCACCCAGGCCCATTCCCTACCCACAGGCCCCAGGGAAGCATCTCCAGATTACTTAACACCTAACGATGCTAAGTCGTTTTAGGGAAGCATGACAAGAAACAACCCTGTACATGTTCAGTCCAAATGCAGCATTCTTCCCAAATATTTTCAACCTGTACCTGGATGAACCCTGGCATGTGGAAGCCATGGACAGAGACCTGAGTGCCCAGAGTGTTTACCTCAGTAGGTAAGCTAGGGGCAGGCGCTGTACAGTAGTGGGTGCAGGCAGCTTGGGAAACCCGCACTCCACGTCACAGTGCCTGGATTCAAATCCCGCCTCTGTGCCCAATTCCAGCTTCCTGCAAACGTACAACCTGGGAGGCAGCAGAGGTGGCTCAAGTACTTGGGTCTCTACCAACATGTGGGAGACTCAGACTGACCTGGCTCCCAGCTTTGGGATGGCACAGCCCTGGCTATTGCAGGCACCAGGGGAGTGAACCAGCAGAGGAGAGGTGTCTCATCTTTGTTTCTCTCTCTCTTTCCCCCTCTCCCTCTCTCTCTGCCTTTCAAATAAAAAGAATGTAATTTTTAAAAACATAGGTAAGCTACTATTATCCAACTATAAGCATATAACATAAGATACATTTAAAAATAAAAAAGAAAGAATAACAAGGCATAGTTATAATGGTTATTTTCTAAAATATTAAAATTGACAAATTCAGGAATGTTCCTTTTCCTTCTTTATACTATTCTAATATTTTTGTACAATGAGCACATATTAATCTTCCTGATTATAAAAGTAATGTTCTTAAAAATATAGAGTATTCTTTATTATATCTACTAATTCATGAAGCATTCTACAAATGACATCATCTAAAAATATTTCAACCTTTTCTTACTGTGAAAACAAACTGTATTTTTGCAAACATGTTTTACTATCTGCTATTTCAGGAAGACTTTCCAGAAAACCTGACACCACATACTTGAACAAGAGTTCTGGTTCTTTTTCCCCCCCTCTTTAATATAAACAATCAAACTTCAGGTGCTGTGTGTAAAGATCCCAGGCGCTTTCAAAACCTCTGAATTATTTGGAAAAAGATCAGAGTCAATCTTGAAAGACAGTAATTCTTTTTCCCAGTGTGTAGAGGTGAATTGCTTTGTTTGTTTTTACAAGTATCAGAAATGGGTCAACAGTCACTTACTGTCATCCAGTGGCACCTTTCTCTGTGGAGTGACGTCACTGGGTTTCAGGTCGCGATAGTCCCGGGAGAGCGCGGAGATGAGGCTGGGGTGGTTGATGGAGCACACAGGCCACTGCTGCTCATTCTCTGGAAGGTTCAGCCACGGAAGCAGTAAGATGTTAGAGAGGGGCCGGCGCCGCGGCTCACTAGGCTAATCCTCCGCCTTGCGGCGCCGGCACACCGGGTTCTAGTCCTGGTCGGGGCGCCGGATTCTGTCCCGGTTGCCCCTCTTCCAGGCCAGCTCTCTGCTGTGGCCAGGGAGTGCAGTGGAGGATGGCCCAAGTGCTTGGGCCCTGCACCCCATGGGAGACCAGGATAAGTACCTGGCTCCTGCCATCGGATCAGCACATTGCGCCAGCCGCGGCGGCCATTGGAGGGTGAACCAACGGCAAAAAGGAAGACCTTTTTCTCTGTCTCTCTCTCTCATTGTCCACTCCACCTGTCAAAAAAAAAAAAAAAAAGATGTTAGAGAGGGCTCGGCACACCAACACCCATGCCTAAAAGAGACCCCAAAGGCATCCATCGGAGGTCAAAGAGCAACAGCAAGCCCGGCCGCCGGTGACCACTGCACACTCTGCGCCCAGAGCCCCAGCCGGGGACTCCGGCAGCTCTGTGGTCCAACTCTAAGGCAAGCCGGTGAGGACAGAGAAATGCAGCAGTAAGACCAAGTCTGGGACTAGCGCACCCCAGTGCCAGTCCTGGCCCTCTTCCTTCCCGTCTCCTCTGGCACTGGAAGCTCTACAGGGGAGCAGCCCCTCAGCGGCTGGTTGCCCACACTCTCAGAAGCTGCTGAGAGCAGAGCCGGCTGGCATCTCTCCCCACCCACAGAGCCGCAGTGCAAGGAAAGCAAAGCACTCCCACCCCGGCGCTCCCCTCCTATTCCACTCCTCTCTGTTCATTCGAACCTGAACCTCCTAGAAGGGGTCTAAGACACTGCCTGAAGCTTTTCAAAAACCACACACAGGAACAACAAACAAAACCTAGACTGGTTTGGACCAAAAAACCATAGAGAACCCTCAGACCACAGAGCAAATTACCAGGTGTCGAGGCAGCGAAAGCCGTCTGCCTGTCAAGGGCGCCTTCTCACCCACTACAGGCCTGCACCCTGACTACACTGGAAAGGGCGCTGCGAGGATCGCTGAGGACCACCTGCCAGTGCCGCCCAGGTAAGAACTCTGTGGACACAAGCTGCCCGCTGAGTGCAAAGAGGCCACACTCTTCTTCCTCTGCTTTCCTGCAGCTGGGGAGACCAGACCTCACCTTATCGACCAGCCGCTGGGCAGAGGCATCGGTGATTCTGTTGAACACTTTCTGCACTGCAGGGATGCTGATCAGAAAGACAGGCCGCACAGTGGTGGCCAGTGAGACCAGTAGGTGGCACGCAGACAGCAGCAACTTGTCCTGGACCTGGAAAGGGAAGAGGGCGTGTCAGCTCAGCCCCACCCTTGGGAGACAGGGACTGGCAGAACTACACGGAGGCAGCCATGAGCTGAACCTGGCTCCCAGCTGCCAATCATTTCACCCAGGCCAGACTCTGTGACGATTCCTGGGATGACTTCAGGCCTGAAGCTTCTGCCCCGAGCCAGGGTCCCTTCCTCCAGCTCCTTCACCGTCTCTGCGACTCTGAACTCTGTCACCCTAAGCTCTCTTGGTCTGTAACTCTACTTCTCAAATAAATAAATAAATCTTTATAAAAAAAAAGATTCTTAAACTTGAACTTCCATCATGCCATATGTTCTATCTGGTTGGACGATAACTGAGGCGCAGGCTGTCTGACTTCTGTGATCCGTGCACTAAGACAGACATTAAGAAGACTCACTGTTCATCAGAGACAATAAACAGGTCTGTAACAAAGAGAAGAGCTGTCTCAGAGTTTCCAACCCACCTACAATGGAATTACTCCCTTGCAGTTACAGCAGTGAGGCCACTGGGGGGCACTCTGAGACGATGTAATATACTGTTCCTGCTGTCTGGCTCCAGATCCCTGCCTCCAACACTGCTACTCTGGGGGCTGCATCTGGTCTTTCTCCGACTTTCCTCTTCTCTTCCCTGGCTGGCATTCCCCTAAGAAGAGCCTCCCTTCCCCGCATTTTCTGCTAACCCACTATGGATGCACGGATTCTTTTCACTGACCACGGTGTAACCCACTATTATCCTGCTAAACCCTTCCAAGCGTTCTTTTCTCATGGCTGGGCATTTCCTCCCTTCCTGACTCAACACATTCCCAGGAACTCCTGCTGCAGACTGGGCGCCTTTCTCCTTCCAGGGGAGCCTGTGAGTCAAGTCCGAGGCCAGGCCCGGGGCAGCACTGTTGCAGACTGCCACGCCGCGGAGCTGGGACACAGGCGACACCACTGTAAAACCAAACTCAGCACCAACAACTACATGGCAAATCCACATTAGGCACCTCCTGCTAGGATGAGAGACACCAGCAACTATCTAGTAACAATGTTTAACTTCATCTAACACAGTGGACACTGGACAAACCCAGGCTACAGAATGCTCCTTAAAAACAATTTTGTAGGTCTGACTCTCTACAAGGTCAGTCATTAGTCTTCTCTCCTACATGTGCACACACATGCACAGATGGGAAACTGCTCAAGGTTACCGGCGACATGCTTCATGTGTGCTTCATTAGTAAAGTTTGGATTAAAAAAGATAGGAAGATATTCCTGGTAACACTGGGGAAAACTGAGCTCAGACTATACTCCATACAGTACATAATATTATGGCATCCGTTACATTTTTTTGAATGTTGATTATGGTATAATGGTCACATAGGAGAATTATATTATTCCTAGGGTATATGCACATACACTCGAGGATTTATGGACAAGGTGATATGTCTACAATTCTTTTTTTTTCTTTTAAAGCTATCTTTGTGGGACTGGTGCTGTGGCACAGCAGGTTAAGCTGCCATCTGCAGTGCTAGTATCCCATGAGCACTGGTCCCAGCTGCTCCACTTCCATTCCAGCTCACTGCTAATGCCCCTGGGGAATCAGTGAAAGATGGCCCAAGTACTTGGACCCTTGCACCCACATGGGAGACCCAAAAGAAGCTCCTAGCTTCTGGCTTCAGCCTGCCCCAGCCCTGGCTGTTACAGCCATTTGGGGAATGAACCAGAGAATAGAAGAGTGGGCTGCTCTGAAGGCAGGAGCCTGGAATTTCTTCTGGGTCTCCCATGTGGGTGCAGGGGCCCAAAGACTTGGGCCATCTTCAATGGTTTTCCCAGGCCATAGCAGAGAGCTGGATCAGAAGCGGAGCAGCCAGGACTCAAACCAGCACCCATATAGGATGCTGGCACTGCAAAGTGACAGCTTTACTCATTATGCCACAGCATCAGCCCCAGAATAAAATAAATCTTAAAAAAATTAGGGCAATAAAAATATTTTTGTACTGTATTTCAATAAAATGCTTAAAGATACATACATATCTTCTGTTAAAATGTTGGCCTTTAGTCCTTAGGTCCAGCCAAGTTTCCGAGGTGGCACAGAGATGGTCTCCATTACTTATGGCAGGCCCTTTCAGGCACACCTCCAGAGCCCATGTGAACATGAAGCATTTCTGGGGAAGCCCCCAGTAACCACAGGACGGGAACTCGTCCAGGAGAACCAGCCTTAAGACCAGAGGGTTGGACCCTCCAGCCCTACCTCTCCAGCAGGCCTACATATGCAGCTTCTACACAAACCCAAAGACCTTGTTTCAGCAAACTTCCGGATAACCCTTCCCCCAAAACCACACAGCCCTATTTTATCTCATTACAATCAACCAGATGCCCCTGCAGGTGGGCTCAGTGACATTCCCAGAATGTCTTGGAAATTCAATGAATCTGTATGACTTCCCTGAACGAGAAAATGTGTGAGGACTATGCCTTATGTGGAAGCCTGGTTTTCAGTCATGAAACAACCTTGCTCTGTCTTGCACAGCCCAAGAAACCCATTTCTACTTAAATGAGTGCCTTCTGGGGCCAGTGCTGTGGCATAGAGGGTAAAGCCGCCTCCTGCAGTGCCAGCATCCCATATGGGTGGCCGGTTCAAGTCCCGGCTGCTCCACTTCTGAACCAGTTCTCTGCTGTGGCCTGGGAAAGCAATGGAGGATGGCCCAAGTCCTTGGGCCCCTGCACTCATGTGGGAGACCCAGAGGAAGCTCCTGGCTTTGGATCAGCCCACCTCTGGCCATTGCATCCATTTGGGGAGTGAACCAGTGGGTAGAAGACCTCTCTTTCTCCCTCTTTGCCTCTGTCTCTCTGTAACTCTGCCTTTCAAGTAAATAAGTCTTTTAAATAAATAAATAAATAAATAGTCATTGCCTTCACACTTCCATTGGCAAACACAGGAGACAAGAACCCATGGGTATTTCTCCCAACTGCAGAGGATCCTGGGGGAGTGGGGAGGAAGACCCCTTCTTTCACACCTTGCCCTTTCCACCTGCTGCCTGCTGGTACCCTCTGTAACAACCTTTATAAGACAGCAGTAAACACAAGTAAGTGCTTCCCTGAGTTCTGTGAGCCTCTCTAGCAAACTAATTGACCCTGAGGAGGGGGCTGTGGGAACCCCAATTTATAACCAGCTGGTTAGACACTCAGATAACCTGGGATTTGTGACTGGTGGAGAAGCATGGGAGGGCAGTCATGCCAACGGATCCCTTAATTTATGGAACCTGAAGAACAGAACTGAGAGAACACCAGCTGGTGTCCACTACAGAATTAACTGCTTGCCTGCTAGACACACACACACACACACACACACCTGTGAGTGTGAAACTGTCTTTTCCACATACCACAGTTTCAGTCTCTTGCCTGAGACTCACAGCACACAGGTGTTTCCACACCATTCCCCATGCACTGATCCTGCTTCGGTTCCCACCACACCACTTGCTTACCACCTCCCAGCCGCAGGCCCTGTCTCAGCTTGGACAGTCTCTGCTCCCACAAGCTCTGCTCTATACAATCTACCCCAGCTCTCTTCTGCCTGACAAATCCCAGTCACCTTTGCCCAAGACACAGAGCACAACCATCGTTCTCTGTCTGGGAGTGTTCCCCTTCACAGCAGCCGCTACTGTCCCTGTGAAAGAGGGTAGGTATGGTCTCTCCGGAGAACGGGCAAACATCCAACTTTATACTTACATGGCAATGAGGTCTGGTTTCAATACTGGTGGCACGGCAGTTTCAGTGTTGCACTATTTGATCTGAGGTCCATACAGAGTGACTTTGACCAACCTGTTGGCAAAGAAATAGGCAAGACAAATATTCAGCTTATGGCCTGTAGCAGACAAAGTGGACAAGATACCAACAGAAAGGTCCCAAGGACAGCTTTTCCCTCATACAAAAAGGAATCAAGATCAGACCTCAATTATATCCTGAAAATAATCTGAGATGTGTATGAAGACTGACAGACAAGGACACTTACACTAAGCACTACTTATAGAAATTTCCAAAACAATATAAATATCCAGAGAATGCAATTAATATATGTAATAAAATGATGCTTGAATATTTAATGACAAATATAGAGGTCTTAGAAACATGAAAATGCTGTAACAAAATATACACAGAGCATATTCTAACTTAGGTTTTTTTAAAAGATTTATTTATTTGAAAGTCAGAGTTACAGAGAGAAAAGAGAGGCGGCAGGGGGGTCTTCCACCCGCTGGTTCACAGCCTAACTGGCCACAACAGTCAGAGCCGCACCAATCCAAAGCCAGGAGCCAGAAGCTTCCTCCAGGTCTCCCACGTGGGTGCAGGGACCCAAGGGCTTGGGCCATTTTCTACTGCTTTCCCAGGCCATAGCAGAGAACTGGTTTGGAAGTGGAGCAGCCTGGTCTCTAACTGGCACTCATATGGGATGCCAGCACTGCAGGCAGAGGCTTTACCCACTACACCAATGCACCAGCCCCCTAACTTTGTTTTTTAAGGGTCTTCTCCTAACAGAAGAAAGACTGGAAGAATTTTCACCGGAACAGGCTCATTGGTGCCATTTGCTCTGGGGATGGGATGGAAGAGGTAGATGATGGATTACCTTTTTCCTCTACTGCCCTTTATTTCCAAATCATCTACAATGAACACAAAACAAGAATAAAAAAAATGTTTTTAAAAAGCAGATATGCTCTTTGGATGGTTTATCTAAATAGGCTGACATGGATCTTTCTATAAATACATATAATGATAAAACCATCTTAGCTTTCATTTAAAGATCATTTTTAAAAGGAAATGTTTCAAGTAGACAGATACATAAGAAAGAAAATGTGCACTGCAGAATATGAGAATACTTCAGTTAAGTATGTGGATAAATGGAATTAAAAGTATGAGTTTGTTTTGGCACAGAAAGTTTTTTTCAACATACATGGGAAATGCATATGATGAAAACAACTATGCAAGGAATTCAAAGTTGCTTTTGCACCAAAATAAACTCATACTTTTCATTTAACTTTCCATGAAGTTTTTGAAGTATCCTTGTTTGGTGCTGGGTATTTCTTGTATAATACTTTGAACTTTTCTGAAGATTTGAGAACTCTGGAGTGGGTGCTGTGGCACAGCAGGTTAAGATGCCGCTTGAGGGGCTGGTTCCATGGTGCAGTAGGTTAATCCTCCGCCCGTAGTGCTGGCATCCCATATGGGCACCAGTTCCAGTCCTGGCTGCTCCTCTTCCAATCCAGCTCTCTGCTGTGGCCTGAGAAAGCAGAAGATGGCCCAAGTGCTTGGGCCCCTGCACCCACATGGGAGTCTGGGAAGAAGCACCTGGCTCCTGGCTTCAGATCAGCGCAGCTCTGGCCATTGTGGCCACCTGGGGAGTGAGCCAATGGAAGGAAGACCTTTCTCTCTGTCTCTCCCTCTAATTGTCTGTAACTGTACATCTCAAACAAATACGGAAAAAGCTTCAAAAAAAAAAAAGATGCCACTTGAGACTCTGCATTGTGTATCAGAGTGCCTCTTCAAGTTCCAGCTATTCCACTTTCAATCTGGCTTCCTATTAATGCAACCCAAAGGCAGCAGGTGGTGGTTCAAGTGCTTGGGCCCCTGCCACCCATGTGGGGCATGTGGATGGAGTTCCTGGCTCCTGGCTTCAGCCTGGAATACTGTACACATTTGGGGAGTGGACCAATAGATGAAAGATTTGTCTGTGTGTGTGTCCCTTTCTCCCTGTCACTCTAACCTTCAACTAAATAAATAAAAACCTTAAAAAGAAAATGTTTATGATCAAACTTTAGAAGAGGGAGAAACAAATGTTTCTAGAATAAACTGAAGTGTTTTTAAGTCCAATTCTCTTAGGATCAAGTTGTTGAGCTGACTGGTTGCCAAAAAATACAGTACAATATAACCAGCACTGTTCAGGAAACTGGAAGAGCCCCTCTTGCTGGAGACAGACATCTCTTTCCTAAGTAAAGGGGGAAAAAACCCAAGACCTGGCTACATTATCTCTGTGCTTCCCCTATGGAAACCTGGGAATGTAGCCACCAACTTGGGAACTTGCTAGAGGCAAACTGCCCAATCCTCCCCTCCGGCTGACTGTGCAGGTACAAAGAGAGAACTGGAAGTTGGCACCTCTGAAAAGCGACCACACTCTGAAAAATGCTCCTCTCTGAAAGGAGAAAGCAGGATTTTACTCCAAATAGAAATATTACAGGTTGGGGCCAGCATGGTAGCACAGCAGGTTAAGCTCCACCTGCAACACTCGCATCCCATGTGACCACAGGTTCAAGTCCCAGCTGCTCCACTTATGATCCAGCTCCCCGCTAATGTACCTGAGAAAGCAGCAGTGCCTGGCCCCTGTCATCTATGTGGAAGACTCAAATAGGCTTCCAGGCTCCTGGCTTTGGCCTGGCCCAACCCCAGCTGTTGCAGCCACTTGAGGAGTGAACCAGCAATGGAAGATCTCTCTTCCTCTCTGCCACTCTGCCTTTCAAATAAATATATACATCTTTGGAGAAAAAACAAGAAAAACCACAGATTGTTTGGGGTTGGAGAGCTGTCAGAAAGGACACTTGCAATCAACAAAGCGAGAGTTAATAAAAGCCAAGGTTCATGTGAAGTTCTAGGAAACCATGGTGCTAACTAGGGTTACACAAATGTGCATTTGGTGTAACTCTTCAAAGCCTGTTTGACTGTTGAAATCCTTACTTAATGTATACTAAGCTGATCTTCTGTATATTAAGATAATCAAAAATGAATCTTGATGTGAATGGAAGGGGAGAGGGAGTGGGAAAGGGGAGGGTAGTGGGTGGGAGGGACGGTATGTGGGGGAAGCCATTGTAATCCATAAATCGTACTTTGGAAATTTATATTCATTAAATAAAAGTTAAAAAAAAAGCCTGTTTGACATTAAAGACAGATTTCTAAATGTCTTTTAGTACCTCTATGGTAAACAGTCTTTTTTTTTTTTTTTAACAGATAGAGTTAGACAGTGAGAGAGAGGGAGAGAAAGAGAGAGGTCTTCCTTCCATTGGTTCACCCCCTAAATGGCCTCTACAGCCAGAGCTGCTCCGATCCGAAACCGGGAGCCAGGTGCTTCCTCCTGGTCTCCCATGTGGGTGGAGGCACTCAAGCACTTGGGCCATCCTCCACTGCCCTCGCGAGCCACAGCAGAGAGCTGGACTGAAAGAGGAGCAACCAGGGCTAGAACCTGGCGCCCATATGGGATGCCAGTGCCACAGGTGGAGGATTAAACAAGTGAGCCATGGCGCCAACCCCTGGTAAAGCACTCTTAATATTAGGTCTGCCTCACAGACAGCGCAGACCCTGCTGATCACGTGGGCTATGGAGAAGGCGCAGCTCCTGACACTTCATTCAAATAAGGTCAAACAGCAAGTGTCTCCCGTCAAATAACTCTAGGGGCTGGCACTGTGGCACTGGCCTGAAGCACTGGCATCCCATGTGGGTTTGAGACCCAGCTGCTCCACTTCCGATCCAGCTCTGCTATGGCCTGCACCTACACGGGAGACCTCGAAGAAGCTCCTGGCTTCAGATCGTCACAGCTCCGGCCATTGCAGCCAACTGGGGAGTGAACCAGTGGATGGAAGACCTTTCTCTCTGTGTAACTCTGACTTTCAAATGTATAAACAAATATTTTTTAACATGGGAGACCAGGATAAGCACCTGGCTCCTGCCTTCGGATCAGCATGGTGCGCCAGCCGCGGCGGTCATTGGAGGGTGAACCAACGGCAAAGGAAGACCTTTCTCTCTGTCTCTCTCTCTCACTGTCCACTCTGCCTGTCAAAAAAAAAAAAAGATAACTCTGGCTCTCTCCTACATCACCTCACTGTATACATGAGGTGAAGATGACTGACAGTAAACATGGGTAATGGGCCTATCCCCGGGGGACACCAGCGCCTCTGCGCCCCATGCAGGAAGAGGAGGAAAGCAGACTCTGGATGTAGCTTGGGAAGTGTGCAGCATTCGGACTCAGGAAGCTGCCTACCATCCCGGTGCGCCCTCTTGTGAATTATGGGACCTGAGCAGGGTCTTTGCCATCTCTGAATCATAACCTGTTCAACGATAAAATGGAGCTATCTGTATCTCAAAGAATATGAAGGTAATTAAAGTTTTTTGAAATTTTGTGCAGTTTTTCATAACATGCACTTTCCATGAACTCTTTGAATACCCCTGTATGCATGCATTTCAAAAATTTTTATACCAAAACATATTTTTTATTCCATTTTCCTGGAACTTTTTAAGCACCTTGTAGGATGAAATGAGATAAAATGTGCAAAGCCACTTTTGAGAACAGTTTCTGACTGTACGCTGCTTTTCCTGTTACTGTGAAAGGGGCACACACAAGGTGCCCCAGAGCTGAAGAAGGAATGGCCCCTTCCCACAGCTTGCCAGCCTACCTGTCCACGACTGTGAGGACGTCCTTGAAACTCGCGGCAAACATCCCCGATAAAGTACTTGGCCAGGCGGCCTGCAGCCTGCAGCAGGGAGCTCAAGTCTCTGAGGGAGCAGTGCAGCCACTGACAGTCGTTCTCCGCCGTGATGTTCAGCCTGTGTCCTGGAACACAGCAGCCCACAGGTGTTCACGGGAAGAACAAGCTTCTGTTACACAAGACAACAGCCTGCGGCAGCAAGACCAACTGCAAAAACAAAGCAAGCCACTAAGTACTTCCCAGGTCCAATGCCACCCCCTGGCTGCTCTAGTGGCTGGACAGGGACAGATAGCTGGCTGTGGTAATGGGGACCAGGGGTCTCATCTGGTTCCTCTTCATCCAGGAAGGTACAGACCTGGGGAGGACCAGGGATCTTGCCCAACATGAGTCTTATCTCTGGGGCTAAAGCTAAATCTATGACTCCAAACCTGCTGCCATCTGCACATGGCCCTGTCTCAGATGGAAATCTGTGGGCCCACAGGCAGGATAGGCCTGGCTAAGAAAACAGGGGTACAGTCATCACCCCAACCAGGAGGACCTTATGTAGTACAGTATGTACTTAAGGGCACAGAAGCTGGGTGCAGAAGACCCGATTCTCTGCCACTTTCTGGCTCAGTGCCTCATCAAACTCTTCTCAGTTTCCTCATCTTTAAAATGGGGATGTGGGGGTAGGGGTGCTATCTACTATTCCAAGGGCAGGAATGCATTTAAGAGCCTGTAAACTAGGTTTGGATGACTACAGACACCACAAAGCTGGTGGAATCGAAGGCCCCCAGCTTCATTCCTCATCAATGTAACTTCTGAGCAAGGGAGAGGCTTAGAGGAAGGCTAAGGGCATCCTTGTTCGGTCACTTCCTTGCACAGTGCGCTCCCTCTCCTCACCAGTGTCCACAGTGAGCATGACCAGGCCAGGGGAGCCCTCCTGAAACCTGCTGCCCAGGGCATCTGCAGCCTCTTGGCTCCCTCAGTGTGCTTCCCACCTGCTCTCCACCACCGCTTCTGTCTTCACCCTGTTAGGAAGCCAGAACCAGCCACCCTCCTTTGGGGCTCCTCCACCACCTTCCCAGAGCCCAGACAGAGCACACAGTTCCCTTCAGCAAGCAGCCAGAGCCCAGAGGCTCTCCCCTGCTAAGAGCCGGGGGCCCAGACTCCCCAGTATCAACCCTGTGGGACGTGGCCTCCTCCCTCTATTCCATCAGCAGGGCCCACAGAACGTCCCATGCCTCACATCTCTTCCCCTGCATGAACTGTCTTCTCTGCCTTGACTGCACATCATTTCACTCTCTGCCCCACCAGGGCCGGCTACGTCTTACGTATGCTTCATGCTCAGCAGGCACCATCTGTTCCAGAGGCCTCCTACCCCCTCCTGCATTCTTCATGACACCCCACGCCCATAAGGAGGTAAGCTAATGACTCCTGAGTCCCCAGCAGTACTGGCGATGCCCAGCGGCCAGCACAGCCCTGGTACAGACCAAGTGGACCACAGATGACTCAGGTGACCTAGAGCAGGGTGGGTCTCAGGGCTTCACTTGCTCGTGCTGTCCTTGTGAGCATCCACTCCCACCATTCCGTTCCCAACTGTAAGGGCTGTCAGAATGCACACAGCACCCTGGGACTGGCACTGTTTGTAACTGTCAGGAATGAGAGCTGGCAGATGAGGAAGCAACTTAATGCTGCCTCAGATCCTACATTAACTTGCAAGTGACAGGGCTGGCAATAGGGGCTGGGATAGCCCCCACAGAGACAGGAGCCTGGAAAGGGGGATACTCTGGCCAGGGCACCGTTACAAGGGATCACATTTCAAAAAGCAGGCAAACAAAAACAAGGGGGCAATACAAGGAAGGAACTAACAAGAAGAGACACAAAGGCCAGCTTTGACCTGCTCCAAATCACCTGCTCTCTCCTTCTCCAATGAACACATACAGGAGCGCCTCAGTCCAGGAGGCCAGCCTCTCAGCCCACAAGCAGCCCTACACAGGCGGGGGGGCCAGCCCTCCACAGGATGAGCCAAGAGGGAGTTTTGGCCATGCTTGTCATATGAGAGGGTCACTGCCTTTGTGGACCACAGAATGACACAGCCCTAATCCCTCAGTTGGGAAAAATACCACAATCACACACCTACTGAATAACACACATGCCCACATGCTCACACACACACACACACACACACACACACACGGGAGGCAGATCCATGCCCACATCTCCAGGCTGACCCTGCTTTGGACATAAGCAAGTTCTTGGAGTTCTAGAAAGAGGAAGCACTCCATGTCCCACGGTTTGAGCCTGTGCCTCCATTCCTCTAGCCCTCCTATCTCCCACTCCCTAAAGACCCAAGGCAAATCACTCGCCCAGAGATGGCCCACCCAGACCAGATCCCCCCAGTGCCTCCACACATGGGCTCTGAGCAGATGCAGATGGCTTCTCACGTAATAGGCAACTCACTTATTTCTGTTCATTTATTCTTCCCTCTTTGGCTTCCTACTAAGAAATGTTCTCAGGGGATAGGAGGTACGAGGGAAGGGGGCAGCAGCAGGGAGAATGGAGGAAGGGCAGCTCTTCCAGGGCACGGGGGCCCCAGTGTTCTCTCCTCATCTGAGACTGTCTTTCTCAGTAAACTTGGCTTTGAACTTCACTTTGAAGATCCCAGAGTGGGAGAGAGGAGAGACAGTGATGGTAGGAAAGAGTGAGGGTGCTGTCCTGCAGCCTTTCCTTCAGAACCACCCCAGGGTTCCAATGCAGAGCCATTCTTCATCCCACCTGGCCCGTGGTGTTGATATGCTCATCCTTGACCTACACTGACCCAGCCCCCGCTGTGTGCATGACCCTGAGTGGCCATCACTGATGCCCCACTCAGTATGCATCCGCACCTGCACTGTGTACAGCAGAGCCTCTCATGAGACTCAGTAGAGTCCAGGTCACAGAAGTCACTGTGATGCAGAGGGGATACACAGCCAGGCCCTCAGACCCCCAGACTCTCTCCTGCACTGGGATGTGTGCAGGATCCCAGCACTGCTACCCCAAGACAAATCACAGAGCACAGTCCACGGTCCGGCCTACAGGACCCCTCCCAGTGGCCTGGCAAGGGGAGGAGGCCTCATCAGCATTGGGTGGGCCATCATTCCGGCCATCTGTCATGCCACAGGAGAAAAACCATGCCTTTGGGCTGTGCTCCCCATGTTCCTGCCATCACCCAAGGCCAGCAGCAGCAGCAGGAGCATGGGCGGCCTGCTGGAGGTTGTTTGAGCCTGTCCCTGCCCAGCCTCCCCCTCAGCAGCCTACATCAGCCCAACTCCCACACAGCCACCGCTCTTGGATCAGGTGGGACTTTGTGCTCGTTCGCAGCAGGCTAACTGGAGAGGTCTGGGGTCTCCTTCCCTGTGGCATCCCCAAGGACTCTGACATGTCCTGGGCAAATCCCCGCCACACTCAGTGCCCTACAGTCCCCTCCATGGCCTCTCCCCTGGCTTGCTCCCTGGCCACTCTGTCCACTCACGTTGTATGCTGTGCTCCTCCTGGGATGGGAAACAAAGCAAGGATAACTTATTTTGTACCTGTGTTCTGAAGATAGAACATTCTATGTATCCATGACGTGCTTACTCCTGCAGTGCAATGTCCTTACTCATGATAATACAGCACACTTAATCCTTTGGTTAAAAAAAAAAGGCAGCCCTACACAGGCCACCAGGAGGGGGAGCCAGCCCTCCACAGGATGAGAGCCAGGAGGGAGTTTTGGCCATGCTTGTCATGTGAGAGGGTCACTGCCTTTGTGGACCACAGAATGACACAGCCCTAATCCCTCAGTTGGGAAAAATACCAGGATCACACACCTTCTGAATGTCCATGGGACTTCCAGAGTTACAGCTAGGCAACTGACTCCTGGGGTCGATTTCTACAACCTGGTGCTTTACTGCAACCAAACAGGGCTCTGTGGGAAACAAGTCCTCAGGGAGAAAATCCCCCCCGGTATAGGGGTAGGACAGGCCCCCAGGGAGATGAGGTCCGCTTTTCTTTCAGCAAACAATGTGGGAAGGCTGCTGACTCAGCAGCAGGAGCCCCTCGCTCTCACTAGAGGCAGCCATCTTCACCTGCGACGCCCTCTCCCACCAGCCTCCACCGGCACCACTAGCTCTCAACTTACTCATTGTACTTCAGACCTTGAGCCCAGGACCCTCAGCAGTATCTAAACATGTTTTTAAATATTTTTAAGCATATAAGGGAGGCATTCTATGCTTCTCTTAAAAGTAAAACCAAAGCACCTCCCCAAATCAAGTCTCCATTTGAGAATGGTCCTTAACAGTTATCAAAAAGCTTAAAAATTTCCCTGAGCTAGCTTCCCCCTTCCGCCTATCCCAGCACTTCCCTCTACCACTTGCCCATTCTTCAGTCTCGACTGCATGCTAGGTAGCTCAGTGCCTCCAGAGGGAGCCATCCACCTTGGCATAACTTGGCAAATGGGGCAAACCTGCTGCCTCACTGTCTCCCTCCCACTCCTTGAGGGCATAATGCAAAGCAAGCCAAAGTTGGCTGAGCCATGACACCCACGGGGTGAAGGCAGGGGTGACATTCTTCCAAAGCTCCTCCTGACTCACCTGCAGCCCTGGGTTCCTTTCTTTTTTTTTTCTTTCACCATAGCATTTTTATTAAATAAACGGGAAGTGCTCGGTGGCGCCGTCCGCTGAGGCCAGAAGTTAATTCGCTACACGGCCAGTGGGGTCAAGAGGCGCGGCATCCATCGTCCACGAGCCACGAGAGTACAAAACCCGTTCGGAAGATGGCGGCTGCTGGCCTCTTAAAAAGGAAAAAAAAAAAAAAGGAGAACATCACAAAAAAGCCAAGGTTCCAAGGCTCAGACCTCAGACAAAGGGGGCTGCAGCTGTCCCCGGCGGGGTGGGGGCCGGGACAGGGAGGTCAGCCAGGGAACTGCGGTGCGGGTCGCCCTCCCAGCAAGGAAGGCCCAGCAGGGCTGCCGGGGCCCCTGCCGCGGGGTGCACGCAGGGATTCATGCTGGTTGGCTGGGGTGGGGGGGCTGCATCCTAGGGATCCGGGCTCAGCTTCAGCACGCTCAGGTGCGAGCCGGGGTGGAGGCGGGGAGAGGAGCGAGGCCAAGCCGCGCAAAGCCACCACCAGGCACCGCGTGCCCGCCCTCCAGCCGGGGCCCCGCAGGGCAGGCAGGGGGAAAATCCTCCCTTCGGGAAGGGAGGAGGAAGGCCAGAGAGAACCCTGCCTAGGAGGGACCCCACCCCCACCCCGAGCCAGCAGGGGAGGCGGAGCTCTCATTGCGCATGCGCTGGCCAAGCTGCCCGCCTGAGGCACCCTCTGAGGGGCCAGGCAGGTGGGCGTCCAGAGGGGGTGGGTGAGGGAGGTCCGGACCTGGGGGCTACCTCCTGGCGCCGGTCCGCGGCAGCAGCACCAGGGCACAGGCGATCCCTGCTAAGGACTCTGGGAAGTGAAGGTCGCGCTCCCACTCGTCCGTGTCGGTGTTGTAGACCTGCACGATGCCCGTGATGTTGTTCAGGTGCCAGTTGTAGCCGCCCACGATGAAGATCTTGCGCTCCAGCAGGCAGCAGCCGGCCTCTGACTGGCCGGCGCGCATGGGGCTCACGCTGGCCCACTGGTCCGTCTCGGGCACGTAGTACTGGATGGCCAGCTCGTTGAAGCAGCAGTCCACGTGGACCATGCGGCAGCCCAGGGCGTAGATGAGGCCGCCGGCGCCCACCGTGGTGTGCAGCACGCGCGGCTCGCTCATGCGCGCCTTGAACTCTCACTGGTCGGCCACGGGGTCGTAGCAGTGCGACGCCTTCTTGTCCTCCATCGAGACGCTGTAGCCGCCCGAGATGTAGAGGCGGCCCCCGGCGGCAGCGGCGCCTGCGTGGCCCCAGGTGCGGCGCTTGAGCGAGCACGCGTAGTCCCACTCGTTGGGCGCGGGCAGTACCTCCCGACCCAGGCCAGGCTGCCGGCGCAGTTGCGGCCGCCCGTGGCGTACACCATGCCGCATAGCAGGTTCAGCTGGAACCGGATGCGGCTCTCCTGCATGGCCTGCAGGCGCAGCCAGCAGTTGCGCTGCAGCTCGTAGCGGTAGCAGGCGTCCACGGTGCCCTCGCCGCTGCAGTACTGCAGGTGCTGGCCGCCGGCCACATACACGAAGTTGTCGAGCACGACCACACACGTGTGGCTGCAGGCCAGCTCTATCCCTTTGAGATCGCGGAAGTGGCGTGCACCGGGCTCCGCCAGCTGATACACCTTGCCGCTGACAGCGCTGTCGCTGCAGGTGTAGGGCGTGCTGCCGAAGGCTACGAGCGAGGGCACATCGGAGGGCACGGCCATGCGCGGCGACTGCATCTCGTGCTGCAGGAAGGGCAGCACCTGGTAGTTGAGGGCCTCGAGCAGGTAGTGGTGGCACAGCGCGTCCTCTACCATGGTGTCCAGAGTTTGCACGCTGTCCACCAGCTCCGCCGCCTGCATGAGCGGGAAGCGGATGTGGCGCAGCATGTGGCTGGCGCGCGGGGTTGTGCTGCAGCCAGCGCACGGCATTGCGGAACAGGTCGACCTCGTTACAGAAGACCAGGCTCTCGAGCGGTAGGTGCAGGAAGTCGTCCTGCCGCGCGATCTGCAGGAAGTGGCGGAACGTGAAGGCGTCCACAGACTCGCACAGTGACGCCAGGCTGAAGGCCGTGGCCATCTGGCCGATGTGCAGGCACGTCTCCACGCTCATGACCACCTTGAGGAACTCCTTGCACAGCTCCACCACGGGCAGCATCTGCAGGAACACGGCGGCGCCCAGCACGTCCTGCACACAGTCCAGGTCCAACGTCACTTTGGTGCTGTAGGCAAAGTTGATGATGTGGCGCAGGCCGCGGGCCAACACACCCTTAAGCTCGATGACGTCCTGGCTCACCTCCCGCATGCCGCCCGTGAACATGGCCCTGAAGTAGTCGCTGCAGGCCATCAGCACCACCTTGTGCGCGTGGAAAGCCTCTCTGTTGACGGTGAGGGCCACGTCCAGCAGCTGGCCCTGCGCGTGAAGGGCGGCCAGGCCCTGCAGGAGGCTGCTGCTGTGGCCTGGCGCCGAGAAGCTGCACTTAGGGGCCCTGTTCTTGTCGGCCATGCTGCGGGGAGAGCAGAGCGGGGCTCGCGACTGCCCTGGACCGTGCGAGCCGGCCACGCGTGGGGCTCCCTGGGCGGGAAGTGTCCAGAACAGGCAAGTCTAGGGAGCGAGGGGCTGCCAGGGGGCGGGGCTCCTTTGGGGGTTGGGGGGTGAGAGTATTCTGGAACCAGAGGTGACAGTGGCCGGACACCATGACGTACAGAATACCACTCCACAGTACACTTTAAACATCGTCAGATCTATGTTAAGTGAATTGCATCTTAGAACCCTCCGCCAGGTCCCCCAGACACACCAGGCCCTCCCTTGGCCCCACCCCCACCCCTCAGCACCACTGCTGCTTCGTCTGTCAGCTCTGATAGAGAAATCAAAGAATGAGGAGCTGAGGAGGCCTGCAGGCCGCCCAGGGCCCCGGAACGCAGGAGGAGGGGCCCCAGCCCCTGCCCCGCTGGCCCCCTGCACCCCGGCACTTGCTCTCCCTCTGCCCTGGTCCAGCGCCTGCCCACAGACCTGGGCCAGGAACGCGGGAAAGCCCCAAAGCCACACGGGCTGTTACAGCGCTGATGGTGCACAGGGCACACAGTAGGTCTTCACCCTACTTAGCTGCACTCACACTGGCTGCCACCCTGGAGGCTAATGGGAATGCATGGGCACAGGGGTGGTAGGGCAGGGCGTGGCCTTACCTATGCCAGGGTCCCGGAGGTGGGGCGTGGAGTGCAGGCCGCAGCCCGGGCCGGGTGGGGAGCCCCAGAGGAGGTCGTCTGGGCTGGTGCCATGCGTGTCGGAGGCCGGGGAGGGTGGGCACACAGCCCTCCTGGAGGTCAAGGAGCAGAGGAAAGAAAGGGGTCCCAGCAGATGCCGAGACCCCCCCCCCTCCAGGAGCCAGGAGCTTCCTCCAGGTCTCCCACACGGGTGCAGGGACCCAAGCACTTGGGCCATCCTCTACTGCCCTCCCGGGCCACAGCAGAGAGCTGGATTGGAAGTGGAGCAGCTGGGACAGGAACTGGAGCCCATATGGGATGCCGGCACTGCAGGCCAGGGTGTTAACCCGCTGAGCCACAGGGCGGCCCCTTGGCCCTGTCTCACAAACGCCTCACCTCCTCACCAGCACAAAGCTGCGTCCGGAACACTCTGGGAGGCAGCAGCGACACTCAAGCACCTGGGCCCCGGATGGAGCTCCCGGCTCCCGGCCTCCGCCTGGCCCAGCCCTGGCTGCTGCGGGCATCTGGAGAGTGACCTGGCAGAAGGGAGCTCACTCCTCTCCTCTGCCTTTAAATAAACTAAAAATGAGATGAACTCCTTTGAAAAATATACAGGAACTCCCAGCGGGGCACAGACATGACCCCTGCGCCCTCCTGGGGCAGAAAGGACAGGAGTGGGGGCCCCAGGGCATGTTCGGCCCGGGACAGCCTGGTGCGATCCTCCAGCCCAGCCCAGACACACAGGGCCGGTGGGAGTCCAGGGCCACTCCAGCCACCAGGTCTCAGCTGCAGAACTGGGGCAGGGCAGGGCGGGACCGGGCCCCTGGGTGAGGACCGAGTGCACTGTGCACAGAAAGCCCAGCCTCGACCCCGTGCCCCTGGCCATGACAGTCGGGGCCCGAGAGCTGAGCTGCTCCAAGTAGGGTCAGGATGCCCTGGGCCCCAGCAATGCCCCCGGCGCCCCTACAGCCGCTTTCCTATCTTAAGGTGTGCCAGCTAACATTCCCATTCATGAAACCTGCAGCTGGTTCTTTCCCAAATCAAATCCTGCACCCCCGTCCACTGCAGCCTAGAGCTCTAACCATTACCACCAGAAAATCATACTAGGAACCGACGAAAGTTGAGGAGGTGGGCCAGTGTCCCACTGTCAAGTTGTTCAGATCTACCTGCATTTTCCATTTGGCCAATAGAAACAGATTCCACCCCCTACCCCCCAAAAATCACAGATCATCTGCCGAGTAGAAGCTTCAGATGCGAATATTGCAACACAGAGAGCTTTAGAGGGATAAAATGTCAAGGCCGCACAAAAGTTTTATCTCCCATCCATAAAGCAAACCATCCTGAAGCTGCCTGGATGTGCCCTGAGCCACATCCAAAGAATAGCTCCTTGGCAAACCATTCTTGAGAAAAAAGAAAAATCTTAATGTTAAACATAATTTAGTCTTCTCTTTTTTTTGGGTGGGGGGGTTAAGGGTGAGGAAGGGAGAGGTATGAAAACTAACATTTGAAGTATTCTACTCTGAAAGAACCAAAAAAATCATAAACCATCCAGGTCTCCCCCATGGATGACAGGCTGTCCCATGGGGGACAGGGTGACAGGGTATCTTCAAGCCATCACCCGCTGCCTCCCAGGGAACACATTAGCAGACATTGGGTGCACAGACAAGACTCAGACCCAGGCACTTCAATGTGGGCTGCAAGTATCCCAAGAGGTGACTTGAATGCTGTGCCAAAGCCCAGCCCAGTAAGAGGGTTTCTTAACCAACAGCAGGTAAGGCAGAGAGGAAAGGATGCCCTGCTGAGGGTAGAGAGGTGCACCATGGTGTGCCACAGCCATACGATGCACTCTGTCTTGGGCTACCGAGGAAGTGGAAGTAGAGGAAATACTAAACAGCACATGGGCCTTCTGAATTTGAATGTTCTAACGAAAGATGGGGGACTTCCTGCTAGGCTGGGGAACATCCCTGTAGGCTTTGCTGCTGGCCAAAATGTATACCCAATTGTCACGAAAGATCACAGCAGCAGAAGAGGGCAAGAACTGTGATTTGGCTGCCATCCACACGGTTCCACCATGAGTTCAAGGCTGGGGTAGAATATAAATGCAGGCTAAAGGAGGGGCTGTAACCCACTGGGGGAAAGATGGCTTTGTTTCTGTTGAGAGGCAATGAGCCTGACGAATATAGCGTGGAGGCTGTCTGGGGGGGGAGGGGGCGGGCAAACGGCCATGGGAACCAGGGAACAAACTGTCCTCAGTTTCAATGTTTTAATAGCTTTCGCATTGGAAACTTGGCTTCTGAGCCACCACGGGACAGGGCAATGCTTCATCATGCATCAGAAAGCTCATTTTCCAACAGGAAGTAAGTATTCCTCTGGCCTGCAAAGTGTTCGCCACTGGAGTGTGCAGCAAGGATCCATGCTGAGGGTGAGATTTATAATTGACCTGGAGGAGTGAGCACTCTGTGAAACTGCCGGCTAATGGGCTCCAATGATGGCAGGTATGTGCCATTTGGTTTAGGGGAAGATAAATGAGATGATCGTTCTAGGAGGAGAACCTCTGAGTCATCAGTCACTTCCCAGGAAAAGGACTGAAGACTCACTGCAGATTTTCTTCTCACGACGGACTCTACATGATGCTCAACAGCCCATTATAACAGCCCACAAGCAGCCCAGGGGCCCTCTTTTCTTTAATAGATCAAGAATATATTTAGGGCCCTGAATACAATCTAATTTGAATAGTGGCCCTGAGGGAGATACTACCTGGGCACAATTATGTCCAGAAATGGATTCTAGAAACATAGGCAGCATTTGTGCATGGTCAAATGATTTTCATGAGTGCGGCCAGTGTACTTTAAAGGCATGTTTCTTTTGAAAGTGCCTTTTACAAAACACTGTGTATGCTGTCCTGACCCCTCTACAAAACCAGAGCCTACACTTGGGACATGTTGAGTCCCATCACCCTCAAACATCATCTTGGGAGTAGCATTAACCAGCTATGTGACCCATGAGAAATGAACGTCTCTGAAGAGCAATTTCCTCTTCTCTGAAACAGAAGTATCTACTAAGTACACCTAACACCTCACAAGGCAGCTGAGAGACTTCAACAACCTAAGTAAGTAACACAGCACCTGGCACTTAAAGAGTCATCAATGAAAAACTAAAACACGCTAATCCCGCACTCCGCATGGCGAGGCCTGGAACCTGCAGCCAAAGCCTTCCCAGCCAGCCCCAGTCAGGGCCTCCCCTGCCACTCACAACAGGAGAGCCAGAGAGCACTGCTGCCCAGGGCATACCACACTCAGCCCGCTTGGAGGCAGCTCCCAAGTCCCCTGATTCTAGCACCCAGGCCAGCCAGAGTACAGCAAAGTCCAAAGTCACCTTCTTCCATACTTGTTGACTCAAAGGACCTAAGGAAATACCCCAGGATATTAAAAGTCTTACCTCTTTGCTCCAAATGAGCTTCCATCCCAAACTCTGCTAGGAAACACTGTTATAACCTGTTTCACCTGTCCACAGCTGAGTGTGGGTTTTTAGTTTTCCCTGTCTAGAAGTGGGGGGAGATTTTGTGCAGGGATGAGGGTGGAGCTGCAGTGGACAAATCACAGTCTGACAGCACAGGTGGCAGGAACTACTATCAGTCCAGTTTTCTTTTTTAGTTTTATGAAATTAGAAAATAAAATCTAGTTTACCTGACCCTGAAGTAACTATAAATTGCTGTAATCCCAAATAGACTTCTAAATTGTCGTGAAGAACTGGGAACTGAAAACAGAAAAAAATTTTTTTTAAATACTCATAAATCCAAGTTTTAAGAGCATTCTAATATTAAAACATCACAAGTACTTATGGGAGACAGGAGCAATTTTCCTGTAACTTTCTATTCAGCCAGGAGCAGCATGCTCCCCTTAGGTGCCCCTGCCCCAACAATTTCTTAACAAGATTTACTTATTTGAAAAGCAGAGCGACTGGTGCGGGGGGTAGGGGGTTGGATAAACAGTGCTTCCTTCTGCAGGTTGAATCCCCAAATGGCTACACCTGCTAGGACTGGGCCAGGCCAAATCCAGGACCCTGGAACTCCACACATCTCCCACATGGGTGGCAGAGGCCCAAGCACTTGGGCTGTCCTCCTCTGCTTTCCCAGGTGCACTAGCAGGGAGCTGGATCACAAGTGGAGCAGCCAGGACTCAAACTCGTGCTCTAGTATGGGATGCTGGCACCCCAAGCAGTACTTCACCAGCTGCACCACAAAACCAGCCCCATTTTCTACAATTAAAACCACCAATTAACATATAGAATAAAAAACAACAATATATCAGTTCAACACTTTTTTATTCAAAAAGGCAGAGAAACAGAGATCTGTATCATCTGCTGCTTTACTCTCCTAAAATGATGAACTAGGCAAAACCCAGGGCCCAGAAATTCCATACAGGTCTCCCAGGTGGATGGGCAGGGGTCAAGCAGTTGGGCTACAATCTGCAACCTCCCAGGGTGTGCACTAGCAGGAAGCTGGGATGGAAAGCAGAGCTGGGACTTGAACCCAGGCACTCTGATCTGGGTGAACCAAGCAGCAGTTTAACCACTGTAACAAACACCTGGCTCTTTTTCTTTTCTTTTCTTTTTCTCTCCTCTCTTCTCCTCTCCTCTCCTCTCCTCTCCTCTCCTCTCCTCTCCCCTCCCCTCCCCTCCCCTCCCCTCCTCTCCTTTTTTTCCTCCCTCCCTTCCTCCCTTCCTTCCTTTTTTAAGCAAAGGATGTTGGGTATTGACTATAACATTCCCACCAGGGGACATCAGGCCCCCAAATGACCTATACCTTCTAAGACTCTGAGACAAGACCATATCTATCTACAAATAAATCCAAGACCCCATGCTTGAAAGAAATCTGAGACATGACTTATTAAAGTGCATGGCAAAGTGAAAAAAATGGGCTAAAGCATTTGGAAGTCCATTTGCTCATATAGCAGATAGGACTGTGTAAGCTCAATCTTTCTAAGGCCGCTACACTCACCACACTAAGATTAAAAAAAAAAAAAATGACAGGCCCCTACTGAGGGCAGATGGCACAGTAAAATGACATTCCACTATTCAGAACCCAAGACACACCTAGATTGTTCAGCACCAAAGCTGACCCCCAAAAGCAATCTCGCCTTTGAGGAAGAAATGAATTAAATAAAATCTCTCCCAATAATAAGCACCATTTAGAGAATGACAGATGATTCCAGCACATAAATACAGGAAGAGAAAGCCAGCAACTTGCCAAGAGAGAGCTCTGAAGAGGTGAGCGTTGTAGCAATCTAACTTTTCTTTTTTGACAGGCAGAGTTAGACAGTGAGAGAGACAGAGAGAAAGGTCTTCCTTCTGTTGGTTCACCCCCAAATGGCCACCACAGCCGGCGCTCTGTGTCAATCTGAAGCCAGGAGCCAGATGCTTCCTCCTGGTCTCCCATGTGGATGCAAGGCCCAAGCACTTGGGCCATCCCCCACTGCCCTCCCAGGCCACAGCAGAGAGCTGGCCTGGAAAAGGAGCAACTGGGACAGAACCGGTGCCCCAACCGGGACTAGAACCTGGAGTGCCGGCGTTGCAGGTAGAGGATTAGCCTATTGAGCCGCGATGCCGGCTGCAATCTAACTTTTATAAATAACATCTCTTTTGCATGTCTGGCCACCTCTGACCTATTGAGGAAGGTGTTAGGCATTAAGGCATTGCAAAAATTCCTGTTACAGCAAGACTAAATAGAGCTCCCAAAAGTTGACTTATTGTGTATAGATGTTAGTATTTGTTAAGTTTGAGAGTCAATTATGGTAATTATTTTTCTCTGTCCAAAAAAAAATATAGATACTACATAGACACAGAGTGAGGGAGAGGGTGAGGGAGGTATACAGGTGAGTGCAACAGCCATGCCACATGAGCAAGCGAATAACCAGACTCTCCATTCTGCTTCCAAGGTGAGTTACCAGTGTGGAAAAGGCATGCGTGGGAAGGAGCTCCATCACTTTGGCCACCACCTCCAAGCTCTGGCGCAAGTACCACTGCCACTCTGTCTGCTGCTGCGGGGACACACAAAGTCATCAGCTTTCCCAAAGAGGCAGAACCTAGTCACTTTCCCTGCCAATCTCTCTGCTGCCTCAAGTCCACTCTCCCACATCACATTCTGAAGGAATGTAAACTGACAGAACCAGGTTATTTGGTACCATAAAAAAACAAGCCTGTAGTGCCAGCACCCCATATGGGGGCCGGTTCAAGTCCTGGCTGCTCCACTTCCTATCCAGCTCTCTGCTGTGGCCTGGGAAAGCAGCAGCAGAAGGCCCAAGTCCTTGAGCCCCTGCACTTGCATGTGAGACCCGGAAGAAGCTCCTGGTTCCTGGCTTCGGATCAGTGCAGCTACAACCGTTGTGGCCAATTAGGGAGTGAATAAGTGGATGGAAGACCTCTCTCTCTGCCTCTCATTCTCTCTCTGTGTAACTCTGACTTTCAAGTAAAATAAATAAATCTTTAAAAAAAAGAAATCAATCAAAAGACTAAACACTGTTCTACTGTATGAATCCAATTATACAGACACGTAAGAAAAGGCAAATCTCTTAAGAAAAGTTTAAATCACCAGTTGTCTGTGTTGGTGGAGAATGAGGAATCTCATAAAATATCTTTTCATCAATGCAAATATGCTGACTTTATTCTGTGGTGATCACATAACTCTCCAAAGCATGTAATAAACATTAAAACACGTGACATTTACAGCTGGGCAGATACTCCTGGGTACACCATTTCTGAGAGGAGCCTGAAAACTGCAAATTTATTGTGGATGAGTATAGTTATTTTTAAATTTGATTACTCTTTATTGTCCTTGCATATATTCTTCCTTTGTAACTCTACTGTGTTTTTGTGGAACATTAAGCCTTTAAGTATACGATAAATTAAAAATATGTATCTTCAAAATAAAATATCAAATTTAAGAAAAAAATTCATTACTTTTTAAGATTTTTGGAGTGTATGTTAAGAATTGTGTACATCAGCCAGCGCCGCAGCTCAATAGGCTAAGCCTCCACCTGTGGTGCTGGCACACCGGCTTTAGTCCTGATTGGGGTGCCGGATTCTGTCCCGGTTGCTCCTCTTGCAGTCCAGCTCTCTGCTGTGGCCAGGGAGTGCAGTGGAGGATGGCCCAAGTCCTTGGGCCCTGCACCCGCATGGGAGACCAGGAGAAGCACTTGGCTCCTGGCTTCAGATCAGCACAGTGCGCTGCCAGTAGCGCGCCAGCCGCAGCGGCCATTTGGGGGTGACCCAACAGAAAAGGAAGGCCTTTCTCTCTGTCTCTCTGTCTCACTGTCCACTCTGCCTGTCAAAACAAAAAAAAAGAATTGTGTACACATCAACATGTCTGTGTATTGATTCTCTACACCAGTAAAATCTCAATTTTTAAAAAACAGTCTATCACTTGGTTTCACATTTTTGTATTGCTCTAATTCCATTTTTCTTAACTGAAGGGAACAATCTAAAATAAATTTTCACCACCAACTTAAAATAAACCACGGTAGCCTTTCCACTCGGCTTGGTAAGACCAATTACTTCCAGATTATGTTTGTCTCGATATTAATGAAATGTTTCTAAATAGTGCAATATTAGTTGTGATATTAAACATTTTAACACCCCTTAACTTTATACACCAAATAAAATGTTGATATTTTCATTTTTATTAGCATCTGTAATATTTATGGGCTTCAGCGTGACATTTCAATACACATATACAAATTGAACTGATCAAATACACATTTATCTTGTGACTCTATTTTATGGTTGGAACCCTGAGCTCCTTTCTTCCATTTTCTCATAAAATACATAATGGATTACTGTGAACAATAGTCACCCAATCATATTGTGTGACACCAGGGAATCTAATTGATCTAACTGATAGGGCACCAATTGTCCATAATATTTTCCCATAGTTTCAAAGAGTTTTATGTCTCTCAAAGGTGAAATATATATATAGAAAGAGAGACTGAGCTGAGTGGAAGGGGGAGAGAACCAGAGCCACAAAGAGATACCCAAACACCCAGTAGTCCATTCCTCACATACCAACAACACCTAGGGCTGACCTGAGCCAGGAAGAAGCTGGATTCAATACTGGTCTCCAATGTGGTAGCAGGAAACCAACTACTTAAGCCATCAGCTTCTGCTGCTGCTGTATCAAATATTATAATTGCAAGATTGGAAAAATAACCCAAGTGTCTGTTGACAGATGCTTAAGAAACATGTGATTAACACACAGTGGCACCCTTTCCAAATCTTAAAAAGAAATGAAATCCTGATATTAATTACAACATGGAACCAAAAGTGTGGAACTGGAAGATATTTCACTGGGTGAAATAAGACACAAAACAAGAACTACTACACAAACACACTTAGATGCGGAATGCATTGAAGTCAAACAAACTGGACTGAGGAGAGAAGGACGGTGTTTGTCGTGGGCTGGGAGCAAGGAAATGAGGAGATGTTAGTCAAACAATACATATCTACTGTTATGAGATAAAATTTAGAACATCTAATATATACAGTACAGAAACCACAGTTGACATACTATATTGTATACGTGGGATCTGCTAAGAACGGTGGTCTTTTAAAAACACCAGGAAAGTGATAGATTAATTAGCTTTATTATGCTTATCCTTTTATAGTGTATTATAAGTGCAAGGAGACTCCAAAAAGTTTGTGTAGAAATGCAATGAAGGTAATGTGAAATTTCAGTGAATTTTTAAGTAACTTCATATCAAAACACACACTGCGATATAATAATAAACAATTTATGTTAGTTATACTGCAATAAGCCTGGAAAATAAAACAAGCATAGATATCCCTCTTTGGAGATGATATGAGTCTTTATTTAGTGGATCCAAAGAACTCTTCTAAGAGACTATTGGAACTCATAGAAGAGTTTGGAAAAGTAGCAGGATATAAAATCAATGCACAAAAATCAACAGCCTTTGTATACACAGGCAATGCCACAGCTGAGAAAGAACTGCTAAGATCAATCCCATTCACAATAGTTACAAAAATAATCAAATACCTTGGAATAAACTTAACCAAGGACGTTAAGGATCTCTATGATGAGAATTACAAAACCTTAAAGAAAGAAATAGAAGAGGATACCAAAAAATGGAAAAAATCTTCCATGCTCATGGATTGGAAGAATCAATATCATCAAAATGTCTATTCTCCCAAAAGCAGTTTATAGATTCAATGCGATACCAATCAAAATACTAAAGACATTCTTCTTAGATGTGGAAAAAATGATGCTGAAATTCATATGGAGACACAGGAGACCTCGAATAGCTAAAGCAATCTTGTACAACAACAACAACAAAAAGATGGAGGCATCACAATACCAGATTTCAGGACATACTACAGGGCAGTTGTAATCAAAACAGCATGGTACTGGTACAGAAACAGATGGATAGACCAATGGAACAGAATTGAAACACCAGAAATCAACCCAAACATCTACAGCCAACTTATATTTGATCAAGGTTCCAAAAGCAATCCCTGGAGTAAGGACAGTCTATTAAATAAATAGGAAAATTGGATTTCCATGTGAAGAAGCATGAAGCAAGACCCCTACCTTTCACCTTACACAAAAATCCTATCCTTAAAATATAAATCAAAATTAAAGAAATTAGGTTTATGTTTTGGGGACCTGAGTGTTTTCATGGGAAGAAATAATTTTTTTTATTTATTTTTTTGACAGGCAGAGTGGACAGTGAGAGAGAGAGACAGAGAGAAAGGTCTTCCTTTGCCGTTGGTTCACCCTCCAATGGCCGCCGTGGCCGGCGTGCTGCGGCCGGCGCACCGCACTGATCTGATGGCAGGAGCCAGGAGCCAGGTGCTTTTCCTGGTCTCCCATGGGGTGCACGGCCCAAGCACCTGGGCCATCCTCCAATGCACTCCCTGGCCACAGCAGAGAGCTGGCCTGGAAGAGGGGCAACCGGGACAGAATCCGGCGCCCCAACCGGGACTAGAACCCGGAGTGCCGGCGCCGCTAGGCGGAGGATTAGCCTAGTGAGCCTCGGCGCCGGCGGGAAGAAATAATTTTTTAAAAATTCATAAACTTGGCCGGCACTGCAGCGCAAAGGCTAATCCTCCACCTGCGGCGCCAGCACACCAGGTTCTAGTCCAGGTCGGGGCGCTGGATTCTGTCCCGGTTGCCCCTCTTCCAGTCCAGCTCTAAACTATGGCCCGGGAATGCAGTGGAGGATGGCCCAAGTCCTTGGGCCCTGCACCTGCATGGGAGACCAGGAGAAGCACCTGGCTCCCGTCTTCAGATCAGATAGGTGCACCGGCCACAGTGGCCACTGGAGGAAAAAGGAAGACCTTTCTCTCTCTCTCTCACTGTCCACTCTGCCTGTCAAAAATAATAAAAATTTTAAAAAATTCATAAACTTTACTAACCTAAAATTTCAAAAGTTTTGTATCCCGAAAGTTTAGACAGTGGGGCCGGCGCCGTGGCTCACTAGGTTAATCCTCCGCCTTGTGGCACCGGCACACTGGGTTCTAGTCCCGGTTGGGGCGCCGGATTCTGTCCTGGTTGCCCCTCTTCCAGGCCAGCTCTCTGCTGTGGCCAGGGAGTGCAGTGGAGGATGGCCCAACTGCTTGGGCCCTGCATCTCACGGGAGACCAGGATAAGTACCTGTCTCCTGCCATCGGATCAGCACGGTGCGCCGGCTGCAGTACGCTGGCCGCGGCGGTCATTGGAGGGTGAACCAACGGCAAAGGAAGACCTTTCTCTCTGTCTCTCTCTCTCACTGTCCACTCTGCCTGTCAAAAAAAAAATTAGACAGTGGGAAGCCTATTTAGAGAATATGTAAGACAATATCCAAGAAACAAATTACATGGTTACCCTGCCCTGATCAAACTCACTGCTCAGAAATAGAAAATGAAAGGATGTGCATTTGACGGAAACCAGGAAATGAAAATGGAAATGAGAATTATAAACTAGTACATGCTATACTGCCATCACCATGCATACACTCCATTGTGCATATACATAGTATATTGTAGGTAAGTGCAGAATTCGCCCATTTACACTATGGAACTGAAAATGCAGGGCCTGCTTCATGAGTATGTGACCAGTACAGTTGTTCCTGTTCTAAACTCAGGAGAGCAGCCTCATGGTTGAGGATTAACACCCTGTTTGCTGTTGACATTCTTAGCAAATTAACTAGAATTTGTGTCTTTTAAGTAAAGTCAAACAGGATGGTGGGGTAAGTGCTTGGAACCAAGGCTCAGGCATAGTGGGATCTTGCACAGTTTCACTGGGACAGGCTATGGCCACTGTGCTCAGTATCCTGGTCCAGAAAAGCCTTCCCTTTCCCAAGCTTGTCTGGTGACCACTGTGGCCCTTGGCTCAAAACGATAGCTGGGTGTGAGCACACGTTTGGAGAATACATGTTGGGTGGACACCATGGAAGTTTCTCACCTAAGCTCAATCTGAATTCCTAGGGTTTCCATATTTAAATGCTTAAAAAGTTTTAAACAAGCCACATGCCATACTACACTTTCATCAGTGGACAGATCAACCAAAGAAACAACAGAGCTAATCTACATTACTGACTAACCAAATGGACCTAAATGATGCTGACAGAACATGTCATCTCAAAGCTGCAGAACCCACATTTTTTTTATCAGCGCATGGTCTAGGATAGACCAAACCATAGGCCACAAAACAATCTCATAAATCAGAGATGAAAATTGAGATGTTACAATGGACACCTTGTAGCTGTCAGGAATTCATATGCCAACAAATTGGAAGAATCTAGAAAAATGGATAAAGTTCTGGACACTTAAAATTTACCAAATTTGAGTCATAAATATATAGAAAACTTAAATGACCCAATAACCAAGACAGAGATTCAATCAGTAATAATGACCCTCCCAACAAACAAAGCCAACAAAGAAAAGATGACTGCACTGCTGAATTCTACCAAAAAGAACTAATCCCCATATTTCTTTAACTACTTCAAATAACTGCAATAGAGGGAATCCTCTCAAACTTCTTCTATGAGGTCAGCATCACATTAATTCCAAAACCAGAAAATGATACAACAAAGAACCACAGACCAATATCCCTGATGAACACAGATACAAAAATCCTCAGCAAAATCCTAGCTAACTGAATCCAAGAACACATCCAAAAGAGCATTCACCCCGACCAAATGGGATTTATCCCTGCTATGCAGGGATCACTCAACATATGCAAATAATGAAATGTAATATATCACATTAACAAATTGAAGAATAAAAACCATATGATTATCACAATAGATGCAAAGCAAGCATTTGATAAAATACAGCATCCTTTCATGATTAAAAATACGAAAGCAAATTGGATATACAAAAAATATAATTCAGCACAATTGAGGCAATATAAGACAAACCCACATTCAGCATCATATTGAATGGGGAAAAGCTGGAAGCATTTCCAATAAGATTCAATATAGTCTGGAAGCTTTAGCCAGAAACATTAGGCAAAAAAAAAAAAAGAAAGAAATCAAAGGGATACAAATTAGAAAGGGGGAAATCAAATTATTCCTGCAGATGATATGATCCTATATATAGGAGAACCAAAAAAACAGCAAAATTATTTGAATTCATAAGAGAGTTTGGCAAAGTTGCAGGATACAAAACCAACACACAAAAAGCAATAACTTTCGTATACACAAAAAATCCCATGGCTGAGAAAGAACTTGTAAGATCAGTCCCTTTGACAATAACTATAAAAATGTTTAAATAGCTTGGGATAACCAAGAATGTGAAATATCTCTACATAAAAATTGTGGAACATCAAAGAAAGATATAGAAGACCACACCCCCAAACGGAAATATCTTTATGTTCATGGATTGGAAGAATTACTATAAGCAAAATGTCTATCCTGCCCTAAACAATTTAGAATCAATGTGATTCCAATCAAAATACCAAAGACATTCTTCTTAGATCTGGAATAAATGGCCCTAAAATCCATATGGAATCACAAAGACTGCAAATTGCTAAAGCAATACTAAACAACAACAACAACAAAATAAACCTGAAGGCATCAGAACACCATTTTCAGTACATATTACATGATACAATCAAAACAGCCTGGTACTTGCACAAGAATAGATATCTAGACCAATGGAACAGATTAGAGTCCCCAGAAGTTTTTATCCATAACATCTACAACCAATAACCTTTGACAAATGAGCAAAATAACTATCTGAAGAAAGGACAGTATCTTCAACAAATGATTCTAGAAAAAGTGGATTGCTGAATGCAGAAGTATGAAACCAAACCCATCATACCATACACCTGATACAAACATCTACTCACAATGGATCAGAGATCTAAAACTAAGACTGGAAATCATCAAATTATTAGAGGGATAAATAAGGGAGACTGTAAGACATTGGCCGAGCCAAAAACATCTTGGAAAAGACCTCAGAAACACAGGCAATAAAGGCAAAAAAGGACAAATGGCTTTACATCAAGCTAAGAAGTTTCTGCACTGCAATGGAAATACTCAACAAAGTAAAGAGTTAACCTACAGAATGGGAGACAATATTTGCAAACTATACACCTGATAAAGGATTAATATTGAGGATAAAGAGCTCAAGAAAACCAACAATAAGACAAGCAATCCAGTTAAGAATGGGCTAAGGATATGAACAGGCATGTTTCAAAGAATGAGATACAAATGGCCAATAGACAGAGGAAAAAATGCTCAAGATCACTGACCATGAGGGAAATACAAATAAAAAACCACAATGAGGTTTCACCTCACCCCAATCAGAATTGCTCTCATAAAAATATAAAAAAAATGCTGGTAAGGATGTAGGGGGAAAGGCACCCTAATATACTGTTGGTGGGAATGTAAAGTAGTACAATCATCATGGAAGACAGTATGGAGATTCCTCAGAAATCTGAAAACAGACCTACCATATGACCCAGCCATCCCACTCCTGGGAAGTAACCCAAAAGAAATGAAATCAGCATATGAAAGATGCTGTAACCCGATGTTTATTGCAGCTCAACTAACAATAGGTAAGATAGGAAATCAACTCAAATATCCAACAACTGATGACTAGATATTGTGGTGTATATGCATGATAAAATACTACTTAGCCATAAAAAAGAATGTAATCCAGTCTTTCACAATAAAATGGATGCAACTGCAGACCATTATGCTTACTGAAATTAGCCAGTCACGAAATGACAAATATGTTTTCCCTGATTTGTGGTAACTAACATAATCCAAAGGAACATGATGTATATGAGCAAAACTGGCATTTTGAGATTTGGTTATTGTTTATAGCCCTTGTCTATACTCTAGAGGAATAGTTTTTCTACTTACTACTTGTTGAATTCTTCATAATCACAAGCTTAACCCTCCACTAAATAAAGTAAATTTAAAGTATTCATTGTAAAAATTAAAAGAATAAAAGGAGGGAGGAGCAGGGTGGGAGTGAGGGAGAGAGGAAGGGTGTAGTGGGAAGTATCATTATGTTCTTATAAGTGTGTATATGAAGTATATGAAATTTGTTCCCTTGATATAAATAAAATTTTTTAAATGCAACATTATACAGAGAGAGAATGGGGAGGGAAAGGGAGAAATATCTCTTCCATCTGCTGTTTCACCCTCAAAATAGCCTCACTAACCAGGGATGGGCCAGGCTGAAGCCAGGAGCCTGGAATTCCATTTGGGACTCCCATGTGGGTGTAAGTGGTCCAAGTGCTTGTGCCATCCTCTGCTGTCTTCAGTGTGCATGTGCAGGGGGCTGGATTGCAAGTAGAGCAATTAGGACTTGAACTGGCACTCATATGGGATGCCAGCATGGGCAGCAGCTTAACCTGCTCTGTCTCAATGCCAGTCCTGCAAAATTAAAATAAGCAAACAGAAGAAAGCAACAAGGTACAAACAAAAGACTCATGAGAATAAAATAATAATGATGCAAATAACATAAATAATAGTAAAGAACAGTAATAACACAAAGCACTGTCCCATAAAATTCCTCAGAGTTCCACTGCAGTCTCACGGGGTCACACTGCTGTTAACCCCATGGCCCCATTGGGGACACTGAGGCATGGAGAATAAATTAGTCACTCAGTACAGGGCACAGTCTGGAGTCAACCCAGAACCTTCAGCTGCACCTTCCAGCTCCACTATGAAACACAGGAAAATGGGGCCCACAGCAGGGTTCTCTGCTTGGAGAATCCAGAAAGCAGGCACATCCATACAGCATATGTGTGTACCCGCAGCAACTGGTGCTAACTGTGCAGAAGGTGCAAGGGACTTTTACTCCACATACTTCTGGGCCATTTGCAGCCATCGCAATGAGGCCACAGCCATTTGTTATTTAAGCCACTAAAAAATCAGGAAGACATATTATTACAAATAGTTCCAAAAGCATTTTCTAAAGAGCTACTAGGAATAATAAATTATTTTAGCAACACCATGGTGGGTAGAAGGGTAATGTAAAAATATCAATTACAGGGGCAGCACTATGGCCCATCAGGTAAAGCCGCCACCTGCAGTGCTGGCATCCAACATGGGCACCCACTCAAGTCCTGGATGCTCCACTTCCGATCCTATTCTCTGCTATGGCTTGGGAAAGTAGTGGAAGATGGCCCAAGTCCTTGGGCCTCTGTACCTCCCTGTAACACCCAGAAGAAACTCCTGGTTCCTGGTTTCTGATTGGCTCAGCTGTGGCCACTGCAGCCATCTGGGGAGTGAACCTGGAAGACCTCTGGAAGACCTCTATTTGTCTCTGTCTCTTTCCCTCTGCCTCTACCTCTAGCTCTGACTTTCAAATAAATAAAATATCTAAAAAAACAATTACTTATTAGAAAATCAAGTGTGTACTACCATCAGTGAACAGACCTCTAGCTCTGCCTTTCAAATAAATAAAGTATCTATAAAAACCAATTACTTATTAGGAAATCAATTGTATACTACCATCAATGCACAGGTAGATACTGATATAAAAATTAAAATAGCATAAAAAATGAAAACTTATAACTCTATGAATAAAATAGAAAATATGTTGGCTGAAGATTAAAATGCTGATGAAGGAAACTAAAGAAGATCTAAGTAAATACACTGTGTATAGGATTGGAAGGTTGAATATTATTGATACCGTTTCTTGTAAAATGGTTCCATAGGTTTAAGATAATCTAAATAAGAGTTTTTTTTTTGAGAAAAACAAACAAAGAAACCTGACTGTAATCAGGAAAACCCAAGACAATTGACTATCATGTCCACCATGAAAAACAAGGAACTGGGTGAAACCACAATACTGCGTCTCAAGACTTACAATAAAATTATGATAACCAAGATGGTTTGGGATTCATGAAAGAATAGACGATACACATTTCAATGGAGTACGATTGTGAGTTCAAAAATAAACCTCATGCCAAAATACATAAACAACAATTGTTAAAACTACAAAGAGAAATAAACAAATGCACTATTACACTCACAGATGTCAAGACATCTCTTTCATTAGCAGATCAGCAGTTAGACAATCAGTAAGGATGTAACTGAACAGAAAAGCACCTAAATCAACCATGTGCCAAATGGATCCTTAGAGGATGCTCCGTTCACAGCAACAGAACACGACACACTTCTCAGACCCACACAGCACATCCACTCTGACCACGTTCATGGGTGCACAGCAGACCTCAACTCCTAAGAGGCGCCACACAATGTAAGCTCTCAGATCACAATGCAACTACCTAAAAAGTCAGTATGAAAAAGCTGGAAAATAACAAAAAACTGGAGAACAATCAACAAACCTCAAAGTAACACGTTTATAGATCTCAAATAAAAAATATTTCAAACTAAATTGAAACTGTATCCTGCCAATTCATATTAATAGATGCCTATTTTAGAAAAGAAGAACCAAGATCAATGAACTACGCTTTCACCCTAGAAGTCAGAGGAAGAATAGCAACTTAACCATTTAAAGCCAGGTGAAGAAAATAAACCATGAAAGTTAGAAGTACTAGTCAATGGAACTGAAAAAAGTACAACTGCAGACAAAGAGCAACAAAACTAAAATTTGGTTCTTTGAAAACATCAACAATATTCGTGAACTCCTTATCAGGACCAACCAAGAAAAAAAAGGTGCAAATTACTATATTATTAATGAAACGGTGACACCACGACCCCATGATCAAGCTAATGTAAAGGAATAGTATGAACAACTAACTCTGTGACCAAAAATTTCATAAGATAATTATGTGAATTCCTTGAAACGTAGAATATGCCAAAATTCACATAAAGAGAAACAAAAAACTTGAATGCTTCCATAATTACTAAATGTTATCATTTATAATAACTATAGAAACGTAAGTATAAAGTACAATGAAAATTATTAAATATATATTAGTGATTAAATTCACGTATCCTGTTTTTGCTCAGCTAAAAAGAAACAGTGGACAGAAAAGTACTTACAGGGACCTGCCTTGTGCCATGGCAGGTTGTGACACTGCCTGCAACAATGTCATTCCATAGAGTTGCCAACTGGATTCCTGCCTGTTACACTTTTTTTTTTTTTAAGATTTCTTTATTCATTTAAAAAGTAGAATTACAGAGAGGCAGATGGAGACAGAGACAGAGAAAAGTCTTCCACCGGCAGGTTCACTCCCTAGATGGACGCAACAGCCGGAGCTAAGCTGATTTGAAACAAGGAGCCAGGAGCTTCCTCCAGGACTCCCACACAGGTGCAGGGGTCCAAGGACTTGGGCCACTTTCTACTGCTTTGCCAGGCCCCAGCAGAAAGCTGGAACGGAAGTGGAGCAGCTGGGACTGGAACCAACACCCATATGGGATGCCAGTACTGGAGGCAGCAGTTTCATCGGCTCTGCGCCCCCACACCCTTTGTTCGACTTATGATCCAGCTGTCTGCTAACATGCCAGGGAAAGTAGAGGAAGTGGCCCACGAGCTTGGGCCCCTGAACCCACACTGGAGTACTGGATAAAGTCCCTAGCTTCTGCTTTGGCCTGGCGCAGCTCTGACCATTATAGCCACCTGTGGAGTGAACCCATACATTGAAGATCTCTCCCGCACCGCCTCATCTATAACTCTGCCTTTCAAACAAATCTTTTATTTATTTATTTATTTATTGACAGGCAGAGTGGACAGTGAGAGAGAGAGACAGAGAGAAAGGTCTTCCTTTTTTGCCTTGGTTCACCCTCCAATGGCCGCCACGGCCGGCGCGCTGTGCCCGGCGCACCGCGCTGATCCGATGGCAGGAGCTAGGTGCTTCTCCTGGTCTCCCATGGGGTGCAGGGCCCAAGCACCTGGGCCATCCTCCACTGCACTCCCTGGCCACAGCAGAGAGCTGGCCTGGAAGAGGGGCAACCGGGACAGAATCCGGCGCCCCGACCGGGACTAGAACCCGGTGTGCCGGCGCCACAAGGCCGAGGATTAGCCTAGTGAGCCGCAGCGCCGGCCCTCAAACAAATCTTTAAACAGAAGAAAAAAAACTAGTACTTAGTATGAGGTGTCAGAAGCCTGGGGCAAGCTAGAACAGAGCACAGAGCGATTCTTGGGTTCCTCTTACGTTTCTTTCTCCTCCGTGTGTGCAGACTGTGAAAAGTCAGATTACATGCATATTAATTCAAGCGCCCCATGCCCCTGTGTTCCTGCACACAGGTTACACTCCCGAACAACCTGGATAAGGGAGGCCGTCACGGCCTCTTCTCACTGAAGAGGCCAAGGCTACTTCCGGCCAAGGATAGAAAACCCCCAAAAACGGAACCGGGGCTGCGGGAAAAGTTCCTCTCCCAACCTCCCGACCCCCCCACCCCGCCGCTGCTCCAGGGACTGCTGTCACTCTCCCCTCCCTTTCCTCTCCCCCACGCGCGTTTCTTCCCCTCCCTTCCTCGCCTCCCCACCTTCCTGCCCCCTTTTCATTCTCCCCCTTGGCCCCCTCTCTCCTCCTCCGTCCCCGCGACCCCTCACACACACACACACACACCCTCCCCGCTTTGTGCACCCGGGCCCCGCCTACCCCGTGACAGGAAGGCCACTGCTCCTTAGGAACAGAAATTGAGTCCCGAGGTGTAGACTTCCAGAAGCGGCCGAAGAAGAGGACCGAGCCCAGAAATTAACAGAATCCCAAGGAAATGAACCCACCGCTTCGGGCCGCAGCCCCTCCTGATCCGGGCCTGACCCTGGGGGCGCTGGGTCTCCCCAGGCGTGGCGTGCAGCGTCGCTCAGAACGGCTCCTCAGGGCTCGTGCAGGCCCCGGGCAGGAGAGAACGCGGCGCCGACTCCCACCTGAGCACCACTGGGCAGAAGGGGCCGCGCGTGCGGTTGCACTTCCGGGTCACAGCTCCGGCGCAGGCGCACTCCTCATGCGAAGCCGCCATGGCGCCGCGTGACGCATATGCACGGTTCCTTGTCCAGTGTCCGATGCCACAGGGCCGCTTCCAGTCCCACTGCTCCAGGCTTTGACCCAGGGACGCAGCCACTGTTGGCCCAGGTACTCTGGACCCTTCCCCCTTATGTTGCGGGCATCCTGACTGGAGCTCCTGCTTCCTGGCTTCTGCCTGGCTCAGGCTAGCCATTGAAGCCTTTTGGGGAGAGAAGCAATGCAGGGGGCATCGCGAGCTCTCTCTCTCTCTCTCTGAGTGATTGTCCATCTTGGGGTTCATCCCCGAGGTGGCTACAAAGGCCGGGGCTGGGCCAGGCTGAAGCGGAAGCCAGGGACTTTATTCAATACTCCATTGTGGGTTCAGGGGCCTAAGTCCTTGGGCTGCCTCCCTCTGCTTTCCCAGGCATAGGCTTCACACTGGCCCAATCCTGACTGTGGCAGGAATTCCGAAGGCAAAGCATGCTTGCAAGATTTCTTTGTCTGTCTTTGTTTCTTTGTCTTTCAAATAAACAAATAAATTAAAAACAATAAATCTGTCAGAAAATATTTTAAAGAAAAAGGAAAAGTGAGTGGGATTGAGACAGGTGAATGTTTAAATGTGCTCTTCATTTCATAATCTTGCTTTCTCAGGTCCTAGAAAAGTTACTCATTAGTATCCAGGAATTTCTTAATAGTAAAGATCAGCAGTTTTCTTGGAAATTGCAGATGCTTGTCTTTTCATAAATCATACCTCAATAAGGAATGCCAGCTGGGGTTCAAGACCAACTGGACACTTGCTGTTTTTTTTTTTTTAACATGTTTGTTTTCACACTCTTGGAAGGCAGAGTGACAGAAAAGATGAGAACAAGACAGAAAAAAATCAGAGAGAGAAGAAGAGAGGGAGAAAAAGAAACTTCAGTTCAGTGATTCACTCTCCAAAGGCCCACAATAGCCAGAATTGGGCCAA
Source organism: Oryctolagus cuniculus (assembly GCF_051225735.1). NCBI lineage: Eukaryota > Metazoa > Chordata > Mammalia > Lagomorpha > Leporidae > Oryctolagus > Oryctolagus cuniculus. The sequence continues at coordinate 46,451,656 of NC_142885.1, read as the reverse complement.
AGTACAGTCAGGAGCTCAGAAAATCCACTTGGGTGCTCTGTATGGACCCCAGAAGTCAAGGCACCTGGGCCATTAGCACTAGACTCCTAGGATTAATTAGTGGGAATCTGGATTAGAAGCAGAGCTGGAGCTTGACCCCAGGTAGTCCAACATGGGGTGCAAGCATCCCGAACACCTGGTTAATTTGCTGTATCACTTTGTCTGCTCCAGACACTTGTTATTTTCAACCTTTAGGTAGGTACTAGATAACTGTACTGTGTGAATTTATTTTAACAATAACACACTGAATATGAACCAACCTTGTTCTAGATTTCTCTTCTTGGTGTCTTGAAGCTTCTTTTTGATTTTTAAAAATGAGAAACTAATTCATAAAATATATAGATAGCATCCAATTCCTTTTACCACTTCTTTCATGTACCTGTTTTAAATCCGTCATACTGCAGAGGAATAGATTAAGGTTATTCCAGCAAATATTATTTCCAGATATTTTTATAGTCTCATTATATTTTCAAAATAATTCCTATACAAATGACATGTTATAATTTTAGCTCCATGGCTTAATAAAAGTATTATGTGTAATGAATAAAAATAAACTAAAATATGTTGGACCCAAAACATGACATGTGAAGCTTACAAAATGTCTCAGTAATGAGTTCTACAAAATTTTATAAGAAGAGCACGTGGTCAGATGATATTTGAAACAGTTCTAGATTGCTGCTGTTGTCTAAATGTATCTGCCTCCTCTGACACTTGTTGAAATTTAATCCCCATTATGAGATATTAAGAAGTGGGACCAAGGTGGGACTTTCTCATGACTGGGTTAACCTATGCATGTGAATGTTGGGTTAACAGATTATCTTGAGAACAGACCAGCAACAGAAGCTCCGTAGTGACTGGTGCCCTCCACCTGCAAGATGATGTCTTCACCAGCAAGAAAGCCATCACCAGGTGTGGCCTCTCAAACCTGGACCACCGTCACAAGCCAGGGTAAGTCTTTTTTCTGTGTACTTTGCCCAATCTGTTGTATTGTGTTGTTAGTGACAGAAAACGCACTAAGACAAATGCCAATTCTGTTAATTTCATTCCCAATTTCCATATTATAAATCTGTGTTATTTTCTTATGTGGGCTGATGAGATATGAGTCTGGCATTGTCCAAGTGTATGGGGGTGGTTTTATGAACCCAAATTCCAAATTTATAATTTATGATTGAAAAACCAAATTCCAGGCTGGTCTTGTTGGGCACTGGGTAAAGGCCACCACCTATGAGATCCCATGTAAGTGTTAGCTATTCCACTTCTGATCTAGCTCTTACTAATGGCCTGGAAATATCAGTGGAAGATGTCCCAAGTATTTGGTCCCTTTACCCAAGTGGGAGGCCTAAATGAAATTCATGGCTACTGGCTTTGGCCTGGCCCAGACCTGTCCATTGTGAGCATCTGGGGAGTGAATCAGCAGATGAGACTCTCTCTCTCTCTCTCTCTCAGTCCAATTTTCAAAATAAATAAATCTTTAAAAAAGGAGAAACAGAATTCCACCTCCAACAGGAAAATAAAATACAATAAAACATAACATGCAGGAGATAATATCTGAAAAAAAAGAATATCAGATACAATGGGTCAGCACCTGATACCTACTACTGCTACTATCATTCTGTAAGGAAGAGAGAGAATGGAATGAAACAGAAATAATACAAGTTAATGGCATGAACCTGAGTTTTTCTTACTCATCTATGCCAAATATGAACTTGGGACTCTAGGATCTTAAAATAAGTTTCAGAAATGACATGCAGTCATTGCTTGTGTAAAAATTCTAGGCACTGTTCCCTTGGTACTTTGAACATAATACCTCTCACCACAATTTACATTATGAATAACTGGGGAGGGAGAAGTGATTGTGTGGATAGTTAGGAAAAGATTTGGTTTAGTGTAGGCAAAAAAAGCAAGGTAAGCAAAGTGAGCATTTGAATCTGTCCCACAACCAAGAAGATGCCTGTAACACAACTTCAGCTACCAATCTATGACATGGAAGGGGGCTTTTTCTGGGTCAATGAGAGAGGCCATGGTTGAAAAATGACAATTGGAAAATAGAACAACTCCATAGATGTAAATATGGAAAAGAATAAATTAATTTCTTTGACATTAGATGAAATATTACTTGTGATAATTCTGCTGATTTTCTGAGGTGAAAATCAATCTATAAATAAAGCAAATATATCAATGGCCTACAAACAGAAATAATTACTCCTGATAGAGGCTTTTTCAATATAATTTAGTAGCAGACTAAATATCTAGATATAGGAAGTTCCTACATATCTTCTTTGTAAAGTCATCATTGAAATGGTCAATATTTTAGAGTCACATGTCTTTTATTTAATTATCTTTAGATAATAATTGTTTTGGAAAAATATTGTTATCAATTTCAAACTGCTTAAGACGAAAGTTTGGATGACCACTTACAGCTGGAACAAAATCTCTCTTTTTAAGGAAAAATCACTTTCTCAATCCTTGAAGACCAAAATGTTTTCTTTTTCATTAGTATTTCAGTGTGCATGTCAGTAATTATCTTTTCCAAACATATCAGATTCAACTTTGTCTTTAGAGTTGCTTACTCACATATTTCACATTTTTACTTGGATTTTCCAAAAAAGAAATCCTGACTCCTAAACCTTAATTGTGGTGAAGTCTGAGAGCTGTTATTTTTATGTTTAACTGTGCACAGGCTCATGGAATACATGAAATAAAGCAGGCTCTCACATGCAGTGTGCTGGACAGGTCTCCAGATGGCTTTGGGTTGACACCAGTTCTTCATTTCTCACTTTAGCTTTGAAGAATAACCATGAATTTTGCTGAGAAAAAAAGGAGATGGGGTGGAAATTGGGACCATAGCTGCCTGCTACTGTCCCAGTTCCCTTACAAACAGGTTGTCCTTCAACACTTCAAGTGCATACTCACGTGGCCCTGGGGTTCTGGAGCTCTCAAGTGGGAAATACGCAGTGGAGGTCCTGTCATTCCTAGACAGCTGTCCTGAACCTCACTGGCCGGGCTTGCTCTCTGCCCTAGGCATCTGTTGTCCCTTGCTGTTTATCCATGAGTACTACACCTGCTTTATGCAACTTGTGTGCATGAGATTTCTGTGCCAAAAGGCTCAGACACTGGTAACCAAGGCACAGTGAACCTGTTTCACACAAAGTCTGTTTTTTTTTTCTTGAAAGAAAGATGTACATAGGGAAGCATAGCCCTGGAAAGCCTGATCATCTATGTGAACCCTGAGTGATCAGAAACATGAATTTCCCATTCTAACAGTCCACTCTCTAGCCCTTCAGGCTTGTCAAGTGGAGGTGTGCTTAACAACTTTACTAGATTCATCTAAGCACATGACATTGAACACAGGTAACTTGAAAGAATATGCCTAAAACATGCAACTTACTTTGTGCCCGTGGACAGCACACAGCAAGTCAGTTGTCCACAATCACTGTTTACATGTCTCTTAAATGGATACTTTTAAGTTTGGAGAATTCTGGTTTAATTTAATTTATTTGAAAGGCGAAGAGACAGATGGGGTGAGGCAGTGGAGAGAGAGCTCTCATTATCTAGTTTACTCCCAGTGCTGGCAAAGGTCTGGAGGAGTCAGGACAAAAGCCAGAGACAAGAACTAAATCCAGGTCTACCACACAGAAGAAAGGAACCCAACTACTTGAGCTGTTACCTGGAGCTACCAGGGTTCTGCTTTGGTAAATGGCTGGAATCAGCTATCAAATCCTAACTGGCAGATACGGAACTCTGGCACATTAAACTGGCATTTCAATCCATGAGAACAAATGCCCACTCCAGGGAGGTTATTGTGAAGGAATCTGGGATAGGATTTCATTTTTACTTTACATTATTTTGTTTAATAGCTTTTGACTATGACATTAATTTTGAAATTAAATCAAAGTAAACAAGAAAATGGAACAGTGTTTCTTTGAGCTATTCATGCTATATTCCTTAAAACTAGGAAGAGACAATTATTTTACAATTCTTCATACATAAGTTAATGACTTCAATTTATGTAAGTTCACCATTTATACTCAAACCAGAAATTATATGGTTATACTATATAACAAGCAGCCAGTATAGAAGGTTCACATTCACATTTGCTGACTTGATTATTATTTTTTTAAATTAATTTGAGTGGTAGATAAAGAGAGAGAATAAAAAACAGGAACAGACAGCAGAAAATTCACTTGTTTACTCCCCAAATTCTGGCAATGGCCAAGACTGGCCTAGGCACAAGCTCAGAGTTGAGAACTCTGTCCAGTTTTCCCTCATGAGTGGCCTGAATCCAGTCACTTGAACCATTGCCATTGACTTGCAGGTCTGTATTATCAGGAAGTTGGAATCAGGAGCTGGAGTTGGAAATTGAACCTGGGTACTCCAATGTAAGTCATGGGGATTTTAACCATAAGGCCAAGGGTTACTCAGTTTTACAAACTTTCTCCCTAACATCTCCAAAGTTTTCTTAGGATTAGTCCATAACATGTGTGGGGAGCAACTCGGACTAGACTAAGTTACTGGAATTAAGACTTATTCTATGCATCTGCTCTCCCACAATATGGCGCTGGGAGAGGAAGAAACAGCTTCTACACAGCTGCCTCCAGTTCAGCCAATAAACTGTAGGACTTGCTCCTGATTGGAGGAGAGCAGCTTACTCGGCGTGTGGGCAGCCGAGTTGGGATTGGCGGAGGAGGACTATAAAGGAGGAGAGAGACGGCATGCACGAGGAACATCTAAGGGGAACATCTGAGAACACCCGTGCAGCCCCCGAGAAAGCCGGCCGGCGGTGTGCCGCTCCCCCGCGGAAGTGGGGAATGTGGCAGGGGGAACCGCCCTTCCACGGAGGTGGAAGGGTCGGTAGCCAACCCGGGAAGAACCAGCAGTAAACCCGGGAAGGGCCGAGCAGACAAAAGAACAGCACAGGGTCCTGTGTCGTTCCTCCACGAAGACGGGGAGCGACAAACATGTACAACTTCTACCTCTCTAACGGACTCCATTTACATTTTTGCAGTTCACCAAAGTTTTTAGTTTGTATCCAAACTTTCTTGGTTTACATTGCAATGTGGTTTACTGAATTTATACAGTGGTAGATCCAGCATTGTAACTGAGGTATACATGTTCATCATTCCAAATGTTCCCTGTCACTTTACAATTAGTCCTACCACCTATTCCCATCACTAATCAAATCAGGGCTGGGCAATCACTGTCTAGGTTTAGTTTCTGTATTTTTCCTCTTCCAGTAAGTCATGTGGCTACACACTGCATAAGCGTTTATGTCCACACTGAGTTGACTGTTATGGATATTTGGGTCTGTTGTTGCATATGCCAGTGATTTGTTGTTTTATTTGAGTTATTACTCAAAGTATGCATAGGCCACAATATCTCTTAGTCCAAATCCAATTTGTTGAGTATTTGGGCTGTTTTAAAGTTGAGGGTTCCTGTGAATGAAGCTTGTAAGTATGTCACCAGCCATCTGTGCACTTATGTCTTCTCATCTCCTGAGTTAATAACCAGAAGTAGTATCTCAGTGTCTTTAGGTATGTATAAATTAATAAGACACTGAAAAGGCTTTTTCCATAATGACTGCATTGCTTGGCATTCCAGCCAGCAATTTGTGATATTTCTAAAAGTTCTGAATCCATGAGATCATATTAATCTTTCTGTTTTTTAAAAATAATAGCTATTCTGGTAGTATGTCATGATACCTTATTGTGATTTTTAAAAATTTATTTATTTATCTGAAAGTCAGAGTTACACAGAGAGAGAAAGTGAGGCAAAGAGAGATGGTGAGGAGAAGTCTTCCATCCAGTGGTTCACTCCCCAATTGGCTGCAATGGCCAGAGTTGCACCAGTCTGAAGCCAGGAGCCAGGAGCTTCCTCTGGGTCTCTCATGGGGCACAGGGTCCCAATGACTTGGCCATCTCCCATTGCTTTCCCAGACCATAGCAGAGAGCTGGTTTGGAAATGGAGCAGCTATATGGGATACTGGCACTGCAGGTGGTGGCTACACCTGCTATGCCAAAACTGGCCCCCTTATTGTAATTTTAATTAAGATGTTCAACAGGTATTTATATTCTTAGTTGTAAATCTTCTCTTTGATGAGTTACCTATTCACATGAGTTATCTAATTTTTAATTGGATGATCTCTATGTTATAAATGTTTTCCATTTATTCCAGATAAAAGATCATTACCAAAAGTGTAATTGGGAATTACATTTTCCATAATTCTATGACACACCTCTCTTAATCATGTTTCAAGATGAACAAAAGTATTGAATTTTGATAATTTCATTTATTAGTGTGTGTTTCATTATTGCTTCATTGTTCATGTTTTTTCTGTCATATTGAAAAATAAACCATCCTCTAACCCAATTGTAAAATTATTTTTCTTTCTTATTACTTCCTAAGGAAACTTTATAGTGTTTTGTTTTACATTTAGATCTGTCATCCATTTAATATTGGATATTATGTACAGTCAAGATATGAGGTGAGGTTACTTTTATGTTAATTTTAATTGAACTAGCACGATTTGTTGAGAAGACTTCAATTCATTTCTTTTGAAGAATTGGTACTTTTAACTTTGTAAAAATTAGCTGAATATGTATTGTGAGTCTACATCTGAAGTCTATTAATTAGTTTCTATTAAAGTAGTTTTATTAATCCACATGTCTATTTTTTGGCAGTTCTATACTAACTTGATTATTTTAGTTTTAAAAGTTTATTAAGGGGCTGGCACTGTGGCGCAGCAGGTGCACACCCTGAAGCACCGGCATCCCATATGGGCGCTGGTTCGAGTCCTGGTTGCTGTTCTTCCAATCCAGTTCTCTGGCATGGCCTGGGAAACAGTAGAAGAGGGTCCAAGTGCTTGGGCCCCTGCACCCATGTAGGAGACCCAGAAGAAGCTCCTGGCTCCAGGTTTTGTATCAGCACAGCTCTGGCCATTCTGGCCATCTGGGGAGTGAACCATCAGATGGAAGCACTCTCTCTGCCTCTCCTCTCTCTGTATAACTCTGACTTTCGAATAAATAAATAAATCTTTAAAAAATTTATTAAAAGATGGTAGGCTAATGTAGAATCTCTATATAAATATATACAACCTCAAATCAGGTTAACAGTGTCTTCAAAAACTGTGTTTTTGGGGCCAGAGATTTGGCATACTGGGTTAAGCCTCAGCCTAAAATGCTAGCATCCCATATGGGCACTGGTTCAAGTCCCATGTGCTCCACTTCCTGTCCAGCTCACTGCTAAGGAATCTGGGAAAGCAGTAGAAGATGGCTCGATTACTAGGGCCCTGGAATCCACATGGGAGACCCTGAAGAAGCTCCTGGCTTAGGCCTAGCCCAGTCCCAGCCATTGCACTATTTTGGGAGTGAACCAGCAGATGGAAGACTCTCTGTTTCTCTCTCTCTCTCTCTTTCTCTTTCTATCTCTCCTTCTCTCTGTATCTCTGCTTTTTGAATAAACAATTTTTTTTAAAAAATCTGCTGTTTTGATTGTGATTGCACTGAATATAGATATTTATTGAGAAAATTACTTCTTTAACAATATACATTTTCAGCCCATAAGCCCAACACCAGTGTTTGTCTATCTGGGTATACTTTAATTAGTTTCATCAGTGTTTTGTAATTAGATACATATGATTATTTCAGATATTTTCTGTGGTTTCACAACTAAGTTTTTCAGTGCTATTATCAATGTTATTTTTTCTATAACTTTTCAATTGTTATTGCCAATATTTGGATATACACTGGATATTTATATTGATCTTTTATCCTAAAAGCTGAATCAATTGACTTATTAATATTTATTGTTGCTTTTTCTTTGAGTTTATTTTTCTACCATTATTTAACTGACTAAATTTTTCAGTAGAATGATGAATAGAAATGGTAAAAATGAACATCATTGCTTTTTTTTTTTGAGATGTTAGTGGAGAAGAGTTTGATCTTCCATTAGTAAGTGAATATAAACAGGCTTCTCTAGATCACCTTCATCAAATTGCAAACATTTCCTTCCATTCCTAGTTTAGTGAAAGTTTTTATAATGTCCATGTATTAAATTTTGTCCAGCTTTTGCCTGTATCTGTTGAGATAATCATTTTTTACATCTGTTGATAAGGTGGTTCACATCAATCAATTTTTAAATGTTGAATCAAGTTTTCTTTCTTGGAACAAATCCCATATTATCAAAATTATTTTTTCAATACACTGATGGATTTCATCTACTAATATTGATAAAGAATTTATGTTCATATTTGTGAGAGATATCAGAGATATCTTTTTTTCATCTTCTCTTGTAATGACTCTGTCAAATATTGATATCAAGCTAATGATGACCTCATAAAATGAGCTGGACACTTTTCTGGTAGGTTTGTCAAGAATTAGTATTTTTTTAAGATATCCTGTAGAATCCACTTGCTCTAGTTGGCCTGGGAGTCTCTTTGTGGGAAATATTTAATCATAAATTCAATTATTTAGTATATACAATACTGTTAATTCTTCTTAGATGAGCTTTGCTATTTCACATTCTTTTTTTTTTCATTTTTATCTAATTTGGTGAATTCATGGAGGTCAAATTAGTCATAATACACTTCCTTCAGTACCTGTAAGATCTTTTGTGAAATCCTTTTCATTGATATTTGAAATTTGTTATTTTTCTTTCATATGTATATTTAAAAAGTAGCTGGGTTTGGTCAATACACATATTAAATCTATTCATTTTTAAAAGAAAACATTCATTGGTTTTTCTTAATTTTTTTCTATTTTTAACTTTGTTGACTGATTTATTTTGATTGTTTTCTATCTTCTATTTACCTTTAGATTTAATTTGGTCCTCATTTTCCATTTTCTTAATGGGGAAGTTTACATTATTGCTTTGAGACCGCTGTTTCTTTATTTTTATTTGAAAAACAGACTTTACAGGGAAAGAAAGAGAGAGAGAGAGAGAGAATCTTCCATCTGCTGGTTCACTCCCCAAATGGCCACCACAGCTGGGCAGATCTGTAGCCAGGAGTCAGGAGCTTCTTCTGGGTCTCCCATATGGGTGCAGGGGCCTGAGCACTTGGGCCATCCTTCTCTGGTTTTCCAGGCACATCAGCAGGGAGCTGGATTGGAAGTGGAGCATCCAGGACTCTAACCACCACCTATATGGGATAAAGGTGTCTCAAGTGTCTACTTTACCCACTATGCCGCAATGCCAGCCCCAATTCTTTCTTTTTTAATGTAAGCATTAATGGTATAAACTTCTGTGCTTATACTGCTGAGACTTTTTTAAAAGAGATACATATTTTGTCAGAATTTTTAAAAAACGTTTATTTGTTTGAAATAAATAGAGTTGGAGAGAGAGAAAGAGAGAAGAGGAGAGGAAAGAGAAGAGAGGAGAAGAGAGAATAAAGAAAGATGTTCCATTCACTGGTTCACTCCCCAAATAGCAGTAATGCTCAGGGTTGGGGCAGGTTGAAAGTAGGATTCTGAAACTCCATCCAGGTCTCTGGTGTAGGTACTAGGAGTCCAACAGGTTGGGCCATTTTCCATTGCTTTCCAACATGCATTAGTAAGGAGTTAGGTCAGAAAGGGAACAGCTGGAACTAGAATCAGTATTCGTATTGGATGCCTGGAGTTGCTGGCTTAACTGGATTTATGCCCCAACACAAGCCCCTACTCTAGGATTTTATATGTCACACTCGCTTAATACCAATTCTCTATGGATATACTAAATTGATCTTCTGTATATAAAGATAAGTTAAAATGAATCTTGATGAAGAATGGGATGGGAGAGGGAGTGGGAGATGGGATGGTTGTGGGTGGGAGGGTGGTTATGGGGGGAAAAAGTGGCTATAATCTAAAAGTTGTACTTTGAAAATTTATATTTATTAAATAAAAGTTAAAAAAAGAAAACAAGGACAAATGTTTTAATAATAAAGGTGAAAGTAACCAGAAAAAAACTAAGGAATTAAACAAGATGAGTGGTTTTTAAATCAGTGTTTTGTTGAATTAGCAAACTTAATATTTTCATTCACTCAATATTCTCATTTATCACCTCCATGGTTGAGCCAAAGTGTCTTCATAAATATCTTAATCAACATCTTTAATACTGATATTGGCGCTTATTCTCATTGTCTATTTTCTGCTGCTAAAAACACAGTAACACAGATTGAATAAATTCTCAAAAGAAAAAGTTTATTCTGGCTGACATTTGTAGCCCAAAAATAGGGACCCAGTTGGGGACCACTTTACTGCTGGCAGAGTCCTGAGGCAGTGTAGGGCATCACCTAGGCAAAGGCAGGGGCATGGGAGAAACTCAGAAACGTCTCATCCAGAACTGTCGCTCCCCCTCTTCGTGGAGGAGCAACACTGAACCCTGCGCTGTTCTTTCGTCTGCTCGGCCCTCCCCGGGTTTGCTGCTGGTTCTTCCCGGGTTGGCTACTATCCCTTCCACCTCCGTGGAAGGGCAGTTCCCCCTGGCCGCATTCCCCACTTCCGCAGGGGAGCGGCACACCGCCGGCCGGTTCTCTCGGGGGCTGCACGGGTTCCCTTAGATGTTCCCCATAGATGTTCCTGGTGCATGCCGTCTCTCTCCTCCTTTATAGTCCTTCTCTGCCAATCCCAACTCGGCTGCCCACACGCCGAGTACGCTGCTCTCCAATCAGGAGCAAGTCCTACAGTTAATTGGTTGAACTGGAGGCAGCTGTGCGGAAGCTGTTTACTTCTCTCCCAGCGCCATATTGTGGGAGAGCAGATGCATAGAATAAGTCCTAATTCGAGTAACAGTCTAGTCCGGATTGCTCCCCACAGATCCCCCTTTCTTTTTATTTTTTAGCGTTGATACGCGCCTGTCTTCGGTGTCCCGTGGCACACACTCTGCTCTACTTGCTAGAGTTGTCACAGGCTCTTACAAGTCCTATCAGGCAAACCGAATCCGGGTCCTCTCTTCGCCATGTTGTGAGGAGGTTTTTAGGCGCTGATGCGTGCCTGTGTTCGGTGCCCTGCAGCGCATGCTCTGCTCTGCCTGCAGGGGACTTACAAGACCTATCAGGCAAACCGAATCCAAGCCTTCTCATTGCCTTATTGTGGGGGAGACTTATTAGTGTTGGTTCGTGCCTATCTTCGGTGACCTGCAGCTCATACTCTGGTCGAGCTTTGCTGGCGCTTACCGCCTTAAATCAGGCAGACCGAATCCAAGCTTAATATTATTGTATTGTGGGGAAGCCTTACTGATGTTAATTCGTGCCTGTCTTCGGTGACCTGCGGCGCATAAGCTGCTAGCTGCCCGCAGGTGCTCATCGCCTCACTTGATTAGGCAGACCGAATCCAAGCCTTCTAATTGGCATGTTGAGGGGAGGCCTTATTTTTCTCTATTTCTCTATCTCCGGGCATTCCTACCTCTCCCATTTCACTTCTATCTTCCAGCATTCCCATTTCTCTTTTACTTCACTTCCAAACTTCTGTTTTCTCTTATCCCCGCGGCTTCCCGGCGCCTCGCCCTGCCGGCAGCTTCACGGCTCCGCGCAGCTTCCCGGCGCCTCGCCCCGCCAGCGGGCTCCGCCCCGAGGCTGCTTCTCCGCGCCTCGCCGGCTCTGAGCCGCTTCAGCCCGCGCCTCATCTGCGCGGCTTCCCGGCTTTGCGCGGCTTGGCTCCGCGCTCCGCGGTCTCCACGCCCTTCGCGTCCGCACCACGGCCTACGCCAGCCCCGTTCCCTATCTATTCACGCCCCGTGCTCTCTGCACGCGGCGGCTTCCGCGAGTAACACAGCGTAGCTTGCGTCTCCACCACTAGCATTCAATCCAAGTTCCCCGGGCTAGCCTGGCGAATTCAACCCAGCGTACGTCTCCGCCCCACGATTTGGCTTCCCGTCCTTTGCTCCCCGGGCTAATCAGACGGATCCCAATCTGGCTTACGTCTCAGCTTCTGGTTTCAACTTTTCGCCCCCTATTCCCGGGCTAACTTGAGAACCCCAAAGTGGCTTTCGTTTCCGCCTTGGCCTGCCCCCCGCGGCTTCAATTTCCCTAACAGTTTTCTCTACCCGGTATGTTTCCCCAAACTTTCCTCCAACGATACTCCTCCCTCATTTCTCCTGGCCTCTCCCCACAGTCCGCATCCGAGTCTGTTTGTTCTAGCTTTCACTTTCGCTTTCGACCTTAGAGATTTCTCCCAGCTTCCCCCCGTAGTCCGTAGTCCGTATCTGAGTCTATGCCTAGGCTTTCAATAGCTTCTTCCGGCACCCTTTTCGTCCGGCTTTTCCCTAGGCTGTTTGCTAGTCTCTCCCTCCGATATTTTCCCTAGGCTGTTTGCTAGTTTCTCTCTCCGATATTTTCCCAATTCTTCCCGTTTCTTCCCTCCTAAGTTTGCTATCCGTTCTAGGTTTCCTATCCGTCCTAGGTTTTCTATCCGAGTCAGGTTTCCTATCCGAGTCACGGCACCATTATGTCGCTCCCCCTCTTCGTGGAGGAGCAACACTGAACCCTGCGCTGTTCTTTCGTCTGCTCGGCCCTCCCCGGGTTTGCTGCTGGTTCTTCCCGGGTTGGCTACTATCCCTTCCACCTCCGTGGAAGGGCAGTTCCCCCTGGCCGCATTCCCCACTTCCGCAGGGGAGCGGCACACTGCCGGCCGGTTCTCTCGGGGGCTGCACAGGTGTTCCCCTTAGGTGTTCCCCATAGATGTTCCTGGTGCATGCCGTCTCTCTCCTCCTTTATAGTCCTTCTCTGCCAATCCCAACTCGGCTGCCCACACGCCGAGTACGCTGCTCTCCAATCAGGAGCAAGTCCTACAGTTAATTGGTTGAACTGGAGGCAGCTGTGCGGAAGCTGTTTACTTCTCTCCCAGCGCCATATTGTGGGAGAGCAGATGCATAGAATAAGTCCTAATTCGAGTAACAGTCTAGTCCGGATTGCTCCCCACAAGAACTTCTAGAAAAATAATACTCTGATTCAAAGTATGAGAAAAATACTCTCATAAGGATATTAGAAAAAATACCCTTGAGAAAATCAAACACATTAATCCTTGATTGGATGCATGCATTAATCCATTCATGGGGGCAGAGCTCTAATCACCTATTACAGGTTCCACTTTTGTTCTTGTAATATCTGGTAATGGAGATTACATTTCAAGATCAGTTTCAGAGGAGAGAAACCACATTCAAATCATAGCAATGAGAAATTCTGATTCTTCACTAGACTAGTATCTCTGGAGAACAGAAATCTACTTAAACTTGACTTTTCTCCCTAGCTGGAACAACATATAGTTCATAGTAGATCTATGGTAGAACCATGATACACACACACACACACATAAATATAAATGTAAAATTGACCTAAGGTGATATCCAACATCTCTTTCAGATCTAAAGACCTAAGGATATATGTTACTGATTGATACTGCAAATGCAGATGGCGATTTTGTTCTCTGAAAACTGATGCCTGGCTTGTAATGAGCAATGGAACAGTAATCTACTGCATGGAGGAAAAGTAGAAAAAATAACTAAAAAGCCAGAGAGATGCATTTTATATTGAAGAACTTGGGACATTCAATTTTTTTAATTCTCCAAAAACCGCTTGTCTGTACTTTTTTCAGAGTCTCTTCAGGTAAAATTGATAAAATCTGGGTCTTTTGACATTCTAAAATGTAGAAATTAAAGAATTAGAAATTTTAATGAAATTTGGGCACCTTAGACACCATCAACCTTGTAAGGGTTAACAAATAGTGTCATGTTATTTGAAAATTTTCCCTGAAAATAAACATTTCATTCTAAATTTTCAAGACTATATTAATACTATAATCCCTTTCCTAATAGGCAGTGAGAAGGAATACTATTTAAGCATGGTACAAGTATATTACATGGAATACATGTGGCAGAAAAAGTTTTATCCAAAAAGCACAGCATAGTTCAGTCTCTTTGCACTGCAAGTAGCCAATCTCAACAATCACTGTTCCAGAGGAAAAGTAAAATGAATTTAGTTTTGCTTCAAGTTATTTGCATCTGAGGGGACAAACCCTGTGCACACCCATAACATTTTGTCTTTGAACCAGTAACTAAAATGTGAGAAGTTGTTAAGGCACCTTGTAAAAGTTGAGAGGTCAGTGAAGGGTTTGAACCTGAATAACACAGCACTCTTTTAACCTTTTAGTTCAAAACAAACAGACACACCATAAGCTCACTGACAGAAAAGCTGTTTTATTCCTCTGCTGTAGATAATCCACATGGCCTGTTTTGTTCACCTTTCTCCTCTTATAGAAATAGTGCACTTCCCAGGCAGTCAAAGCCAAAATCAACTATTGGGATTGCATCAAATTGAGAAGTTTCTGTACTGCAAAAGAAACAGTCAGGAGAGTGAAGAGACAACCGACAGAATGGGAAAAAATATTTGCAAACTATGCAACAGATAAAGGGTTAATAACCAGAATCTACAAAGAGATCAAGAAACTCCACAAAAACCAAATGAACAACCCACTTAAGAGATGGGCCAAGGACCTCAATAGACATTTTTCAAAAGAGGAAATCCAAATGGCCAACAGGCACATGAAAAAATGTTCAAGGTCATTAGCAATCAGGGAAATGCAAATCAAAACCACAATGAGGTTTCACCTCACCCCGGTTAGAATGGCTCACATGCAGAAATCTACCAACAACAGATGCTGGCGAGGATGTGGGGAAAAAGGGACACTAACCCACTGTAGGTGGGAATGCAAACTGGTCAAGCCACTATGGAAGTCAGTCTGGAGATTCCTCAGAAACCTGAAGATAACCCTACCGTTCGACCCAGCCATCCCACTCCTTGGAATTTACCCAAAGGAATTTAAATTGGCAAAAAAAAAGCGGTCTGCACCCTAATGTTTATTGCAGCTCAATTCACAATAGCTAAGACCTGGAACCAACCTAAATGCCCATCAATGGTAGACTGGATAAAGAAATTATGGGATATGTACTCTTTAGAATACTATACCGCAGTAAGAAACAATGAAATCCAGTCATTTGCAACAAAATGGAGGAATCTGGAACACATCATGCTGAGTGAAATAAGCCAGTCCCAAAGGGACAAATACCATATGTTCTCCCTGATCGGTGACAACTGACTGAACACCAAAAAGGAAACCTCCTGAAGTGAAATGGACACTATGGGAAATGGTGTCTTGATCAGCATAGCCCTGACTGTTAATGAACAACTTAATACATTATCCCTCTTAGTAGTTTTTTTGTCTGTTCTACTTAATATGACTGGTTTAATTCTGTAATTAATACACAGTTATTCTTAAGTGTTAAAAATTAACTGAAATGTGATCCCTGTTAAACATAAGAGTGGGAATAAGAGAGGGAAGAGATGTATAATTTGGGACATGCTCAAGCTGACTTGCCCCAAATGGTAGAGTTAAAAACATACCAGGGGATTCCAATTCAATCCCATCAAGGTGGCATGTACCAATGCCATCTCACTATTCCAAGTGATCAATTTCAGTTCACAATTGATCATAATGAAAGGACTAAGAGTCAAAGGGAGCACATAAACAAGTCTAGTACCTGCTAACACTAACCGATGAAATAAATAAAGGGGAGAGTGATCCAACATGGGAAGTGAGATACTCAGCAGACTCATAGAATGGCAGATGTCCTAAATAGCACTCTGGCCTCAGAATCAGCCCTGAAGGCATTCGGATCTGGCGGAAAAGCCCATGAGAGTATTTCAGGCATGGAAAGCCAAGACACTCTGGCAAAAGATCTCTGCGGGTGAGATCCCAGTGGAAAGAACAGGTCTTCAAAGAAGGAGGTACCTTTCTCTGAAGGGAGGAGAGAACCTCCACTTTGACTATGACCTTGTCTAAACAAGATAAGAATCGGAGAACTCAGAGGGCTTCCATAGCCTTGGAAACTCATGACTGGAGCATAGGGAGACTACTGATGCCATAGACAGGAGTGTCAATTGGTAAAGTCAACAACAGGAGTCACTGTGCACTTACTCCTCATGTAGGATCTCTGTCCTTAATGTGCTGTGTATTGAAATTTAATGCTATAACGAGTACTCAAACAATATATTTCACTTTGTGTTTCTATGGGGGTGCAAACTGTTGAAATCTTTACTTAATGTATACTAAACTGATCCTCTGTAAAAAAAAAAAAAGAAAGAAATTATCAACTCCCAACTTGACTCTCACTGGGATTAAACATGACAATAGGTCTGATCTGATTTCATCATCATTTAAAAAAAATCATCTATTATTTTTCACTTTATGTTTCTGTGTGGGAGCAAACTGTTGAAATCCTTACTTAATGTATACTAAGCTGATCTTCTGTATATTAAGATAATCGAAAATGAATCTTGATGTGAATGGAAGGGAGAGGGAGTGGGAAAGTGGAGGGTAGTGGATGGGAGGGACGGTATGTGGGGGAAGCCATTGTAATCCATAAATCGTACTTTGGAAATTTATATTCATTAAATAAAAGTTTAAAAAAATTAATCTGAGACTTTTTATAATACATCATTTCAAATATTAACATTTTGCTTAAAATGTACTCCATCATTTATATTATAATTAAAATTGTGCATAAAAACTAAAATATTCCTACCTTTCAAAATGCATTAAAATGCTTGCCATGAACAAAAAAATGCTGACTCTGGCATTCTGACATATTAATATAATATTAGTAATATTAAAAATAATGTGGGTTAATTTTAATCACTTAGAATATATGGTTCTCATTTGTTATCACTAGTTTGAAAAACAATGTTCCTGTTGCTAAGTATTCCCACTGAGTGAATAATAAAACTTTACAGGATGATAATTATTAGAGTTCATAAATCTATTTTCTCAAAATATCGAGCAGGCTTAGTCAGCTTTATATAGAAGTATGATCTTCAACTAGTTTCAAAATGTTATTTAAAATTTCAATTCTAAAAGACATTTTTTAAACACACATCACAGTGAGGTTGAATTAATATACTCACCAATGTACTTAGCTTGCATTTTTACTGGTTTGTTCCTAATAGTCATGATAAGCTGGGGACTATTTTCATTTATTCTAATGTATAACCAATAACTATCAATCTGCCCATTAAGTTCATTCCAAGACATGGGCTATCTTTCTAACAATATATTAGTTAAATATTGTTAGAATGGCAATTTATTTTATAATTTTGTTTTAATGAATTTTGATTACTGATAATGGATTATCTTAGTGACAAAATTAAGTCAGAGTTACTCAATCAAATCTAAAATTGTCATTGATATATATGTCTGTGAAATAAAAATATATAAAAAGTCTATTTTTGCATTCCCCACTCACCTATTCTCTTTAATTTCAAAGTGATGTATTTTATCTATTTATTTGAAAGATAGAATGATAGAGTTATCCAGGCAGAGAGATCTTTCATCCTCTGGTTCACTCCCCAGTGCCAGCAACATCCAGGACTTGGTCAGCCCTAAACTAGAAGCCAGGAACTCCACCTGAGTTTCCTTTGGCAAGAGGCTGGATCAGAAGCAGAGTCAGGTCTCAAATCCAGGCACTTTGATATGGAATGTGGGTGTCCCAATGGTATCTTTAACCACTGTGCCAATATGCACACCCTGACTCATTCTTACTAACAGATATTGTTAAGTGCTTTCTTTTTGTTATGGCTAATTTTATATCTAAAGTAATACATTATAATTTCCTTTCTTAATTTCAAAGAGGTAAACATCATCTGTTGTTTGTTCATTATGGAAAAGAATTTCTCTTAATTATACACTGGCATTGTCTTTTAATGTATTTGTCACTCTATTTGCTCCATAGATCAAGCTTCTAAATTGAAAAAAAAAATCTGAAATTTTATTCTCTCTCTTTTCAAACATACACATGGTTTTGATTCTATTCTTTGGATTTTTCTTTTTGGTCTCCTAAGTCAATATAAAAACTTAGGTACGAAACACAAAGATGTTATAAATCCTTAATATACTCATTACCAATTATCTATGGAATCACTTTCTATGTGAAAAATAGGTACTTTTATTGTTCACATTAATATGACTGTAATGATTTGCTTCTAGGGTGAGACAAGAAATTCACAAGGATTAGATTTTCATCTTTAAGAATTTAACAGATCCAACCTGTGTATCCAAAATACTTCTCTGTGTTTATTAATGAAATTTTACTAATATCTATGCTTAGTTTCTGAATACACTGTGCCATTGTGAAATTACTATTTATTAAAGCAATCTAGTATGGAACGTATACACTAAACTCTTTCTCATTAGGCCAGTTGCATTCCATTTTATTCCATGTCTACTGTACCTAAAACAAAAGTTGAGCAAAAAAGGACTTTAACTTTGTTGACAAATGATTACAGAGATTTTTCATTACTTGGATTCATGTTCTACTTTCTTAATCTGTTGGTAAGCTAACTTGATATTAAGAATTTAGAATTCCTGGGCCGGCGTCGTGGCTCACTAGGCTAATCCTCCACCTTGCAGCGCCGGCACACCGGGTTCTAGTCCCAGTCGGGGCACCGGATTCTGTCCCGGTTGCCCCTCTTCCAGGCCAGCTCTCTGCTGTGGCCAGGGAGTGCAGTGGAGGATGGCCCAAGTGCTTGGGCCCTGCACCCCATGGGAGACCAGGATAAGTACCTGGCTCCTGCCATCGGATCAGCACAGTGCGCTGGCCGCAGCGGCCATTGGACGGTGAACCAACCAATGGCAAAGGAAGACCTTTCTCTCTGTCTCTCTCTCTCACTGTCCACTATGCCTGTCAAAAAAAAAAAAAAGAATTTAGAATTCCTTTTCATTGAATCACAAACACATTTTGGCATGTTTCTAAGTTGTATTATTAGGTTTTAACTGCTTTGAATATTTAGAGGTTGTCCTGTTTTTTCATATTTGGTTTTCATCAGATATGTCACATGCTCAGATGGCCTCTGCTGCCAGGTGGATCCTGTACATTTCTTCATTCTGTTTATGAAATCAATTTCATATCAGCTGAATCCTGCTCTTTCTGGTGGTCCTAGGCCATTGGATTTTCTTTCACGTCAACTACCTTTGGATAGTCAGTCACAAACAGAAAGAGCTTTGTGATACTGTATCTCCTAGAGATCCTGATAGCTAAGGAAGCAGTGAGCTAAGGATGAGATGTGTGGGGGTGGGGGTTACTGAACATGCAAAGGGCAACCCCCATCTCCTAAGAGTTCAGTCAACTTGTTCAATCCCAAAGTCATTGCAGACAACAGGGAGCAGTGTACACCACACACTACATGCTACACACTGCATAGTATGTGCACATGCACACTGCATGGTGCACAGTCATCTCTGGGGGTTGAGAGAAGTGGGTGCAGGGACCCACCCCTACACAACTGGTGATGGGAGAGGGGGTGCTTCAGAAGAGCTCACATGATCTTTGGCTGGGGCTGGGTGGCAGTGAGGATGGGGCAACAGAATTGTACCATTACCTGCCTTGGGGTGCTCTTCAGCATCTGTCTGCTGAGTGTCCAGTGGGCTGACATCCCTAGTGGGCCTGGGGCTTCTGTGGGCCAACTACACAGTCATCACTGGGCAAATCCAAGAGGCTACTGCTCACTACTCCATGGCAGTTTCTAATTTCCCTGAGTTTGAGGCATTTTCAGTTGTAGCAAGTTTTTGACCCCAAAGGGCAGGGATAGGGGCCTTTGAGAAACTGTCTTGAGCTGCAGAAGCTTAGAGCTTTGGAGAAGGAAGGGTGGAAGTCAGCCTGGACAGATGTCCAGGGAGCTGGGATCTGCATGGCTGTGTGCACTACCCTGACAGCCTCAGGAAGGGCTAAACAACCAAAGATGCAAGGGAAAGGGAAACAGGAAAACCCACCAGCAAGGCCCAGGGAAGGGCCGTGTATTGCAGCCTGGTATTGCAGAGGGGCCTGGGGCTGGTGATGGGCAGCAGGTCTGTGTGGCACTTCAGGAGACCAAGAGGAGGCTCGGGCACAGGAAAGTACACATAAGGGTCAACTCCTAGCCACTGCATGAGTTCAGAGCCAGGTTTCAGGCCTTACCTTGATCTGTTTTGTGCTGCCTTAATAATATACTTGAGGCTGAGCACCTTATGAAGGAAAAGTTTATTTGGTTCATAATTCTGGTGACTACCATGTCCACAGAGCATGGCATCAGGTGAAGGCCCCCTGGCCATGTAAGAACAAGGAAGCAAGAGTGGAGACAGTGGCCATCTGGGTTTTTTTAAATATACTTTTATTTTTAATGGACATAGTAACTTTCATATTTATGAAAATACAGTATTATTTTATAACATGCCTAAAAAGTGTAGTGATCAGATCAGGATAATGGGCATGTGTATTGCACAGGCAATTGCACACATGCACAGGTTATTGGCATATTTTATACCTGTATCATTTTTTGTGTTGAGAACATTGAAAATTGTTTTAATAGCTATTTGGAAATACTCAGCTGTGGTCATCCACAGTTACCTTGTTGTGCTGTTGAACACTGGAAGTTATTCCCTCTATTCAGATGCACCCCTGTACTCACTAACCCTCACCTCTGCTTCCCTCCCACCCTGCACCCTCTCCAGGCTCTGATAACCACATATCTGTGATCAACTTTTCCACTTCCACATATAGTGACAACTGTGGTATTTGTCTTTCTCTGTGACAGGCTTATTTCATTGAACACATTGCCTGAAAGTTCCATCAGGTTACAGCAAAAGATAGAATTTCATTACCTTTTAACTTTCCTTTGCATGTGTATATCACATGTGGTCTATCCATTCTCCAGCTGATGAGCACCTGATTCTACATCGTGGTTACTGTGAATAGTACAACACTAAACATGGTGCACACGTCTCTTCAACATACTTCCAGCTCATAGATACACACCCAGTAGTAGGATAGCTGGAGCATATAGCAGTTCCATTTCTGGGTTTCTCAGGATTGGCCACATTATTTTCCAAAATAGTGACAGTCATTTCCATTCCTACGAAGAGATCCCCTTTCCCCACACCCTCATCAGCATTTGTTATTTTTATCTTTTTGATCAAACTGTTCTAACTGGAATGAGATGTTGATTTTGATTTGCAGTTCTCTGATGATTAGTGACATATCTTTTTCCATATTCTTGTAGGTTGTTTGTGAATCCTGATTTCAGAATATCTGTACAGGTTATTTCCCCATTTTATAATCAGATAATTTTTTGTATTTAGATTCTTGAGTTTCTTCTTCATTATGGATATTCATAAATATTCATTCTCAAAAACAAAGTTCTCTAAGGTGCACTTCTGTTTTTCAGTCATTTTAGAAGAGTCATCTTGGGGCTTCCAGCTCTCTCATTCCCTCTGTTCAGTCACTTGGGTCTGTGACCTAGGCTCCAGGTCTTTATCACTTCAGGGCCTCTTAGTGGCTCCAGTCTTGAAGAGGTTTTACCTATAGGTTCTGCATTAACATCCCAAGAGGAACTTTCCTAAACCACAAACTTCACTGTATCATTCCCTAGCCCCTCAATTTATTGAAGCCTTAAAGCACACATAGAGAGATGCCGGCAGCAGAGGGATGCTGGTATTGCAGAGTGCAGCTTAACCCAGTGCACCTCAACATGAGACCCAGGATGAGGGACTTTCTGCAGGGACTTTGGAGGGGTCCATTCACTTCTTCCACATGTGAGGACACTTCAAAAAGGGGCCATCTTTTTCCTAATGTTTGGATGTTGAACTCAGTCATACTGGTGTATTTAAAGGGGTACAATGCTCCCTTTCAACTCTTACACATATGGTAAATAGCAGCCTTCCCTTTCATTATCAATTTTTTGAAGAGGGCACCAACATAGAAGCAGAAAGTGAGCCCTTTCAAGTTACTGGATCTGCTGGTCCTCAATTTTACTCTCCCCAGCCTTGAGAACAGTGTGAAAATTTTCAAATACCCAAGACAAGGTCTTGTTACAATAGCAAAAAAGCACTGACATCTCTGGGAATGTCTTGCTTTTCTCCCTACAATTTGAAGCATAGCTTTGCGGGCTACAGCTACAGATTCCTCAGTTTGTGCTTGCCTTTTTTTTTTTTTTTTTTTTTTTTTTGCCTTCTGCACTGCACCACATCAGCCCACTGCCTTGTGGTCCTCCAGGGATTCCAATGAGCAATCTGTGCATGAACATAGGGGAAATGATGGAAGACACCTCCCTCTCAGCTCTACAGATATGAACAATACACCCGAGCTGTCATGGGCAACAGAACATTTTGTGGTGGTGTCATGATGCCAGGAAAGTGATCCCATCATGTTGAGACCTATCACTCAGGTGTTAAAGAGGAAGGAAAGGCTATTTGGGGTGTAGACTTTAGGAGGCAATTGGAACATTCTACATGTGCTAATTTTGCAAAAAATAAATATAAATTTCTATCACTAACCTAAGCAAAGATCTTTAGGGGGTACTTCCTCTTTAATCAAATGACAGATACTTCTGGAAACTGCTGTGGAGTATCACCAACTGTGATTGGTCCATTTCTTGCTCTGACGTTGGAAGGCACATTGTGATGTCATTCCAACTGCCAGTTTGAATCCCTGGCTGGGTGAAGGATTTTGTCCGTTTTTTCCAGGAAGTAGTTGGATGCTGACAGGCGAGACTTGGACAAAGCTGCGTGTTTTTCCATATTTTGTTGTTTTTGCTCTTTTGTCTATTTCTTGTTAGTGTGTTGTTTATTTTGTTCTTTTATTGTTCTGTTCTTTTTGTCCTCTCCTTTCCCCCACAATCTTTTACTTCATATCTGTGCATTTTTATTTTATTTAAATATCTCCTCATTTCTCTATTGATTTCTCTTGTCATTTCTTCTATTTATTTTCCATTTTCATTTTCTAATTCTTTAATTTTTGTGTATCTCACCTTCTTTTTCTCATCTGTAATCACTTTCTTTACATAGGAGTATTAGTATTGTAAGTTTAGTTATAAGAGTTGGTGTTTTACTTTCTGTTACAGTTTTCCATGTTTCTGTTTTGTCACTTTTGATTATTTTGTTTGAATCACTGATTAGTATAGTGTGATTCATATATAGTGCTTGTTCAAAATATTAGCATAGTGAATAGAATTAATCTTAATAATTAGTGTACTTCATATACTGTTGTTTTTGTTATGCCCAGATAAGTAGATCCCCAAAAAGCCATCAGCCACCTGATCACGTTGAAATCCGAAAGCAAGATTTTTATTAAAAAGGTACAAGCCGTGACAAGGACCTCATCCAACCCATCGGTGCAGCGAGGAAGGAGGAAAGGCCCAGGTCTTTGGGGACACTTTTAAAGGGGAGATACATCAGAAAGGGCTTAAGGTACGGGGCCTTTGTGATTGGGCAGGGTGGGGGGTCTCCATTTGGCTTGGGTTCAGGAAGTTACCCATTTGGTAGTCTCTACTGAGCTGCCCTTGGTCTGCTAAGGCCTAGCTGTCCTTGCTAAGCTTTGATACCTCTGGAATGCCTGAATGCCTGCTTGTACAAGGACTCGGGTCTGCTATGGGAAACGGAGGCTGCTTTATATTGTTTCAAAATAGAGTCACTTTGGCTCTTCAGTTTTGTCTGTTCTTTTTAGTGCTGTTTCTTTTATTCTTTTTTTAAATTTTGTTTTCCCTCTTTTCTTCCCCATTCCCTACAAATTTTTGCTGTTTATCTGTGTGTATTTTATTCAAAAATTTCATTTGTTTTTTGATTTTTCTTGTTGTGTTCATAATATCACATAGTGAATTAGAATTGGTCTTATTGATTAGTACAGTGAAGTTCATATACAGTTATTTTTTGTCTACTTGTTTGTTAAGAGCTTTATTTTTTATTTTTTATTGTTAGTTTTCCTCCCCCCGCTCAATTTTTTCTTTTTATCTCTGTGTATTTAATTTAAATATCTTTTTCTGTTTTTCTTGTTATATTAGTAATATAATATAGTGAATAGAATTAGTTTGTAGTATAGTAAATGTAGGGTTACCTGTTAATGGACTTACTCATTTGTTTCTGTCATTTTATTTATTTATTTGTTTATTTATTATCATGTTTATTTCATTCATTTGTTTTTGTTTTGTCACTTTTGATTATTTTGTTTGAATTAATGATTAATATAGTGTAACTCATATATAGTGTTTGTTCAAAATATTATCAGAGTGAATAGAATTAATAATTAGTGTGGTTCATATCCTGTTGTTTTGTCTGTTCCTTTTAGTGCTGTTTATTTTGGTTTTTTTTGTTTGTTTTTCCTCTTTTCTCCCCCACAAATTTTTGCCTTTTTTATTGGTATTTTATTTTAAAATCTCATTTATTTTTTATTTCTCTTGTCATTTCTTCTATTTATTTTCTGTTTCCATTTTCTAATTGTTTCATTCTTGTGTATCTCACCTTTTTAATTTTTTTCTCATCTGTAATCACTTTCTTGACATAGAAGGATTAGTACTGTAAGTTTAGTTATAAGAGTTGGTGTTTTACTTTTTGTTATGGTTTTCCATGTTTTTGTTTTGTCACTTGATTATGTTGTTTGATCACTGAGTAGTATATTGTAATTCATATATACTGTCTGCTCAAAATATTAGCATAGTGAATAGAATTAATCTTAATAATTACTGTAGTTCATATACTGTTTTTTCTCTGTTCTTTTCAGTGCTGTATATTTTGTTCTGGTTTTTGTTTTGTTTTCCTCTTTTCTCCCCCTCAAATTTTTGTTTTATCTGTGTGTATTTTATTTAAAAATCTCATTTGTTTTTTGATTTCTCTTGTTGTGTTCATAATATCACATAGTGAATTAGAATTGGTCTTATTGATTAGTACAGTGAAGTTCATATACAGTTTTTTTGTCTATTTGTTCTTTAAGAGCTTTATTTTTTTATTTTTCATTGTTAGTTTTCCTCCCCAACTCAATTTTTTTCTTTTTATCTCTGTGTATTTAATTTAAATATCTTTTCTTTTTCTCTTTTTCTTGTTATATTAGTAATATGCGTATAGTGAATAGAATTAGTCTGTAGTATAGTAAATGTAGTGTTACCTGTTAGTAGTATTAACATATTGACTTATTCATTTGTTTCTTTCTCGTTGGATTGTCAGGTCACCGTAGGTGCTGTAGGAGACTAGCTAGTGTTACTCCCAGTACACTAGACACAAAGATACCCCCACAATGAGTGGTGACAGATCCTCACACACAGAGGAGGAGGTGTTCCGGGGATATGAGGTCCTCAGAACCCTTGGCAAGGGCAGCTTTGGCAAGGTGAAGCTGGCCCGCCATATGGAGAGTGGGACCATGTTGGCTGTGAAGATCATTGCCAGAGAGCATGGGGATTCCTCCGAGGTCCCACAGGCAAGGGTAGAAGCAGAGATTATGAATTCTCTGCATCACCCTCACATTGTCAAGCTAATGCAGGTAGACTACACTGCAGAAAAGGCCTACCTGTTCATGGAATATATTAGCGTGGGGGACCTTGGAAAGTTAGTGGCAGTGCGTGGCCACCTGCAGGAACAAGAGGCGTGTTGGTACTTCAGTCAGGCCCTAGAAGCTGTTGAGTACTGCCATAAGCAGCACATTGTCCACAGAGATATAAAATTAGAAAATCTCCTTGTGGACAGAAACATGTGCATTAAACTAATTGATTTTGGCCTAAGCCAAAAGCTGACTGAAGGCCAACAACTCAATTCATTGTGTGGCAGCCTTGTATACTGCGCCCCAGAAGAATTCTTAGGTAAGGAATTTGATGGGTACAAGGCTGACGTGTGGAGCCTGGGCGTGCTCCTATACACCATGGTGAAAGGGTGGCTGCCCTTTGAAGGTGAGAGCTTTACCTGCCTGAAGGAAGCCATCCTGGCTGGCTCTTACCTAGTCCCCTCCTCTATAAGTGGGGAACTGGAGCAGCTGCTGGACTGGCTGATGACCTATGACCCTGCTGAGAGGCCCACGGTGGCAGATGCTATGGGCCACAAGTGGCTCAGCATGGAGCAGAAAGGGCCCAAACTGAGTGAAGACACAGCCGCACAGTCTCTCAGTTCAACCGAGGACGAGGACCTCAGTGACAGTGTGGAGAGCCTGAGCTCTCAGGAGGGCCTCAGAGAACAGGACGGCCCCCTGTGGGGAAAAGCCCAGCTACAGGCTGACCTCAGAGGAGGAGGAAGCGAAATGCACATGGGGCTCCCAGGTCCTTCGCATGTTACTGAAGGTCCAAAACACCTCTCAGGCCTTCTCTTCCAGCTGGGCTGTGAGGAGGAGGATGGCTGCTTGTCCCCTGCTCTGAGCTGGGGGAAATCCCAGGAGGGCTTCCGTGGAGCAGCAAGACCTGAGCTCACTGAAGTGGAGCTTCTAGCATCTCCGGAGGATGCTGAGGCCCAAAACTACCTGGTGGATCTGGGCTTTCAGCTGAGCCATAAAGCAGCCTCCCTGACACCCAGTCTCCAAGCCAGTGCCATGTCCCCAGTGCTGCCCGAAGGTGACCAGTCGTCAGGGCTAAATGCCTGCCACGGAGCCCGCAGGATGGACGGTTCCCCACCTGGCATGATGATGATCCACACTCCATGCCCAGTCCTCAGGTACAACAGCCCCATGTCCTCTGTGTCCACTCTCAACACCAGCAGCAGTGAGGCCCACAGGTCAGATAGTCCCCACCCTGTAATAAGGAGGAGGACCTACATTCCTGGGCCAGTCCTCAGCTACAACAGCTCCTTGTCCTCCATAGCCACTATCAGCGTCACCAGCAGTGAGGCTGAGAAGACAGATGGTCCCCATCCTGGGATAAGGTCAAAGACCTACATTCCTTGGCCAGTCCTCAGGTACAACAGCACCGTGTCCTCCATATCCACTCTCAGCTCCAGCAGCAGTGAGGACCACTTGGCAGACAGGAGCTGTTCCCAGGGAGTGGCAGAGAACGAGAGCCTCCCAGAAAACCAACAGGACAAGGAGGCAGGGACCTCACCTGCTAAAGCTGACAAGAGCAAGGGCCGCCGGGGGGTCTGCAGGAGGATGGTGAACTGTCTTCTGCGGGTGTGTTGTATCCTGCCAGACCCAGAGGAAGACCTCTGAATTCAGAGGAGAAAGGTGGCCCCGTAGCTTCATTCACTGGAAATGCCCAAGAGGAAGTTATGATCCCTGTCTGGGAGGAGGGATTGTGGGGAGGCAGTAAGAAATAACAGGCAGGGAGTGAAGGCAATGGGTCTCATAGGAGGAACTAGGACCAGGCATCAGACCAGAGCACACCACAAGGTCCTGTGTCTCATGTGCTTAGCAGCTGAGCAGGTGAGCATAACCTCATTTCAGTGGTCAGGTCAGTGACATTTCTCGGTTGTCACATAGTTCAAGTAGTCAGCAGAATAACAATTTTATTGGTTAGCATCCATGACCATTTGCTAGGCACCAGAAAAACAGACACCTGATATTGAAATGCTGTAGTGAATGTATCCACATATAAGGACTTACTATAGAAGCTCCTTTATAAGAGGCATAACATACTGGGGCACAGTGCCAGCCTCAGGGGCCTTTATCTGGATTCTGAGGACAGAGCCACACTGTGTGCATTCAGCAGAACTTACAGAACCTTATGCATAAACATCTTCCTGATTCTATAAAAAGTAGAAAAAAGGAACAAAGAGACCAGGCCCTGAGACTTCCAAGAGCTGTACAAACCTTGCCTTCCCGTCTACAAGGTGTGCAGCACTGGGCAAGTAACTCCCATATTCTGAGTCCTGGTTACCACTAAAAAAGTTTGGGAGGAGGCTCTGAAAAGTCCTTGTGACACAGTTAGTCTCTGGATGTTTGGGATGGAGTTTCTGGGATGACAAATCCAGCCATGTGCTTGCTCAGGGAAACCCTGCTTGGATGCATCCATCCCCAGGTACGTGTGGAAGATAAGCCTGCCTTCTAGCATGAATGTACTGGACTCTCAGGTTATACTCAAATAGTCTCCCATCCTGTTTTGGGATGTGTGCAGGGGCCACTGGCTGCTTGGGGGATGACTGGCAGCTGCTGGCCCCAGTGGCCCACTTAGGTATGTGATGTCGAGGGTCACTGTCAAGTCCAGCCTAGTATTGGCAGCTATAGTCAAATTGAGTAACTTTGGTCTGAATTGATAGATATTGGGGTGGATGGATTCTTTTACCTTTTAAATTATGCTAATAATACAAAACACAAATGTTACTATTTTAACCCTTTTAAAGTATACAGTAGTGGGATGAAGAGCATTCACAGGGTTGTGTGCACATCACCACCACACCTCTCCTCCACATGAAACACTCCCCATCCCCCTCCCTAGCCTCTGGCACCCCCAGGTCTACTCCTGTCTCAATGAATGGGACAACTCTATCTCAACTATTATGCAGTATTTGCTCTCTCTTTAAAAATTTCATTGTATTTGTTCTTTGAGAGGCAGAGAGACAGGCAGAGCTCCCATCAGCTGGTTCACTCCTTGCAGGCCTGTAATGGCAAGTACTGGACTGGGCTGAAGCCAGGAGCTGGGAACTCAATTCAGGCCTCTCATGTGCATGGAATGAAGCCAATCACATGAGCCATCAGCTGCTACTTCCCTGTCTGCAACAGCAGAAAGTTGGAGTCAGGAGCCAGAGCTGAGAGTGAAACCCAGTAACTCTGACAGGGTACGCAGGCATCTTAACTGCCTGCCCTTGGTGTTTGTCTTTCTGTGGCTGGCTTGTATTATCCAGTCCTCAAGATTCATGCCTGCAGTAGCAAGTGTCAGAATATCCTGCCTTTGAAAGGCTGAATAATACTCCGTGGTTCAGTTGGACCACATTGTTTTCCCACACTGACTTTCTTTTGATGGTCTCATGGGTTGTTTGCATATTGGGGTAATGTGGATAATGCTACTGTGAACATAGGTACAAATTACTCCTTGAGCCCCTGTCTTCAATTCTTTCATTATATATGTGCTTACATATTTGAAAGACACAGTGACTGAAAGAGATCTCTGCCTCACTCCCCAGATGGCCACAACAGTGAAGGCAGGCCAGGATAAAGCCAGGAGCCCTGCACTCCATCTAGGTCTCTCACATAGTTGACAGAGGCCCAAGAACTGGAGCCATAATCTGTTGCCTTCCCATGAGTATTAGCAGGAAGCTGAATTGAAAGCAAATTAGCCAAGACTGGAACCAGCCACTCTAGTATGGGATGTGGACCTCCCAAGTGGCAGTTTAATTGGCTGCACCACAACACCCACCCTGTTTCCAATTCTTGGAGTCATATACCTAGATATATATACACCCAGATGTATACATACCTAGATGGACTACTTGATAATTCCATGTTTAAAAATTTGGGTGGCAGTTCTCTTTTGTGGTGTAGCAGGTTAAGCCACCACTTGGAACACCCACACTCCATATTAGAGTCAGTTCATGTTCCAGCTGCTCTACTTCCAATCCAGCTCCCCGCTAATGCATCTGGGAAAGACATGAAGGTTGTCTCAAGTACTTAGGCCCCTGCCACCTACATGGGAAACCCAGAAGAAGTTCCTGCCTCTGACTTGGCCCAGCTTGTTTGTTCTGGTCATTTGGGAGGTAAAGCAGTAGATGGAGGAGTCTCTCTCTGTCTCTGTCTCTCTCCTCCCACTCCCTGCCACAGACTTTGCCTTTCAAATCAATAAATCTTTTTTTGGTTATAAGGAAATAGATTTATATTTTTAATTTAAAAAAATATTTATTAATTTGAAAGGCAAATTTACAGAGGCAGAAGCAGAGAGTGAAAGAGACAGAGTGGGAGAGAGAGAGAGAGAGAGAGAGAGGTATCTTCCATCTTCTGCTTCACTCCCCAAATGCTCACACCAGCCATGGCTGGGCCAGGCTGAAGCCCAGAACTTGGAGCTCCATCCTGGTCTCCCAAGGGAGTGGAAAGAACTCAAGTATTTGAGCCATCACCTGATGCCTTCCAGGGCACACATGAGCAGGAAGATGGAATGGGGACCTTAACTTAGTCTAGAGTCCAGGCACTTGGATACGGATGCAGACCTCCCAAGTAGTGTCATCTCTGCAAGAAACCGATGTCTAGTGGGGCACTGTTCCTCACGCCAGGAGGAAAAGCTCCTGGGTTGTAAAAATAACACAGCCTATGCCTGAAGACCAGCTGCTAGAGTTTGTAAGCCCTGAAGCTTCTGTGCCCTGAACATTCTCTGGGGCTAGGACCTGCTCGGCCCATTTGCCTGCCACAATGTTTAATTATTTGCTGAACTGCATCCCATACCTTTCTGTTTTATATTTGTTAGGAGCACATCCCAGATCCTACAAACTCAAGGGTAGGGGGTTGAAAAAATGATGGGACAAAGCATGTAGCCAGGTTCAGACCATGGAGCTGGAAGTCACTGAGCCCCTGCCCCATGCAGTTCTAGCCTAGTTGTCCACCAAACAACTCTTCCTGGGACACATCTCCTTTCCCTGTGATCTGAGGGTGAGCGGCCAAGTGAGTAGCCACTTTCCTTCCAACCTCATACACCAGCAACACTGGGAAAAGCAAGCTCTTCAGCTGGAGACCAGGACAGAAGGAGGTACTACCTCTCCTGTTCCCCTCCCCCAGCTGTTTATGCTGCTGGCCACTCCCCACTATGCCCATGCATATGTGTTCTTTCACCTTTTTAATAAACTTCATCGTTCTGGGCAGTGTATATGTGCCTGTACTTAGAATCCCTCTCTAAAAGAAGGCATAGACCTGGAATACACAGCCCCACTTACTCCACTTCTTATGGGTGAGCCAGCCAGGTGTCTGAGAAAGCCCAACAGGGAACTGAAAAAGCAACAGTGGTAAGTAAAATTCAATTCTTCTCTGCCTCAGCTGTACTAAGCTTTTACCTTCTTGTGAAAATTCAAAAGTGTCTCCCTCAGTCTCACTGCTCTTGATCTCAGGCATCTGTTAAGATGCAGTTGGGGGCACTTTTTCCTAAGTTAGTAGCTGTAGAGGATGAAAGGCGACTATGAAATGTGTTCATAAGAAGGATCTGGACAGAGAAATGGGAAGAGAGTCAGCCAGCGTGTGGCCATGTGCCCAAAACCTGTGTTTCTAGCTTGCAGTGTTTTTAAAATTCGTTCTCACTGCTGAAAAACCTAGAACTCAGCATTTAGTTTCTACTGGATGCAATACACCTGGCTGAAAAGTTCTGTCTTAATATTTTGAATCATGGTGTTTTCCTTATTAAGATGGGCAGTTGGGCCAAGCAACTCACCTTTCGCTAGCAAACTTCTCTTCATCTGACTGGAGTGGTCCTCGAAACAGCTGTGCAGTGTATCTATGTCAAACCCCCTGTCAGTAGGTGGTACTTCCTAACATGGCAGGAGTTCCTCATCAGGAGCTGAGGGAGGGACTTTGCCCAACCATGGAAGCCTGAGGTGTGGCTTCAGTTTTTCAGTGGAAGATGGAAATGGGCCCCACTTGACCATGGTGGACCCCATAGCTAGTGCAAGCCATGTACCTAGTCAGCAGCACTACAATTTATCTTAGCTTTATGCTGGTTTCTGCCACCCTGGAATACACAGCCAGGTATGGGTTTCAATGCTACCTGAGGTCACAAGCTCTAGATATGCTGGTCCTAGCCCCAGAGAATGTTCAGGGCACAGAAGCTTCAGGGCTTACAAACTCTAGCAGCTGGTCTTCAGGCATAGGCTGTGTTATTTTTACAACCCAGGAGCTTTTCCTCCTGGCGTGAGGAACAGTGCCCCACTAGACATCGGTTTCTTGCAGAGATGACATCCATAAGCTCATGTTGGGTGCTGGGAAAATGCCCCAATTATACATGCATTTGCTCCCGAGTGGGTTGGCACCTTTGTGAAAGCAGCAGCACTCTTCAAATGGCCAGATTATGTAAGGCATGTTCATTCAGACAATTTAATAGGGACATTGAGCAATGAAGATGCCCTTAGATATAAATCAACCCACAGGGAGCCCTGGAGGCAGGCTGCTTAAAACCAAAAACCTCAAATTGGGGTATAAAAACTTTGTAATGTATCCAATATGACTAGTACAAGGGATCTGAAACACATGTATGAGCATAACAGGGTTTGTGGAGAGCCATATCACTTTTGTCTTTTCAGGTTCTACAGAAACTTCAGCTGTATATGATCCCTCATTCATCCCTGTGGACTCACTCCTAAGGGTACAGTTTCAAAAACCTCTAGAAAATGGAGATACCAAGTGGTTTACTGATGGCAGTAGTTACATGAAGTACAGAGTTAAAAGGCAGTTTATGCCATGGTGGGTCTTACTCAGGTGATAGAATCTCAGAAATTGCCAACTAGCACTTGATCACAAAAGGCCAAGCTCACTGCTTTAACTATAGCCTTGCAATGAGGAAGAGCTAATGAGTTAATATGTACGGGCTCCAGTTTGTTTTCCTTGAGTTCCATGCACATGGAGCAATTTGGAAAGGAAGAGCCCTCCTGACTGCAAAGAACTCTCCCATTAAATAAGGAGAAGAGATGTTGGCTCTCCTTCAGGAGCACTGGAGTCTTTAGAAAGTGGTTGTCATCCACTGCAGGGCACACAAGAAGACAGATAGCCATGCTATTCAGGGAAATGTGCTAGCAGATAAGGCAGCAAAAATTGCTGCTGCAGAGCAGGTTCTAGAAATAGCTTTAGTACCTGAGCTTTTTGGTGACTAAATATCCTCAATACAGGAGCCCTGTCATACAATGTTCTCCTCAACCAGGCTACATGGAGGATGCCGGTGTTCACTCATAAGTCCATGTGCTGAATGGAGGATTATTAATATACAACTCTCACTGTTTTGGAAGAGGAGGTTTAATGCCAGGAGTTCCTTGGGTATTTGGAGGGTAAAGGCTGCATACTGCCATAAAGACAATACCTCAGCATGTGGTGACTGCTTTAGGTTTTTCTTATCTCCATGCCCCTTGGAGACCTTAGTCATCAAATAAACTAAAAAAGCTAATCATATTCTTAAGATACTCCTGGCTAAGCTTTGCCAAGAGACCTCAGAAACATGGCTTAAATTCTTACCTATTGCCCTCAGGTTGAAAGTGGCACCTAAGGCGGCCTGACTAAAATGCTATATAAAAAGGTCTTCTTCACCTCTGACACTCTCTTTGACTCAGGGATACAGGATCAGATAAAAGTTTATTATTAATCTTTTTCCTATACAAGAGGCTAATGGACTGTGGTAATAAAATTCTCACAGTGCCAGGTCCCAAAAGTCACGAACAGCCTGTCCCCAGGAGACCAAGGCTTAAGAGACACTTGGAGCAAAGACTCTTCCTCTGATGAGTTGCAGCCTAAATGAAAGGGATCCTACCAGGTGCTACTCAGCACTCCTACTGAAGTCAAATTCAGGGCATCCCAAGCTGGGTACCTTTGTCAAAGATCTCAGTTCTACCTCTTTAGTCTTCACAGGTGCACACAGAGAACAAGTCTGCTCGCTCTTGTGAATGCATTGAAGATCTCGAATACATCTTCAAAGGGCAAAAGGGTGAGTAAAATCTTTGCTTTTATCATATTGAACCTGCTACACTTAATGGTACACATGTTTTACCTATCTTTTATTCTCTCAGGAGGCTGCTTTTGTGAGGAAAACTCCATAGTTCTTGTAGTATGATAGCAGTAGGTCCTGCTAGGCCATAGAGAACCATTTAAAAATCTGTTTATTGTGTGGGCCAAACTAGAGCCTACACTTCAGGCTGGATTTAATGGCAATTGCTTGAGTCCATGGGTGCTCTAAGACAGTCATAGACAACTAGCTGGCCATAAAATGCATACTGGCAAAGTTAGGAGCATGTGCAGTGATTAATGGAATCTGCGGCATCTACTCTAACAGTTGTATATTCACTGAAAAGGATGCTACCAGTCTTTATGCCTATGCTAGATGGTTTTATAATCTGGGCAAAGACAATCTATCAATGCCCATGTTTTGGGAAACAGTGGAATATATTCCTCCTATCTTGAAGGGGATTCAACTTGAAATTTATCTTTTTTCCAATTATGCTCATCCTGATTGACAAACTTTTCTGTTTCCAAATTTGACAGCTTCTCAAAATGATGATGACCATGTGAGGCAACAGCGATTGGCCGTGACAGATGAACATTTTCCAGCTCATGAGATGGATCGATTAGATAAGAAGAGGTTTCTGAACCCTGGATAGGTAGGGACAACGCCCCTGGCCAGCAGGAAGTAGCTACAGAAGACGGATCATCATCCTTCAGCACCCCCTTAAGATTAAGGGTCGGAAATCTCTGCGGGGGGGGATGAGATGGGATAAGGCAGGTAGCTAGCTTAGGGCCACAGAGCTGGAAGTCCCAAGTCGCAAGCCCTCACCCCATGTAATTCTATCCTACTTGTCCAATAAACTGCCCCTTACTGGGCATGTTTCCTTCTGGGTGGGGCACGTGCCATGTGAATAGCCACCACACTTCTACCTCAAAAGCAGCCAGCACTGGAAGAAGTGTGTCCTGCTCTTGGGAGACGGATGCTGAGGTGCTCTCTCCACTCCTCTCCCATCCGTTTTCTCCTTCTGGCCCACTCCCCACCCATGCTCACATTTCCTTGCTTTATCATCCCTTAAATAAATGTTATTGTTTCGTGTACTGTACATGTTTCTGTGTTTCAAATGCTTCTCTCAGTAGAAGGCAGGGATCTGGAATAAAATAAGACCCCACTTCAGGGTTAAGGTTCTATTTGCAACAGAAGGATCCCATATCAGAGGGCCAGTTCAAGTCCTGGCTACTCCACTTCCTATGCAGTTCCCTATTTAAGCACACTCTGGGAAGGTAGCAGGTGATGGCCAAAGAGCTTGGGCCCCTACCATGTGGGCAAGACAGATGGAATTCTGGGATCTTAGCTCCATCTTGGCCAAGCTTTAGCCATTGTGTCTATTTGGGGAGTGAACCAGTGAATGGAAAATGTGTTTGTGTGTTCGTGTTTGTGTGTGTGTGTGTGTGTGTGTGTGTGAGAGAGAGAGAGAGAGAGAGAGAGAGAGAGAGAGAGAGAGAGAGAAAGAGAGAAAGAGAGAGTGGCTCTGCCTTTCATATAAAGAAGAACAAACATTTTTAGAAAACAGATTGTACCAGGAGGTGGGGATCAACAGTGGCTATCTAAGAGCCTGTCTATACAATTCAGGCCATGAATGAACCTAGAATGTTCTGTGTGGCACCTGAAATATGTAAACCATACAAGCAGGAACAAACTCTATGAACAAGGTGCCATCCAATAGGTTTTCTACCTAATTTAGTGGGGGGAGTGAGGCTCAGTGGTGAAGTGAGTTGACATCAGTAAGATGCTGTTACCAGTGGAGCAAAATTGAGAATATGGGCCCATCTCACTCTAAATGCAGGCTTTTTCCTTCACACTTCTTTTCTCTGATTCTCATTAGAGTGGTGTAAGAGACACACTTTGGGATGGGCATTTGGCTTAGAGATTAAGATGCTGCTTGGGACATGCATGTCCCATATTGGAGTCCTTGGTTTGAATCCTGGCTCTGCCTCCAATCCGAGGTTCCTGCTAGTGCACACCCCGGCAAGTAGTAGATGATGCTCAACAACCTGGGAAACACAGATGGAGTTCCAGCCTCCTGGGTGTTGCCTGCCATGGTCTGGCTGTTACAGGCATTGGAGATTGAACCAGCAGTTGGAAGATATCTATGTCTCTCTTTCTTACAATAATAATAATAATAATAAATGAGTAACATAATAAAAAGCCTAAACCCTGACACTGAGCAGGTGTTGGCAAAACTTCATTCCTAGAATTTCAGCACAGTTACTGCAGATACAGGCACTTGCACCTATGCTTACATTGTCATCTCTTCTCAAAACTGGCCTGGAGGCATCTGGGAAACGTCCCAGCTCAGTTAGTGGAGGAAATGAGCACCCAGGTGAGCCCAGAAAAGCCAGCTGGGTGGTTAAAGTGAAGGCAAAGGCAGGATGCTGGCTCTGCCTCCTCCACTTCTGTCACTTGTCATGTCACACATTGTGTGATCACACTGGCCTGCCAACTCCACAGGCCATTTAGGTTTACCTATGGGGCAGGTGTTTAATTGGAGCTTAAGTATCCCTCCTAGGCTTCATATCCGAGTCACGGCACCATTATCCCTCCTAGGTTTCATATCCGAGTCACGGCACCATTATGTCGCTCCCCCTCTCGCGGAGGAACGACACTAAACCCTGCGCTGTTCTTTTGTCTGCTCGGCCCTTCCCGGGTTTGCTGCTGGTCCTTCCCGGGTTGGCTGCCAGCCCCTCCACCTCTGTGGAGGGGCGGCACCCCCCGCCGCTATCCCCGCTTCCACGGAGGAGTGGCACACCGCTGGCCGGCTCTCTCGGGGGCTGCTCAGATGTTCCTCAGGTGTTCCTTCAGGTGTTCCTTCAGGTGTTCTTGGTGCATGTTGTCTCTCTCCTCCTTTATAGTCCTCTTCCACCAATCCCAACTCTGCTACCCACATGCTTAGCACACTGCTCTCCTCCAATCAGGAGCAGAATTAGTTCCTGCAGCTTATCAAACTGGCGAGAGGCAGCTGCGTAGAGGTTGTTTGGTCTCTCTCTCAGTGCCATATTGTGGGAGAGCAGATGCATAGAATAAGTCTTAATTCCAGTAACTTAGTCTAGTCTCAGTTGCTCCCCACACTGTATTTTTCTTTTTAAAAGATATTTTAAAGATTTATATATTTATTTGAAAGGCAGAGTGACAGCACAGGAGGAAGATACAGAGATATGTTCCACCCATTGATAGGCTCCTGAAATTCTTGCAATGGATAGGGCAGGGCCAGGCTAGAACATCGAGCCAGGGACTCATTCCAGGTCTCCCATGTGGGTGGCAGGAACCCAATTACTTGAGCCCTTGGCATTGCCTCCCAGCATCTGCATTAGCAGGAAGCTGGAGTCAGGAGCAGAGCCAGGCATAAAACACAGGCACTCTAATGTGTAACAGAGGCAGGGAAACTCCACTTTTTGAATAAGTTATCCTTTCTTTTTTGAATTCTCTGTGGTACTGAGTAAAAAAAATTCAATTCAGCATATTTGTGTGGTCTATTTGGGTTCTGTGTTCTGTTTGTCTATGTCTGTCCTTTTTCCAGTGTCACAAATTCTTGATTACTGCATCGACATAGTGAGTCTTGACACTGACTGCAGTGAATCTTCCCACTTTGTTCTTCCCACTCTCCCAAGACTGTCTTAACTTTCCATATAAATTTTAGAATAAGTTCACCAAGACCTACAAAAGTCTTGCTGGGATAATGATGGAATTGCATTAGAGTTATTAACTAATTTGGAGAAACCAGCACCTTTATTACGTTTATCCTATAATCCATGGGCACAGTATGGTTTCCAGTTCTTTAGATGTTCTTTGCCTTTTTAAAATCAGTATTTTGGTATTTAGAGCATACAATATTATACATATTTTGTTAATACAATACGTAAGCATTTCATTTTCTCAGATTAGTTGAAAGTGGTATAGTTAATTTCAGGTTCTACATCTCGATTGTTAGTATTCAGAGAATCAAGTTTTTTATGTTTTGTAGCTGGAAAACATGCTAGGGAGAGAGAGAGAGAGAGAGAGAGAGATACTCAGGCAGCATGGCCTTTTGCAGTAGCCAGTAGAGGCCAGGCCCACACAGCTGGGATAACCTGCTCCAAATCATTATGACCTGAAGAGAGCAAGTCCCACTCACCTGGACCTGAATCCATCCACATCTCCTGAACTTCCTTCTTGCCTAGAAAACAAAGTCCAGCTCAGCCAGTCACTTGACACAGGTGTGGCCTCTAACTGCTGTAGAATATGGAAGGAGCAGTGCTTGGCAATGATGACATCATGGAGCACAGTCACAATGGCACCCTCCTAGATCAGCAGGTGTCAGGGTCAGGGTTCCCAACCCCCTGAGGAATCAGAATCCCCTAGCAGTGGGGCCTGTGGTCATCCTTGGATCAAGAGAAAAGGGCAGATGTGTGGGAGGTGTGTCATGGGCTCAGATGTCCCGGTGCCCTCTGTTACCCGCTGGACAAGGTCCCCGGTCCCTGCCACTCTCCATCCTCCTTTTCCTCCTCTGCAATTATATTTTGTATTGACTTTTGAACACTTGCATTTTGGATTAATATGTGTGCAATGGGTGCCCTCACAATTGGCATACAACTACCTGAGGTCCCCGTACTTTGCCCACCCTTGCAATGACCAGAACTGGGGACTCCCAGTGACCACAACCTCCTGCCACATGACAGGCCTACCCTAGCACTGCTGATCCAGGCTGTGCCTCTTTCCCTCCTCCTGGCTTCTCCTTGCTGCTGCTGTTGCTGTTGGGTATCAGAGTCCAGAGACTAGGGGGAGGGTAGAGGCAGGTTGCCTGCCACCTGCCTGGGACCTTGAGCCAGCAGGGACCAGACTCTCTGCAGGAGAGACAAGAACTCTGTCCTGGACACAGGCAAGAGATTAAGGATCGAGTCACTGTGACTTCACCATCAGCCCCTGACACTGGTGCTGACCACACAGAGGCTGATGGTGTCAAAAAGCATGTGGGAGTCAGGAGCACCCACAATCCCTAGGGTTCCCAGAAGAGGGACATCCATGTCTGGGGACACCTTCACTGTCAGCACCATTAGGCTCCTTCCAGTTCCTCTGCCAGGCATGGTTACCTCTGGCACCTGAAGAGACAGTGAATGCCTTGCAGGATTTGTGGAGCCTCCTGGGTACTGGGTACTGCTGTGGCCAAGCTCCTCACTACTCTCCCTGTCCTGGGGGCCTGAGCTGTTATATCCCACTGGGGACAAGTGTGAGCCTGTGTGTGCACGTACATGTACATGTGCACAGGCCCATGTGTGTTCCTCGCTCTGCAGGTCCCATTGCTGCTGTTGTGTTCACCAGTCTCCTCACCACCCTTGTCTGGTCTCTCCTGGAGGTGAGGATGGAGGGAGGCCAAGGGCATGGTCCTGTGAGGAAGCTGGGCTCTGGCTAGTGGAGGTGAGTGTGGTGCAGTGCTGGGTGTGCTCTGCACAGCAGGGATCCGTACCCCACCCCAGACATCACCACATTCAGGGACTCCAAGGATGAACCACTTCCCAAGGTCTCAGGCAGCTGGGTTATCAGGTGCTGCTGATCAGGCCATGGGTTGAATAATATGAGAAGAAAGATGGGAGAACTCACTTCAGGGACATTGCTTCTGTCACTCAGGGGGTCATACGGAGGCACCTCCCATCTGTCATCCCCTCCTCTGCCAACCGCCCTCATCATTAGAGACTAAATAGGGCAAAGTCATGGTGAACATATCCCTGCAGCCTGTCTTACCCTCCTGAGGCCCCACAGGGTCCCACCCCCTGCTCCTTAACCCTGACTCACACTGTGATAACCCCACACCATTGCTGGCCTGGCCAGGGCATGTGACCATCAGGGTTAAGGAAATGGAACAAGCTCCTCTTCCACAGAGGAGCCTGAAGCCTCCCAACCCTGCTCCTGCCAGGACAGTTATTCAGGCCTCACCTAACCTGTGCTTAGTCTTGGATCCCACTACACTCCTGCCTGGAAATTCCACATCATTCCTTCATGGTCCTCCTTGTGTTGACCTCCTGTGAGCTCACAGCTTGCCCAGGAACTGAGCTCACAGTGTCCAGTGTCTCCATGGACTGCACATCCAGTGTCTCTGCTCAGGACAGGCCACCAGCGTCCTTGTCCCAAGGAGACTCTTCATGTCCATGAACTCACCAGTTGTCTCCATCACCCACTGGTCTACTTCTTCAGTTGTTAAATTATAGTATATATAGTAATTATTCTTCAATTTGTATCTGTGCTCTAGGTTGAATCCAAGATTTTTGTTCAAATAATTAAAAGAAGAAATATTTATAGAAGATAATTCACATTTCCCATTTCTTTTTTTTATTTTTGACAGGCAGAGTGGACAGTAAGAGAGAGAGACAGAGAGAGAAAGGTCTTCCTTTGCCGTTGGTTCACCCTCCAATGGCCACCGCTGCAGCCGGTGCACCGCGCTGATCCGATGGCAGGAGCCAGGATCCAGGTGCTTTTCCTGGTCTCCCATGGGGTGCAGGGCCCAAGCACCTGGGCCATCCTCCACTGCACTCCCGGGCCATAGCAGAGAGCTGGCCTGGAAGAGGGGCAACCGGGACAGAATCCGGCGCCCCGACCGGGACTAGAACCCGGTGTGTCGGCGCCGCAAGGTGGAGGATTAGCCTATTGAGCCACGGCGCCGGCCCACATTTCCCATTTCTAATGTTTATGTGTCTTTCAACAAACACGATGTCTTTTCTGTGAATCCATAAAGAGTCTTGTGGTTTCTGGTCCATACATGAAGCATTTATTGAATGAATGAGTTCTTTTGAAACTATCAAGTGTCTGTTGCAAGGTAAAACAATGTAAAAAAGCTCCAATACAAAAATATTTTAAGTTTGTTAAATATACAGTTATAGAACTCTCTAAATATTTCCTATAAAATTAGTTTCTCATTTGAAATTATTCTATTAAAATACAAACAACACATTGACAATAACCTTTGTGTTCCAAGAATAGCCCCCATCAATACTGTAAATCCCGAACACATAAAAATCCTACAGATATTAGATATTTAAACCAAACTATGATTATAGTAAACACATTCATTGATTAAGTTCAATACATTAGAATTGTGGCTTAGAGACATTAAGAACACAATTATAGGTGCAGTTTCATTGATTTTCATAAATCTTCTAGCATAGCCCCCCTAGCACTGCCTTTGTGCACCCACTCCATATATATGGTAGTGCAGCACACATCATACTGAAGACTACTTCCCTTCATTACTTAGCTGTTTAAATATGTTACTGAAAAACAGGCCAAAATTTAACGCCAGTGAAGACAAAAATGTAAAATTAAAACAAAATCTTGAAAATACATTCTAATTTTTTAAATTGTATGAACACTACTTCATCTAAGCAAGCATCAAAATAAGCAGAAAGAATTTAAATATCAATAAAAAAGGTGAAGGTTTGACCGTTCCTAAAATATTCAGAAATATTTTCAATAAAAATAAAAGCACTTTGTCAGTAAAGAAATAATGTCATATCTCTTGCCAATTTTAGAATGCCAGAGATTTGAAGATAAGTGTTCAGCATAAAATATTTGTACCATACTGTAAAATGCAGTTTAAAAATTGCAATTTTCCTGTGACTATATAAGGGAATTTTTTGACGGTGCTATTATGTTAATATTTTAAAGGGATCATCCAGGTAAACGTAGTGTAAACAGCAATATACTTGAATGACTAAGGTTTGTTCACACTGTATAAACTACAGCCTGTATCACACGGTTTACCTGGCACTGCTGCTCTTCTTCATGATCGGTCCCTCCATTAGAGAGACTGCAGGAAGGATTCAATCGTATGAAACACTTTGAAGCACACAGTGAAGTCCTTTAATCCATAAGCACCACCCTCAGCTCTACTTTACTAGAAAACACATGAGCAAAACCTGTGATTGCCTCACAGACTTGCGCAATGGCAACCAGAAGGAAGATGGCAGAAAATCTTCTGGCAGGAAAAGTAAGATTCTGTGCTAGTCTTCCTGTGACATGTTTGCATGTTATGTGAGCTACACTATGACACTGTATTTTGTTTTTGACAGGCAAAGTTAGAGAGAGACAGAGAGAAAGGTCTTCCTTTTTCCATTGGTTCACCCCTCCAAATGGCCCCTACAGCTGGCAATCCAAAGCCAGGAGCCAGGTGCAGGTGCAGGGCCCAAGGACCTGGGCCATCCTCCACTGCAGTGGACTGGAAGAGGAGCAACCGGGACAGAATCCAGCACCCCAACCGGGACTAGAACCCAGGGTGCTGGCACCACAGGTGGAGGATTAGCCTAGTAGCCGTGGTGCTGGCCAATGACAACAGTATTTTAAGGACATATTTTCTTTCTAGAGGAATGTTTAAAAGTAGAGTCTAAAATTAAAAATTGTGATCCTATAATTCAGTAGTCTACCATCTGGGTTAAGTTTTCACACATGAAAACGTGCATTCCACAGGCAGAGCAAAAGTTAAACAGTTTCAATCAAACTCCTTAACTGGCTTCTCTCTTCCTGTTGATTTCTGCTTCACTAGGGCTGGAGGGGAAAGAGAGGGGCACTCCTCCAATCCACCCCCACCAGCTCCCACCAGGAGCAAGGACTTGTAAAGAGAAAGCTACACTCCACCCTGCAAACATGAACACGCAGCAAGAATGTATCCTTTCTCTAAGGGAAGCCAGGCTGGGGACATCCACAGGGAGGGAACCAGATGCAAATACACAGCCCTGCTCCTCCTGGGTGGGGGCTCGCCACTGGGGTTGCTCAGTGCTCCTGAGATTATAGTGTCAGGCACAAGCAAGTCAAAGCAGCTTCCACAATACGCATCTTCTATCAGACCAGTGTTGGGGAGAAAGGCGTTTCAAAGGGTGTTTTGTGAAAAGTCCAAGTGGTTGCCAAATTATACTCCAGTATGTATAAGGGAAATCAGCTAAAAACTTGAATTGTTTCAAAAAACAGTATTTCAGTTAACCCCTGCAGTTACACAACATATGTTTTCATGATCAATGCAAAACCGGAAAATTAGACACCACTGAAACAATAATGAATCCCCTCAGGAACTGGAGCCATACCCTCCGGGAAGTGGACAGGCCTTGCCAGGCCAGTCAGGATCCAGGCTCCTCACTGAGCCTCTGGGGTTGAAGCCGCCCCTTGTAGATCTGAAAGCAAGGGACGCATCCCCAGCATGGGGCGCCATGGAGTCCACTGCCCACCCCCTCCCCTGAAGAAGTGGCACTATCACCACCAGCTGTCACCCAAAGGCAGCCCTCAGCTGCCTCAACCACCCTAGTGTCCCCCAAACAGGCCAGG
Source organism: Oryctolagus cuniculus (assembly GCF_051225735.1). NCBI lineage: Eukaryota > Metazoa > Chordata > Mammalia > Lagomorpha > Leporidae > Oryctolagus > Oryctolagus cuniculus. The sequence continues at coordinate 46,408,944 of NC_142885.1, read as the reverse complement.
TGACTTCTGCTGTGTGCAGCACTTCCTGTTGATGCATGCTTGCTGAATTCCAAGCCATGTTAGAAGACAGTGCCCCACACAAGCCCTCTTTGAAAACTTGTTTTCTCTCCTGCCTGGGGTGCACTTTTCATTTTTTTAAATAGGATTTGTTTATATTTTTGAGACACAGGGTGAGAGGGAGACAAGAGAGAGCATCAGAGCTTAGCGGCTCCAAGAGTTAATTGTATGCCTCCCCTCCCCCCATTCCGCAGTCACTCCTGTCACCCATATGAAGCTGAGATTTACAGAGTTTATTAGAAATCAAGGCTTGGGGTAGAAATAAAGAATGATTAAATCCAGAATAAAGCATGATTAGATCCAGAGGAAGAGCATGAACCCTCATTTTGGTGGTGGCAAGAATGATGGTTATGGTACGTACAGGTTTGTGCAAAGATTTAATTTTAAGCGTTTTCCAAGTTGTCTCTTCTAGTTGAGGAAATTTAAATGGGGTAATTCAGCTACTGCATTTGAATACATTTTCTTTATCTCTGTAGCAATTTTTAAAATGAAAACTGATTCCTACTGTTTTCCAAATTTTATCTGACAGAGAGAAAGACATACACAATGGACAGACACACACCCACAGAGACAGAACAAGAGCTGCCCTCTGCTGCATTGCTCCCCAAAGCCTGCCTCCAGCCAAGGGCTGAAACTGGGAGCTGGAAGTTCTATCCAGGTCTCTTATGTGGGTGGCAGGAACCCACGCACCTGAGCCATCACCACAGCCTCCCTGGGTCCAGATTAGTGGGAAGCTGGACTCATTAGGCTGCTACTCGGAATGCAGCAATGCAGTTTTTTATTTTTTTAAATATTTGTATTTATTTGAGGCAGAGTTACACTCAAAAGAGAGGGAGAGACAGAGAAAAAGGCCTCCCATCCACTAATTCACTCCCCAAATGGCCATAATGGTTGGAGCTGGGCTGATCCAAAGCCAGCAGCCAGGAGCTTCTTCTGGGTCTCCCTCATAGTTGCAGGGGCCCAGGCACTTGGATCATCTTCCACTGCTTTCTCAGGCCATTAGCAGAGAGGTTGATGGGAAGAGGAGCAGCCAAGACACAATTGGCACTCTTATAGGATGTGGGTGCCACAGGCAGAGGCTTAGCCTACCACACCATGGCACTGGCCCCAAACACAGGCAGTTTAATGAGTGTCCTAACCAGTGACTTAACTGCTGGGCCTGATGTCCGCCACATGATTCTTGTTTTAAGATGGAGAAGAGGCCGGTGCTGTGGCTCAATAGGCTAATCCTCCGCCCTGAGGCGCTGGCACACCGGGTTCTAGTCCCGGTCAGGGCACCGGATTCTGTCCCAGTTGCCCCTCTTCCAGGCCAGCTCTCTGCTATGGCCCGGGAGTGCAGTGGAGGATGGCCCAAGTGCTTGGGCCCTGCACCCGCATGGGAGACCAGGAGAAGCACCTGGCTCCTGGCTTTGGATCAGCGTGGTACACGAGCCACAGCGCGCCAGCCGCGGCGGCCATTGGAGGGTGAACCAACGGCAAAAGGAAGACCTTTCTCTCTGTCTCTCTCTCTCACTGTCCACTCTGCCTGTTAGAAAAAAAAATGGAGAAGATCCCCAAACCTGCATGAGACCGAGGTGCAGGAGCTAGAGAGCCGATGTATTATTGAAATGGCTAAAGAAATGTTTCTATTACTGTAGATGGAATCAGGGGTACATTATATAATTATTGCTCAAGGTTACCCATATGAAAGACTGGATCTTTAGCAAAACATTGAAATCAATACTGGCATTAGCCATCCTTGTGTCTAATTGCAAATAGGTGGTTGACTATATCCAGCAAAAAAATTTTCGTATCTTCATGGAATCTTGCTAAGAAGTATTAAAAACCTGTGAAGGATTTGTTTTAGAGGTAATATTCACTAATGTACTGTGAGAAAAAGTCACATCCAGCACAGACCGTAACGATTACAATATGCACATAAACTGTACTTTAACTTCCAATCTGCACCAGGCACTACATAATTTAATCTATGTGTGATTCATTTAAATTATCTCCATCGAAAGGACTGTGGCTCACTTCCTAGTGGCCATGCTGCAAAGGCTGAGCTCATGGATCTACCCTTCCCCATGACTGACATCAATGAGAAGACTCCAGCCTTATTCATGTGGATTTCTGCTGCAATCCATAGGAACAACTTTCATGAAGCTGAAAGAAATGAGCCATAATGGAGTGAAAAGAATAATTCATTTAAAATTATTTTGCTAAGGTACACATATCATAAAGTTATTATCTTATTTTTTTTAAGATTTATTTTATTTGAAAAGCAGAGTTACAGAGCAGGAGTGAGAGAGGTCTTCCATCCTCTGGTTCCCTCTCAAATGGCCGCAACAGCTGGAGCTGGGCTGACCCAAAGTCCAGCCTGTGAATGCTGCTTCTCGCCTTTTGCTCCTCAGTCTCTCCTCCTTCCTCTGTACAAATCACTCTCTCCATCAGTCTCTCTCCCTTTGTCTCTGGGATTTCTTTTCTGCACCCCACATCTCTGTTCCCATGATGTTTCCCTCACTCTCCTTCCCCTCCCTCTCCCTCCACTTCTTCCCTCCCCACCCTCCCCCTCCCTCTCACTCTGAGATTCTTTCACACCCTCAGGCCTCCAGGCTCTCTATTCTACTTTAGTCTTGTCCATGGTTCCCCTGAAAACTCACCTCTGCCCATTTCTCAATAAAGAAACTGCAGGACTTTGGGACTCACAGGGCTTGTCAATCAATCTGTTTCAAATTCAGCTTCTCTTGGAGGCCTCCTGGACTTGGTGCCACTGGGGAGCAGCTGGCAAGATGAAGTCAGGCTCCTGACAAGGCCTGGACCACTGGTTGCACCCTCATGGTCATTACCACCAGGAATGGCTGCCCTGCTCCAGCCTGCAGCACCACAGTTTCTGCCCAGGTTTGGGCTGTGTGAATCACATGGTGTCCCCCTCAGGGGGATCAAGTGGCCTTGCCGGAAGCAGACACTTAGCCAAAGTCAGCACCACACAAGGTTTATTAGGGGAATCACTCAGACAGATAAGAGAGGAAGAGTCTTCGTGGGACAGGGAAAACATTCGGAAAATGGGCATCAGGTGGCTTTTTGACTCACAGGCACAGCCTGTTCTGGATAACTGAGCTTCCTATTCCAATTCCACAATGGCTCTCCTGGAAGACAAAAGAAATTGGGATTGTTTCCCCCATCTACTGACTTCTTCCTTTCTACATTTGTCCTCCATGTTGTGTCTGCTCCTGATGTGTTCCATGTGCGGCTGTACCTGAGAGTCCTTACACCACTCAAACCAACAGTCCTCACATCTCAGCCACAGACCTCGGCCTCCACCTGTGCACATTCGCACACTTCTCTTTCACCTTGTAGGTAGGATTTGCATTTTATTACTAGAGAGGGGAACTTTGCCTTTTCTTAGGAAACAGATTTTGCAAGTCTCTGGGTGTGAGCTATTGCACCCCCAGCTTTATCTAATGCACTTAATGAGCATCTCTTGGTGATCTTGATAGAAGACGGCTGCATATATGTACCAGATATTTGTAGAATACTTTTCCCATGGACTTAATGTCTTCCTGCTAACAACATCCTCAGAAACCAATAGGATCTCCACGTCACAGCTCCACAGAGCACTGTCCTCAGGGGCTGGGACAGCATGGGCACAGGGAGAGAGACCCATATTGCCTGGCGTGACACTGAGAGGCAGGGGTGTCTGGAGGAGCTGAGACTCCTGAGGCTTCTTGTTGTGAGGCAGAGACAGCTGCCTGCTAATCGAGAGCCGACTTCATTGTCAGTATCCTTGGGGCATCATAAACTCAGGCAGAACCTGGACACACCCATGAGACTTCTTCCCTTTTCCTTCAGATTGTGGCCTGAGGGCTGTAGGACAACAAGAGCACTCTGAGCAGGATGGTGCCCTGGCCCACACTGGGTCATGAGGACTCTCCTCCAGCAGCTCCGTGTGACCCCAGGCAGCCTCTACCTGCTCTGCTCACACCGCCTGTCCTGCTAGGTCAGCTTTCCAGCCCCCATCTTAGGGAGCTCAATGTGACCCTATACGGCCCCTCCTCATCTCCTCCTCTTTGCCACCCCTCATTTACACCCAGGAGATTCACTCCCTCTTTTACACACTGGGGTCCTTCACTGGCACTTCCATTACAGTGATGACCAGTCCAGCGCTGAGCATTGTGAGACCCTACAGGACCCTGCACTTCTCAAAGCCAAGGCCAAGTCTCATCCCTCACAGAGCTGAGCATGACCCCCCTCCCCAACACTGGGTTCCATGCTCTGCCAAACTGCTATTTCTGCATTCTATAGATGACTTCTTTCCTCATCTGAACAGACACCTACACAAGTTAGGACTGTGATGTAGCCCACTGTGTGCCCTCAGAATCAATCATGAGCAAAGTTACAGAGCCCTTAGGTAGCCTCATCCTTGAAATGCAAAGCCCGGCAGAATCACTGGGACATTTTGTGTAGGAATAAAAATGAGAGAAAGATACTGGTACACTTTGCAAGTCAGTTCATTCAGGGCAGATCATCATACCAAATTCTGGAGACAGAGGTACTGGCCGAGGTCTTGGAAACCACCAGGGTGGAGGAGGTGGCAGATAGCCCATGAAGGATTCTCTGTAGCCCCTCATGGGGTAGGGCATGTAGGGTGGTCTTGGGAAAGGAGGAGGTCCTCCTGCAGCCATGCTGACCTGCAGAACAGAAGTTAACATTTTGAAGTAGATTAATATCATGGGCAACACCAATACCAACACAACTGAATCACAGTACAGCAGGTGATAATGGTAGGCGCCTTCCTCTCCACCAGGTATTAAATAAGCAGCCTCAGCACCACAAAACTCTCCTCTTCCACTGGATCCCAACAGTTTGAGGAGTGAACTGCTGTCACCACACGTCACTGTCCATGTCTGTAGAGGTATGTCCCAGAGAAACAGTGCCGTGGCAAACTGATAAAGACACACACTCCATACAGACGACCTCCATGTCAAGGACTACCCAACATATCCACAGACATTTCCTGCACATTGGAGGAGGGGACAGTCCACTGTGCACACATGAGAGGGCCTCTCCAATCTTCTCTGCTTCCCTCCCTAGCTGAGGGTCTCCTCACTGGGGGTGCTGCCCCTGGACACAGGATCTCCTGCAGAATGCAGATTCCTGGTGTCTTGCAGGGAAACTGGGAATGTGATTTTCCAGAAACCATGTTACCCACTGGAGTTAGGTAGCACATGTTTCGATCTTAATTCATAGGCAAGACTGAATTGGAAGTACTCTGGGAGCTGCACACTACTTTTATCTCCTACACAAACAAGGTGGGAAATAAGAAAGTTAAAACAAGGTACATTTTCATTTCAAACTACAGATGTCCAGTGGCATCTGAATGGAGAATCACCAACATCAGCATCTACACAGGTCACACAAAAACCTGCATATGGAAACCTCAATTAGGCTCTCCTGGGAATTGGCCTTGCAGGTAAATGCTGATGAACACCTTTCACTATCTCACAGCAGGTGAGCATTTGCCATTCTGCAAACATGATCCCTGAAGCTTCAGAATATTCCACAGAGGGCCCCACTGGAGGGTTTTCTGCACAGCCCATTTACCAAGAGAAATGAGACAGTGATTTGCTTTGTCCAAAATTCAATATTGAACAAAACAGAAAAAAATCATGGATTCTGTGGGTGAAGATGTTCTGAATGGTTAAACAACCTAAATCAAAACAGGAAAGGAGGTATTTTATTCCGGCAATGAAATGTGGCGTGGCCACCTCCCAGGTTGTAGAAGCTTGGGGGGAGTCACTGTGCCATGAGGCTGAAGGTCACAGCCATCTTCTCTGCCAGTGATTTCCAGGAACTGACAAGCAAACCTTCAGGCTTCAGCCTGTAAAGCACCAGCACAGATGCTGAGCTGGAAAAGGAGAGGCCCACAGGCTTGTGGGGGAAGGCTTGGCTGCTTTGAAAAGTTACAGACACAGAAAAGGTATCACAGCACACACAAGTCAGAAAATAATGGAAGAGAGAGTGTTGTATATGCAATGATCAGGTTTCAGGAAATCATTACAAGGAAAATGACCACAGCAATTACCTGTTCCTTCCTGGTGTCCTCAGCAGGGGATGAGCCTTGGTTCTTCATGTGACCTCCACAACTTCTGGAATCTGGCCAACAAGAGACAGCAGTGTATTCTTTCTTAACAAAATGTTTATATATTTATTTATTCAAAAGGCAGAGACAGACAAATTCCATCTGCAGGTTCACTCCCCAAATGCTAGCAATAGCCAGGCTGAGGCAAGCAGCAAAGACCACCATCCAGATCTCCTACATGTTTGTCAGGGACTCAAGCGCTTGAGCCACCATCTGCTGCCTCACAGGTGCATTAGCAGGAAGGTAGATCAGAAGCAGAGGCAGGACTCAGTCTCATGCAGTCCTCCGATATAGGACACAAGCATCCCAAGAGGCAGCTTACCTGCTGTAGCAAAGTGCCAACCACCCGGGGAGGGGAGTTATTCTGCCTCAGTGTTGAGAAAACCCACACACCTTTTCACCCTCTAAACTCAATCCCATGTTAGGTCTCTGGTCAGAGGCCCAGGGTTTACCAGGTGCCTCAGAAGAGCCCTGAGTACAAGGGGGAGGCCCATGTCCTCACTGAGGATGATACCACCTTAGCCTGTGCCAGGGGTTCTCACCACAAACCAACTCATTGTACCTAAGTCAGTGCTAAAATTAGCTGGAAATCAACATGATATGTTGATATACATACCTAATATGTATAGAGGAAATTATAGTTTAAGAATATCCTTGGACATAAAGAATATCAATAAACCCTGGCCATGAGCAGCCCCAGGCCCTGAAATCATGGGGAGATTCTGAAAATCTTAGTCCCTCTGTAACTGGCCATCTATGTGATCTGTTGTGATATAACTATTTATAAATGGAAAAGGACTTAACTATATTAATGATGAGAGTGATGACAAAAGGAAAATGTTTTCATTGGGTTTATTATAAAATTTGAGTGTTATAATATTATAGAAGTGAAATTACATAGAAAATTAATTTACTGATGGAGCTCTATAGTTGACAGTAAAGAAAAAAAAAACAAAAAAGAACACAGGCTGACTGATGTAAAGCAGAGCTTGCAGAACATTACTAGAGGGATGATAGTCCAGGACATTTCCTCTCTTATCAGGATGCACAACCTTTACTGTCAAGTACTGTTGGTGCTGCTAAGGCCTCTACCACTGACTCAAGGTGGACAGGAGGATCTGGCCAGGTTCCCTTCTATGCCCTTATTGTCAGTTAAAAAGAACTGAGTTCAGGTGCAGTTGAGGAGAGTCCCCAGTCAGTATTGGGGTCTGAGTTCTACCCTGCCTGGGGTCTGGTTGAAGAGCCACTTGTCCAGGGCACATGAGGAAAACAGCACCCAGCCTCCCTGCAGGACAATCATTTCTCTTTGCTAAGTGCATGGAACTCTTCAGGAAATGGAACAATCACTGCCCAGAGTGAGAAGCTGAGGGTGTGGAATCTGCAGGGGACATGAAGCTATCACCCTCCTTCCACACTGCTCCTACCTCTCTGTGGAGGGTTCTCCCAGCCAGGTCCCCCTGACACTGGCTTCTGCCTCCTGGATTCCTCTGCCTGCATTATTTCCAATCTTGAAGATAGAGAAAAAACAGATTTAAGTAACAGAACACACACATACACACCCCAGAACAAGTCCTTTACTAGACACTCAACAACTTAGTCTCTAATCAGAGACACGCTTAAAATGCCTGCTCTTTCATGCACCTGTGTTTCAAGTGGGCAGTCTCCCTCTTCTGCACCATCAACTCCCGCTCCAGAGCTTGAGCCCTGAGCTGTGGGGAGGGAAACACATGCACATTCAGTTGTGGAAAAGAGGGCAGAATGGAAAGAACATATGAAAAATTTTTACCTCAACGTCACGAGCCTTTTGTTTATGAACAGCAATCTGAAAAGGCCAACACAGAAAGTGAGGGCTTAGGGACTCTCAGGGGCCCTTTAACCATCTGCATTAAGACGTGAAGGACGGTGCAGCTATTGGGCAGCATGCAGTTACCTCCTGTCTGAAGGTCTCCTTTTCTCGCTGCTGCTGAGCCTGCATTTCTTGCAGTCTTCTCCTGTGATTCAGAATCACTTTCATCAGATGAAGCACAATGTTGACTATGAAGTTAAACAGCTTCCCCATGTTACCCTATCCTCAGATGTCAAAAATACTCACGATGATTGTAAAAGTACAGAAAGACTAAGCCCTACTGCTGCATCATTTCCTTATCCTTTATGTTATACCTGCAGGATTCCCAGCTGATGTCATCTCCTTATTTCCCTAGTTTTTCCTCTCTTGTGTGTCTTTTATCATAAAAGTCCATTCTATTACTTATATCCTTGCCATGTTTCTGAGGGCAGCAAGAACCGGGTCTATAAAATGGGGACAATCATTGTAATGGATTTGATCCATCCTACAATGAGCTGTCTTCCTAAGGATTAGGAAGGTGGATTCTCACCACCCCAAGAAACAATCGAGTTTCCATGCAGTCAGGCCAGCATTTGGAATCAGGAACTGTGTAGGAACAGTATCACTTGGTCATTTGTAAACTTAAAATATTTGGTATAATCTTGTATGAATCATCTCTATGTCTCTTGAACATTGCTTACAGTTATCTTTTAACTGGGCCTAAGCATTAAACAGTTAATCCAACCATTGTTTCTGGACTGGTTGTATAGTCTCTAGACTCACATATAGTTCTCAATTTCTTCTTCAGCCCGTTTCAAATTCTCCTCCTTCTCTGACAGCTTCGTCTCCTTTTCCATCCACTCTTGTTGTTTCCCTGCCATCTTCCTAGGATGGGAAAGAAATGCATATTTCCCAGAAGCCCATGTGGGATTATGCCTCCCCGCTTGCTAACAGTCTGAGTGCATGATGGGAAAGTCCCCTTGCAGGCATCCGTATAAACACACAGACCCACAAACAGTGCAGAATCAGAAGTGAAGCCTCCCACTGACAGAAGACGATCCATTGGCCAGCTGGCAAGTTCTCTCTAATTACTGTGTGCTCCTATGCATTAGTAATAAGTCAATGAATATACATAGCACCTGACACTAAGCAGTTGTGACTTTGAAATGGTGAACACTCCTTTGTGGAAAAGCAGGTCAAATCATTTCATCACTAGTAATCCCATTAGGATGAGACAGGGGGTTCTCACTCGTCTGCCTCCGCCCATGGAGGAACATGATTCACAGTCTGGCTGGGACCATGATACAGACAATCTGATCTACAGAGATCCTTCCAGCTCATGGAGTCCTTAACACTGCAGTCACTGTGAACACTGCTATGATGCAGAGGTAGAGCTCCTGCCTCCTACAGCTGGGAGCCTGATGCAGGGAAGGAAAATCCAGTGCTGACAACATGAGTGAAGTACACTGTCCTGAACTGCCACCTTATTGGGGCTTTCCTCAGCTCCTGAGAACCTGCAGCTTTGTCTGCGAAGCCCTCGGCCCCAGTGCTATTTACTTCTACATAGTGGCAATCACTGAGAATGCAGCCAGCAAAAGCCCATGGTCTAGAAAGAGTCTCCCTTTGATATCTGCTTTAATCCACATTACCCATAAAACCCCAACAGCTGTAGGACACAGGCACAAAACAATGGAGAGGGTTAATGCCTTGGAAGTCCTTGGTAAATTCTTTCTGTGTTTTTAGGTGCCAAGGATACAAAGTAGAGTAGGCACTGTTCCTACCTTAAAAACCCACAACATACTAGTAAGGACAACAGCAACACTTGTCTCAGACTTTGGAAATATTATTCCAAGTCTGAGCCATGGGGGACCATAAGGAAGAGTTCTGGTTTTGAACATGGGTGAGTGTGGATGAAGTCCTGGATCTCCCCCGAGAACAGTAGGAAACACTGGACAAACATGAGGTATACAATGGAATAGACTGAATCACTACACGTCAGCAAGGACATGTGGGAGCAACATGGAGAAGAAGGAATCTTGGAAACAAGATTGACCTGGCATCTCAGCTGGCATTTGAGGCCCATTTCCCTGTAGATCATGAAAGAATTCTCTAGGAGACTAGAGAGAGGTAATTATGGGCAGCCTTTGCTCACATAGATGGGTTCAAAGGAATACAGTGGAGTTCAGGGTCTGACTGGAAAATCTCACAGCTTTGCTTGGAACACTATGAATGGAGGAGAGGACATACACTGGCCTTTGCAATGAATGCCCTCAGCTGCTGAATGAATTAACAGCTCCCATACTGCCAGCATTCTTGCCTGAGGCCATCTCCTTATTTTCCAAAGCTAGATCACATCACACCACATTTTAATTTTTTCCCAATATTTTTACTCAATGACAGGCATTCAATTAGAAATGACTAGACACAAGAAGGAAAACAAAATACAATATGACCAAAAACCCCAACAATATAAAGGTATACAAGAGAGGTTGAACAGCTGCTCCCTGCTGATGCCCCAAAAATGCAGTGGAGGATTTGTCCAAATCTTTGGGCCCCTGCATCTGCACCCAGAAGAAGCTCCTGTCTCCTGGCTTTGTATCGGCTCAGCTCCCTCCATTGTGGCCCTTTAGAGAGTTAACCAGCAGACTGAAGACCTTTACCTCTGTCTCTCCTTCTCGCTGTAACCCTTCCTCTCAAGTAAATAAATAATTAAAAAAAAGAGAGAGAGATAGAATGCAGACATGGACATTAATGATGCTGGTATCAGTTCTTCCAGTACCCACAAATAAATTACAAGGGAGTGTATAACCAACAGTTGAAAGGAACAGAAAAATGCATATTATGGGAATCAAGGCAAAAAGTATGAGAATTCTTTACTGACTGAAATTAGCACTGACATTACTGAGTCGGTTCAGGACATCTTACTTTGCAGCAGCTGCCACCTTCAGTTTGTAGATTTCATGAAAACTCTCCATATTCATATCCATCAGTTTGATTTCAGCTTCCTTTGCTGCTTTCATGGACTTCAAGGTATTACAGCTTTTTTCCAGGTTCTTTTTACTTTCTGTAAAGGATAAAAGTTTTCTTTGTGTGTATGCACATGGACCCAAGGAGTTGGCTGGAGTTGGGAGAAACAGCAAGGACCCGGGAGACAGGAACCACTCTTCACCTTCCCAATGCAGATGTATTTACACTAGACAGGACCTCCCTCTAATGAAGGAACGTACCTTCCAGCATCCATATTTTGGCCCTCAAGGCTCTCAGCTGTAAATCCTTGGCTCCATCATTTTCATCTTCTGACTTTAAGAGATTTTTAAGAAAAGACATTCAAGAAATGGTTGCAGAACAATGCAAATGTCATTACTACTACAGAAATGCACACCTATATTGTTCAATAGATAATTTTGCATCACCACAGACTTTATAGTTAATTTTAGTTTAGAACAACTAATTTAAAACAAGTAAAAAGGAAATGAGAAAGTTCAGTTTTCTGGATCACAGTCTCTTCAAGAATGTGACTAATTTTGTTACCTGCTCCTACTAGATTGTCAACTAAGTATTTTACTTTTATAACTTCAATTTCCCTTCACTGAAGCAGTTTCATTAAAGGTGATTGGATCTTAACTGAAAACACTGTAATTAGTTACTTCACAAGAACAAAATTCCACATAGTTATCATATAAATTTAATCTTCAAAAATGAAATATTTCTCATTAGAGCTAAAATGTACAATTGAAATATTGAAACAATTATAGAAAGTTTACCTCGGAAATTTCCGAGTTGTTCATTGAAATAACTTCTTTCAAGTTTTCAGTAGATTTCCCTTTTTCAAATGCCTGCACATAAGATAGAAACAAAACAAGTGCTAAGGTTTACAAAAAGAGGCAGGAGTTTCACATGGTGGTTAAGACTCTGCTTGGGAAACATGTATTCCATATTGGACTGCTTGACTTAATGCCCTGGCTCTGCTCCCAAATTTATCTTCCTGCTAATGCACACCCTGCACAGCAGCCATTGATGGATCAAGTACCTGGGTCCCTGCCAACCACATGAGAACACAAACTGAGTTCTAGTTTCCTACCACTGACCTGGCTGACCCATGGCTATCATAGGCATTTGAGGGGTGAATCCACAAACGAGAGCACTGTGCTAGTCTGCATCTCTATTTATAAAGTCAAATGGAGAAAGAATTAATTGAAGTGCTTTTTAATTCCATGACAACACCAGCTGAAACAGCTAAAAAGCTGAAATTGCAACCAAGCACATCCCACGGCTAACTCTATATGTTATGGGCATGTCATGGATCCAGATTGGGTCTAGAAGAAATGTCAAGAATATAATGAAATGAGGGGGAAAACACACTGAAGTAAGAATACTTTGTGGCATAAACAATCTTTCTGCTTAGGAAATAATGAGAGAAATGATCTTCTGTAAAAAAAAAAAAAAAAGAAAGAAAGAAATTATCAATTCCCAACTTGACTCTCACTGGGATTAAACATGACAATAGGTCTGATCTGATTTCATCATCATTTAAAAAAAATCATCTATTATTTTTCACTTTATGTTTCTGTGTGGGAGCAAACTGTTGAAATACTTACTTAATGTATACTAAGCTGATCTTCTGTATATTAAGATAATTGAAAATGAATCTTGATATGAATGGAAGGGGAGAGGGAGTGGGAAAGGGGAGGGTAGTGGGTGGGAGGGACGGTATGTGGGGGAAGCCATTGTAATCCATAAATCGTACTTTGGAAATTTATATTCATTAAATAAAAGTTAAAAAAAAAGAATATTAATAAAGGAATAAAAATAACTCTCAGATTTCACTGATAATTTTTTTTACTGAGCATTAAGAGGGGTAGGGGCTGTTTAAGTTCATCTAAACAGTCCCTACCCCCTTAATATTCCTTAACTATTCACACATTTCCTAAATATCTTGCAGGACAGCAATGAATATTGTGATAATTGCCCAGACAGGAAATCAAACACACTTCTTGGATCCCTCAATTTAAGATGTTACTTCAGTATTTTTTACAATAACATTGAACATTTTTTCAGAAGAAAGTTCATCCCCCATACTCTTAAGACTTTTACTCTGTGAAAAGCAATAGAAAATGTACCAGCTGGATCACTAAATGGACAAAAAGGCTCAGAAGCCAAATTATGGTAAAATATAGGAGCCAAATTACTACCACATCATGATTCTTAGCATTCTGATCTCTTCCAGACGGCAGGTTATATGTACCTTGTACGTGGTAGTTTTAGTGTTGTCACTTTTTTTTTGCATTATCCTTCAATACAGCATATTGCATCAGGAATATTTATTTCTTTTACTTGTTTTTATAATGGATTCCATAAAGGCAAAGGGTTATTACCTTAAGTTTAACTGATTCATCAGAGACCACCTTTTTTTGTCTTTTAGTCTCCTGAAGACGTTTTCTCGACTCAGTGATCTATATGTATATGTAATAAAGAATCAGAATACAAAAATGTTAATTAGAGGGGCACGTAACACCTATCCTCATGTATGATTGAGTACACAAGTGAACAGAGCAGCACTTTGCATGCAGGAGGCTGACTTCACATGTGAAGAGATTACAGATCTTATGAAGCAGGGCAGTGGATGAAAGAGGGTACAGTGGAATACCTGAACTAGACGTGGAAGTGACTCAAACTGAAACCATGAAAAATATGAAAATTGAAAGGACATTGATACCTTCTGTTCCAAAACAGAAATTTGTTGTACAAGTTCTGCATTTTCTTTCGTGACATTATTGATCTTCTCAGAAATTTGCTGCAAATTAACTAAGGGGAGATAAAAACTAAGGTTATAAAGAATAAAACAATATAGTTGAACTATCTCAATGTATTAGCAGAAATTACTTGTTATCTGGCATTATGGCCAGAAAATAACTTCCTAACTTCACTACTAAGCCTGAAGAAAGCGAACTTTACTTACAGTAATTTTAAAACCAATATAACTAGTAGGAAATAAGAACCAAATGTCAGTTATAATCCTATTTGAAATTATTGGAAACATGGGAAATACATGTTTTCATTGAAGTACTCTCATCAATGGAAGATGGCACTTCATTCTTAGAAAATTCCATTACTTGGCAGGCGCTCACTAGGCTAATCCTCCAACTGCGTTCCCGGCACCCTGGGTTCTAGTCCCGGTTGGAGCACCAGGTACTGGTCCCAGTTGCTCCTCTTCCAGTGCAGCTTTCTGTTGTGGCCTGGGAAGGCAGTGGAGGATGGCCAAAGTGCTTGGGCCCCTGCACCCACATGGGAGACTGGGAGGAAGCACCTGGCTCCTGGTTTCGGATCGGTGCAGTACACAGGCCATAGTGGCCATTTAGGGGGTGAACCAACAGAAGGAAGACCTTTATCTCTGTCTCTCTCTCTCACTGTCTAACTCAGCTTATCAATAAAAGAAGAAAAAAAAGAAAATTCCATTACTTCAAATAGTTTTGTCTTCACCAGAGAAGAAACAGAAATCAAACACCCTAGCTACTTACATTTCTGTTCCCTAATTATGAAGGTAGATAATTATGTTCCTTCCTCAAATACCATCATTTGAAATTCCTATGAAAGCAGTGTTCAAAGTGTCAATTGATTGGCTACTCCAGGGCCTCCAAAGACTTCCTGCTGCCCTGAGGATTGTCTTTCACAAGAAGCAGAATGGAGGGCTCTGGAGAGATGGTTTTGAAGTATAGAATAATTTAATACAACCTGTTACCACTTAGTCTCTACGGGATCTGGATGAGCTCCCAACCCTCTCAGATAGGACTTTCCACTACCAAGATCAGAATGCTACTGCCTACCATAAAAGTGAACATCGTGCCCTGATGCACCCATCCTGTAAGGTGGATGGCTCACATAAACACCTAAAGGACTCCTCTGACAGTCTTTTAGTTCTCTCATCTGACCTCAGATGCATCCTTATTTTTGTTTTGTTATTTGCCCATGATATGAGCTCTGCTGCCCTGAATTCACCCTTTCAAACATGACAAGTGATAAATTCAGTATAAAAAATAAACACACAGAGCCATTGCTGTGGTATAGCGGGTTGATTCTCCACCTGCTATGTCAGGAACCCATGTGGGTGCTGGTTCGTGTCCTGGGTGCTCTACCTCTTATCCAACTCCCTGCTAATAGCCTGGGGAAATGTTGGATGATGGCCCAAGTGCTTGAGCCCCTGTCACACATGTGGGAGACCAGGATAAAGCTTCTGGCTTCAACCTGGCCCAGCCCAGCCATTGCAGCCATTTGGAGAGTGAACCAGCAGATGGAATTCACTCCCTCTTGCTCTCTCAACTCTGCCTTTCAAATAAACTAAATAGACCTGTAAAAATAAAACGTGTTGGGCCTACTATGTGTCTGGCAGCTTTGGCTCTCAATAGATAGCAACACTTATTTATTGCCCATAAAGCCTATATGAAATCCTTCTTCCACCTTATGCATCATTTCTGCTCTTTCTGCTCCGGCATTAAAGACTTTCCACATAAATATCCTGACACATTCTCCCCTCCCCCAGAAAACCAGATCTTTTCTAAGTCTTAAGCTTTTTGATAGGTTCACATTATATAATTTTTTTAAAAAAATATTAGTATCACTTGCTTTTTTTTTTTTTTGACAGGCAGAGTGGACAGTGAGAGAGACAGAGAGAAAAGTCTTCCTTTGCTGTTGGTTCACCCTCCAATGGAGGCTGCCGTGGCCGGCGCACCACGCTGATCCAATGGCAGGAGCCAGGTGCTTCCTCCTAGTCTCCCATGGGGTGCAGGGCCCATGCACTTGGGCCATCCTCCACTGCACTCCCTGGCCACAGCAGAGAGCTGGCCTGGAAGAGGGGCAACCGGGACAGAATCCGGAGCCCAGAAAGGGACTAGAACCCGGTGTGCCGGCGCCACAAGGCGGAGGATTAGCCTAGTGAGCTGCGGCGCTGGCCAGCATCACTTTCTTCTTAAACATTTCTAGGCGAAGCTAAACTCATTTCAGTCTCCTATGCCCACTAATGCTTCTTCTTCCTGCATTTTTACAACAGATCACGAGTCCCTCTCCATTGTCATTTAGAAACCACTCCAGGAATACTAAAACCTTCAAGAAGTAATAAGCCAGGAAGTTATAAAAATTACTGTACTTAGAGCTAGTTTAATAAAAGCTCACATCTAATACCAGCACTGAGAAAAGTATTATAAAGAAAACAGAGGCTAAAATCTTACCTTGATAAACTGGCTGTTTTATCTAGGACAAGGAAGAAACAAAGTTACCCTTATTATAATAATATATACTAGGAAATACATGTTGTTCCTGATGAAAGTAAAAACACTAATCTAGTGAAATAACAGTCATTTAGCTTAAAGGACTTCTAAAAGATTAAAAACAATGAAAGAAGCTGGTGCCTCGGCTCAACAGGCTAATCCTCCACCTAGCGGCGCCAGCACACTGGGTTCTAGTCCCGGTCGGGGCGCTGGAGTCTGTCCCAGTTGCCCCTCTTCCAGGCCAGCTCTCAGCAATGGCCTGGGAGTGCAGCGGAGCATGGCCCAAGTGCTTGGGCCCTGGACCCATGGGAGACCAGGAGAAGCACCTGGCTCCTGCCTTCAGATCAGCGCGTGCGCTGGCCGCAGCGCGCCGGCCGCGGCGGCCATTGGAGGGTGAACCAACAGCAAAGGAAGACCTTTCTCTCTGTCTCTCTCTCTCTCATTGTCCACTCTGCCTGTCAAAAAAAAAAAAAAAACAATGGAAGATATTTCCTACTTCATTGTGATCTTTCATTAAACCATTTCTGATAGGGTAGAAAAGTAAACAGTTATTTTTGACCAAAAACACCTATTTCCATTTTATTAAAGGAAAACTAATCTATTTAATTTTTATCCTAGAAATGGCAAAATTCATAATTAGAATGCAAATACATTATTTAATTTGTTTGGGGGGAAACCCAATATCTATAATGAAATCTTAGCCGGCGCCGTGGCTCAATAGGCTAATCCTCCACCTTGCGGCGCCGGCACACCGGGTTCTAGTCCCGGTTGGGGCGCCGGATTCTGTCCCGGTTGCCCCTCTTCCAGGCCAGCTCTCTGCTATGGCCCGGGAGTGCAGTGGAGGATGGCCCAGGTGCTTGGGCCCTGCACCCCATGGGAGACCAGGAAAAAGCACCTGGCTCCTGGCTCCTGCCAGGATCAGCGCGGTGCGCCGGCTGCAGCGGTGGCCATTGGAGGGTGAACCAGCGGCAAAAGGAAGACCTTTCTCTCTCTGTCTCTCTCTCTCACTGTCCACTCTGCCTGTCCAAAAAAAAAAAAAAAAAAAAAAAAAAAAAAAAAAAAAAAAAAATATAATGAAATCTTAAACAAGAAAAGCCTCTATGAAAACAGAATAAATTCTAAAACATTTATACTGCAGTACACTTTTTTGATTCACTAGAAACACCTTACAAATTTTAAAATACAGTTGGATGGGGGCTGGCACTGTGGTGCATTGGGTTAAAGCCCTGGCCTGAAGTACTGGCATCCCATATTGGTGCCAGTTCGAGTCCTGGGTGCTCCTCTTCTGATCCAGCTCCCTGTTATGACCTGGGAGCACAGTAGAAGATGGCCCAAGCCCTTGCCATCAGTCTCTGCCACTTTCAGTACCTGTAAACTGTAATGCCAGCTAAACTTCTACCAAGATACCCATAAAATCTCTCACAAAGGACCTGTTTAAATCAGTTCCTTTCACTCAATGTAATGTCGTGATTTTAGTAAAGAATTAGAAGGCATATTAAAAGACAAAAAAAATCAGTTTGATTTGAGAAGGCAAGCATTAGAATCACACTCAGATAAATTACCCTTCCAAAATGGACACAGACTTTCTAAGAAAAACATTAAAGATCTCTCTCTTTCTTTCTTTCTTTTTTTTTTTTTGACAGGCAGAGTGGACAGTGAGAGAGACAGAGAGAAAGGTCTTCCTTTGCCATTGGTTGGTTCATCCTCCAATGGCCGCCGCTGCTGGCATGCCGCGGCCGGCGCACCACGCTGATCCGACGGCAGGAGCCAGGTACTTGTCCTGGTCTCCCATGGGGTGCAGGGCCCAAGCACTTGGGCCATCCTCCACTGCCTTCCTGGGCCACAGCAGAGAGCTGGCCTGGAGGAGGGGCAACCGGGACAGAATCTGGTGCCCTGACTGGGACTAGAACCCGGAGTGCCGGCACTGCAAGGCGGAGGATTAGCCCAGTGAGCCGTGGCGCCAGCCAGAACTCTCTCTTTCACAAGCCACACTACAAAGATTTTAAAAGAGGCTCTTCAGACAGAAGGAAGCGAATAAATGTCAGCTACTTGGATCTACATAGTGCAAGAGCAATAGGCAAAGGAGTAAGTGAGGGCAAAGTTGTTATCTTACTGATTGGTTTCTCAGACAACACTTTGCTTAATATAACTGAACAAAGTAGTAATAACAATACATATGGTGATTATAGCTTATGGATTATAGCAATGTTGTAAGAAATGGGACGGAGTTTGTGGAGTCACCTTTTACAACATAAATTTCATTTCCTGTGAATTGGATTACTTTTTAATATGTGTATTTCCAATTCAGGGAGAACCACTTTCAAAAAAGACAACAAAAAAGATAAGTTCAAGTATAACTGGTGTGCTAAACACAATGAAATAAAACTTGCAAGATTCTAAGTTAGGCCCTGAAAAGGCATATAAAGAGTGTAAGGCAAAAGGGGACAATGAATAAAAAACAGCCATAAAGGTGATAGATGTTAAACCAATTATATCATTAATAATTTTAAATGCTAATAAAGTAAATACACTAATTAAAAGACAGTGACTGTAGAGTGGATTAAAAAATAATTCCCAGCTAATGAATGTATACCAGGAGCCCATTTTCAAATCCAAGCTATAAATGCATTAAAAGTGGGTTAGAGAAAAATGTACAGTTAGAACTAATCAAAAGAAAGCTGGAGTAGCTATTTCAGTTTCACACAAAACAAGCACAATGCAAGGAGCATTCAAGGATCACATGGTATTACAATAATGATAAAGGATCCATTTTTCAAGAAGACATGACAATCCTTAATGTATAAATACCTAACAACAGAGCTTCAATATTCATGAGGCAAAACTGCACTGCAACTAGAAATAGATGAATTCACCCCCACTCCTCCCTCAGTCACTGGCAGATCCAGCAGGAAGAAAGTCAGTAAAGATTCAGAATAACTGAACAGCACTGATAATCTGCTGAATCAGTCCACACTACAGAATAATTCAGCCAGCAAAATGGAATACACTCACGCGGGCTCACACAGCACATTTACTCCATTCACTCAAGACACAAGTTCACTTTACCAAATGGAAAGGAGTAGGAATCATAGAATGTTTGCTCTCAGGACAGTGAAAGTAAGCTAGAAATCAATCAGAGAATTTGAAAACTTCAAAGCATTTGGAGATTACATCACACACTTCAAAAGAACACATGGGTCAATCTTTCCAGACTTTTAAAAAATGTGTCAATCCAAATTATAATGAAAACAACCTTATTAAAATTTGTGGGTTATGGGGAAAACAATGAATGGAGGAGGACTGATTTTACCAGGTGCAAATGCAATTACTATACAAATTCCTCCTTATTTATCATATAAAACACTCCTAGTATACTCACAACAAGAACAGTTGTCCAGAAGAAAATGGCAAATGCCGAAATAGCCACGACTGTAGCAATAATGATAAGCTTCCGAAAAATCCCCCAAAAATCAGTACTGAGCTGAAAATGGTCAGGAAAGTTCTGAGATAGCTGCAATAAAACATTGGAAACAGTGAGAAGACACAGACATTGACTGTATTTCAGTTGCTAAGAACCCTAGGTCAGCCTGCAAGGAGTAATCATGTCCCTCAACTGACTCAAGGGGATTTCCTTGCTTCTAGATAGACTGGGGTCCTGGTGTCTGGCACAATGGCTAAGACCCCACTGGTGATGCATGTATCCCACATCAGAGTGCCTGGGTTTGAGTCCTGGCTTTACTTCCATTCTATCTTCCTGATAATGTGCCCCCTGGGAGTTAGCAGATGACAGCTCAAGGATGTATATGGGTGTCTACTGTACAGGTGGAAAAACTGGACTGAATTCCAGGCTCCTGGCCTTGGGCTTGGCTCATCCTTGGCTATTGTAAAAACTGGGAGAGTGACCCAGCAGGTGAGGTGGAGAACATCTGTCCTTGTCTCTTTGCACTTTTAAAATACAAATAAAAATTAATGAATTAAAGTTTAAAAATAAGCATAGCTTGCCAGCCTCAAGTTGCTTGGGTGGTTGGTAGTGTTGTTAGATATCTGTGTGGGTGCCTTTGAGCACAGAGTATCCTGGTTCATTGTGGGCCCTGTACTCTCCTTTGTCTAATACTGGGCGAGAGTTCCTCTCTACCACATCTTCTCTTGTATTGATGATTTCTTTTAAATACCAGTACCCATCAAAACGTGAGTGAAAAGCTTATAAGGAGAAAATCAAATTTTAATGCTTAAATAAAATCAAAAGTGGCAAGAACAATGGTAGCACCAAAACACAAGAATTTTTAACAGTCTTCATATAAATTCTATTGATCCACTATGTGAATTAAGACAAATGTTTCAGCTGAGTAAGTTAACACTTTTATTTACAACTTTTCTACATAGGTTGCTTTGGATTTAACTGTGTATTTGTTGAAATTTGGCACCTTAACCCTAAACAATTCCTATAGAATGGTGAATTAAACAGAGATGTTCATTCAGTAGAAATAACTCAGATGAGTCGGGAATGAAAACAAATGAATTACTGATCCATACTGCAACATGAATTCTCTCAGACATATTGTCCTGAGCAGAATCAGGTGATACAAAATAGTCCATATGGCATGTATGCATCTATTTATATGAAATTCTAGAAGAAATGTAATATGTTTTAATCTAAATTGATATAAACATTAACATTATAATAATTTATATGTCGCCGGCGCCGTGGCTCACTAGGCTAATCCTCCACCTTGCGGCGCCGGCACACCGGGTTCTAGTCCCAGTCGGGGCGCCAGATTCTGTCCCGGTTGCCCCTCTTCCAGGCCAGGTCTCTGCTGTGGCCAGGGAGTGCAGTGGAGGATGGCCCAAGTGCTTGGGCCCTGCACCCATGGGAGACCAGGATAAGTACCTGGCTCCTGCCATCGGATCAGTGTGGTGCACCAGCCGCAGCACGCCGGCCGCGGCGGCCATTGGAGGGTGAACCAATGGCAAAGGAAGACCTTTCTCTCCCTCTCTCTCTCACTGTACACTCTGCCTGTCAAAAAAAATTATATGTATATAAATATCTATGTATATATGTGTATATATATATATATGTGTGTATATATGCCATTGGAGGGTGAACCAACGGCAAAAAGGAAGACCTTTCTCCCTGTCTCTCTCACTGTTCACTCTGACTGTCAAAAAAGAAAAAAAAAAAGAATGGAGTCCTGTCTTTTGCAACAAAATGGATCCAATTGGAAACCATTGTGCTTAGTGACATAAGCCAATCTCAATAAAGACAAATATTATATGTTTTCTAAGATATATGGCAGTTAATATAGAATACCAAAAAATCTATAGGAATGAAATGCCCATTTTGGACTATTATTGTCATATGTAGCTCCTGTTTATACTCCTGTTGAACTGCAGTCTTCCTAATTTTTACTTGTGAATATTAGTGGTGAATTAAGTTTTTGAATATAGTTTGGATTAAAATGATGGCTTTGCAAAAACTGATGAGAGGGGAGAGTTGGAAGGGGATTGGGCGAGGAGCAGGGCAGTGAGGAAGTGTGGTTGTCTTCTTGGAACTGTACCTAGGAAAAACAGAAAATCTCTTAATAATTAAGAGGTTTAGAACTAGGGTAAGCAAATTTGTCAACTTTAAATGATAAATGAAAAATGAGAATCGTTTGAGAGTTTTCCATTTCTATGCATCCTTCAATTTCTAATTTCTTCCTATTCCCCTTCTCTTTTGAATGATTTGGATTTTTTATGAGCTCATAAAAGCAGGATGCAGATACTTATTTTCACATCTCATGTCTGTCTCTGGGCTCCCTTCAAATAGAGTTCCTAGGGACAGCCTCCAAGAGCTGAGGAAAAGAACAATTCAAAAGTTAACAAAAGTCAACAAAGCAGATAATCCACAGCAGAAGTGACAGTTCACGTGCAACAATCTAGTACTAATACCACCCACTCGGAACCACTGTTTCAAGGCTGCCTGGTGTCAAGACACATGAGTCTTATCTCAGTGACACTGCTACATGTGTGATGGTACCAAAGGAGCAGCAGCTGAGGATCTCCCACAGATCCTGCAGGAACCAGGCTAACAATCACGACTCCTAAGAAATCAGTTTTCCTGTGTTATTTTCACCACTACAACATGTAATCCAGTGGCTTCTAGCATATCCACACATCCTCTTTTGATACTATGAGGTTACTGTTTCCAGGATTCCACCCTGTCAGGCTTTCCTGCTGTTGATCAAGCAGAAGTTGATGCCACAGGTGTGGCAGAGGTTTGTCAGCCTGGCCACGACACCTGTGATGTCTAACTTTCATCTAACTTCATCTTTGGAAAGGACTGGATGGCTGTGCAAGAGCCAGTGAAATGGTGTTATCTAAACCACAGTGGGACACAGCCAATAGAAGGAAAGAGACCAAAGTGAATCTGGTGTTTACTCACATTCTGTGCTGTGTGACTGGGCAACCCCAGCACAGGGAGCCAGAAGATCCACCTCCATACCTTCATGTCCGGGTCCTCTCAGTGCACTGAGTTACCAGGAGTGAGAGACTGGGGTGGGGGGTAGAGGAGAAGGGTGTGACTTAGGGCGGGGCAAGGACTGAGCTCACAATTGGCTTGCCAACAGGGCAGGGCAGTGATTGGCTATCCATTAGGTGGGGGATGGGGTGTGGCAGTAATAGGTCACAATTAGGTTGGGGATGAGGAGCAGTGTGGCAGGAAGAGGAGAGCAGGATGAAGAGTGTCAGGGTCAAAGTAGGGTTTGGGGGCAGGGTTCAGAGGTCAGTGGGAGATGATCCACAGACCAGTTGGGCACACATAAGGATGGGAGTCTCAGGAGTAAGTGAGGGATGGCACAAACCAGGACTCTGGGTCTCTGTTCTCCTCTTTGGTGGTCACCTCTCCCACCTGGGATGTTCATTCTCTCCTGACCAATTCCCTGCCATGTAACCCCACCTGATGTGTAGAACAACCGTGCCTGGCTGAGCCAGCACAAGGAGACAAACCAAGAACAGAACCTCTGCAAACTTCTTTCTACTTCTGACTCTGGTTATTCCTGTAGCTCCTCAGTGGCCCCCTTCTGGGTAGATCCTTTCTGTTGGAACTCCTCATGTTTCCCACAGTCACTGATGGGGACAAAATATACCAAAAAAACTGATCACAGTACTTCAGGTAGAACCTAACATACAAGCATGGTGAGAGGTTTCACAAGTCTCTCTCATGAATGGATTTAAAGAGTAAATAAAACATTAGTAAAAAGTATAAGGCCTTAGCAGCAAATCATCTTAACTCTAACTTTCTAACTTTATAGAAACTCAAACGAAGGTGGATATGTCACTTTTCTATGTCATACAATAGCTTGGGCTTCAAATTTGAATTCCAGTGGGTGGTGGAGGAAAACCAATCTGTCATGATTGACCTTTCAGGTATCTCCAAGGGGACTGTGCATTTTAAGAGAGAAAATTCATCAGATTTCCACGTGAGTGATCAATGATATCCACAGCCCTGGAGAACATAACTAAGGATGGGAGGCTGGGGTGGCCCTGGACATAGACGTTGTCTATGGAATGTTTCTTTAACTCGGCAAACCAGTAAAGGCTCTGCTTATGTTCTGCGATAGTCCCTGCCTTCTTTGTTCTTTGCCTGCACACATGCAGATTGATGCCACATCCATTTATCCCTGTGACTTCCCTTCATTCCTCAGGCTGCCAGGACCCAGTGAAATAGGAGAGTTTTATGACTCTGATGCTCCTTATTTGATATCAGGTGGAGAAGCGCCTATCCCTTCCTCTACTCTGGTTCAGCATTCATTGGTGTTGCTTGCATCCATCAGACTGATATATTTGTACACGTGAACTTGTGCTCTGCCCTTCAATATGGATGTAGGACTATCCTCTTCTTTCCTAGGATTCACCTATGTGCCTGAGCCCCATGGGTATCCCCTCAGTACCATTCATGGGCACCAGTCACCCCCTACACTCTCGTGGGCTCTTAGGCCTCATCCAGCACCTCCACCTCCAATGTCTGGTATGATGATCTTCACTGAGGGAACTGACTTGTAAACTATATCGATCTTTTCTCTCATTGTAAATCATTACAAAAATGTCCCAGATGGTACTGCAGGGATTTACAATAAAAGGGTGAGGTTGTCTGGGGCCCTGTAACTTGGATTGATATTCTGATGACATACAGTGGGCTACATCACCACCCCAACAGCAGGTGACAGCAGGTGTCCATTTAGATGAGGAAAGAGATGGCCTACAAAAGCAAAAATGCAAATGTGACATGGGAGAGGGGTAATGTGCCTGGCTTTGGAAGGGGTAAGATCGGTCCCTGACTTTGAGGAATGAGAACCTTACAACAGGGGAGTGACACAAAGCACGCAGTACAGAGCTGGTGATCACAACAGAGGCACCAGTGATGGGCATAAGAGTACAAAGGCGAGAATGGAGCTCCTGGGTGTAAGTGGGGGGGGGGGTGGATAGGAGGAGGAAGTGTAGAACTTTATTGCCTATGTATTAATAAACATTTTATATTATCTGTCCTTATGAAAATTAAAAAACAGCAAATAGTAATAGTCATTACTATAGAAAAATTATTTCTTTAGCTTGTGCAGTTTTTCTTTAAAGATGTTGAACTTTCCAACTGTATTAAATAATTCTTGCAATCCATTTATCAAATATGACCTGAACACATAGTAGTAGTAGTATCATGATCTAGGCATACCAAAACCTTGCAAAATTCAGAGCTGACACAGTTAGTGACTGACTTGCCCCACTGACATCACTTTGGGTTTCTGGGTGTATGATGTGGGCTGCCTGCCTTGAGGTGCAGAGGACTAGTAAATGGAAAGAAAAAATTGCCAGCTCTGTATGTATGGCACCTACCTTGCTGCTGAACACCTCATACAGGAGGGCTGTGCTTTCTCCTGTGATTGGTATGGAACGTTAGTCAGCTTTTCATTACTTTAACATACAAGAGAGGAGCTACTCAGGAAAGAAAATGCTTATTTTTGCTTACAGCTCGGAGATCCTTAGTTGGATATCGGACAGCCACATAGACTAGCTCTGGTGAGGCTGGCGATGGTGAAGCCTGTGTGGAGGGATGATCCCATGGTGAGCCTGGAAACACAGCGAGAGACACAGCAAGCATGCCAAGGTTAAACAACCAATCTTCTCATGAGAACCACTCTCTGAGGGCAAGCCTGCAAGACCTAAAGTCTCCTCCAGCAGATTCACCTAACAAAAGCCATAATTAGAACAAGTATCTACTTTAAATTGATCAATTGTCAACATAAGACTCTGGAGTTTAAATGAGCTGGGGGAGCAAGTCATATCCAATCCATAATAGAGAGGTTACCGTTTATTAAAGGTCAATGATAGTCTTCCACCATTCAAATGACACAGTAAAAACATGTGCAAAGATAGGCAGAGAAACACAAGTTAAGGGGGATCCCAGAAGTAGCATGAAAAACATATGGCAATATGGCCTATGAAATAGGAAACATGTCAGTGCAGGTGTTCAGACACCTCAGCAGTCATCTGAACAATATAAAACAAAATTTAATCCTCACTTCAATGTGAATAGTAAAGTTATAAATGATGGCCATGGTTTAATATTGAAAGTGAAATCATGTGTATTTCTCCATGGATAATGGAAACCTCAGTTGATGTTTTAGGGATGAGGCCAGGAAACTTTGCTGACTGGGTGTCAATTCAAGTGGATTAGCAATGCACCTTTTCTCATAAATCATTTCATCTGTAACTCACTCATTCAAATAAATAAAATAAATCTTAAAAAATCAGAAGTGAGAACTGAAATACTGGTATTAATTTTCATTTATTCTTCATAGATTTCATGCTAATGTTGGAAGACTATTGGGAATTGCAACAAACTTTTAGCTTATATGTGCTATGGGCATGATCAGGGTAGAGCATCTAAACTGGTATGTCTCTGTGGCCTGTCATCAACAGCAATGCAGCATACCCAGGGCTGGAGGCTTTCAGGATTCCAACTCTGCTCAGCTGGAGATAACGGGAAAATCAGGAAGGACCAAGAAACTGGTGTTAGGCAGTTAAATACTTTAAAACCTTGTTTGGAAGTTGTACTCACATGTTTCTTACTCAAGTTATTGAAATCACATATACACAAATGTGGGTATTTCAAAAAGTTGATAGAAAATTGAGGTAAAAGTTTGTTTTGTTGCAAAAACTGTTTGAGATGGTAATTCACAATAATTCATGTAAAATGTGTAGTACAGTGGTAGACCTGTGGCCTGCCAGTTAAGACACCAGTTGGAACACCCACATTCCATTTCAGAGTATCAGGTTTTGCGTTACAGCTCCTCTCTGCTTTTTTTTTAACTATTTGTTTTGAAAGCCAGAGTTGAGAGAGACAACGAAGCCAGAAACTAGGAATGTCTGGGCCTCCCATGTCAGCAGCAGGGGCCCCAACATTTGGGCCTGCTTCCTCTGCTTATTCCAGACCATTCTCAGGCAGCTGCATGGTAAGTGGAATCGCCAGGACACAAACCACGGCCCATATAGGATGCTGCGTCACAGGCAGCAGCTTTAACACCACGTCACAACACTGCCCCTTCCCCAGCTCCTCTCAATTCCAGCTTCCTACTAACGTGCATCCTGGTATGTCACAGGTGATGGCACAAGTATTTGGGTCCCTGTAACCCAAATGGGAGACCGTGATTGAGTTCCTAGCTCCTGGCTTCAGTGTGGCCCAATCCTAGCCATCGAGGGCATTTGGAGTAAGAACCAGTGGAGGAGCTGGGGGCGCTCTCTCTCTCAAATAAATAAAGTTCAAAATTAAGAATTAAACAAAGACAATATTTATTCAGTAGGACTGTTACAAAAGATTGATTCTGTTAAAATTATTTTCCTAACTCAATTAAAATCAAATCCCACTAAGGAATCCTCCGATTTGGCAAAGTAATTAACAATTCAGCTTAAATAATGTAAACACTACCAAAAGAACACTAAAAAGAGGAATAAGCAGGCAGAAACTTGATACCGTAACGGACATCAAAATGCTGTACATTTTATTGATAAAAGGTAGTGGTTCTGTTTCAGGAAGCAGACAGTAACACTCAAAAACAGAACCTAGGGACTTCAGATAAAATAAAGTGACCTTTAACCTAATGCCAAAAGATGAACTGTTGGGTACAGAGAGTCTCTGAAAAGCTGTTTTCAAAAGAAGCTCTTAAATATTACACTATGCTCCAAAAGTCGTCATGGACTAAAGATTCACTTAGGGAAAATCGCAAGAAGTGAAAGTCAGAAAACCTTAAAGGTAACCCTGAGCCAAAGAGCGAACAACACGAGGTGTGCATAAGTGGGGTTGTGTGTTTTCTGCAAGATGCACATTGAGTTCTCACAGACTCACATAATGACACATTGCAGGAACTCATGAAAACAGCCTTTTGTTGTGGACCCCCTAAATTTCAAGGGATACTGGCTGGGACCCAGAAGGATGTAGAAGGGGTCATAAACCAGGGGCAAGGAGCGTCTTCCCGGAAATGAGGCCTTCATCGTGGTGAAGTTTCCACCACTGGAGTCCCAGGTGAGTGCAGAGATGGCTTGTGCACAGCGATGAGTCTTTCTTTTGCAAAACGTCCCTAACACTCAGGCAAGTATCCTCAATTTTACAGGCAGAATAATCGCTGTTTGGGAACCCCTGGAGCTTGCACATGCGCAGCGAACCGGCCGCCCCCGCCCCTCCGCCGCACGCCCCCACCCCCACCTCTCCGCACACGCATTCCCTGGCTGTTTGGCCACTGTTATCCGCCCAGAGCCAGGGCTCCAGAGCCGCCGGCAGGGGCGATGAAGAAGATTTTCACCTTGGCGGGTAGGAGGAGCCGGCGGCTCTTGGGCTTCTCCGTTGATACCTCTGAGGATTCTGGGAATCAATCGCGGCTGGCCTATCATCCGCGCCACAGGGTCCTCGAGAAGATTTGGCTGGGAGAAAATGACAGGGACCAGAAGAGGTAAGGGGACGGGGAGCTGGCAGTGACGGGAGAAGCCCGCACCTCCCGGGCCCTCCTGTCACCGCGATGCAGGGTCGCCACCTGTGCTGACACCGCAGCGCCTGGGACAGGGAACCCGAGCGCCTCGGCCGGCTTCTGAGAAGCTGCAACAGAGCCGAAACTTCAGCTGCTTCTCCTCTACTCACAGTTCTCCTCACAGACTGCTGTATTGGCCACTTAAAGTGACATCATCAACCAAACTCGACAAAGCTTAGTGTACACGTTAAACACACACACGCACTGCTGTATGCATTATAGAAAAGTGGAAATGAGAGAAACAATTTCCATAATATATCAGTTTCTGGGCTGAAATTGTTTGAGTGGAATTCAGTATCCCCCCCCCCCTTTTTTTTTGGACAGGCACAGTGGACAGTGAGAGACACAGAGAGAAAGGTCTTCCTTTGCCGTTGGTTCACCCTCCAATGGCCACTGCGGCCGGCGCACCGTGCTGATCCGAAGGCAGGAGCCAGGTGCTTCTCCTGGTCTCCCATGGGTTGCAGGGCCCAAGCACTTGGGCCATCCTCCACTGCCTTCCCGGGCCACAGCAGAGAGCTGGCCTGGAAGAGGAGCAACCGGGACAGAATCCGGCGCCCCGACTGGGACTAGAACCTGGTGTGCCGGCACTGCTAGGCAGAGGATTAGCCTAGTGAGCCGCCCCACCGGCCTCCAGTATCCCTTTTATATCCGTGCAGAAGATCGTTTCATGTTCCTGAACAGGAAGGCTCATTTTTTTCTCAAAATGTGAGCTTATCTGTTTTTCTATTTTATATAACCAAATAAAAGAGGAGGGGGTTAAACTTTTTGGGTTATACATGCTCTTATTGTTTTGATGACACTGATTTGTAATATATAAAGAATGGCTTTGAGGTTATAAAAATGTGCGAATTTCCATATTTTACTGACCACTGAACAGACCAATAAATGAAGACAAGTGACTAAAAACCCAAATATACATAAGAATTTATAATGATAGTGGTTACATTTCATATTACTAGGCAAAGGTGGATTATTTACAAATGATGCCTGCTGATTTGGGGAAACTGGCTAGGATTTTATGTCACAAAACTACATTCTTGATGTACTAAATATTACCAATTTTAAATACACAAAACGAGAAAAATGCTAAGGGAAAACACAGTGCCTATCATTGGCTTTGTGTGGTCAAAAGCCTTACTAAGAGTTTCCTCAAAAGCAAGCATTCTGAAGGTTCACTGAGTAAAATAAAAACTAAATCCCCCTGGCATTTGGCACAGGGGTTCAAATGCCACCTGAGACACCTGCATTCCATGGATGCCTGAGGTGAAGTCTCAGCTCTGCTTCCAACTCCAGTGTTCTGGGGATGTAAGCCTGGGGATGACGGAAGTGAAGGTGCAAGTAGTTGGGTCCCTGGAACCCAAATGGGAGACTCAGATTTCTGGGTTCCTGCCTGCCCCAGACCTGGCTGTTGCAGGCACTTGAGGAATCAACCAGAAAATGGAAAGTTCT
Organism: Oryctolagus cuniculus; assembly: GCF_051225735.1. NCBI lineage: Eukaryota > Metazoa > Chordata > Mammalia > Lagomorpha > Leporidae > Oryctolagus > Oryctolagus cuniculus. Next base: position 46,379,181 of record NC_142885.1, on the reverse strand, counting down.
TTCTGCCTCATTCACTTGCTATCTCTCTTCTTTTTAAACAAACAGGAGTGTCAATTTGTAAAGTCAACAACAGGAGTCACTGTGCACTTACTCCTCATGTAGGATCTCTGTCCTTAATGTGCTGTACACTGAGGCTTAATGCTATAATGAGTACTCAAACAGTATATTTCACTTTGTGTTTCTATGGGGGTGCAAACGATTGAAATCTTTACTTAATGTACACTAAACTGATCTTCTGTAAAAAAAAAAAAAGAAAGAAAAGAAATTATCAATTCCCAACTTGACTCTCACTGGGATTAAACATGACAATAGGTCTGATCTGATTTCATCATCATTTTAAAAAAAATCATCTATTATTTTTCACTTTATGTTTCTGTGTGGGAGCAAACTGTTGAAATCCTTACTTAAGGTATACTAAGCTGATCTTCTGTATATTAAGATAATCGAAAATGAATCTTGATGTGAATGGAAGGGGAGAGGGAGTGGGAAAGGGGAGGGTTGTGGGTGGGAGGGACGGTATGGGGGGGGAAGCCATTGTAACCCATGAGTCGTACTTTAGAAATTTATATTCATTAAATAAAAGATAAAAAAAAGAAAATGACCAGATTTCATTTTTTGCCACTTTGTAGTATTCCTTAGTTTACATATCCCATAATTTTTTTTATCTAGTCTTCCATTGACAGGCATTTAGCTACTGTGAATTGAGCTGCAATAAACATGGAGGTGCAAATAGCTCTTTTATTTGCTGATTTAATTTCCCTTGGGTAAATTCCAAAGAGTGAGATGGCTAGGTCGTATGGTAGGGCTATATTCAAATATCATATATTCTCTATGATCTGTGACAACTAACTGAGCACCTAAAAGGAAACCTGTAGAAGTGAAACTGACACTATGAGAAGCAATGACTTGATCAGCCCTTGTTCTGTCTAGGAACAGCTCACTATTTTATTCTTTTTAGTATTTTCTTTTTCTACTTAATACCATTGGTTGAACTTTTTACTTAACACAAAATTATTCTTAGTTGTTTAAATCCAATTGAAAATTGATCCCTGTTAAAAAATATGAGTATGAATAAGAGAGGGAGGAGATAAACAATTTGGCACATGTTCCCACGGACTTACACCTAAGAGTAAAGCTAAGAATTTGTCATGGGACTCCAAATTCCATTATGTTGGCAGGTGCTAATGCCATCTTACACATTAAAGTGGTCATATTAAGTGTGTAACTGATCATATAGATAGGACTAAGTGTCAAAGGGATCTTATAAATAAGATCAAGTTTCTGCTAATAATAATAGATAGAATTAAAAAGAGAAAATGATCCAACATGGGAAGCAGGATACAGAGCAGACTCATAGAATGACAAATGCCCTAAACAGCACTCTGGCCTCAGAACCAGCCCTTAAGGCATTCTAATCTACCTAATAAGGGGTCATCAAAGCAGGATGTACTTTTCTCTGAAGGGAAGAGAGTACTTCCAATTTGCTTGTGGCCCTGTCTAAATACTGATGGAGTTTGTGGACTCAATAGACTTCCATAGCCTTGGCAGCTCATAACAGGAGCCTCAGGGGATCACTGAGGTCATGAATAAGAGTGTAAATTGTTAAATCAACAACAGGATTCACTGTGCACTTTGCTCCCCATGTAGGACCTCTGTCCTTAATGAGTTGTACTATGAGAATTAACAGTAAAACTAGTGTTCAAACAGTACTTTATACTTTGTGTGTCTTTGTGGGTGCAAACAGCTGAAATCATTACTTAGTATAGAGTTGATCTTCTGTGTGTAAAGATAATTTAAAATGAATCTTAATGAAGAATGGGATGAGAGAGGGAGTAGGAGGTGGGACAGTTTGGGGGTGGGAGGGTGGATATGGGGGGAAAAACAGCTATAATCCAAAAGTTGTACTTATGAAATTTATATTTATTGGGGCCGGCACCAGGGCTCCCTTGGTTAATCCTCCACCTGTGGTGCCAGCATCCCACATGGGTGCTGGGTTCTAGTCCCAGTTGCTCCTCTTCCAGTCCAGCTCTCTGCTGTGGCCTGGAAGGGCAGTGGGGGATGGCCCAAGTGCTTGGGCCCCTGCACCTGCATGGGACACCAGGAAGAAGCACCTGGCTCCTGGCTTCAGATCAGCGCAGCGCTGGCCATAGTGGCCATTTGGGGGGTGAACCAATGGAAGGAAGACCTTTCTCTCTGTCTAGCTCTCTCTCTCTCTCACTATCTATATAACTCTATATGTCAAATAAAAACAAAACAAAACAAAAAAATAAATTTATATTTATTAAATAAAAGCTTTCTAAAAATAATTTATTTGAAAGACAGAGTTACAGAGATGGGAAGAGTTGGTGGAGAGAAAAAGAGAAGGAGGTAGAGAGGGAGAGAGGGAGGTAAGGAGAGACAGGGAGGGAGGGATGGAGGGAGGGAGGGAGGGAGGGAGGGAGGGAGGGAGGGAGAGAGGGAAGAAGTCTTATCTACTGTTAACTTATCAAATAGTCACAACAGCCAAGTCTGGCCAGGCTGAAGCCAGGATCCAGGAACCCCATCCTGGTCTCCTACATGAGTTTCAGGGGCCCAAATACTTAAGCCACCTTCCACTTCCTTCCCAAGCACATTAGCAAGAAACTGTATCAGAAGTTCAGCAGGTGGGACCCAAACCAGAACTCTGATACAGGATGCTGGAATTCCAAGTGGCAGCTTAACTCGTTGCACAACAATGTCAGGCCTCAAGACAAAAACTTTAAGTTAAAATGGGAATTAAAATACTGTTTTCTATCAATTTGTGAGAATAAAGAGAAGAATGTACAGCGTTGCTTAAAGGTTATGTTGCCTATGTCTTTTAAAATAAACAATTTCATGTTATGTATTGTACAACATTTTAAAATGCATGCATTCTACTCTTCAATATACAACAGTATACTCTTCAATATACAACAGTATATTTCAAAAGTAGCCAAAGATAAATCAATTTATTTATCCAGCACTACTTAAAATAGCAACTTGCTAAGAAGAATTCCCAATGGATGTTACCAACTATAATGCATCTACAGGATGCAGTCATGTATGACCACTGAAAGTGGCATAGACAGATATATGTGGGCATGCACAGATATATCTGGTATGCCACGTAAGGAAAAAATCAGTTTATGCATATGTTAGCTAAGAAAATGTACAAAATATGATAAAAGGTGATATTTCAGGCTGGTGATTTATATGTGAAATTTTCTTTTTTATTTGTTATCTCTACAGTGAACACATAAAAATTCTAATAAAAGGTTAATAACAGAAGAATCCTTGGAAAGAGGAAAAATATGAATCTTGCAAGATAAAATGAGTTAGTTGCAATTAAATTTTTATGGATTATTTTTACTAACTTTTAACCTCTTCCAAAGTAAAGGAAATCTTTTTATCTGTGTTTCTATTATTATTTATGCTTTTAATTATATATTTTTCATACTATAAACTTTATTGCTTATGTATTGATAATAACCCTTTTATATCATGTGTCCTTATGAAAATTAAAGAACAGCAAATATAAATGGTCATTACTATAGAAAAATTATTTCTTTACCTTGTGGAGTTTTTCTTTAAAAAGATGTTGAACTTTCCAACTGTATTTAACCTTCCTGCAATCCATTTATCAAATTTGACCTGAACACATATTACATAGTACACATATTCTCTCAGCACTCTAGCATATTTCAAAACTTTGTTTTTCTGTCCAGTATCAGCAAGTTGAGAATTAAAATTGAAGTAATGAGGGGCCTGTGCTGGGGCACAGGTTAATGCACCCATATAGGTTCTAGTCCCGGATGCTCCTCTTCCAGTCCAGCTCTCTACTATGGACTGGGAAAGCAGTAGAAGGTGGCCTGAGTGCTTGGGCCCCTGCTCCCACGTAGGACACCTGGAAGAAGCTCCTGGCTCCTGGCTTTGGATTGGCACAGCTCCAGCCATTGCAGCCAACTGGGGAGTGAGCCAGAGGATGGAAGACCTCTCTCTCTCTCTTTCTCTTCCTCTCCTCTCTCTCTCTCTCTGCAACTCTGACTTTCAAATAAATTTAAAAAAATCTTTTTAAAAGAGCAAATTTAATTATATGAAGGATAATCAAATATACAGATAACTGATCTCTCACACTTTTATGTATTTTTCTCTAAAGACTTGCCATCAAACTTCATCTTGGTGATCCATTGTCTAAATCAGAGGAAAAAGATTACGATTTTGATGCCAAGGTAAAATGCTCTATTATGAATCAAATTTTCTTGGTCAGAATTTAGTTTTATATATTATTTACTTTTAAAATTGAGCAGTGCTCTATGTATCATCGTCTCACATGTTTAATGGAAAGTTGGTTAGAGAAAATAATTTTATAGAAATATGATTAGTTGTAATTTTAAAATGCTTTTAGTTTGGTAAATATCAAAAATTAGTATACACTTTAAAAAGGTAAGAGTGAAAAGAATGGGCTGAGAAATATATAGGGGAACATTAATAGGAAACACTTTACTGCACTAGAGGGAATATAAAATTTGGTCAAGGGTGCATTTGTAAAACACTGTGACTTTCAAATCATATCAACCTTTTAGAAAGGGTATGCCTAAAGAAATCATGAATGAACCAAATTAGCTGTTATAGTAATCATGGGATCTCCCTAGTGTGCTTCAGTTCTGAAAGTGTTAGCATATGTCAGGGAATTTTTTTTTCTTTTCTTAGTTCTTTTATTTTGCCATCATGTAATTTTTAGGAGACAATTTTCCCCATTTCTATTCTTGGTTCTGAAATTTGACTATTACAATATTAGAAATTATGGAAATTTCAAGTTTGGGTCACAATGGATCCTACTCTTTTTTCTAAGTCATTGCATTAATAGCATAGTTAAAACTCTGCATATAAGAGAACACATGTTTTTCCCAATACAATAAGTTCTAGAAGCAGAAACTCTTAACAGCATATGAAAAAACTTAATTTCAGAATTTTTTTAAAAAGATTTATTTTATTGGCCGGTGCCATGGCTCAATAGGCTAATCCTCCACCTGCAGCGCCGGCACACCGGGTTCTAGTCCCAGTTGGGGCACTGGATTCTATCCCGGTTGCTCCTCTTCCAGCCCAGTTCTCTGCTGTGGCCTGGGAAGGCAGTGGAGGATGGCCCAAGTCCTTGGGCCCTGCACCCGCATGGGAGACCAGGAGAAGCACCTGGCTCTTGGCTTCGGTTCAGCGCAGTGCGCCAGCTGCAGCCCACTGGCCGCAGTGGCCATTGAGAGGGTGAACCAATGGAAAAAGAAGACCTTTCTCTCTGTCTCTCTTCTCACTGTCCACTCTGTCAAAAAAAAAATATTAATTTTATTTATTTGGAAAGACAGAGTTAGAGAGGTAGAGACAGATAGAGAGGCTTCCATCCATCGTTTACTCCCCAGATGGCTGCAACAGCCAGAGCTGCACGATCTGAAGCCAGGAGATTCCTCCGGGTCTCCCACATGGGTGCAGGGGCCCAAACACTTAGGCCACCTTCTGCTTTCCCAGGCCATAGCAGAGAGCTGGATCAGAAGAGGAGCAGCTGGGACTAGAACCGGTGCCCATCTGGGATGCCAGCACTTCAGGCCAAGGCATTAACGCTCTGCACCACAGACGCCAGCCCCAGAAATATTTTGGATTGTTTTTTGTTAAAAAAAAAATCAACCTTAAGTCCTTATATCACATTCTAAAGATTAAAATTTTAGAAATTTTTGTATTTGGTACTATAAATATTCATGTAAGCTCCTTCATCACTGTGAGCTATTGGAAATTAGGTAATATTTATACATTTCCTAGAGCACTTAGAAATAAGGTATTAAAAGGGAGATCCAAGATTGTTAAATAGGGAGAAACGTGTTGATTTTGGCCTGAGAGAGATAAAGAAAAGCAGAGTAACTGCATTCCCAGGAGAAGCTGAAGAAAGGTTTGCAGTGGAAATTCTACAGAAAGAAGAGAGACACCATGGAGCAGTGTAGACAGTACAAACACCCAGGAGTGAGTGGGGACATCACCAGCAACTGCCACAGCCAGGGACTGTAGGAGATACCATCTTCTTGAAGCGAAATGAGAGGAGTCTGCAGCAGCCTGTTTGACTGGTGATATTACCAAAGGGAGATCTTTGCAAACCAAACTTTTGATTTTGTCCTGGAACACTAGCAGGGTCAGGGTGTCCACCTAACCTCATGAAGGGAGAACACATGGTTTTCTTCTGATCCCCCCATAAAGGCATCTGGCAACTAGCAGGGAAGAAACACCATCTTAATAAGACAAGCAGAGGCTGTTGTGGCTTGCTTGCATGCACAACTAGGGAATGTTATTGGAGGGATAAACCTAAAGTCCCCACTGACTTTGATTCTGGCTTGTTGGGTGGCAGGGGGCAGGATGCCCACTTAGGCTTGAGAGGTGCTTTCTGCCCCTTACTCTATCATGTGCACCCAGACTCAACCTACCAAGGTGGAGCACTGACAAGCAGCTGGCTCTGGGAAAACCTCTAGGCTATAGACAGGACAGCCTTCTCCCTGTGCCTGTGGAGCCCTGCATGCTATGACTGAGCGTGCTGTAATGCCATGATAGGGCATGGGGGATAGCTGGTTCTCTAGGAATCACTGTATCCAGCCTCTGAGGCTCAGATTTCACTGAGGGCCTGGGGTGGGTCATTGCAGAGGGTTCTGGGCTCACACTGAGGCAAACAGATCCTTTTTGTGGTTCCTGTGAACGTGTGGGTGGGGAGTGTAGTCACTGTGGGCTCACCCTGGGCATGGAAATGGGTGTGGAATTTCATAGTCAGAGAAGATCCTTCTGAGTTTGGTACTGAAGCTGCTGCCTGAAGGGTAAGAATGCACCATCCCTGTGATAGTCTAGGAAGAGGAAAGAATGGACCGAGTCCTGGAACAGAGGATCTCATTCAAATATCAATTTGTTTTTAGCACTGGGGAATGGCCAGGACATATGAAACGGGATAACCATATTTCCTGTCATTTTTATATTATATGTAAAGAAAAATGTGTAAATAAGTGCCTGGCATATTTGGGAAGCTAAGGAAATAAATACTGCTCTTAAATATTGCTATAACTTTTTGAAGATATTTACTGGGAAAAACTCACTTTAGTATCAATATATGCTTCTCTCACTTGTAAGCTGAACTGCTTTTAAAATTTGAAATTCGTTTCTTTGCTTAGAACCTGTGAAGTAGTTATATAACTTATTGTTGACACTAATTATTACAGCATATTTCTAAATGTCCTCTTCAGAAATATGTTGGCAAATATGGGCCTGCTGATCAAAGAAGGAAAGATATAAATGAACAACTACAAGGTAAGAGCTAATTTTTTAAAAGTCATTTGACAGAATGTTTGTCTAAAATATGAGCACAGATAAGTTCTAATAATAAAAGGAACTAACCTATTATATGCATAGTAAGGAAAAAGGTAAGTAAAATGCTGATAAGTTTTGCATTTTATCAGCCATCAACAACAGCTTAAATTGTGAGTGCCACTGAAGAAACTGAATTTCAGTTCCATTTAAAGGGAATTTTTGATCTGAGGAAAATCAAGACACACAGAAGTGAAAAAGAGGAAATAAGAGTAAGAAAGGTAGAGGATACAGGAAGTAAAAAAAAGTAGTTGAAACATGTATATCGGGTGGAGGATGATAAAATAATTGTTTTTAACCTTTTAAATAGTGAATTTTTTTGCAATGACATAATTTTAATCCACTCTATAATCACATGCTTAATTCACCACTAACTACAACATTCAACAAATAGAAAGTAGGAAGACCACAGTTCCACAGGTATATAAGCAATCATATCACAAGATTCCCTTTCATCCCTGTAAATTTTTTGTATTCTATATTAATTGCCACATATCAGAGAAAACATGGTATCTGTCTTTTGAGGACTGGCTTATTTAAGTATAATGGTTTCCAGTTGCATCCATTCTGTTGTGAAACACAGGACTTCATTCTTTTTACATCCTTGTAGTACATATACCACATTTTATTTCCCCAGTCATCAGTGGATGGACATTAGGTTGATTCCATATCTTAGCTATTACGAATTGAGCTGCAATAAACATGGTTGTACAGATCACTCTTTTTTTAACTGTTATTTAATAAATATAAATTTCCAAAGTACAGCTTTTGGATTACAAGATCACTCTTTCATACACTGATTTCTTTTCATTTGGGTAAATTCCCAGGAAGCAGATGGCTGGGACATTCAGTGGGTCTAAGTTCAGATTTTTGAGGTATCTCCATACTGTCTTCCACAGTGGTTATAGCAGTTTACATTCTCACCAACAGTGGATTAGGGTAACTTTTTCCCCACATCATTTCTAGTATTTGATAGTTGTTGATTTCTGTATAAGAGACATTCTAAAGAGGTTTGAGGTGAAACCTCATTGTGGTTTTGATTTATATTTCCCTGATGACTAGTGATCCTGAGTATTTTCTCATGTAGCTATTTGACATTTGAATTTGATCTTTTGAAAAATGCCTGGTCAAGACCTTTGCCCATTTTTTTAAAGATTTTATTTATTTATTCAAAAGTCAGAGTTACACAGAGAGAGAAAGAGAGCAGAGAGAGATCTTCCATCCACTGGTTCACTCCTCAATTAGCTGCAACAGCCAGAGCTGCACAGATCTACAGCCAGGAGCCAGAAGCCTCCTCTGGGTCTTCCCACGTGGGTACAGTGGCCCAAGGACTTAGGCCATCACCTACTGCTTTCCCAGGCCATAGCAGAGAATTGGATCAGAAGTGAAGCAGCCAGGACTCAAACTGACAGACATATGGAATGCTGGCACTACAGGGAGTGGCTTCTTCTGCTACACCACAGTGACAGCCCTGATGCCCATTTCTTAATTGGATTGCTTATTTTGTTGCTGATGGTTTTCTTGAGCTATTTATTTATTTAATTAATTTTATTATTGGAAAGGCAGAGTTAGAAAGAGGGAGGGGGAGAGGGGGAGAGAGGGGGAAAGAGGGGGAGAGAGGGGGAGAGAGAGAGGGGGGGGAGAGAGAGAGAGAGAGAGAGAGAGAGAGAGAGAGAGAGAGAGAGAATCTTCCATCCGCTGATTCACTCCCAAATGACCACAATTCAGGAGCTTCTTCCGGGTCCCCCATGTGTGAGCAGGTGCCCAAGGACCTGGGTTGTCCTCCACTGCTTTCCCAGGCCACAGCAGAGAGCAGGATTGGAAGTGGAGTAGCCAAGTCTTGAACCAGCACCCATAGGGGATGCTGGCACCACAGACATCAGCTCTACCTACTACGCCACACCGTCAGCCCCTATCAGGAAGTCTTTTCCTATGCCAATGTCTTGCAGAGGTACCCTGACATTTTTCTTTAATAAACTGATAGCATCATGCCCTAGATTTATATCCTTGATTCATTTTGAATTTATTATTGTAGAAAGCATAAAGTAGGAATCTTTTTTCTTTCTTCTGCACATGTAGATCCAATTTTCCAAGCACCTTTTCTTTTCTCCAATGAGTGATTTTAGCTAACTGTCAAAGATTAATTAGTTATAGATGCATGTATTAATTTCTGGAGTGTCTATTCTGTTCCACTGGTCTACATGTCTATTTTTGTGCCAGTACCTGGCTGCTTTGATTATAACTGCCCTTTAGTATGTCTTGAAATCTGGTATGGTTGTGCCTCCAACTTTTTCTCTTTAAGATCGTTGTAGCTATTCAGGGTCTCATAGCTTCCATAGCAATCTTAATATCCCTATTCTAGATCTGAGAAAAATGCTGTTATTTTGATTGGCATCTCTTTGAGTCTCTTAATTGCTGTTGGTATTTGGACAATTTGGTGATATTCTCCTAATCCAGAAGCAAGTATGATTTTTTCCACTTTTTATCTTCTTTCTTTAATGTTTTATAATGTTTTTATAAATGTTTTATAATGTTTTTCATTGTAGAGATCTTTCACATCCTTAGTTAAATTTATTATAAGGTATTAAATTTTTTGTAGTTATTGTGAATACTCTCACTAGCTCTTTCTCAGCCATGGCATTCTCTGTGTTTACAAAGGCTGTTGATTTTTGGTCCTGCAACTTTAAAAAACTTTTTATGAATTCCAATAGTCTTTTAGTGGAGACTTTCATTTTCCCTATATACAGGACCATGTCATCTGCAAATAAGGATAATTTCACTTCCTCCTTTCCCAGCTGTATCCCTTTGAGTACTTTCTCATGCTTAATGGCTCTAAAACTTCCACTGAGTAACAATGGTGAACATTTACTATTCATTTATTTGAAAGGCAGAGTTGCAGAGAGGCAGATGGAGAGAAATAGAGAGGGAGGGAGGGATTTTCCATCTGCTGGTTTACTCTCCAAATGGCCTCAATGGCCACAGCTATGCAAATCTGAAGCCAGGATCCAGGGGCTTTTCCAGGTCTCCCATGTGGGTTCAAAGGCTCAAAGAGTTGGGCCATCTTGTACTGCTTTCCCAGGCCATAGAAGAGAGCTGGATCAGAAGTAGAGTGGCCGAGACTCAAACTGGTGCCCACATGAGATGCCGGCACTGCAGGTTGCGGCTTTACTTGCTACACCACAGCGCCAGCCCTATGTCTGTCCTTCTCTCTGGCATCACTGAACTTCTTGGTGATGTCCGCTTCACCAGCCCCTATTTTTCAGACAACTACATCCCTGTTTCACGTTTTCCCCTCTCTTGATAATGCCTTGCATGCTGTCACTTTTTTCTGTCCTCTACATATTTTAAACTAATCTCAGTCTTTAAATCTCAGGTCAGGAATCATCCATAAAAGAGCCATCTATGTCATCTTAATTTACATCCTTTAAACCCCAGTGCCTAACACTTATCTGGCACACAATAAAAGCTGATTAAAATAAGTAAAGACTTCGTACAAAGACGGTTATCCTACTCTGCTCTAGAACACTGGAAGTTATTCCTTGTATCCAACTGTACTCCTGAACCCATTTACCAACCTCTCTCCATTCCCTCCCCCCTCCTCTTTCCAGCCTCTCATAATCACTGTTTTACTTTGTATTTCTATGAGATCCATTTTTTCAGCTTTCACAAGTAAGAACACACAGTTTTTATCTTTCTTAGCCTGATCTATTCACTTAATATAATGTCCTCCAGATTCATCCATGTTGTTGCAAATGACAGGATTTTATGCTTGTGACTGAATAATATTCCACTGTGTATATATAACCATGTTTTCTTGATCCATTCATCTGTTCATCTGTCAATGTAACACCTGGATTGATTCTATATTGTGGTTATTTTATATCTTTATTTTATAAAGATTACAGATTATATCTAACTGTTCCATGTGGCACATTAAAGTAATTATACAGATCTGTCAAGGAAACTAGTCTTAACAATGCAAATTACAATCCATTAAATGTATTAGACTTAGGACACATTCCTCGCTATGGTGGTCTAGAAAGCCTTTTTATATTTGGAGCTTACTTACACCAAGGAAACGCAGCATATGATTACAATAAAAGTCACTATACAGGAACAATTTTTTCTGCCATTACAGACTCTTACAAGAAAACAAAGCCAAAGAGGAAAACGATCAAGAAGCTACTATGTGACAATTGGAGTAAAAACAATGATAAACACATAGAAGCTGAAATAGAAAAAAATAGTTTTTCTCTACCACACAATGACTTACAAATTACAGCCTGGGAAAAGCAAGAAATTCTTAAAGGAAATCAAAATAACCAGCCACGCAGGTCTGTATAAACTTAAATTTACAGTTTGATATTTTTAATTTGCTTTAGTATATTATTGTTACAGCATACACCAAGTGAAAATATATTTGATACCAGATTTAAAATTAATAGATCATAATTTAATAGTCAATATAAAATATTTAGTTAAAAACAAGAATTTGGAATTCAGAACTTTGGAATTGAGGAAAAAAACCCTAACTATTATTTGCTTTCCCATTCATATATACTTCTTCCATGATACAAAAAGTAATGTAAAATACTGACTCATATGATTAAGTCATTAATTTTTGTACATTATGTTGTTGACCATTGAGTTGGCTGAAAAAATAATCATTGCCAATGGTTCAAATTTGCAGTTTTTTATTCCTAGACTTCAATGTCAAAGTTAAAAATTTCATCTGCTTGGAATGCTTGAGCATCTACATTCAGGGAGAAAATTCGGTAAAAAATCAACCCAGTTGCTTTTTTTTTCTGACAGGCAGAGTTAGACAGAGAGAGAGAGAGAGAGAGAGAGAGAGAGAGAGAGAGAGAGAGAGAGAGAGAGAGAGAGAAGGTCCTTTTTCTGTTGGTTCACACCCCAAGTGGCCGCTATTACTGGCGCTTTGTGGCCAGTGCACCGCGCAGAACTGAAGCCAGGAGCCAGGTGCTTCCTCCTGTTCTCCCATGCGGGTGCAGGGCCCAAGGACCTGTACCATCCTCCTCTGCATTCCCGGGCCACAGCAGAGAGCTGGACTGGAAGAGGGGCAACTGGGACAGAATCCAGCGCCCTGAATGGGACTAGAACCCGGTGTGCCAGTGCCGCAGGCGGAGGATTAGCCTAGTGAGCCACGGCACTGGCCCCCAGTTGCTTACTAAGAGTCACAATTTCTAGCATGGGACCTTTGATAAGTACAGACAACTTTCTAACTTGTTATATTGTAAGCAGAAAAAAGCTAAGTATTGTATAATATTTTAGCCACTGTCATTATTGGATATTATAATATAGTAGAAGTAGACAGGGACAGATTATATGAACAGGTACTTCAAACTGTCATAGTAAATAATTTGAATTAAGCTTAGGAATTTCTTTAATTAGGATCAATTTATTTTGTCCCTAATAATTTAACATTTGCCTACCTTGCAGTTAGTTACTTTTCTAAAATATATGTAGGGGATCATTATTGAAGGTATAGTAATGTAAAATGTTTTTAAGTTAGTAAACCTCTATCCTATCAAAAATAACTTCCGAATTCATTTGTAATCAATTTAACACATGATGAATTAAGTTTATTTCAAATAGACACTGACACTATCGCTTCTCGGCTTTTTGGCTAAGATCAAGTGCAGTATCAAATAAACACTGACAAAATTAAGTCTTCTTGTTTGCATTTTTCTCTTCTATTAAATTAACATAAGTTACTTTGTACTTTTTTAACAATCCAATGATTTGGGAGTAGCTAAATATACAGTAAGAAGTTCAACAATTATATTATAATTACTTTCTATGTTTTATTTGCCCACACTTGATTACATAAATTTCATTTAAGAACTTTCACTGTCATAAAATACATTTGAGAGTCACAACAACAACCAATTTAATTTTCTACTTTTGCATTGAGACTAGAAATCTCAAGAACCAGAGATGAATATGGGTTGTGATAAAAATGATACACCTTCTAATGATTAATAATTTGATTATGGGAAAAAGATGCAATTGGAGTGTCCATCTCTTTATTAGTCCAGGCATTTCCTGGGGAAAGAAGAACCTAGATTTTAAAATGTCTTTAGGGCGTATTTCTATCCAAGGTCCCCAGAATGTACTAGCTAATCTTTCTGATCTTCATTATGAATTATAATGTGAAAATGATAATAGAGTAAACACTAAACATTTTTAACACAAGTGAAAATTTTTGTGATACATAAAATGGAAAAAAATGAATCCAGAAGTAGTAGCCACAGTTTAAATGAATGAATACCAAGAGTTAACTTTCAAATGACACACAAAAAAATCAAGAGGAATATCACTACTTGGAAGTTAGACACCAGATGAATGCCTCAGCCAGGTAGTCAAGAGAAGCTTTTGGAATTTGGGCATACCAGCTCAACAGAAATGAAAAGAGGCACATGTTTCAAACAAAAAGGCAATAAAATGATAATACAATAGGAAAAAACAGTCATGGAGAAGGAATACAAAAATGTATCTAACCATGAGATTTGCAAAAAACTAATGAATATGATTATTGTGCCTTCATTATGTAATTTTATCTGTTTCACTCCAACCATTGGAAGTTATAGTTCACAACCACTCACTTTAAGTATTTTAGATCATGTTGGTTAATAAAGAACAATAAGCCTTGATGAGTATGTTTTTAAATACATACCATAAACCTTCACCAAAAATTCAGTATTTAACTCCAAAGTAGAAAGTTAAGTTCTGAAGGTACACTGAGTTTTTAAAACAAACAAAAAATTTAGAAATATTACCTTTAACAGTGAAAGTAGATGAGGTTTTATGCCCCCCCATGAAGGTATTCAATAATTTCCCAATAACACAATCCTAATTTATCTGATTAATTTGATGAATTCATATGATTCTGCATTATGGAATTATATTATCACCATTATAGTGCCATAAAATGCCAGGGAAGGCCACTTTGGGAGCTCTGATCAATCGTTAACCCTTCTTTGTGCTAGTCTCATTATCAGTACTAAAATAAATACTTAAATATATTCTAGCTATAAAATTTTACAGTTATTAAATATGAACTGTAGGGAGGACCTCATTTTTTTTTTTGACAGGTGGAGTTAGACAGTGAGAGAGAGACAGAGAGAAAGGTCTTCCTTCCGTTGGTTCACCCCTCAGAGGGCTGCTACAGCCAGCGCTGCGCTGATCCAAAGCCAGGAGCCAGGTGCTTCCTCTTGGTCTCCCATGCAGGTGCAGGGCCCAAGCACTTGGGCCATCCTCCACTGCCTTCCCGGGCCACAGCAGACAGCTGGACTGGAAGAGGAGCAACTGGGCAGAACCTATGCCCCAACCGGGACTAGAACCCGGGGTGCTGGCACCGCAGGTGGAGGGTTAGCCTAGTGAGCCACGGGGCCAGCGGAAGGACCTCATTTTTGTGAATACCACATTACACTTCAGTAGATTCCACTTGTTCCTTTAAGGCAAACTTTGGTTGATATATTTCAGGGACTCCTTCACTTCTTTGATATCCCAGGATGCAAATGAGTGAAGACTTGTTAAGACCCCCGCTTGCAGTGCTTGGGCCCCTGCACACACATGGGAGACCGGGAAGGAAGCACTTGCCTCCTGGCTTCAGCCTGGCCCAGCCCCAGTTGTTGTGGCCATGTAAGGAGTGAAGAAGTGGATAGGAGAGAGTATCTCTCCCCCCTCCACCCTTCTTCTCTGTCATTCTTCTTTTCAAAAAAATGAAATAAATTTTTCTTAAAAAGCAGCAGAGCAGGAGAACAGCTTATTGCAGAGAAGGGAAAGTGTTGTTAGTGAAGCTCCACAATGGCACATCCTCTCATCTGGCTGCTTACTATGAAATCCAGGTGGTGAAGACAGAACACAACACGTTTTATGTCTTTGTCTTCTTATTTATGCCAAATAAGGAATAAAAATGTTATACAGTGAAGAGTAAGTGGGAACAAAACAGTAAAATTAAGAGGGGCCCCATTTGGAAGTTTTGAAAATTCAAGAATAATTGAAACCAAAAATTTACAAAAACTTCAATGACATGTATTGATGAAACTAAGTAAACCAAAAATATTTCATTGACTGAAATCATGATAAAACTAATAAATAGTAACATCCATAAAAATGTTTTTATTGCACAAGGAGTAACTTAATATGAAATTTTTCATTAAAGTTTGAACAAGAAATAAAGACACACAAAAGTAATGAAATGGGAACATCAGAAAACCTTCCTTATGATGATGATCATGGTGGTGGTGGTACATTAACTCAACAAAGAGAGAGTGGAAAAACTGATTACCAGCAATTTCCTACTAAAGAGGATGAAAAACATAATGGGTGAGCCTGCAGCAATATTTTACAGATGACCATTATTGTCCTATCAAACTAATTCTGATTTGGGCTAATATTAATGAATATAAACTTCTGCACATGTACTAGGGATCTTCAGTCTTGCCTTATAATAAAAAATACAAATAAATATTTAAATATTATCTTCCTAATCATATTGATGCATGTTATATTTTTAAGACAATAACTGGCCGGCGCCGCGGCTCATTAGGCTAATCCTCCGCCTTGCGGCGCCGGCACACCGGGTTCTAGTCCCGGTCGGGGCGCCGGATTCTGTCCCGGTTGCCCCTCTTCCAGGCCAGCTCTCTGCTGTGGACAGGGAGTGTAGTGGAGGATGGCCCAAGTCCTTGGGCCCTGCACCCCATGGGAGACCAGGAGAAGCACCTGGCTCCTGCCATCGGATCAGCGCGGTGCACTGGCTGCAGAGTGCTGGCTGTGGCGGCTATTGGAGGGTGAACCAATGGCAAAAAGGAAGACCTTTCTCTCTGTCTCTCTCTCTCACTGTCCACTCTGCCTGTCAAAAAAAAAAAAGACAATAACCAAGCGAATATGAGGACAAAAACATTTTCATAGAGTGTTGGTAAATAAAATTGGAAGTCCTTTTGAAGGGTAACTTAGTAGTATGTATCAAAATTTGGTATATGTTATCCCTTTAACCTTGCAATAGATTCACTCTAGGACTAGGCCCTACTTGAAAACATGGCCTATTTTGCATACATTTGTTAGCACACATTTGTTAGTATTTTGCTGAGATTTTTTTTATCTTGTTCATCAGTGATATTGGTCTTCAGCTTGCTAGGTTCTCCCTCAAGCACTATATCCCCAGTGGCATGGGATGCCACAGTCTGCCCTTACCTCACTCTCTAAACCTGGTGTCTCCTATAGCCCCCAGCTGTGAGATTGGTTGACCTTTGTGATACATTTATGGAGAGGGCTTATCTCTGACAGGCCATCTTTCAGAAATGAAAATTTGACTTGATTAGTTGGAGAGTGAGGCTAGTAGTCATTAATTAACTGAAGAGATTTAAAACTGGTTCTGGGTGATTATTTCTTACCATGGCTACAGGGAAAACTTAACAAGATGCTTTCCATTTAACAATTGCCTTCAGGGGCAAGCCTAAGTGCAGCAGACAAGATGTCCATTGAGATGTCATCCCCTATCAGAGTACCTGGGTCTGATATCTAGCTTGGACTCTTAACTCCTTTCTTGTTCCAAAATGAATTTTTAAATTTCCTACAAGGTTACACTGTAGTCAACAATATGAACTAAACATACTGAAAAGAAGGATACATAAAATGTATGGGGTATCCAAGAGCCACTCTTGGATAACAGTAATCAAAGTTTTGTGAAAGAAATCCGAAGGTAATGTCTCAAACTAAATCGTTTTTAGAGATACATGTATTTCCCAAAGATTAATCTTTTCTATCCACTATGTACAACTATAAATAGCAATCATTAAAGATTCATTAATTTAAATCACCTTTCGTAAATCAAAATTAATTAGGAATATGTGAAGAAAAGGTAATTTTTGACTTGTAACTTTACTTCAAAATTCCTTTTGATAAACTGGTTATCAATTATCAGAACGTTCTTTCACCACTACCTTTCAAGTATATCTGCCTTTGGAAGATATTAAAATGATAAATTAGTAACAGGAAAATTAAAAAATAAAGATACTTGAGAACATAGACATTTCATTATAATAAACATACTAACATCATGATAACAAAATGATTTTTTTGGTTTCTAACAAACTGAATTTTAAGATAAGCATATGTAACTGTATATTTACCTTAAAACAAGTAAAATAGAACAGGTAATGCTCATGCATTGTCTAAAAATTTAGGGAGCAGTTAAGAAGGAAAGAAGAACAATGTAGTAAGGAAGTGACAGTGAAACAACTTGAACTGACCCTAAGAACACTAAAAATGGATTTGGAGGCTGTAAGAAATAATTTTAATCAGGTAAATTAATCTTTGCTTTATTCTTTATAAATATCATTACATCTATATCTATATTTATATCTATATATGTATCTATATAAACTTTAATGTCAGTGTTGTGGCGTAGCAGGTTAAGCTGCTGCTTGCAGATGCTGGCATTCCCACACAGAGTGTTGGTCCCCATCCTCATTATTCCACTATTTTTTATAGGCAGAGTGGACAGTGAGAGACAGACAGAGAGAAAGGTCTTCCTTTTGCCGTTGGTTCACCCTCCAATGGCCACCGCGGCCAGTGCGCTGAGGTCAGCACACCACGCTGATCCAAAAGCAGGAGCCAGGAGCTTCTCCTGGTCTCCCAAGGGTGCAGGGCCCAAGGACTTGGGCCATCCTCCACTTCACTCCCTGGCCATAGCAGAGAGCTAGCCTGGAAGAGGGGCAACCGGGACAGAATCCGGCGCCCCGACCGGGACTAGAACCCAGTGTGCCGGCACCGCTAGGCGGAGGATTAGCTTATTGAGCTGCGGCGCCGGCCATTATTCCACTTTGATCTAGCTCCCTAATACACTTGCAAAAGCAGCAGAAGAGGGCCCAAGTACTAGGGTCCCTGTCATCCCTATGATTCGAGAACCGATTCCGGGTTCCTGGCTTTGGCCTGGCATAGACCTGGTTGTTGCAGTCATTTGAAAAGTGAACCAGCAGATGGAAGGTCTCTTTCTGTCTCTTCCTCTCTCTCTGTATGCTCTGCCTTTCAAATAAATAAATACATCTTTTTTAAAAAAGATATCATTTAGATTTAACATAACACAAATTGTTATCCTAAAGATGAATTATGATATTTACTGCTAAAATTATTGATTGTAAATCACGGCGCCTAGTGAGACTCAGTACATGCTTCCTGCATGAAGCAAAAAATGGCGAATTGAGATTAGTCACTCACGTGTTAATGTAGACATTTTATGTTAAATAAATAGTTTATAAATGGCTTTTAAATTATAGTGAAGCTAGCAAAATGTTTTATAAATAAACTTCATTTATGATAACATGTGACTGTACTTAAAGTATTTTTGCTTTGAAGAATTTGGCTGTCATTTCTCCTATTAAACTTTAAATAATTGGGGCAGGTACTGTGGGACAGCAGGTTAAGCTGCCGTCTGCAGTGCTGACATCCCATATGGGCACTGGTTTGAGTCCCAGCTGACCCACTTCTGATCCAGCTCCTTTCTAATGTGCCTGGGAAAGCAGTAAAGATGGCCCAAGTGCTTGGGCCCTTATACCTATGTGGGAGACCTGGAACAATCTCTTAGCTCCTGGCTTCAGCCTACTCAGGCCCAGACATTGCGGCCGTTTGGGGAGTGAACCAGATAAAAATCGGTTTGTGTGTGTGTGTGTGTGTGTGTGTGTGTCTTCCACCCTGTATTCTGACTTATAAATATATAAATATTTCTAAAAATTTTGAATAATTCAAGTGACAAGAAGGTCTTTAGTAGGTTGCTTTCTTGTAACATTTATTTTTTCTTAGGTTCTGCTCTTACTCTTTATGATTTTTTTCTTTTCAAATGTTTTAAGACCAAAAAGTTAATGAAATGTGTCTCTAGGTTGAAGAAGAGCAAAACAACACCCAGAGACATCTTTCTGCAAAAGAGAAGGCCATAGTATTCAAAGACGAAATTCTGATCATTCACCTTGGCAAGCAAAAAGGGACAGAAATGACTAAAATGAAAATGAATGATGAGGTATTTTTAGTCATTTTGAAATCTGTGTTTTCATATGTATATGTATTCATACAGTAGCAAGGATAATTGAAAGTATAATGCATTTTCAAACCACATCTGGTTGAAAGTGGTGGTGGTGGCATTCTGTCAGTAAATACCATCTACATTTATTTTCTATTTTTATAAAAAAAGAATCTGCTAGTACTCATGGATAAATTGTATGTAAGTATTACTTTTTTGTACTGATGCTAGTATTACAATATGAGACAATTGCTATAGGTTTAGTCTCTATCATTTCCAAGGAAGTCCTGACATTAACCCAGTTTTCTACTCAGCTCACAATTAGTTTGTACTAATATAGAATAAAAAAGTATCACATTATTTTAGGTTTTGAAAAAAAATTGTTATGCTCATATCGAGAAATCTAACCTAAAATAGTAAAAGACAAAATGTAACGTTAATGAAAACAACACTAGAAAGTTAACTCTTACAAAATCAACAGAAGAGTACAATACCAGGTATCTACAGAAGTAATCCACATGGAGAAAACTGAGTGTGGGGTTAAGAAGTGAACTAGAATGAAGAGACCAAAGTATAACTAACCCCAGGGAAGAGGTCTTGGTCTAGAAATACAGATTACACAATGTTAGTTGAAGCCCTGATATTTGAGGAACCTTGAGAGAATTTTTAAAGAGTAACAGAAAGTGAAGGAACTAAAATTCAGGGGTTGCTCCCTTTAGCTGTGAAGTGGGGGGAGCAGTGGTGCTGTGGCATAGGGGGTGAAGCCACCACCTCAGTGCCGGCATCCCATATGGGTGCCATTTTGAGTCTCAGCAGCTCCACTTCAGATCCCGCTCTCTGCTATGGCCTGGGAAAGCAGTAGAAGATGGTCCAAGTCCTTGGCTCCTGTTCCCGTGTGGGAGACCCGGAAGACGCTCCTGGCTCCTGGCTTCGGATCAGCACATCTCCGGCCATTGCAGCCAATTGAGGAGTGAACCAATGGATGGAAAATCTCTCAATCTCTCAATCTCTCTCTTTCTCTCTCTCTCTGCCTCTCCTTCTCTCTGTGTATAACTCAGACTTCCAAATAAATAAATCTTTTTTAAAGATTTTATTTATTTATTAATTTGACAGGTAGAGTTACAGACAGTGAGAGAGAGAGAGAGAAAGGTCTTCATTCCATTGGTTCACCCCCCAAATGGCTGCTATGGCCGGTGCTGTGCCAAGCTGAAGCCAGGAGCCAGGTGCTTTTTCCTGGTCTCCCACACGGGTGCAGGCACCCAAGCACTTGGGCCATCCTCCACTGCCCTCCCGGGCCACAGCAGAGAGCTGGACTGGAAGAGGAGCAGCAGGGACTAGAACCCAGTGCCCATATGGGATGCTGGCTCCGCAGGTAGAGTACTAACAAAGTGAGCCGTGGCACCAGGCCCCGAATAAATAAATCTTTAAAAACAAAAAGAAGTGGTATTAGGGGAGCAGAGGGAGGGATGTGCTTGCTATTAGCCATTGCCACTGAGAAGGATGGTAGAACAAGGACTGAAAGAGCACCGGGTGACCCTCAAGAGTTGTGACTGCAACTGTAGGATATAAAACCAGATTTTAGAGTTAAAGAAAGCAATAATTGATTTTTTTGACAGGCAGAGTGGACAGTGAGAGAGAGAGAGAGAGAGAGAGAGAGAGAAAGGTCTACCTTTTGCTGTGGGTTCACCCTCCAACAGCCACTGTGGCCGGTGCGCTGTGACCGGCGCATTGCGCTGATCCGAAGGCAGGAGCCAGGTGCTTCTCCTGGTTTCCCATGGGGTGCAGGGCCCAAGCACTTGGGCCATCCTCCACTGCACTCCCTGTCCACAGCAGAGAGCTGGCCTGGAAGAGGGGCAACCGGGACAGAATCCGGTGCCCCGACCGCAACTAGAACCCGGTGAGTCGGTGCTGCAAGGCGGAGGATTAGCCTATTTAGCCACTGCGCCGGCCCACAGTAATTGATTTTTAAAAGAGATGTGTGGATGAGACCATGCGTTAAAGGCTATGAGAGTCCAACAAAAGGAGAAAAACAGTGTAAAAGTAATTAGAATCAAGCAAGTTATTTTTTTGTCTTATACAGCAGACTTAAGCTTTATACCTAAAGAGAAATGGAAAAAGAAAAACTAAAGATAAGTAAGGATCAAAAATTTAAAAGGGGTTGGCATTGTGGCATACTGGGTAAAGCTGCCATCTAGAGTGCTGGCATCCTATATGGATGCCGGTTCAAGTCCCAGCTGTTCCACTTTTGATACAGCTCCCTGCTAATCTGCTTGGGAATACAGTGGAAGATGGTCCAGGTCCTTGGACCCCTACACTCACGTGGGAGACCTGGAAGAACCTCCTGGCTCCTGTCTACAGATCAGCCCAGCTCCAGCCATTGTGGCCATTTGGGGAATGAACCAGCAAATGGAAGAACTCTCTCTGCTTCTGCCTCTACCCCTCTCTCTCTGTAACTCTGCCTTTCAAATAATTAAATTATAATATTTTTTAAAAAATAGATACCAGATGTGAATTTTCAAAAAACTCCATATGAATAAAGCCTACAATATTTTGAAACTCAAATATATAATTTTTCATTTTTTAATTTCTGAGATAAAATTTTGTGTTTACATTACAGTTAAAGATTTAATGCTCCACTAGAATTCAACAAGTAAAAACTAAAAATATCACGGTTCAACAGAAATATAGGCAAAGACTATAAACTGCCATCAAATTAAAATATGTCAATTTCACTAACATGGTGAATTTCAAAATAATCACAGATCATTAAAATTATAGTAGTATACCATTCTTAACAATTTGTTTGAAAAAGATATAAAACAAAGTTGTAAAAAGCATATTTACAGCAATACTGATACAGGCATTTCTTTGTTGTTTTTGTTTTTCACTTTAGCTCCCACATATAAGGGAGACCATACAGTATTTCTTTTTAATGAGTTTTTAGGGCATCTTTTGAATCAAAAAGATAAATTAAAGACGTTATTTAAAAAGTAATTCATTAACACAATATTTTATGTGCAAAACCTTCTATTTTTCACTTTCATTTGAAAGGTAGATTTGGAGGGAAGGGGAGAGAGAGAGAGCGCGAGAGAGCAAGATTTTCCATCCACTGGGTCACACCTCAAAATCCCACAACTGGGGCTGGCGCTGTAGCGCAGCGGGTTAACGCCCTGGCTTGAAGCGCCGGTTCTAGTCCTGGCTGCTCCTCTTCTGATCCAGCTCTCTGCTATGGCCTAGGAAAGCAGAAGATGGCCCAGATCCTTGGGCCCAGGCACCCACATAGGAGACCTGAAGGAAGCTCCAGGCTCCTGGCTTCATATTGGTGCAGCTCTGGCCGTTGCAGCCAGTTGGGCAGTGAACCAATGGATGGAAGACCTCTCTCTCTGCCTCTCCTTTCTCTATGTAACTCTCACTTTTAAATAAATAAATATATTTTTTAAAAAATCCCACAATTGCCCAGGCTGGGCCAGGCCAAGGCCAGGGTCCCAGAACTCAACCTGAGTCACCAATATGGTTGACAGGGGCCCAAGCCCATGATTCACAGCTGATGCCTCCCTGGTTACACTTTAGAAGGAAGCTAGATGATTACAGTAGCCAAAAGTCAGATGGAGATATGGAATTTGGACATTCCAAGCAGCAAGTTAACTGCTGTGCAAAATACCTGCCTCAAAATCACTATTTTAACAAATAAACACTGGCAATTTAAGGTCCAGAAATGATCATAAAAAATGTAAAACAATGTGAGCTATTTTAAAAGGTCATTATTTTAGAAACATGCTTAGCATCAGGATTTTAGTGAACATATTGCCCATAACTCATAAAAATGATATTTTAAGAGTCTTTATAATTAAAAAATAATTTTCTTTAAAATATTTTTCAAAGTCTGAGGGTAACTGATTTTGTAAATGAGACACAGATATTTTAATGCAGTAAATTCTGGTTTCTTTACATTTAATAGTCTTCCTTAAGCTTATGTCTCACATCAATTTTAGTTTCTACCACTATGTAGCCAGAAGTCTCTTGCCTCCAGGTTTTAGTGTCATTTTCTTCACTGGCCTGAAGCTCTTCCTGTCAATCTCTTCAAATTCCATTAAGCTTCCACTCACATCCCTTTGAAGTGCTTTTGTTTTTCATTCTTACTCTTCTATCTTTTCAACTTCTACCTTTCTCTTGTCTGAAGGCATAGTATGTGCTTTAGATCTTGGTTTCTTTTTTTAAAAAATAATTGTAACCCTCCATATTTAGTATCAGTTTTCTATTACTGTGTAGCAAAAATCTCATCAATCAGTATTTCTGGGACAGGTGTATGACCTGGCAGTTAAGAGGCCCATGTCCCATACCAGAATGCCTTGGTTTGATCCTTGGCTCTGGCACCAAATTCTAGCTTCCTTCCACTGTAGATCCTGGGAGGCAGAGGTGGTGGCTCAAGTTACTGGATCCCTGCGACCCATATGGGAGACCTGGATTTAGTTCCTTGTTGCTGGGTTCAGCCTCTCCCTCCACATTCACCCCGCACTCCTCTTCTTTCTTTGACTCTCTCTCTCTCCAAAAAGTAATTCAGTTTCAATGCAACATTTATTTTGTTTACAAACTGCAATTTAGTCAAGAGTCAAAGGGCCACTCATTTATTATGCACTTAGCATCAACTGAGATGAAGCTGGTGAACAGAATCATCACAGGTTTACTTACTAACATGTGTAGCAGTTGAAGCTTGGGTTTGATAAGGTCATTCACTGGGCAGTCGGAACACCTATGTGATGATTTGCCTTTGGCTGGGGTTTCCTCACAACATCAGGGCTGGACTAGAAGGGTGAGCTTCAGTAGAAAAACTCAGGTGGAAGCTGTATCACATCTCATCTTCTATCCTAAGGAAGGTCACCCAATAGTGTTTCATATTCTGTCCAGCAGAAACCACAGTCAGTTCATATTCAGGTGACAGCACATCATGGAAGAAATGTCACCTTCTCTTACAATCTGATAATGACTATTTATAAAGGGAATCAGTTATTTCTCAATATCACTGAAAGCCAGTGCCACGGCTCAACAGGCTAATCCTCTGCCTTGCGGTGCCAGCACACCAGGTTCTAGTCCTGGTCGGGGAGCCGGATTCTGTCCCGGTTGCCCCTCTTCCAGGCCAGCTCTCTGCTGTGGCCCGGGAGTGCAGTGGAGGATGGCCCAAGTGCTTGGGCCCT
This sequence comes from Oryctolagus cuniculus, assembly GCF_051225735.1. Lineage (NCBI taxonomy): Eukaryota > Metazoa > Chordata > Mammalia > Lagomorpha > Leporidae > Oryctolagus > Oryctolagus cuniculus. The sequence goes on along the minus strand of NC_142885.1, from coordinate 46,354,575 downwards.
TACCCCATGGGAGACCAGAAGAAGCACTTGGCTCCTGCCTTTGGATCAGTGCAGTGCGCCGGCCGCAGCGCGCTGGCCGCAGCAACCATTGAGGGTGAACTAACAGTAGAGGAAGACATTTCTCTCTCTCTCTCTCTCTCTCTCTCTCTCACTGTCCACTCTGCCTGTCAAAAATAAAAAAAAAATCACTGAATTTTCAGCAAGTTTTGTTGCTACCATTGTTGTTTAGTGGAAAATATCAAAAGTTGACAAGACAGCTTTATTGACTGAGTTACTTTCATTCAGGAAAATACATAGATCAGCTCATTAAGTTTGTATACTGTGTGATGCGATTTCTCATTAAATCCATGAAATGAAAAATATGATATAGAAATTGTTATATTCTTTAATTTTATATGACATTATTTTGAATTTAAAAATTAAAATTGATTCTACTTTTTTGATTATTGTATTACATAAGTAATAACATAAGAATGATTTACTTTTTATTACAATTCATAGTTCATTCATGGGTAACAAAGTACATATTTCAAACTTCTTATTTCACATTTTTAAAAATTTCTCTCTGAATCATTGATCCAAAACTAAAGGAAACAAATATACAATAACTATTCAAGTGGTAATTATTTTTTAAATTTTCTCTAGGAACAAGCATCATCCAAAGAAAAAATGCAGCAGTTAAAAGAGACTAATAATGCTTCAATAATGAATCAAAAGGAACTCAGAATTAAAGAACTGGAATATGAACTCTCCAAAATGAAAGCTGTTCAAGAAGATTCTATCATAAGAGAACTGGAAAAATATAAGCAACTGTATCTAGAAGAAGTGCAAGTTAGAAAAACATTATATAATAAGCTAAATGAGTAAGTCAAATCATAGGCATAGAAAATAAGTTCATTAATATGCATCAGGTATAATTTTAATTGAGATATGTTCATGCTATTAGTAGGAAATGAGTTAACTAGATAATTTCATGAAATGGTACCTGATGAAATTAACATAACTTTAGAACAGTTTATGTAAATATTAATTATTCTAATTATTTTAGAGAAGATTGCTACTTAAACCCACGGGGTCAACTACCACAACAACTCCTAGCACTACTGGCACTTGGTAAATTAACTTTTCTTTCATTGTTATTGCTGACATTATCACTAGAAAGTGCCTTGAAGACAAACGATCCTCTAGGTTTTCCATTCTACTGTGGAATAGGGAAAGTTTACTTTAGAGAAGTGAAGTGTAATTCAGAGTGTTTCAAATTAAAATGTTTGCCAGCTGGAGGAAGTGTGTGGAAGACAGAAAGTCGAAGTCCACCTCTGATGCACTGGTAGCAATGTTATGCCCTAAATGCCCTTGGAAGTGCTGTGGAGTTTTTGATCACTGACTCAACTATGTGATTCTCCCCTAGAAAATATTGCTCCAAATTATCCCTCAATGCTTTAGTTTTTCTCAGGAAATAGGAAAAACATGTGAAAAGCGCAGTGGTTCTCAAAGCAAATTCTTGAAACTGTTTTTGAGGATGTTCTTTAAATCTTAAAACTGGCTGGCCTTTTAAACAAGTTTTTAATTGTATATATATAAAGGTTGCAACATGATGGTTTTGATATATTTTATAGAGAAATAAGGTGATTTTAGTTGACAAAATCAACATGTTCATCATCTCACATAGTTATCCTTTAAATGCCATTGCCAAGAATCTTGTAAGTAGAGCCATTCCAGAGGCATCAGGTCAACCATACATCACTGATAGCCATTTTTCTTCTCAATTTCTTCGAATCATCTGTTCTTCAGTGATCCCCCTAAAACATGAATTATTTTGAATAATTTAAAACCTTTGTGTACAATAGATATGTCCTGATACACTTTACTGTTAAAACACTGTACATTGTGATTTAATGCTATAACTAGTACACAGACAGTATTTTTCACTTTGTGTTTCTATGTGGGTACAAACTGTTGAAATCTTTACTTAATATATGCTAAACTGATCTTCTGTATATAAAGAGAACTGAAAATGAATCTTGATGTAAATGGAAGCGGGGAGGGAGACGGAAAGAGGAGGGTTGCGGGTGGCAGGGATTAAAAAAACCACTGTGTAACAGGAAACTCCATTTACTCTTACCAGTTTCTTTTAAATGCAAGTTATTTGGTAATTATTAGGGGCAAAAATCAAAATACTAAGTGTTTACCTTCTGTAATCTTAACAGGACGAATGTCACACTGGCAGAGGTCAGAACCAAACTTCTTCTGGAGAAGCAGCGGAACAGAGCTTTACTCAACACTCTTACTGTGAGACCCATCCTAGAGTCAACTTGTGGTGGAAATTTTAATAATAGCTCAGTGTTGAATAGAAATCTTACTCCAAAAGAAAACTTAATGATACCAACTTCAAGACAGCAGTCTTCATATAACAGCATGGTGGACTATTTGTTCATGGTTAGAATTTCTCTTTTTCCTTTGGGTCTGTCATTTTAGTTTTTATTTGGCAAAACACTGAATTTAATTGACATGTATGTTGCCGGCGCTGCGGCTCAATAGGCTAATCCTCCACCTAGCGGCGCCGGCACACCGGGTTCTAGTCCCGGTCTGGGCACCGGATTCTTTCCCGGTTGCCCCTCTTCCAGGCCAGCTCTCTGCTGTGGCCAGGGAGTGCAGTGGAGGATGGCCCAAGTGCTTGGGCCCTGCACCCCATGGGAGACCAGGAGAAGCACCTGGCTCCTGCCATCGGATCAGCGCGGTGCGCTGGCCACAGCGTGCCAGCCGTGGTGGCCATTGGAGGGTGAACCAACGGCAAAAAGGAAGACCTTTCTCTCTGTCTCTCTCTCTCACTATCCACTCTGCCTGTCAAAAAAAAAAAACTATTAATTGACATGTATGTTAATGTCATAATTAATTAACACAGAAAGAAAATAAATTTTATATCATCAACCTTTTAATATTTCATTCAATAAATTTAACCAAACTGAAACATTTTAAGTTTCTTTTAAAATTGCATTTAAATTGGGCTTTAGAAATTGAGTAATTCTGCTTAATAACATGATATACTTTGAAGTATTTGGCTCCGTTTCTAGTTGATTTTCACTGTACTGTAGTTAAAAACACTTTTATGGTTTTGTTGCACCATTAGTCCCCTGCCCTGAAATCATTAGTGAGTGATTGACATATAAACTTTTTTTTTAATTTTTTTAAATTTTTTTTGACAGGCAGAGTGGACAGTGAGAGAGAGAGAGACAGAGAGAAAGGTCTTCCTTTTGCCGTTGGTTCACCCTCCAATGGCCGCCGCGGCCAGTGTGTTGCGGCCGGCGCACCATGCTGATCCGATGGCAGGAGCCAGGTACTTATCCTGGTCTCCCATGGGGTACAGGGCCCAAGCACTTGGGCCATCCTCCACTGCACTCCCGGGCCATAGCAGAGAGCTGGCCTGGAAGAGGGGCAACCGGGGCAGAATCCGGCGCCCCGACCGGGACTAGAACCCAGTGTGCCGGCGCCGCTAGGCGGAGGATTAGCCTAGTGAGCCACGGCGCCGGCTGACATATAAACTTTTAACAACAGACGGATGTTTACTGTTTGAAGGATTTCAAGATAAACATTTTTATATATTAAACCTGTAGCAACAAAGAAGATCAAGTTTTGTTAAGTTCTAATTCTTGGATCTTTTCTTCAGTAACAGTATGTCCTTAATTGTTTCTCATTAATAAAGCAGTTTTACCACAATATTTGCTAAATGTGTTTACTGCCAGGAAAATGTACAATGTTAAGTAATTAGATGAAGCAAATATTTGGATTTGTAAAATGAAGTTCACCTATCTTGCCATCACTTGGATGACTAATGATTAAGGTGGCAACTATCAATTGCAACTACCATCAAACAAAATCATTTCTCTTCTTCCATCTCAGAATCCTGTGTAAAACTGCACATTGTGCCCCGCTCCAACAAAGGTGTAACAGGAAACATCAAGTATAAACAATCTCATTCATGGTATAAGTCCACTTCTGGGTATGTAGAAATGGATCCCACAGTGACAAAATATATCAATTGTGAAGCTGGTAAAACCCAGCTGACCCAGTTTAAGACATTTGCTTTATGCCTTGACCATTTTTTGACTGGGGGAAATTACAAAACAATTCAACATTTGTTCAAGCAAAAAATAAAGACTCATGGCAACTAGTTTGCGATTTGTATTCTTGCTATTTAATTGATGCACACTGAATTATAGTTTTGATGGTGTTTTCAGGATCTCTGTAATGCAAAGTACATCTGGCTAATGTTAAATGATGACTTTCTATGTCTTCATGACTCAATTTTGGTAGATTGTATGTGTCTAGGAATCTATCCACTTTTACTAGATTTCCTAATTTGTTGGCATACAGCTCTTTGTAGTAATTCCTGATGATTCTTATTTCATTAGGATTTGTTGTTACATTTCTTTTTCACCTCTAATTTTATTGATTTGGGTCTTCTCCCTCTTTTATTTATTTATTTTTGGTTAATTGTGTCAATGCTGTATTAATTTTATTTTTTCAAAAGACCAGTTCTTCATTTCACCAATTTTTTGTATTTTTGTTTCAATTTTATTTGCTCTCTAATTTTAATTATTTCTTTTCTCCTACTAATTTAGGTTTGGCTTGGTTTTTAGGTCCTTGAGATGCACTGATAGCTCACTTATTTGGTACCTTTCCAATTTCTTCACATAGGCACCGATTGCTATAACCTTCCCTCTTAACACTCCTTTTGTTATATCCCATTTTTTATATGATGTATTCATTTGTTTTCAGAAATCTTTTTATTTCTCTCTTCATTTCTTCTATGACTCACAATTCATTCAGGAACATGTTGTTCAGTTCCAATGTGTCTGCATATGATCTAGAGATTCTTGAGCTGTTGATTTCCAGCTTTATTCCATTGTGGCCAGAAAAGACACATGGTATTATTTCAATTTTTTGAACTTATTGACACTTGCTTTATGGCTTAGTATATGCTCTATTCTAGGGAATGTTCCATGCACTGATGAGAAGAATGCACAGTGTGCCACTGTGGGGTGAAATGTTCTGTAGATATTTGTTAGGTCCATTTGGTCTATACCGTCAATTAACTCTGTTTTTTCTTTGCTGATTTTCTGTCTGGTTTATGTGTCCATTGCTAAAAGTGGGGTACTGGTTCCCTGTTACTATGTGTTGCAGTCTTTGTCTCACTTTAGATCCATTAACATTTCTTTTAAATAGCCAGGCAGCCAGGCACCTTGTATTTTTTAAGTATGTATATATTTCTTACAGTCACATCTTCCTGTTGAATTGATCCTTAATATTACATAGTGCCCTTGTTCATCTCTTTTATTTTTTTTTATCTTTTATTTAATGAATATAAATTTCCAAAGTACGAATCATGGGTTACAATGGCTTCCCCCCCCCATACCGTCCCTCCCACCCACAACCCTCCCCTTTCCCACTCCCTCTCCCCTTCCATTCACATCAAGATTCATTTTCGATTATCTTAATATACAGAAGATCAGCTTAGTATACCTTAAGTAAGGATTTCAACAGTTTGCTCCCACACAGAAACATAAAGTGAAAAATAATAGATGATTTTTTTTAAATGATGATGAAATCAGATCAGACCTATTGTCATGTTTAATCCCAGTGAGAGTCAAGTTGGGAATTGATAATTTCTTTTCTTTTTTTTTTTTTACAGAAGATCAGTTTAGTGTACATTAAGTAAAGATTTCAATCGTTTGCACCCCCATAGAAACACAAAGTGAAATATACTGTTTGAGTACTCGTTATAGCATTAAGCCTCAGTGTACAGCACATTAAGGACAGAGATCCTACATGAGGAGTAAGTGCACAGTGACTCCTGTTGTTGACTTTACAAATTGACACTCCTGTTTATGGCATCAGTAATCTCCCTATGCACCAGTGATGAGTTTCCAAGGCTATGGAAGCCCTTGAGTTCTCCGACTCTTATCTTGTTTAGACACGGTCATAGTCAAAGTGGAGGTTCTCTCCTCCCTTCAGAGAAAGGCACCTCCCTCTTTGAAGACCTGTTCTTTCCACTGGGATCTCACTCACAGAGATCTTTTTGCCAGAGTGTCTTGGCTTTCCATGCCTGAAATACTCCCATGGGCTTTTCAGCCAGATCCGAATGCCTTTAGGGCTGATTCTGAGGCCAGAGTGCTATTTAGGACATCCGCCATTCTATGAGTCTGCTGAGTATCTCACTTCCCATGTTGGATCACTCTCCCCTTTATTTATTCTATCGGTTGGTGTTAGCAGATACTAGACTTGTTTATGTGCTCCCTTTGACTCTTAGTCCTTTCATTATGATCAATTGTGAACTGAAATTGATCACTTGGAATAGTGAGATGGCATTGGCACATGCCACCTTGATGGGATTGAATTGGAATCCCCTGGTATGTTTCCAACTCTACCAATTGGGGCAAGTCAGCCCGAGCATGCCCCAAATTATACATCTCTTCCCTCTCTTATTCCCACTCTTATGTTTAACAGGGATCACATTTCAGTTAATTTTCAACACTTAAGAATAACGGTGTGATAATTACAGAATTAAACCCGTCATATTAAGTAGAACAGACATAAAAAATACTATGAGGGATAATGTATTAAGTTGTCCATTAGCAGTCAGGGCTATGCTGATCAAGTCACCATTTCTCATAGTGTCCATTTCACTTCAGGAGGTTTCCTTTTGGTGTTCAGTCAGTTGTCACTGATCAGGGAGAACATATGGTATTTGTCCCTTTGGGACTGGCTTACTTCACTCAGCATGATGTGTTCCAGATTCCTCCATTTTGTTGCAAATGACTGGATTTCGTTGTTTCTTACTGCAGTATAGTATTCTAAAGAATACATATCCCATAATTTCTTTATCCAGTCTACCATTGATGGGCATTTAGGTTGGTTCCAGGTCTTGGCTATTGTGAATTGTGCTGCAATAAACATTAGGGTGCAGACCGCTTTTTTGTTTATCAATTTAAACTCCTTTGGGTAAATTCCAAGGAGTGGGATGGCTGGGTCGAACGGTAGGGTTATATTCAGGTTTCTGAGGAATCTCCAGACTGATTTCCATAGTGGCTTGACCAGTTTGCATTCCCACCAACAGTGGGTTAGTGTCCCTTTTTCCCCACATCCTCGCCAGCATCTGTTGTTGGTAGATTTCTGTATGTGAGCCATTCTAACCGGGGTGAGGTGAAACCTCATTGTGCTTTTGATTTGCATTTCCCTGATTGCTAGTGACCTTGAACATTTTTTCATGTGCCTGTTGGCCATTTGGATTTCCTCTTTTGAAAAATGTCTATTGAGGTCCTTGGCCCATCTCTTAAGTGGGTTGTTTGTTTTGTTTTTGTGGAGTTTCTTGATCTCTTTGTAGATTCTGGTTATTAACCCTTTATCTGTTGCATAGTTTGCAAATTGTTCATCTCTTTTAATAGTTTTTATGTTAAAGTCTATTTTGTCTGATATTAGGGTGGCAACAGCTCTTTTTGGTTTCTGTTAGCAAAGATATTCTGTTAGTATATCTTTTTCCATCCTTTCACTTTCTTCTTTTTTCTTTTTTCTTTTTTTTTTTTGACAGGCAGAGTGGACAGAGAGAGAGATAGAGACAGAGAGAAAGGTCTTCCTTTGCCGTTGGTTCACCCTCCAAAGGCCGTCGCGGCCGGCGCGCTGCGGCCAGCACACGTGCTGATCTGAAGGCAGGAGCCAGGTGCTTCTCCTGGTCTCCCATGGGGTACAGGGCCCAAGCACTTGGGCCATCCTCCACTGCACTCCCGGGCCATAGCAGAGAGCTGGCCTGGAAGAGGAGCAACCGGGACAGAATCCGGCGCCCCAACCAGGACTAGAACCCGGTGTGCCGGCACTGCAAGGCAGAGGATTAGCCTGTTGAGCTGTGGCGCTGGCTCATTCTTTCACTTTCACTCTACATGTATCTTTGTTGATGAGATGTATTTCTTGTGAGCAGAAAATAGATGGGTCTTGCTTTTTAATCCATTAAGCCAGTCTGTATCTTTTAACTCGAGAGTTGAGGCCATATACCTTCAAGGTGACTATTGATAAATAATGAGTGCTCACTTTGGCAGCACATATACTAAAATTGGAATGATAAATAATGAGTTGGCCCTGCCATTTTCCCTTAAATATTCCTGTTTTTACTTTGGATTTCTTGTGTATTTGTATTGTGGGATTTTCTGCCTTACCATTCTTTCATAATGGTGGCTATCTTTCTGTGTTTCAGTGTGTAATGCATCCTTTAGCATTGTTTGTAAGGCTAGATGAGTGGAGAAAAATTCTTTCACTTTCTGTTTATTGTGGAAGGCCTTTATTTCACCTTCATTCATAAATGATAACTTACTAGGATACAGTATTCTAGTTTTCTTTTTTTCTTTTAGGATTTGGACTATATTTCACCATTCCTTTCCACCTTGTATGGTTTTTTAATGAGAAGTCAACTACAGTCTAAAAATACTCTGAAAGTAATCTGGCATTTCTCTCCTGCATATTCTGCAATGTTTTCTTTATTGTTTCACTGTGGAGAGTTTTACTACAATGTGTCATGAAAATCTTTTCTTGTCATGTCTGTTAGGAGTTCTATGTGCTTCCTCTACTTGGGCATCCCTTTCTTTCTCCAAACTGGGGAGATTTTCTGTAATTATTTCACTAAGTAGGCCTTCAAGTCCATTCTCTCTTTCCACACCTTCAGGAACTCCTAAGACCCATATGTTTTGTTATTTGGTAGTATCCCATAAATCTCCAACACTGATACTAAATTTTCTATTTTCTTCTTAGGTTTTGTTGTTGTTGTTTTGTTCTTATGGTTTTTGGTCTGACTGTAGGATTTCCAACGATTTATCTTCTAGTTTGAATATTCTTTTTGCTGCCTCCCCAAATCTGCTGTTAAGGCTTTCCACTACATTTTATTTGATCTATTGAATTCTTTATTTCTAATTTTTTTATTTCTCTTTAAAATCTCAATTTCATGAGAAAAACTTTCTGTCATGTCATGTATGGTTTTCTCTAGTTCCTGAATTTGCTTCTGACTGCTTTTGAGTAATCCTATAATTAACTTTTAAAATTCCATTTCTGACATTTCATCAATCTCTTCATCTTCACATTCTATTATTGAAATGTTGTGTTCCTTTCTGGAGGTCATGGTGTCTTCCTTATCCTTGTTTCTTGAATTTCTGCGTTTATTTTTGGCATTTGTGGAGTTAATTTTTTCCCCCTCTGATGGCTTTTATCTTTGAGCTGTGCCTCTGTGGCTTGGGGGAATGTCAGTGCTTTCCCTGAATGTGAGAGGTATGTGGTGGGTGTGTACAGGGGACCCTGGTAAGTGCTCTGGAGTGCAGCAAGTATCCAGGGTAACACTCAGATTGAGGGTGGTAGCTCTCCTCTTACTAACCAAAGGTGGGAGGGGGTCACGTCTGTTAGTGTGATCACTCCCTCACCTCCCCTCCTTTAAGCTGAGCAATGACTGTGTGTTAGTCAACAGTTTGCTCAACACTCACTGTCGTGAATAATCTGTGGAGTCCTCCCTGTGAGCATGGTTATGGATGCAACGAGCTGCTCCAGCAACCAAGTAGTTCCAATCGTGTGGCTCTGCACAGAGCTTGCCCTGAACCCCAATTACATCCTGCCCCCTCTCACGTAGTCACAGTGGTTTTCTTTTTCTTTCTTTTTACTTATTTGATTCATTTGAAAGAGTTACAGGGAGAGAGGTCTTCCATCCACTGGTTCACTCCCCAGATGGCTGCAACAGCTGGAGCTGTACCAATCCGGAGCCAGGAGCTTTTTCTGGGTCTCCCACACAGGTTCAGGGGCCCAAGCACTTGGGCCATCTTCTGTGCTTTCCCAGGCCATAGCAGAGAGCTGTATCAGAAGAGGAGCAGCCGGGACTAGAACCAGTGCCCATATGGGATGCCGGGGCTTCGGGCTAGGGCTTTAACCCACTGCACCACAGTGCTGGCCCCAGTTACAGTGTTTTCACAGCCTCAGCACCCAGGGATCCCATGGTCAAACAGTGCAAGAGTCCACTCCACCCCCCTAGCCTGTATAGTCCATAGAAAAACTAGGGGGTTCCCAGAGCCACCGCCTGTATGTGTTTCACCTGGACGGAATGAGTCTGATCCCCCCTGTCGCTCCCCCTCTTCGTGGAGGAACGACACAGGACCCTGCGCTGTTCTTTCTGTCTGCTCGGCCCTCCCCGGGTTTGCTGCTGGTTCTTCCCGGGTTGGCTACTATCCCTTCCACCTCCGTGGAAGGGCAGTTCCCCCTGGCCACATTCCCCACTTCCGCAGGGGAGCGGCACACCGCTGGCCGGCTCTCTCGGGGGCTGCACAGGTGTTCCCCTTAGATGTTCCTGGTGCATGCCGTCTCTCTCCTCCTTTATAGTCCTCCTCTGCCAATCCCAACTCGGCTGCCCACACGCCAAGCACGCTGCTCTCCTCCAATCAGGAGCAAGTCCTACAGTTTATTGGCTGAACTGGAGGCAGCTGTGTAGAAGCTGTTTTCTCCTCTCCCAGCGCCATATTGTGGGAGAGCAGATGCATAGAATAAGTCTTAATTCCAGTAACAGTATAGTCTGAGTTGCTCCCCACACCCCCAGCCAGACTCAAAGTCATTGAGGAATGTGGATTTTTCCCTCTGGTAAAATTCCTGGATCACAAGCATGCACAGTACCCACTGGCTGCAGCCCTACTCCTTTCACAATTGTACTGGGTGGGTACAAGAGGGGATGGGGCACTTCCCTTTGGTGGAGATGGCTCCCCCTCTCTGCCCACTACCCAGAGTGTACAGCAGAGCTGTTGTTTCCCTGATGACAAGGTGGGGACAGGCCCCACCAACTGACTCAAACTGCTGTGGTTGCCTCTGCCAACAGTCCCTGTTAAGATGTTGGGTGTGCACGGAAGAGCTAGAGCAGCTTCTCCTGTTTATGTCCAAAATGATGTCAGTCTTTTCCCTGGAGTGGAAGGGGAAGAAATGGAGAGAGGGAAACACACTTCTTTCTTTTTCCTCCCTCTGGGTGAGCAGTTGCCCAGCTCCCCTGAGGGTTCCGGGTCAGACTCAAACATGGTGCAATCTACTAATCTCTCCCTCCAGCTGTATCAACAGTGGTGTGAGCCAGTGCAGTCTGAACTCACCTTGCTCACCAGAGTGGGCTGTTGTGTACTTCGTTGTGTTCAGACTCTCTGCTCCATGTCACTGCTGCACGTTTGTCCCTTCACTGAGGTCCATGCCATTTCCACTGCTTTCACAGGATCTTCCACTGAAGTTTTCCCTGAGTGTACCTTCTCCACTTTTTCTTATCAGTTTATGCAGCCTAGAACAGGCCTCCCTGTTGCTATTCTGCCATCTTTATTTATGAAATTATTTAAGGCATCCGCAAGTTAGTCATAGTATTATTTAAAGGTCACATTTTATAATATCTCATTCCAATGATAACTTATATTTAACTTGTTTCAGATGCTGGAGGAGATGCAAACCGATTTAAGTAGAGACCTAGATGAGGTATGTTGCCAAAATGTGCCAATTAAATTTAGAGTAATTGGCCTCTGAAATAAACTATAAGCAGGAAATGACATCATTATCCAATGTTTGGTTAATAGATGCTAGGGTGAACTTCTTATATGCATCTAATAAAACATGTAAAAACAAACATTCAAAATGAGTAATATATTTATTCCTTAGTCATCATGCTATATAGTTTTTTAAAAATCTCAAAAAGTCTCAGCAACTTTTCTGTCTCTACACTTTCTTGACTTCTGCCATCCATCTGACATTGTTAGCCTGCATACTGAAACTATTCAAAGAAAACTAAACTATGGCACCATCAGGTTTTCAGGTGTATAGTAGTGACACAGTAAGAAAAAAATCCCAACTCATCTGGAAATACTTAGCCAAGCAGTTAACAGTTCATAAGCTGTTACTTGATAGATGGCATTTAACTTCTCTAGTCATTTCCCTTGTCACTGGTTTACCTTTCACCTCCCAGGAAATTCCACATTTCTGGGCATGAAATAAAAACAGCCAAATTCTTGTCAAGCCAGACTACACTATTTATAATTCCACAGTCGTCTTCTTCATGTCTAGTTTTTTGCAACTATTCTGCTTCTCCCTCCTTCTGTCATAATTTCTACTTGTCCTGCAGTTATCAGCGTTATGTAACCTCCACAAAAATCCTGCAATATTATGAAAACAGGACACATGTTCCTTATGTGTGTTCTAGCAGCACTCTACTCCATTCCTGTCATGTGTACTAATCTATTATGGAGGGATGGACTGTATCATCTTCATTATGTAGTTCCACTTTTCAGCAAATGGTTGCCCAATAAATTGGTGAAGAATCAGAAAATTAGAAGCTCTGAAACTTAACTCACAATAGTACCTAATTCCATATGCAACTATGGGCAAATAACATGTACAATGGTAATTTTGTACTGTAGTTATATATTTTTTTCTTCAACAGTGATAAAGTTTTCATTTTTATACTGACTTATTTAACTATGAAGTCTTTGACATAAAATTTATTTTTCTTTCCAGATATTGCTGAACTTGGATCTGGATCTTACAGAACCTTTATCTAATGTCTAATGAGAAGTCAAACCAAAATCAAGATCGAGTTTTAAAAGAATTAATGTTTACACACTTGAAAGAAATATTATATATTCTGTGAGATAATAAAATTTTCTTGTGAAATGTTTATATAATACCTTAATGTTTCCTCTGTAAAATATGGCATAAAAACTTTTACTGAAAGAAAATATTTTTGTATATGTGTGAGGAAAATATATACAGCATTTTGTGTTTTAAATTTTAATAATTTGGAATACAGACAGATAGGAAAGGGTGAGAGTGTGTGCCACCAGTACAATCCCACATGGCTACAATGGTTATGGCCTGGCAGACTGCAGCCAGGAACTCAGTCCAGGTCTCTCACAAGGGTCATAGGAAACCAACAACTTGGGTCATCACTTGGGGCCTCCCAAATACGTGCACTAACAGGAAATTGGAATCAGGAATGCATCTAGGACTCAAACTCAAGTACTCTGATATGGGTGTAGCTGTCCCAACCAGATCTTAACTGCTGCACCCAAAGGCCCCACATAGTATGTTAATCTTTCCCTTGGTACATAAAACTTGTATACCTTAAATAAAAACATATTGAAAAAAGACACTTCTTGGGACATCCACTTCCTTTTTAAGTGCCCAATTTCATATGCTGCTACTGCACACGCAAGGAGGCAGCAGGTGATGATAATGGCTCAAATATTTAAATATCTGCATCCCTCCAACTCACGGAGACCTGGATTGAATGTCTGCATCTTGGCTTTGGTCTGGCAGAGCCCTGGCTCTTGCAGGCATTTGCAAAGTCAATCAGCTGATAAGAAGTTTCTCTCTCTCCCTCTTTCTGTGTCTCCCTGCCATTTAAAGAAAGAAAGATAGTGTCAGGTCGTAGATTTAGGTCTTTAATCCATGTTGAGTGGATTTTTGTGTAAGGTGTAAGGTAGGGGTCTTGCTTCATGATTCTGCATGTGGAAATCCAATTTTCCCAGCACCATTTATTGAATAGACTGTCCTTGCTCCAGGAATTAGTTTTAGATCCTTGATCGAATATAAGTTGGCTGTAGATGTTTGGGTTGATTTCTGGTGTTTCAATTCTGTTCCATTGGTCTATCCATCTGTTTCTGTACCAGTACCATGCTGTTTTGATTACAACTGCCCTGTAGTATGTCCTGAAATCTGGTATTGTGATGCCTCCGGCTTTGTTTTTGTTGTACAAGATTGCTTTAGCTATTCGAGGTCTCTTGTGCCTCCATATAAATTTCAGCACCAATTTTTCCAGATCTGAGAAGAAGGTCTTCGGTATCTTGATTGGTATTGCATTGAGTTTATAAATTACTTTTGGGAGAATGGACATTTTGATGATATTGATTCTTCCAATCCATGAGCATGGAAGATTTTTCCATTTCTTGGTATCCTCTTCTATTTCTTTCTTTAAGGTTTTGTAATTTTCATCGTAGAGATCTTTAACATCCTTGGTTAAGTTTATTCCAAGGTATTTGATTGTTTTTGTAGCTATTGTGAATGGGATTGATCTTAGAAGTTCTTCCTCAGCCATGGCATTGTCTGTGTATACAAAGGCTGTTGATTTTTGTGCATTGATTTTATACCCTGCTACTTTGCCAAACTCTTCTATGAGTTCCAATAGTCTCTTAGTAGAGTTCTTTGGGTCCCCTAAATAAAGAATCATGTCATCTGCAAAGAGGGATAGTTTGAGTTCTTCCTTCCCAATTTGTATCCCTTTAATTTCTTTTTCTTGCCTAATAGCTCTGGCTAGAACCTCCAGAACTATATTGAATAGCAGTGGTGAGAGTGGACATCCCTGTCTGGTCCCAGATCTCAGTGGAAATGCTTCCAACTTTTCGCCATTCAATAGGATGTTGGCTGTGGGTTTTTCATAGATTGCTTTGATGGTATTGAGGAATGTTCCTTCCAAACCCAGTTTGCTTAGAGTTTTCATCATGAACGGGTGTTGTATTTTATCAAAACCCTTCAAGATATTGGCACAGGCAAAGAGTTTCTGGAAAAGACCCGGGAGGCACAGGCAGTCAAAGCCAAAATTAACTATTGGGATTGCCTCAAATTGAGAAGTTTCTGTACTGCAAAAGAAACAGTCAGGAGAGTGAAGAGACAACCGACGGAATGGGAAAAAATATTTGCAAACTATGCAACAGATAAAGGGTTAATAAGCAGAATCTACAAGGAGATCAAGAAACTCCACAAAAACAAAACCAACAACCCAATTAGGAGATGGGCCAAGGACTTCAATAGACATTTTTCAAAAGAGGAAATCCAAATGGCCAACAGGCACATGAAAAAATGTTCAAGGTCATTAGCAATCAGGGAAATGCAAATCAAAACCACATTGAGGTTCCACCTCACCCCGGTTAGAATGGCTCACATTCAGAAATCCACCAACAACAGATGCTGGCGAGGATGTGGGGAAAAAGGGACACTAACCCACTGTTGGTGGGAATGCAAGCTGGTCAAGCCACTATGGAAGTCAGTCTGGAGATCCCTCAGGAACCTGAAGATAACCCTATCGTTCGACCCAGCCATCCCACTCCTTGGAATTTACCCAAAGGAATTTAAATTGGCAAACAAAAAAGCAGTCTGCAGCCTAATGTTTATTGCAGCACAATTCACAATAGCTAAGACCTGGAACCAACCTAAATGCCCATCAACGGTAGACTGGATAAAGAAATTATGGGATATGTACTCTTTAGAATACTATACCGCAGTAAGAAACAACGAAATCCAGTCATTTGCAACAAAATGGAGGAATTTGGAACACATCATGCTGAGTGAAATAAGCCAGTCCCAAAGGGACAAATACCATATGTTCTCCCTGATTGGTGACAACTGACTGAACACCAAAAAGGAAACCTCCTGAAGTGGAATGGACACTATGGGAAATGGTGGCTTGATCAGCATAGCCCTGACTGTTAATGAACAACTTAATACATTATCCCTCTTAGTAGTTTATTTGTCTGTTCTACTTAATATGACTGCTTTAATTCTGTAATTAATTCACAGTTATTCTTAAGTGTTGAAATTTAACTGAAATGTGATCCCTGTTAAACATAAGAGTGGGAATAAGAGAGGGAAGAGATGTATAATTTGGGACATGCACAAGCTGACTTGCCCCAAATGGTAGAGTTAGAAACATACCAGGGTACTCCAATTTAATCCCATCAAGGTGGCATGTACCAATGCCATCTCACTAGTCCAAGTGATCAATTTCAGTTCACAATTGATCATAATGAAAGGACTAAGAGTCAAAGGGAGCACATAAGCAAGTCTAGTACCTGCTAACACTAACCGACAGAATAAATAAAGGGGAGAGTGATCCAACATGGGAAGTGAGATACTCAGCAGACTCATAGAATGGTAGATGTCCTAAATAGCACTCTGGCCTCAGAATAAGCCCTAAAGGCATTCGGATCTGGCTGAAAAGCCCATGAGAGTATTTCAGGCATGGAAAGCCAAGACACTCTGGCAAAAGATCTCTGCGAGTGAGATCTCAGTGGAAAGAACAGGTCTTCAAAGAAGGAGGTACCTTTCTCTGAAGGGAGGAGAGAACCTCCACTTTGACTATGACCTTGTCTAAACAAGATAAGAATCGGAGAACTCAGAGGGCTTCCATAGCCTTGGAAACTCATGACTGGAGCATAGGGAGATTACTGAGGCCATAAACAGGAGTGTCAATTGGTAAAGTCAACAACAGGAGTCACTGTGCACTTACTCCTCATGTAGGATCTCTGCCCTTAATGTGCTGTGCATTGAAATTTAATGCTATAACGAGTACTCAAACAGTATATTTCACTTTGTGTTTCTATGGGGGTGCAAACTGTTGAAATCTTTACTTAATGCATACTAAACTGATCCTCTGTAAAAAAAGAAAAGAAACTATCAACTCCCAACTTGACTCTCACTGGGATTAAACATGACAATAGGTCTGATCTGATTTCATCATCATTTAAAAAAAATCATCTATTATTTTTCACTTTATGTTTCTGTGTGGGAGCAAACTGTTGAAATCCTTACTTAATGTATACTAAGCTGATCTTCTGTATATTAAGATAATCGAAAATGAATCTTGATGTGAATGGAAGGGGAGAGGGAGTGGGAAAGGGGAGGGTTGTGGGTGGGAGGGACGGTATGGGGGGAAGCCATTGTAATCCATTATTCGTACTTTGGAAACTTATATTCATTAAATAAAAAAAATAAAATAAAAAAAAGAAAGAAAGATAAATAAGAATTATAAAGAATAATTCAAGAATATATTGTGGAACTATTTTCATTGCTCATCAAATTAAATACTCTTCTGTCATATTAAGGAATCTACGTTCTTTATTGTGAATGGATGTTGGATTGTGCCAAATGCTTTTTCTGCATTTATAGACAGATAACTGCAAAATTTTCTCCTTTATTCTGTTAATATGATAATTACATTGAATTATTTTTGAATATTCAACCAATCTTATATTCCTAAGATATACTCCACTTATCCATGCTGTTGGAGCTGGTGCTGTGGCTCAATAGGCTAATCCTCCACTTAGTGGCGTTGGCACACCGGGTTCTAGTCCCAGTTGGGGCGCTGGATTCTGTCCCGGTTGCCCCTCTTCCAGGTCAGCTCTCTGCTATGGCCCGAGAGTGCAGTGGAGGATGGCCCAAGTGCTTGGGCTCTGCATCCCATTGGAGACCAGGAGAAGCACCTGGCTCCTGCTTTCAGATCAGCACGGTGCGCCGGCTGCAGCGCGCCAGCCGCGTCGGCCACTGGAGGGTGAACCAACAGCAAAAGGAAGACCTTTCTCTGTCTCTCTCACTGTCCACTCTGCCTGTTAAATATATATATATATGTTTTATATATATATATATATATATATATAGTTGGACTATGATTAGTAACATATTGAATAACGTTGGGTAGCCTGGTGTTTGTTCTTTTTTTAAGTATTTCAAAGAATTCACAGTGAAACCATCTAGGCCAAGAATTTTTCTTTTTTCTTTTTATAAATGGAACAGATTTTAGTCATACATTCAACTTTCTAGCAAATATAGAACTATTCAGATGGTCAAATTCATCTTTTGTCATTTTGGAAAAATTCTGTTTTTTCAACGAATTTACCCAATTTATCTACACTGTTGAATTTGTTGTCTAGTTTTTTTACATAATCTTTTTTGTTGTTTTAATGCCTACAGGATCAGTAATGTCTGTGGTGATATCCACTCTTGAATTTTTAATATTGGTCATTTGCATTTTCTCTCTTTCGTGTGAACATTATCATAGGTATTGTGAATTTTATTAATCTTATGAAAGAACTAGACTTTGGCTTTGTTGATTTTCTATGGCTTGTATGCTACTGTGTTCATTTTCATTTTTATAGTCACTATTTCTTTCTACTTCATTTGGGTATACTTGTTCTTTCTCTAGACTGTTGATGTAGAAGCTAGACTTTGCAATTTCCTTTTCTTATTGTAGGTATTTAAAGCCATGGACTTCTCTTAGCATGCCTTAAGTTTTTTTCCTCAGATTTTGGTATTTTATGTTTTCATCATTCTGCTCAAAATACCTTGTAATGTCTTTCTGATTTTTTTCTATGACCATTGTTTATTTAGAAATTGTGGGGAGCAACTGAGACTAGACTAAATTACTGGAACTGCTAAGACTAATTCTATGCATCTGATCTCCCACCATATGGCGCTGAGAGGGAATAAACAACTTCCACACAGCTGCCTCACCAATTCGACTAACAAGTTGCAGGAGCTGATCCTGCTCCTGATTGGAGGAGAGTAGCATGCTCAGCGCTTGAGGAGAGAATGCCAGCAGAGTTGGGATTGGTGGAAGAGGACTATAAAGGAGGAGAGAGACAACATGCGGAAGGAACACCTGAGGAACCCCCGAGAGAGCCGGCCGGCGGTATGCCGCTCCTCCGCGGAAGCGGGGAAGTTGCCAAGGGTGCCGCCCCTCCGCGGAGGCGGGGGGGGGGGGGGGGGCGGCAGCAAACCCGGGAAGGGCCAGGGAAAAAGAACAGCACAGGGTCCAGTGTCGTTCCTCCGTGAGTGGGGAGCGACAGAAATGTGTAGCAATTTGCAAACATTTCTTGATTTTTCTAGATCTGTTTTTATATTCACTATTTTTCTAATGCTGTATGGTCAAAGAATGCATTATACATCATTCACATCTTCTGATATATACTGAGAGTTGTTTTATGCTCCAGAGTGAAGCCTACTATGATGCATTTTTTCACATGCACTTGAAGGAATTTGTATCTTGTAGCTACTGGAAGCAGCATACATTTTTCCTGAACTTCCTCCTCACTGTTCCCTTTTAGGAATCTGCCACTGTCTCCCTGAAGCCAATGCTTCTGTGAGCATTGTACATTTTCCTGGTGCTAGTTAATTATATTATGTCTCCCACAAAACATCCTGTATCTTTCTACCCTCTACAGGCTTCCATTTGAGTTGCAAAGTGAAGATAAATCTCAAGAAACTAGAATTTACAGTTCAGGTATTGCTTGTCAAAGACAAAATAACAATACTAGACCTGCTTTTCAGTCCCTTTTCTTCCACTCTTCTGTGAGACTGTCACGTCTAATCAGCTGCATTACAGGAGAAGCAGTGTAACTGTTTCAGACACGAACACCACATTCAGGATGTCGATAAAGAGACGTCTCCCTTCTCTGACTCAGCACACAGTTTACATACTACATGATTTTTTTGGCACACTGACATTTCACATTTTGCATACATACCAGAAAATATGCTTTATAAGAATTATAAACCCACCCCTCTCTAACCTATGACTTACAGAATTGACACACTTAAGCTTTGAAAATTCATTTACGTAAAGTAAAATACTAAGTAAATGACAACAAAGGAGCTTCATCCATTTGGCAACAGTGATTGTGGTACACAATTCTGCAGTCTAGGCAAACTGATATGCTGTCAGCATTTGTACTATGATAGTGTGAACCAGAGTGACTGTCTTGAAATTATTCTAAATCCTTCAAGGATATTTCCTACTGGAATTTGAGAACCAACAGGAATATGAACACACAACTATCACAGTTCATCCGGGGAAAGCATTCCAACTTGCACCTTACAATACTTAGTCTGCCTTGTTCCAGGCAGAACCCTTGGCTGTGAGATGGAGTCTGCAGCAGCACCACAAGAAGTGCTTTGTGAAAAGCGGTGGTGTGAACCCCTCCATTGCCCACACTGTCTTCCCTCCCTGCATTCTGCATGAAGGATGCCCACCGTTTCCCATTCCTAGTCCTTGTTCAGCACGATCATCACCAGCCTGGGGTGCACCTGATAGCCCTCCTCAGTGAAGGACAGGTCTTTGCCACCCATGTCACGTTGACCATAAATTTAGAGAGAGAGAGGAAGAGAGAAAGGCACATTTTTAGGGAAGGATTAACGAGGTGTCAGACAAATGGAAAGATGCCATCATCAATGAAAAAGTATAAAAGCACAGTGCTACTACCATCCCAAGTACCCACGAGCTGTGGAAGCACTGGTACCCAAGCAGGCACAGTAACTTATCCATAACTCTTCTCCATGAATCTGAATTCACACTCAGGAATCACCAAGGCATTAGTCACTGATCATAATTAGCACATGGAATGCAACCTTTTTGTCCTTGTCAGATCCAGAGGCCCATGTTCAAATGAGTTTCTTTGGCAGATCTGTAACCATTCTGGTGATATGTATTAACCAGCTTCCCTGAAGGAAACTACTTGCAGATAAACCACATGATATTCAACATCAATGAATGGATATCCTATCCATTCATATGAATTAAACTTACATTTATTAAGCAGTTGCTACATTTTGTGAATCAGTTAGTTGGCCAGGGATAAAGAAACAAACATGATCCTTGCCCTCATGAAGTTTACAGTCTATAAGAAGAGAAAGGACAAATAAACTGATTAATCATAGACCTATGCAAGTTGTTATAATAAAAGGGAGGAGAGTTGCTGTGTGAAGGAGAAACAGCAATCAGGCAAGGCTGAGGAAGTACAGTTTGACCTTGGGGATGTGTCCACACTAACCAGGTAAAGAAGATGGAAGCAAGCAAGTGGGCTGCATGTGCAAAGGCCCTGTGGTAGTGCATGTATGGAACTGAAGGCAGAACAACAAAGCTGAAAAGAGAGAGACAAGCAAATATGGCATTAGGTGAGGCTGAGAAGATGAATAGGGACAGAGAGTGCAGAATTTTGTAAGCCATGCTAAATTTTACCTTTGTCTTAAAACAGTGGGAAGGCACTAGAGGGTTTAATCAAGTAGGCAGCAAAATCAGATGTCTCTTTTATAATAGCTTATAATCTCATTTGATGTCTGCGTAGGAAATGGATTGGAAAGAGACTAGAGCGGATACAAGGAACCTATTTACTGTGTTCTTGTCGTCAAGATGAAAAATACTAGTTGTTTTAACCGTAATTGTAGCAAAGAGAGAGAAGAAAAAGGAGGAGGCAGAAAAGGCACAGTGCTAGACAGGACCAAGAGAGAAGAGGTGTGGCGGGTGTTTAGAGAGATCAGATGTGAGGATGATACCGGGAGAGATATCAGGGATGATTCCTGATACATGCGGCCAACTTTCTGCTTCTGTGTTTTCATATCAGGTAATGTCTGTCTGCCTATGGCACTCCTATCTCTGCCACTCCTCAAAGCCACCTTGCCTGTGGTCAGGCTGGACTCAGGGAACTAAAGAAAATGCCATCATAACCACTTAGGAGACACGCAGTAAAGTACAGTCTGGTAGCCTGCAGCATTTAAAGACACCCCCAGAAAGACACAGCAACTCAAAGCCACAGTATTTCCATGTTTTATATTCCCTTAATGTCAAGTGCAGCTGAATTAATTTTTTTAAAAGTTATGGAAGATCAGGGTACAAGAAATTTCAGAAAGAGGCCACACATCCATCCCTGATCCTCCACAGTACAGAAGAGTCTGACCACACTGTACAGGGGAGAATCAAGTTTCTAAGGACAGAAGGGAAAAGCAAAGAACAAATGTTGTGTAAGTATTCAATGGACTATTGGGACATTAAAAAAATCATGTGTTTGAACATGAGTTAATAGCATGGAGAAAGTGTTCAGTATTTAATGTTAAACAAGCAGAAAAGAGGGTAAAAGCAGAGCTTGTCTAGTACAAAAGAGCTGTAAGCTCTCATGAGTACAGTTTACAATGGACTATTAGATATTGGAGAACTAGAACAGATGTGCTTAAAGGCTCCAAGCAAAGAGAAAGGATAGGAAGATGGAAATCCCAATTATTTGATTCAATCACTACACACTGTTTACATGTATTGCATTATCACACTGAACATCATAAATATGTCCAATTACATGTTAATTAAAATAAAAAAGGAATAAAATACTGTGCCTATCTACCCTTTTAACCACATTCATTGTGTGTGTGTGTGTGTGTGTGTGTGTTAGAGAGAGAGAGAGAGAGAGAGAGAGAGAGAGAGAGAGAGAGAGAGAGAGAAATGAATCTTCCATCCCTTGGTTCATTCCTCCAGATGGCTGCAATGGCCACAGCTGGGCCAGGCCAAAGCCAGTAGCCTGGAACTCCATCAGGATTTCTGACATGGCTGGCAGGGGCCCACACATTTGGGCTACCCTCTGTTGCTTTCCCAGGTGCATTAGAAAGGAGCTGAACCAGAAGTAGAATGGCTGGTATTTGAACAAATGCTTATATGGAATGCCAGCATCACAGGTGGTGGTTTAACCCACCAAGCTACAATGCCAGCCCCACTCACATTCTTCAGATTCAATGATAAAGATTCATAAATGATGATGAGGCCTAGACTGCCAGTTGTTCACTGATGAAGCTGTAAGTGTGAGAAGTTGTGAGGACACAGAGGAAGGGACCCTAACTCAACCTAGGGACCCTTAGAAGGTCTTCCTAGGGTCTCTCGAAGGGTGAAAGAATGGAAGAGGTAGGAGGAGGTATTCTGAGCAACGGAGTGTCTGAAGCAGAGGCACAGAGTGATACACGTGGGGAAATAGGACAGAACTTAGCAGGGCTGACTGTGATGTTGTGTGCCACACTGTGGGTTGGGTGAAGAGAATTCCTGAAGCCAAATCATAAAGCTTGTAAGACATTTTGAGGTGTCTGGGTTGTGTTCAAAAGCCCATGGAGGGGCCGGTGCTGTGGCATAGCAGGTAAAGCTGCCACCTGCAGTGCCAGCACCCCATATGGGTGCTGGTTCGAGTCCTGGCTGCTCCACTTATGATCTAGCTCTCTGCTATGGCCTGGGAAAGCAGCAGATGATGGTCCAAGTCCTTGGGCCCCTGCACTTGTGTGGGAGACCCAGAAGAAGCTCCTGGCTCTTGGCTTTGGATTGGCTCAGCTCCAGCCATTGTAGCCAATTGGGGAGTGAACCCATGGATGGAAGGCCTCTCTCTCCCTCTCTCCCTGTTTATCTCTATCTTTCTCTGCCTCTTCTCTCTATGTGTAACTCTGACATTCAAATAAATGAATAAATAAATCTTAAAAAAAAAACCATGGAGATCTTTAGGTAGAAGAATGATATGCTCAACTTTGCAGACAATAGAAACAGAAGTAAAAAGGCTTCTCTGTTTTGTTAATGGTTATTTGTTATCTTCTAAACAACTGAAGCTGGGAATTTTTTATTCCTTCTTCCCTTTTAAGATACTGGCTGGTGTTTCAGGAGCCAGTTGATGTTGTCCAGACAGGCACACCCAAGGAATGTTCCACTTCAGTCCCCTTACTGAGGCTCTTGATTAGATACCTGCTTGGATTGGGAGTTTAGAGAAGAATCACACTTTGGTTAAACCTCATTATCAGCAAGATTTCAAAGTGGTTATTTTGGAGCCTAAATTAGACTGTTTTTATTTTTTCAAGCTGATATTTTGGTTTTGTTCTCCACTGTTATTTTCAGCTCTATCACCTTGTTTGGAATAGGGCTCAGTTAGAATCTGGTAGCTGAGAGATTATCACTAGAAATTCCATCCATCTATCAATAATACATTAGCCCATCTATTTATCCATCAGTACATTCATCCATTAATATTTATCTATGCACTCATTCACCCACCAATCCTTCCTTCCATCCCACTTCCTTCATTCTTTCTTTGCTTCCTTCATTCCTTCTATTTACCCATCAGTACTTCTCTCCCTCCTTCCTTCTTTCCCTTCTTCCATCCACTGATCCTCCTTTGCATATAATAGATATATTTGAGTGCCTACTATGCATCACACAATGTGTAGAAACTCTTAGGAAAATTAACGAAATACAAACAAACCCACTTTGGTTTTCAAGACATGGAGAGGGACATCAACAATAGCAACAAAGAATACTAACTGTAAAAATAGATATGTACTAAGTTGGTAAAGAGAATAGGGTCAATTCTATTGAGAATCTAAGGCTAAAATCAGTAAAAGAAGCACTAGATTTTTTGGTTGTATCAGGAAGAAACACTAAGGGTTAGGCAGATGGATGGCAGAGGAAAGGGAGAAGACACGTTGCATGAAGGAAAATGCAAAGTAAAAGGCAGACAACCACAAAACACCATGATGCATTAAGTAAGTTACAATCAGTTTATAATGGTAGGGATATTCAGTGTGTGTGGGGAAGTAACTTGGGGGAATGAAGTTAAGACAGAGCAGGAATTACACACCCTGAGTGTATGTGGAATGGAGGTTTGAAGATAAACAGATGAGACTTTGTGGTAATCAAGGCAAGAAACAGTTCAAAGAAAACAGCAGTTGGAGAGGAGACTGGACAGAAAGGAAGGCGTCATCAATGGAACACGTGGCTGCTGAAACTTCAATATAAAAACTGCAGATAAAGCCCACCAGTGGTGTTTACCTGAGCTGATAGAAAACTGGCCACCTAGCTCTTGCGTATCTGCTGTCCCAAACTCACAGTTGGTCAGCCCATTCACTTGGGTATTTCTTACTGAATTCAGTGAGCTCTCAAGCAAGGATCTGAATATCCAGCATGTAGCAGGTGAACAGAATTCAGCCTGAATCTACCTAATAAAGCCGTGGGTGAAAACTGAAAAATTCTAGTAAATTATTGAGAAGTTTAGAAATATGCAGTGTGTGTGTTTGGAAAAGGCACACCAGAGAACAAGTATTTTGGGGCCGATGCTGTGGCACAGTGAGTTAATGCCCTCGCCTGAAGCGCCGGCATCCCATATGGGCGCTGGTTCGAGACCCAGCTGCTCTACTTCTGATCCAGCTCTCTGTTATGGCCTGGGAAAGCTGT
Source organism: Oryctolagus cuniculus (assembly GCF_051225735.1). Classification (NCBI taxonomy): domain Eukaryota; kingdom Metazoa; phylum Chordata; class Mammalia; order Lagomorpha; family Leporidae; genus Oryctolagus; species Oryctolagus cuniculus. The sequence goes on along the minus strand of NC_142885.1, from coordinate 46,329,761 downwards.
AGAAGATGGCCCAAGACTTTGCACCCCTGTACCCATGTGGGAGACCTGGAAGAAGCTCCTGGCTCCTGGCTTCGGATCAGCGCAGCTCTGGCCGTTGGGGCCAATTAGGGAGTGAATCATCAGATGGAAGACCTCTCTCTCTCTGTAACTCTGACTTTCAAATAAAAATAAATCTTTGATCAGACCAAGTGTTTTGATTTTGACTTAGAGCTGTGGCCCTGTGGAAAGCCACTAATAGGTTATGTTCCAGGAACTTAATGTCACATTCTTTCCACCAGGAAGCTACCACATGCTGTCGAGCATCTGTCCACCTGCCCCAGGATGGGCACAGGTGGAGAGAGAGGCTCTGCTCCTCTCCCTGGCCAGGAAGATCTCCCAGCCAGGATGGAGCAGGGACCAGGGCTCTGTGGCAGGTGAGGGAGACTGAGGGGCTCCTCCTCTTCTGCCTTCTGTTTACACCATGGTGAGGCAGAATAATTGCTGCTCCTTGGGAAGAACTCTATGTTTACTGGTGTGTTTCTAGAGGTAAACCCAAACAAAAGCACAGAGAGCTGGGTAGGGGTGAAGAGCACTGAGATTGACTTTGAGAGATTCCAGAAGAGAGCTGTGAGGTGGGTGCCGTTCTCAACACCTCCCTGAAGAAGTTGCAGCCATTTGAACTGCTGGATGGGAAGACACAGCCAATGTGAGGGTCCTGGTGTGAAGCCCCCAGAGGCTCACATTCCTGCATCCACACACAAACATACTGTGTGAGTTCATCTTCCCCCCCTCTGCAGCCCAGAAGCCCTGTCCACCCCTGGCAGACGGTTAGTGTGGCGCCTCTGTCCCACTCATGGCAGTGATCACAAGTCCCCATCCACCAGAGCAAAAGCTCCCCAAGATCAGAGTACTTTCTTCAGCCCTGTATTCCCAGTGCCCAGAGGGGACTCAGTAGCTATCTGCTGAATGAAGGGGAGTGTCGTGTGGAAGGGGCAGCATGGCCAAGTAGCCAAAAGCAATGACAAAGATGGGTGCAGACATACTCTGCAAGAAAGCCCCTGTGGGGCCAGTGCTGTGGCGTATTAGGCTAAGTCTCCACCTGTGGTGCCAACATCCCATGTGGGGGCCGGTTCGAGTCCCAGCTGCTCCACTTCCAATCCAGCTCTCTGCTATGGCCTGGGAAAGCAGTGGCAGATGGCTTAAGTGTTTGGGCCCCTGCACTCATGTGGGAGACCCAGAAGAAGCTCCTGGCTTCAGATTGACCCAGCTCCAGCTGTTGCAGCCATTTGGGGAGTGAACGAGTGGATGAAAGACCTCTCTTACTCTTCCTCTCTCTCTCTCTAACTCTGCCTCTCAAATAAATAAATAAATAAATCTTAGGAGAGGAGAGGAGAGGAGAGGAGAAAGTGGAGGGGAGGGAAGGGGAGGGGAGTGGGGAGAAAAGCAGCCCCCAGTCTGCTACAGCTGAAGTCAGAACTACTGCACACCCTGCTTGGCCTCCTTGTTTCTGCCCTGCCCACAAATGCCCTCCGACATGACAGTGTGGCTATCACTGAAGCTGGGGAAGCCAGGGGGCCACCCAAACTGCATGACTGAGTGAATGTTCACTGAGGCCCACCACAGCCCAGCCCTGGGCTAGGCACGAATCATGCAATGATCTCTGGACTGGAGATCTGCCCTCAGAGGGCTCATGACCTGCAGGAGAGATGCACAGGTAGCTCAGGTTAACAAGATGTGGCAACAGCAAGAAAGAGGAGTGCAAGGGCTGTGATGGGAGGCAGGAGGGAGTACCCAGCTCTTGGACAAGATAATGTGGGACAGGAGGTGTTCTCAGGAACAGTGAGAAGCATGCTCCAGTTCAAAAGAGGAGAACTGAGTGGGTGCCTTACATTGGACTGATATGTGATCACAGTGTCTGGTCCCACAGAGCCTCCCGTGCTGCCAGGCACACAGTAGGCACTCAGTAAACGTTGAACAAATGAAGAAACACAGGTCTCCATCCTGTCTCGGGAGTTTTGGGACCAGCGAACCATCAGTAAGGAAATGTCCACAAAGAAAAAACGTGGAGGTTACTTGTTCCTGGTTAAGTATCCCATGATCAGAGTTCTCTGGGTAAGAGACCCACCACACAGGAGGAACTGCTGACCAGTGTCTAGGGCAAGACACTTGGGTGTTGGGAGAAGGGCTGATGGGCCCTGGAGGCAGTTGATGGAGGCAGAGACTTTGGGAACTGAAAGGTTAACAACAACCAGGATGGAATCTGCTCCACTTACTGGCCCTGGGGGGAGCCCCAATGTCACATTCTGTAGCTGCCTATGTTGATCTCCCAGGCCAGGCTCTATCTAGGCCTCCTGGAACCTCAGGCAGGCCCTCCCAGGATCATAATTTAAAGGGAAATGCAAATAACCTGGGGGCTGCTTCATGCTTGGAAGAAGGAACTAGATTCTGTTTTTGTTGAAAGTGATTTGGGGGCACTGTCAAACTCTCTCATCTCAGAGCATGAGGTGACACTTAGGCTGCTGGTCTCAACTCTGTCACTGAGCCAATGGGGCAGCAACCAGCACTGCTCTGTGACTTCCCCAAGCCCAGAGGATCAAGGGGCATCTGCACTGCAGCTGGCACTCCTTGGCCACGGGCTCCTAAGGCTTTCCTCACCCATGCTTCCCACACCCCCACCGGAGCTTCCTCCACAGACCAACTTATGCAGTCCAGGCCCACTGTGATGCCAAGGAAAACCACACAGGAAAATCTGCTTTGAGTCGTTTACATCATAGAATACATCCCCAAACCAGTTCCATTGGTGTTATTTAATACTGAAAGTTTCTGTGTTAGCCCTTCCCTCTGTTAACTGAGATAACTGCAAATTTATTTATTTACAGCATCAATAACAAGCACAGAAGTTAATCCTGAATGGTGCAGTTGGGAACACAATTGTTAACGGGGCACCCAGGGAAACCTGGGTGGGAATTACAGGGCCCACCAGTGTCGGAGAACATGCAGGAAAGCCATCATCCAGCCCTGACAGCGGTCGGGCTGCTATTGCTCTTTTGTGCTTAAGGTATTTTGAGATATTAAATAAACAGTAATAATTGGCTCTAGGAGATTCCTCGCTGGAGGATAACTGAGTAACTCATCAGCAAGGTGCCCGGAAAGCAGGAATGGCAACCAGAGCTGGGAAGAGCAAATGCCTTCGTGGGGCACATCGACTCTTGGCCTGCCAGCTGGTCTCACTCCACAATGAGCCAAGGACAACCTCTCTGTGCACTAGAAAGTGGAATTCAGGGAAAGAGCAGGGCAGGGAGGGTCTGCGAAGAGGAACAGGTGGGGGTCTGTGGGGAGCTGCTGGAGGCAGCTGGACCATGTCTCAAATGCCAATGTAACAGTACAAAAAAGAGAAGGGCTTTCTGCAATGGTAGAACAAGTCTCCAACCAGCCAGGGGAGAGGGAAAAGTTTGCAGGGTTAGGCCAGCAAGACCTCCAATAAAGGTAAGATTCCCAGAGTCCTGCAGGTTACACCTGGTGATGGATCAGACAGCAAGTAGAAGCCACTCGCTTCTCTCTGAGGGGCCTGGGCGAGGGCAGAACACAAGGGCCGAGGGGGCTGAGGGGGCCAAGGGGGCCGAGGGGGCCGAGGGGGCCGAGAGGGCTGAGGGGGCTGCAGGGGCTGCAGGTTCAAGTCCTGGATCCAGCCCCAAGAGAGGGCATGTCTAGGAATGAAAACAGCATCAGGCCGAGCAAATGGAGAAGGTGCCCCATTTACACTGACCCTTCCATTAAAAAGCATCTTGCCAAGCACCTGCTATGTATAGCCAAGCAACGAGTCTAGTAATGGTGCCGACTGCCAACTCAGGTCAGAGTCAAAGCAGCCTGATCCAGCGCGGAGCTGCCCCACTGGGGTGGAAGGGAAGAGAAAGGCTGCCTTCCTATTACTCCTCTGAGCTGAGGGAAGACACTGCTCAAGGGTTCCTTCTCGTCCATTTGGTGTTCCCAGAGGCCTTCTGATGTGCAGGGAAGAGGAAGCAAGCTCATTTCTGGCCCAGTGTGGAGGGAGGGGCTCACAGCCTGGGGGAACACAGCCCTCCCCAGCACAGGAGCCTGCACTCCTTGCTGCCCTCAGCCTGTCCCCATCTCCAAGAAAGAAAGTTTGAGGTCAAGACCGACTGCCCCTTGGTGTCAGACTCGATTCCTGAGCGATGCCAAAGGAAGGCAGCAGCTTCGTCAATGGCAATAAAACATGGATTCTGGATATGAGCAACCACTCATTTCTAAGGCAGTATCTCCAAGCTGCCACAAGGGAGTGTTTTGTTCACAGCACTCCGTGTACCTAGCACAGCGCCCAGCAGGCTGTATTCACTGGCCTGATGCTGTATTGACTCGCAAAATGACCAGAACAGAACATCACACCCAGAGGCCATAATAAAAAAAGTCACAGCCCTGAAGGTCTGACTTCTGTCTAGGGAAAAATCGAATCACCAGGATGCCACCAACTGAATTGTCAAAGACCAAATAAAAAGCTTCGTGAATTCCCCATTAGCAATATAACGCTTCCTGGTCTAAGCAAACACAGGCCCAGTTCGTGAATTGTGGAGGGTGTCACTTCTGTCACAGTGGGGCGTAGTGGCGCCCAGCAGTGGAAGCAGCAACCCCGAGGAAATCTGTCTCCATAAAGCTGCTCTGATGGGCTCTGATCCTGTTAGGGTGAAGATTGTCATCTCCCCTCCTGAGACCCCTGCCTCACATGGGGGCTACGCATGCAGGTCTGGGACCTCTGCCGGAGAGGGGGCCTGGGAGCGAGGGACCTGGCCGAGTCCCCCGCCGCCCCTCTGAGCACCTGTCTCCCACTTGGATGCAGTTGCCGCTCCTGTGTCTGACCGCACTCAGACCTCACAGTCACCCAGGCCAGCCAAAGTCACTCAATCACCGACTCAGGCTGAGAGAGACAGCCTGCTCCTCCTGCAGTGAGGAAAAAACCAACAAGGCACCTTGCTCTGCAGAAAGTCCAGTTCCAGAGTCACTTAGAGAAACCCTGCTCAGAGCCACAGAACCCTGGAGCCTCTGCCAGCCAGGCAGAGGAGAAAAGTCAGGCCAAAGAGACAACAGCCTTCGGATGCACTACGGAGAAGAATTACGAAGAAGGCGCTGCCTGCCAGTGGAAACCTGCACACTCCTCACAGCACTCTCCTTTCTCCCCACAGCCCTCTTCCTCCCTGTGGCTACCAGGATACACACAGCTGCAGGTTCCAGTGCAGCCACCTGCCCTGGTACTTCACAGGCCCAGGCAGGGAGCAGCTGGAAGAAGGAGCAGTCACAGTTGTTCTACAAAACACAAGACCCTGTCCCAAAGAGAAACACTCTATTCAAAGCCACAGGCCACTGACCCATCACTCCTGGGCTTTCTCCTTTTGCAGCAACCTGCCTGGCACCCCCCACCCCCATCATCCAGGGCTCACCCGCAACCTCCCAGGTGCACCGCACAGGTGCTGACTTACCCCAGGGTGGTAATGGTGATGATGGTGTACCAAAAGGAGGCCAGGATGCCATGAACTTGATGGTGGAGGAGCCCTTCGTGGCGTAAAACATCACAGTGGCAAAGATGATGATGGCCATTGTGAGGGAGAAGAGGAGGAAACTGAGCTCCGAGGCGCAGCTCTCGAGCATGTAGCCCAGGATGCGCAGGCCCTGCGAGTGGCGGGAGAACTTGATACAGAAAACGCACAGCATGATGAACGCTCCGGACACGTCCTTGTTGTCGGTCATGACCAGTGGATGTAACAGGGCGTGCTGGCCACCACGTCTATGATGCCCACGATGCTGCAATGAAGCAGTAGCGGCTTGGCGTGGCGAAGAGCTGCAGCAGGTACTCCACAGTGAAGATCATGACACAGGCTGTGTCCAGGCAAAAGAAGGCCACCAAGGAACACTCACCACACAGCAGCTCCTTGCTCCTGGGCACTGTGTCACAGGGCACCGTCTCCACCATGTTGATGGTAACTGAGACAGCGATGAAGAAGCCCATGACGGAGAAGAAGGCCAGGGCCAGGGTGCTGGTATGGGGGTTCTCAAAGGCGCGCCACATGGTCTGGTGAAAGCTGAGTGAGGGCATGGGCTCCTGGTTGTTCTCCGAGTCACTGTCGTCCATGAGGCACTCGGCCTTCTCCCTCTTGTGGTCCTTGTACTCCTCGTAGTAGCAGTCACCAATGATCTCGGACAGGATGCTGTAGAAGGCCCGCTCGTCATTGTAGGCCAAGATACACCTATAGCAGGGGTAGTGCAGCTTGCTCGTGTGGTAGAAGTTGAGCACGCAGCAGAAGACCCTGGGGTCATGGTCGAAGCAGTATTCCTTGGCGTCCTCTTTGAAGAAGAACAACTTCTCTGTGCTGCCCAGCAGCATGTCCAGGTACTGCTCCAGTGTGGTCCTCCATGTCTGGAAGCGGCGCCCATTCACATTCAGCATGGTCAGCTCACCCTGCCACTTGCTCTTGTTGGCGGGACCAGTACATGGGGCAGTTGGCCACTGGCATCCACCCAATGGTTGCCACCCGGGTGAAGGGCAGCCATGCCAACTCCCACACTCTGGCAGCTGCACGGACACTCGGCACACCAGCTTAGAGTCAGTCCAGTGACCCCTGGGGGGCAGGAGGAGAGAGCAGAGAAAGGGGTCAGTTCTGCTGCTGTGCACCAGGACTTGCCCTGCAAAATGGGACAGCACAGGCCAGGCTCAAGTGCCACGTGCCCGAGGCCAGGGCAGCAGCAACACACGCAATCACCACCACTACCACCAACCACCACCGCGGGGAGGAGGCCTGGTTAATCTGAATCCTGACCTGCGTGGGGAGGGTACCCAGCACATGGCAAGGTGGCAGGGCTGCTAGATGTTGCCCACAGCCTGACAAATTGCCAAGTTCCGAGGGGGCTCAGGAGCGTGAACAGGGAAAGCCGCTTTCACAGAAAGACCTGGGAAGACGCGGGTAATCATCAGCTCTGAAAGGTTATGGCGTTATTACAGATTTAAATTGGGAGACACTCCCCTTCCTGCCTTCCCCAGGCAGCCAGGAGCAAGGGCTCAGGAGGCTTTGCATTCCAGTTCCCAATCAATCCTGACCTTGTGAAAACAAGTCACTGTCACCCTCTGGGCTTTGGGCCCTCATCTGTAAAACGAGGGAACTGGACAAGAAAGTGGCAAGGAACCCTCTGGTTCAAATAATCCCTGATTCTGCTGGATCCAAGACATCAAGGCTATATATAGCTCAAGTCTCACAGAGCCCTCGTCATGATAGTTGCCCATGCAAGGTGGGGAGTATCTGAGCTGGTTGCCGTGCTGATGGAGTTGGCCTGTGCCTCTTAGCAAAGGGAATTCTGGGCATTGTGGAATTGGGCATGTTACTGGCATCACTTGGAACCCAGGGTAATCCAAGGCCTTGTCCAAACCACAGAACCCTGCTCACCCCCCTGGGGAGTAGAGGGGTCCAGGCTCTCAGATGCTGGGCCCTGGACCCCTGCCCTTTACAACCCTGCAGTATCCCGGAATGGGGCTCAGAGTCACACACCTTGAAGGGGTCAGGTGGCAAAGACCAAGAGACTGCTGACTCAGCAGGCACCTTGTGCCCTGACTGGAGGATGCCCTTCCCAGGCCAATCTTGGGGGTTGCTCTACCCTGAGTCCCATCTCAACACCATGACCTACCCCTGCCAAGCTGAGCCCCAGCCCCTTCCCCGTGCCACCAATCTCCTCTGCTCCAAGGGCCCTGAGTGTTTAATACACCACTGTCAGAGGGATACTTGAGAGCATAAGAACACAAAAGGAATCTATTCCTTATCGTGAAGTTCTCTGGTCCCAAGGCCAAAGTTTTGCCTCACATTAATCCAGCACAATCTCTCTATAGAAGGACGGACAAGCACCAGGCTGTCTCCAGAGGCCCAGAACCTGTCTCCCTTATAAAAGTGCCCAAAACAGGGCAACTGCCCCATCAAGATTCTGTGTGTGTGGGGGGGGGTGTGTGAGAGAGCACCTGAAGTTTGAACAGGATACCATGCCAAGTCCACACTGGCCATGCATACCACACAACCATGCAGGCCTGATCCGGTTCAAGTAGGGCTTCTTCATGGCTCCTGTCACAGCACTCAGCCCTGACAGGCACTGACACCTCCTGGAGCCGGCCTGACGGAATTCCTGCAATACGCACAACAGTGCAGCCCCATTTCCAGCCAATGGCACTGCACATACCTCAGATGCCAAAGTTTTACTAGGACATGGATGCCTTACAAATGAAAAATCAGAAGCTATTTTTGTTTTTGGCAGAAGAGTTTGACAGCGGGAAAGAGGAGGGGGAAGGGAAGCTGAGGAAGAGACCTTCCAAATAGGTGAGCTCCGAAATGACAAAGGCAAACAGCACTGCAAATGGGAAGTACATCTTCCTCTGCTGCAGGGAGTCAACTATTAAAGAGCTTCTGTTTGGGGAGCAGAGGACCAAAAAATGACCAGACAGCCCGTCCTGGGGTCGGACACCTAATCTGAGCATTGATGCGAGCCAGGAAAAGTGTCACATGCAGCAAAAGTGCCACACGTCACCAAGATCTGCCCTTCAATGACCTCAGGGGAGAGCATCTGGAAACTGACTTTCCACAATCTCACATTGCATGGCATCCCTTATCCCAGAAAGGGGCTGGTCTGGGGGTAGTGCAGGGTTCCCATGGCCCTGGGGGTTTCTTTTGTGTCTACACGATTTGGGTAGGCAGGCATAAAACTGGCATCATGAAGCAAGCTGTGGATCATTGGGCCACAGGCCCAGGACACACACACACACACACACACATGCACACACACTTTCCCAAACTCCTTTCCTACAGCCTCCTTAACAGGAAATGGGTACACGCTGCTAACCTTCTTCTGAGGGTTCCTTGTGAATTTGTATCCTGTTGCGTTCAAACAATGACAAGGAAAAAAGAGAGACATCGACTCCCCTCCAAACACTGGGATGCCCACATGGGGAGATGTACACACGCTTCGTATGGAATTCACACGCCCAGCAGCCTTTCTGTAGACATCAAACATCCAGGCTCCCTTGAAGTAAAGGTCAAGAAGGCATAAATCAAACCATCACGTATGTTCATGCAAAACATGGCCATGCAAGCTTGGGCTTAGCACCATCACATTGTGCCTAAGACCCTGAGAAAGTTCATGTTGTGCTCTCTTAGGAAAGGCGCAGCACCATCCCTCTGCTCCACGATCCTGGGGGCTGCAACCTCAGCCTGCTGCAGCCTTATCATCAGGGGCTGCCGGGAAGAAAGACAGAGCACCGTGGACTTGCCTCCAACGTCCACACTAAGCACAGGAATTTAGCTGATTCCAGGTAACTTTTCTGTCCAAACCTTTCTGCCCACCACCCCAAGTGTAAGCACCTTGCAAAGCTGTCTTTGAACCCCCTCCCTGAGGGCTGCCTTTCCCCAGGCCACTCTCCTGAGGAGGTGGGGGGGCGTGGCACCAGCGAGGCAGAGAGCTGAGTCCAGCAGAGGCAGTGGGGCTGCGCCCTCTGCTCCCTGCTGCCCAGTGGCTCCAGGCCCCACCAGAGAGCACTGAGCTGCCAGGCAGTGGAGGAAGCCAGGAGGAGCACCGGGAGCCTGGGCACTGGAGGGTGCCCAGGATGAGGGCCTGCAAGGGGGAGTGACTGGGCACAGGTGTGTGTGCATGTGTGTGTGTGCACACATGCAAAGGTGTGAGGGTATGAGGGCGTGTGTGTGTGTGTGTGTTTGTGTAGAGGGGTACACATGTGAGCAGGGGCCAGGGAGATGAGGCCGAGCCCAGAGCATCTCCCCAGTGAGTGGAGAAATCCTATGGTGTGCCTGGAGGTGGCAGAGTGTGCCTATCGGGTGTGAGCACCTGTGTGGGTGAGGGTGGGCACAGAGGTGAGCATGGCAAGGTGAGCTTGGCTGGGGGCAGGGCGAGCAGCAGGGAGTGTGGTGTGCCCTTGAGTTCAGAGACATGTGTGGCTAGGGACCCTGGGAGAGGTGACAGGGAGCATTGGCAAGTGTGCTGGTAGGCTGTGTGTGCACCTAGCTGGGTGTCTTTCTCATCCTCTGTCCACGAGGCAGCAACACCTGCTGGAGGCCAAGACAGGCCACCTAGCTTGGTGGATCCTGCCACCGTGCAAGGTTCCTGGCTCATCCGGGGCTCTCAGCTGCCAGTGCCGAGGCTATGGAGGAACCAGGAGGGAACACACCACCTTTTACCTCACGTAAGAGCTGTGATCCCCTCCCAGGGCACCACTGGGATGTCAGGACTAGCCCTCCTATCCTGTCACATGTACCCAGGGCCCGGAACCAAGAGTCTGGACCTGGGAGTATAAACCATCACACCCGAGCCAACCCCTTTCTCCCTGGAGCAGGTCCTGCCCCTCGGACCCTCCCTGATGCCCAGAAATCCCTAGTGCCTGGTGCCTCAACCTGGGATAGGGAGACGGAGGTGACATGTGCCCACAGGCACAGGTGCAGCTGTCGGGCCAAGACTCCCACCATCAGCTCCACGGTGCATGGAGGGTGCAGTCCCAGTCAGACTCCTAGCTCTGGCTTTTCCAGTGTCTAGGCCCAGCACTCTGGAGGCTAGGCAGCCACATGCCTCAGCAGGGACCGGACCTTGGCTTGAGCGATCCCAGTTCTGGTTGTAGAGAGGTGTGTGCTGAGGACGCAGACAGCAGGGCAAACCCAAGAGTGTGGTGCTGACTGGGATGAATGGGCAAGGGTGCTTCTAGTTTCTAGGGATCAGGGCTGGTGAGGGGTCTCCCTGAGTCCAGAGGTGCTTCTGGCTTGTGAGAACCCTTAGCCCCATTTCCTGCACAAGCCTGGTGATCTGAGCCCTTAAGGACCCCTGGCAGTTGGAGCCCCTCATCCATCTGCTCTCTTGTTCTCCCCAGAGTCCCATTGAGTCCATGGATAATAAAATAAATAATAATAATAATAATAATAATAAACAATAAAATTTATCAAGTGCATCAAAATGGATGCAACTGGAGGACATCATGTTCCAGAAATCAGCCAGAGAAATACAAATATCACATGTATTACCTTATATATGGAAGTTTACTTTTTTAAAAAAATCAAAACACCAAAACAAGAAAATAAATGCCAGTGCGTGTCCCTATTGGGGCATATATACTCCTATAAAACTTTGATGACCTTGACAGACTAATGGTTAAGAACATAACACTGGGCCTGGAATTGTGGCACAGTAGATTAAGCATCCACCTGTGGTGCTGGCTTCCCATTTAGGCACCAGTGCAAGTCCAGCTGCCCCACTTCAGATCCAGATCCCTGCTGATGGTCTGCGAAAACAGTGGACGATTAAGATAATATATATATATTTTTAAAAAAAGAACATTATATTGCTCATGTGGAACTGTGGCCTTCTCACCTTTTACCTGATAAATACTAAGGTTAGTGGTGAAGTAAGCCCGTGAATATAACGTGGACTAAAATTATGTCTTGCACAAGTTGATGAAAGGAAAAGAAACCAAGGAGAGAGGTGAATGGGGAGGGAGAGATGGATGGAGAGATCTTCAGTCTGCTGCTTCACTCCCCAAATGAGCACAACAACCTGGGCTGGGACAGGGAGGAGCCAGGAGCTTCTTCTGGGTCTCTCACATGGGTGCAGAGAACCAAACATTTGGGCCATTCTCTGCTGCTTTCCCAAGCACATTAGCAGGGAGCTGGATCAAAAGTGGAGTAGATGAAACTTGAACCGGCTCCCCCATGGGATGCCACAGCTTGGGGCCACCTGTTCTTAAACTTCATATTAGTCCTATTACTGTAATATAAATTTAAAATATATTATCTAAAAATTGAAGGAAGGAACACAGGAAGGAAGCAAACAAGGAAAGAAAGAAGGGAAGGAAGGAAGGGAAACACTGGGAGAGACAGTGTTGGAATGAGAGCAGATAAAAGGGAATATGGCTTTATTCTTAGAATCAAGCTATAAACTATATTGAAGAATTTGTTTAACCCTAAAAATATATACACATCCACCGGAGACAATGTCAGTGGTTAATGGAATCTTACAGAAAAAATAAGCAAGCACATTACAGAGAAAATGAAAGATACAACATACACATTAGTAAAATTGTGTATTTGGAAAATTCTGACTTTTATAAAAATCTAAGTATGAAAATGTTTCTGTAGAAATTATATAAAAAGTAAGATATACAAGTGTGAATATGTTACTGAAAAATACCCTAAATAACACATCATTTAATGTAACACTTAAGGAAGAATGCACCTTCCTAATACATTTTTTAAAATTTTTGTCTATTTTATTATATTTAGATGCTGTGCTAGGTTTTTTTTTAATTTATTTGACAGATAGAGTCAGACAGTGAGAGAGAGACAGAGAGAAGTCTTCCTTCCGCTGGTTCACCCCCCAAATGGCTGGCACTGCGCCGATCCAAAGCCAGGAGCCAGGTGCTTCTTCCTGGTCTCCCATGTGGGTGAAGGGGCCCAAGCACCTGGGCCATCCTCCACTGCCCTCCCAGGCCACAGCAGAGAGCTGGACTGGAAGAGGAGCAGCCGGGACTAGAACCTGGCGCCCATATGGGATGCCGGCGCCACAGGCAGAGGATTAACTAAGTGAGCCACGGTGCCGGCCCCCCAATACATTTATTATCATAGTCTGACACAGAAAGACACAGTTTAGTGACTCTCAGATGTAACTGGAAATATCTGAGTTGGCAACCAATCGTGGAACAGGAAGTATCACAAAGTATGCATTCCAACAAATTGGGAAGCTATTCCAAGAGCTCATAACCGTATTCTTTCTGTTTAAGTGCTGCAGGACTCAAGTATTTAAGATTTATTTGAGGGGCAGAGTTATGGGGTGGGAACAGAATGTGAGAAGGGGTCTTCCATCCACTGATTCACTCTCCAAACAGCCACAACAGCCAGAGTTGGGCTAGGTCGAAGCCAGGAGGTTGCAGCGACCCAACACTTGAGCTATCTTCTGCTGCTTTCCCAGAAGCATCATCAGGGAGTTGTATCAGAAGTGGAGCAGCGAGGGCTCAAACCAGCGCCCATATGGGATGCCTGTGCTCCAGGCTGTGCCTTAACCCATTACAACACAATGCAAGCCCCCAAACTTGTCTTTTTTGCATTTTTCCATGAAACTTTTTAGTTACTCTTATATGTTAAAATGTCTGTTGGCGCAGGAACCTGGAGAGAAGTGTGTAGCTTCTGAGTCTGACACATACCTGCCACACGTCCAGGCGCTACCCCAGGAAAGACCTTGTGCTCCCAGGAAGACCCGCACACGAATGTCCACACAGGCCCAGAGTGGACACAGCTCACATTCTCCACAGTCTGAGAACAGCCGCCATCACCGCTGAGAGCAGTGGCAGCCACCGTGTGCTGAGGACAAGGCACCCGGCCACCGACCTCCCAGAGGCGGCAAGACCATGGCCGCGGGAAGCCGACAGCCAGCCTATGGGGTGCTGGGGCCTGGTATCCTGGCCGTGGTCATGGTTCCAGGCTGTTTCCATTTGCCTGCATCTACAGACACCCACATCTCACGTCCAAGTGCCTGGATGCCTGTCCTGGCTCCACTGCTTCTGATCCAGGTGCTAATGGTCCCCCGGGGAGTCGGTGGTGATGGCTCAAGTACTCGGGTCCCTGCCACCCTCATGGGAGACCCAGACAGAGGTCCTGGCTTCAGCCCTGCTCAGCCTGGGCTCTTGTGCTCACCATCCATCTGCCACCCATCCATCAATCAATCCATCCATCATCCATCCTTCCATCCATTAGTCCGTCAATCCATCATCCATCATCAATCATCCATCCATCTCACTCGCCCAGATGCCCACCTGTGCGGGAGACAAATGTCTTCTCGCTCATCTCGTGCTGGGAGCTGCTCCAAGCGTCCCGCAGGTGCCCAGCAGCTCACTGCAGAGCTGGCTCAGACACGGAGCAGGTAGCTGCAGGTGGAGGCAGAGCTGCTGAAAACAGAAACCCCACCCCCCTCACAGCAACCACAAAGGCGGCCAGCAGGGATTTCCCGAGTTTTGGAGAAGGAAAATCCCCGGTAGGAAACAGCCATGGGAGAGGTGCTGCCTGGCTTCTGGGAGCTCCATGGGGGTCTCCCACGTGGGTGCGTCCCAGGCACAGCAGCAGGGAGCCAGGTGGGAAGTGGAGCACCCAGAGTGATCCAGGCACAGCTAACCCACCACACTGGCGCCTACTTCAGCCTTTTTTTTTTTAACCCCGAAACCCCGGTGCCTTGGTGGCTGGGGGTCCTGTCAGGACCCGCGGACCCGGGGAGCTGCTGAACTGAGCGGGAGGCCAGGGGCGCCTGTGCTACCAGCTGAGACCGCAAGGGGGCAGAAGAATGCGCTCACCAGCTAGGACTGCGAGAGGATCCTCCCCTGGGGCGGGTCTCTCCTGGTTGCAGTTGGTCATGCCTGCGGGACTCAGTCCTTGTCCGCGTGTCCTGCGTTTCCGCATCACTCCCCGCTGGGCAGTAATGCGATGTCGAAGCCAGGGGTGCTCTGACGTGGTGGCCCTGAGAGGCTGGAGACAGCGGGGCCGAGAGACCACCCTACGTGTGCCCCCGAAGTCATAGCCTCCTACGTCACAGCGTGGCCCCCAAGCCCTGCCCCCCAGGGCCTCTGCTTCCGCCTTAGGTGGAGATTTGAGATTCCTGGAGGAAAGGGAAGCTCCAGCCAGAAGGGCACTGAGGTGTCCCTGGGCGTAGGCCCAAAGTTCAGGACCCAGGGAGAGGAGGCCACGGGGGCGGGGTTTGGATGCACCTGCTGGTTTTCTGCAGGAACCTTACAAAGCTGAGATTTCCGCGGGAGCTGCCGTTCCAGTCTCACCCAACTCCCATCACCATCCCTTCCCTCGGCCCCCCTCTGTGGTCAGCGCCTGCCCACCCCATCCCTGCCCCGCCCCCATGGCTTGTTCCCCCCTTCTGTGCAGATTCCTGTAGCGTGTGCGGGCCTGGCCCTGGCAGGGGCCGAGCTGAGCAGCCAGACTTAGGTCATCACTCGGGCATGACAGCTGCCCGTCTGAACCAGGGGGTCTGGGTTTCCCGCCCAGCCGGCAGTGGCCTCTGCCTCCAGGGTCAGGGCAGGGGGCGTCCCTCCCTCCCCCAGCAACCACACCGGGTGCTGGTTCCTGGCAGCGGTCACTCTCCTTCCCCATCTCTGTACCTGCGGGGGGCCGCTGTCTGTGTCTTCCACATGTTGCTGGGGCTCTGTGTGGCCTCCGTGTCCCAGCCCAGGGCAGGAGGCTGTGGCCCCTCCCTGTTCTGGGTCAGCAGCAGGACCCCGGGCACTCTCTTTTCTGACATCCTCCACCCACCCAGCCACGCCGGCTGGTGTCCACCAAGGAAGGCCTGCAGTCCTGCCCTCACCCCAGGACTCTGGACTGGGTCCCAGGCCCCTCCTGGGCTCTGCCTGAGTTACGCGGCAGAGGAGGCAGTGGAGCAACCCCTGCCCCAGCCCCTGGTCTCTCTGGCCACCAAGTCTGCCTCCATCACAGCCAAGGCTGCTGCAGGGACCCTGTCCTGCACCTATAGGGAGGGTGTCGCTGCTCTGCTGGGAAGATGCTCCTCCGGCTTTCATTTGTGGAGGAAGCGACCTTCTACGTTTCTGATCACAGGAAGTTAATTTGCTCCAGAAATGTGATTTCCTATCATCTGAACAACACAGCAGTGATGAGCAGCAGGGACTAGAGGGACGCTGGCTCCAGGATCCCTGACCCAATGCCTCCTGGGATGCGACACTCACCAGCCACAGGAGCAGCCATGACTCAGGGTGAGAATTTCCAGGGTTGGGTCGATTTTTGCCTGAGGATACACAGAGCAGCAGCCATCCTTGCCCCTGCCCCTGCCCCGTCCCCATCCACCTCTCTGTGGACCACTTGTGAGCCCTTGTGCCTCAGCAGCTGCCCAGGAAGCTGTGCTGTTCCCCAGTGAGGCGCCAGGAAGTAGGGCACTGGGACCTCCTATCTCTGACCACAGCCTCCTGACGCTGCACCCCCACACGCTGGCCATGGTCACGTCTCTGCGGGCTCCCAGGGCACCCTGCCAGCTGCCTCATGCTGGCCACAGAGCCGCCACGACCTCTCCGTGGGGAGGACAAACCCAGCCAAGCCTGCATGGAGCTGACACTGGCGGGATGAAGCCCCAGCCTGTGGTGGACCCCGCATGGGTGGACCAAGGCCAGCCACGTGGCTGCAACTGGAGGAGGCAGGCCCTCCTCCTCAGCTGTGGGGAGTGGGCGCAGAGGGCTGGCATCTCTGAGTGACCCCGGAAAGTTTCAGGTGGCACTGCTTTGACTGATAAAGAGGATGGGGCAGGGCCAGGGAGGCCCAAATGTGGACCAGACTCAGTGAGCAGTGGGCAGGGCACAGAGACAGGGAGACCCTTCCGTGGACTCCAGCCCTCCTGGCACCCGCACTCCCCAATGTTCTCAGGATCTGCCCCCTCCTGCGATGGAAGTCCCCAGGTGCCACGAAATGCTGCTACAGGGATATACTTGGCTCCCCATCCTGGAGACAGAGGCTTGAGACATTGCCCCATGCCAGAGAAGAGTACCTCATCGCCCCATGTCAGCAGGAAGTAGCTTAAGACAGATCATCATCCCCTCTACCCCTGCTGGATTTTTGGAGCTAATGTAATCCCATAAAACTCCTGCTTCATAAAAAACAAATGGGTGGATGTTAGTAAAATGATGCAGTCTTATCTACTGTGTGATCTACACCCTGACACCATCCTATGCCCCAGCCCCCACTGCCATGGCAGGAAGCCAGGTGGCCACATGGTCCAAACATCAATGTCAGCCCCACCCACATCCTAATGGGATTCGAGGCTTCTACTTCCCTGCCCACCCCCTGGCAACGTTTTAAAGGGAGCTGTTCCTGAGCACACAGCTCTCTCTTCCTCTCCATCTCCTGATCTCTGTCTCTCTCTTACACTTTCTTTCTGCCTTTTTCCTTCTCCGTCCCTTCTCTCCAGTTTGTCAGGTTTCCCCCCATAAACTCTTTCCCTTAAAAAAAAGAAAACAGGTGGAAGCAGAGAAAGGATTTTGCTAGTTTTACAGTATCAGAGAACAATACCATATTAACCTTTCAATGTGCTGTCTTGCTAATGGTATTTCATACGGTGAAGCAACAAATCTGCAGCAAAATAAAATTTTCAACTTCTTAAAAAATAAATAAATGGGGGCCGGCATTGTGGCCTAACGAGCTGAGCTGCTGCCTAGAATGATGGCATCCCATATGGTCACTGGTTAGACTCCAAGCTGCTCCATTTCCAGAAATCAGTTGAAGATGGAACAAGTACTTGTGCCCCAGCACTCTCATGGGAGACCTGGTAGTAGCTCCTGGCTCCTGGCTCCGGTCTGGCCCAGCTCTGGCCATTGCATCCATTTGGGGAGTGAACCAGCAGATGGAAGGTCTCTGTCTCTTCCTCTCTCTAACTCTGCCTTTCAAAAGGATAAAATAAATCTTTTAAAATAATAGTTATGGATAAACTGGATTTCTATAAGCAAAAGAATGGAATTGGATCATTCTACCATACACAACAACAACTCAAAATGAATAACTCTAGGAATAGAAATTGTAAAACTCCTAGGAGACAATGTAGGAGGAAAACTCCAAAATCCCAGGCCACAAAAGCAAAACTTTTTAAGTGGGACTAAATAGAACTACAAATCTTAATAATGTTTTGTTTATCCTGCAGTTTTTATAAAGCGCACAACTTCTGAGAATTAATCTGTGTAACTAGATCATCACTGGTGCTTATCTACTCCTTCCAAAATTCTCTTCCAAAATCATCAGTACCTTTTAAGAGTCAACGATTATCATAATTTATGTTTATAAGTCGCAACCTTGTTTCTCCTACAAATATCACTTCCAACACATCTGGTGTTAGTAAAATGTATGTAATACTATGAAACAGACCATCTATTTGTTATCAATTTCATTCCTTATTAGACTAAGCAAGAAAAGAATAAGAAAGCTTTGACCAAAATTGCAGAAGATGGTTTTATTCTGATGGCTCTCATTCATGCAGATCACCTTCTCCATAAAGTCATCCTAATAAATGTCTCATTATTGTGTACCCTTGACCTGCTTAAGTGTCTTTGCAGATCGACTTGCTGTATTTTCCAAACATAAAATACAAATAAGATTTTTTGGTTACAAATTTTTGAGTGTGTGTGTGTGTGTGTGTGTGTAAAGAGCATCTAACAAATATGATACATTTAACTTACAAAAGGAATTACTGGGGCCAGTGCAGTAGTGTAATGGGCTAAGCCAGCACCTGCAGCACCCACGTCCCATATGGGCAGCAGTTCGACCTGGCTGCATCTCTTCCAATCCAGCTCTCTGCTATGCCCAGGAAAACCCATGAAAGTTGGCTCAAGTGCTTAGGCCCCTGCACCCATGTGGGAGACCCCAAGGAGGCTCTTGGCTCCTGGTTTCCAATCAGCTCAGCTCTGGCTGTAGCAGCCATTTGTGGAGTGACCCAGAAGATGGAAGACTTTTCTCTCTGTCTCTTCTTCTCTCTGTCTCTTACTCTACCACTCAAATAAAACCAGTCTTGAAAAAGAAATTACATATTTGAAGTTGAAAATTTGCACGTTTGCATTTTTATCTATACACTTTTTCTCCATTCTACTATAGGATAAATACCATCTGCATGAATTAAATTGAAATAACTAAACTTGTAGGAAAGAAAAATATGCAAAATCCTAATGCATGTTTTACTATTAAAACATTAAAATCATAGCTACATAATACAGTAAAAATAGCTGTAATATAGTAAGGATAAGTAAGTTTTTCATGGATAGTTTTATTTTTGATTTCTCAAAATACTTTTTTTTCCAAAGCACTTTTCAATAAAATTATTGGGCAAAAGTAAAACATAGCTCAAAATGTTAATTTTTTAATCTTTATTTAAAGTCAAGAGTTACACAAAGAGAGAAGCAGAGGCAGAGAGAGAGAGAGAGAGGGTATTCCATCTGCTGGATCACTTCCCAGTTAGCCACAACAGCTGGAGCTGCGCCGATTCAAAGCCAGGAGCCAGGAGACTCCTCCAGGTCTTCCACGTGGGTACATGGGCCCAAGGACTTGGGCCATCTTCTACTGCTTTCACAGGCCATAGCAGGGAGCTGGATCGAAGTGGAGCAGCCAGGACTTGAACCAGCACTCACATGAGATGCTAGCATTCCACGAAACAGCTTTACCCATTACACCACAGCGCTGGAACCCCTCAAATTTTAGTTATCTAAACACAAAAGCTCTCACCATAAAGAACAAAGAACTGCTGGGGTGGATTTTTAGGTGAATGTCTGGGATTGTACTGATGAGAAAAATCAATGAAGACTTCCTCCAATGATAAGAAACCATTAACACATAAAGAAATAGAATGTTCATCTCAGTAACTCCTCAGATGTTTGTTTCTGAGAAAGAAAAGGAGTTCTTGCAAAGATAACCAAACACTCTGGAAAAGAAGACAACAGATACACCTGTCAACTTTTTATGCAATCGTCCTTGTGAAAAGAGGGATTTCCCTTACCTGAAGAAAGACATGATGTTACCAGCTAAGCATAACATTAAAAATTCAACTGTGTGGCGCTGGTGCTGTGATGCAGTGAGTTAAGTCACCATCTGGAATGCCAGCATCCCAACTGGGTGGCAGTTCAAGTCCTGGCTGCTCCATTTCTGATCTGGCTCACTGCTAATGCATCTAGGAGGGCGATGGAAGTGGCCACAAGTTCTTGGGCCCCTGCACCCATGTGGGACACCCACATGAAGCTCCTGGCTTCTGGCTTCAGCCTGGCCCATCCCTGGCCATTGCAGCCATTTGGGGAGTGAACCAGCTGATAGAAAGCTTCTCTTTCTGCTTCTCCCTCTCTGTAACTCCACCTTTCAGATAAGTAGATAAATCTTCTGAAGCATTCAACTGTGTGCCGTTCACTATAAATACACTACTAATCAGGAAATTGAAGGAGCTCTGAATTTATCAAGAAATATAATGCCAACTTGGTGTCACCTGAGATTAGCTACAAAGTTTATTTCCCTCGTTTGAACAAACAAAAGTCATGACTTTTATGATAAACAGACTCTAAACTTAGAACATTCTACCCTTTAAATAGCACAAAGTTGAAAATAGGTATTTTTTTTATTGAGCACACAAAACAATCTGATGATGTGAGGGTTCATTCACGTGTATATTGACTCATAAAAAAATCTCTGCTTCTAAACTTTTTAGAAGAAATCATTAGGCTTGAAGAATTGCACAAACAGTACAACCAAACTAAGACTTAGTAACATTTCCAGAGCCTCTCAGCCTAGACAGTGGTTGAAATAAGAATGCTTGAACTCACTACCTATGCTTTTTCAATCCCAGAAACTTGAAGCCATTTCCCAAGGTCACAGAAAGACAGCATGTAATAAACCAAATACGCAAACCTGATGACACTTTACTGATTCTGGCCAGCAGTCCTATCAGAGAGGATTCGAATATATAAGAACATGCAGAAAGCTACTGCTTATTGTGTAGAAACAACCAAGGAAAGCATGATTCCTTTCCAGCAAAATTTTGGAATACATTTTTAGTTACTTTTGTCAGGATGCTTGTTCTCATGGCTTTAGAAAAATCTTGATGAAATTTATAGGAGACCCTATTCATTTGATTTAAATTTCCAATTATTGATGAAGTTTCAATGGTTCAGTATGCAATGTATGGAAAAAATTATTGAATGAATACAAAACTAGACCATGCAACTTATTCTTATCCATATAGAAGGAATTTAACATTGTTATATCTGTGCAGAAAGATTTACTGTCATTGGAAATAGGTTTTTTTGAAGATTTATTTAATTGAGAGACAGAGTTAAAGAGTGGGAATGACAGAGAAAAAGCTTTTCTATCCACTGCTTCACTCCCCAAATGGCCACATGAGTGCAGGGGCTCAAGCACTTGGGCCACCTTCTACTGCTTTTCCAGGTGATAGCAGGGAGCTGGATCAGAAAAGGAGCAGCTGGGACATGAACTGCTGACCATATGGGATGCCAGTGCTGCAGGTGGAGGCCTACCCTACCACACCACAGTGCCAGACCTGCAATTAGGTTTTGAAGATTTTCCTTAGTACAGTCTGTCATTCTGTGACCTTGGGAAAATGTTTGGGACTTTTTGGAATTGAAAAGGCATGGGTAGTGAGTTCGAGTTTTCTTATTTCAAACACTTTCTAGGCTGTGAAGGCTCTGGAAACATGATGAATGCAACAAAACATCCAAAAGGTATCACAGATATACATATGTAGGTTATATATACATACATACATATATATATATCTACAACATGTAATATGATGAAGTGGGTTTTATCACAGGCATGCAAGTGTGGTTCAACATCTATAAAAATCAATGAAATCACATCAGCAGAATGAACAACACAAAACAAATGCACATCTCAATAGATGCAGTGGATGCTTCCATCAGAAGATTCAACATCCCTTCATGATAAAAAAAATTGGAACTAACAAGGTACAGAGGAAACATAGCTTAAAATTATCAAAGCTATATGATAAAACAATAGCCAATACCATACTGAATGGGAAAAACCTGAAAACATTTCTCCTGAGTGTCGAACAAGAAAAGAACTCCACATAAACCATTCTTAGTCAATATAGTATCTCAAGTACTCACAAGAGTACTCAGGCAAAGCAAAGAAGTAAAGGATGAAAATTGGGAAGGAAGAAGTCAAAATATGTTTTTTCAGAAAACATGATTTTAGACAGAAAAAACTTAAAACACTGCATTAAAATATGTTGGGAGTGATAAACCAATAAGTCTCAGGATACAAAATCAATGTACAAAACAATTACACACTAATAATGATCCTCTGTAAAGTTAAGTCTACGATCTTTGTAAAAAGTAAGAATGGGGATAGTAGAGGGAAGAGGAAGAGGGTGGGAATACAAGGAGGATGGAGAGGAGAGTGGAAAGTTTCATCACCTTCCTGAATCTGTATATATGAAATACATGAAGTTTGTATATCTTAAATAAAATTAAAAAGTGGCCAGCGCTGCGGCTCAATAGGCTAATCCTCTGCCTACGGCGCTGGCACACGGGGTTCTAGTTCTGGTCAGGGCACTGGATTCTGTCCTGATTGCTCCTTTTCCTGTCCAGCTCTCTGCTATGGCCCAGGAATGCAGTGGAGGATGGCCCAAGTCCTTGGGCCCTGCACCCTCAGGGGAGACTAGGAGAAAAGCAGGCTCCTGGCTTCGGATCAGCACAGTAAGCCGGCTGCGGTGCGCTGGCCGCAACGGCCACTGGGAGGTGAACCACCGGAAAAAGGATGACCTTTCTCTCTCTCTTTCTCTGTCCACTCTGCCTGTCAAAAAGAAAGTAAATAAATAAAATAAAATAAAAAAGTATGAAACGGGAAAAAAGAAGCCCGAATTTACAATAGCTACAAAAATTACATATTTAGTAATAAATTTAACCAAATAAGTGAAAGATCACAATAAAGGTATAAAGTGTTGATGAAATAAATCATCAAAGACACATGGAAATGGAAAAACATCCTCTGTTCATGAATTAGAAGGCTGTTTCTTTCATATTTACTCTTGTAACAGACCCTCTCATAAGTCAAGATCATGTACTCTTAGGATTCTCAGACAGTTACTTCCCTGTGGTCCTCTCTTTGTCAAAGCTCTTGGTCCTCATTTTCCTTATTTATCAGATGTTATGCTAAATTTAGCACCTTAACAATGAAAATTTTATGAAACATTACAGGAAGGGGAAGTTGGACAGTTACATGTAGCTTTCCAATTTGGGGAAAATGAAAAACTTTAGATGGTTTTACTAGAACCATCATGATGGAGAAGAGTGTGTCAAATGAGTTAATTCAAAAACAGGATTAGAACCCTGGTACTTGTTAGGTGTATAAGACATCTGAGTTGTTTAATGGACATGAACCAAGAGGAAATGAAAAAGGGGAGTGGAAATGAGGGTGAAAATAGAAAATGAAAGGATCAGTACTTATATATGTATACTGAAACAACAGAAAAAGCCTGACAATGACTGGAATAGTTTAATATGGGGGAAAGTGTGAAGAAAAATAGGTTTTTAAGTCACTTAAAATATAAAACCTAAATAAGCTTTATTTATATTTTTAGAGTTTTCTTTAAGAATGGAGGATTTAGATACATTTTTCTGAATAGTGGTCCCCACAGCTGATTTTATTGAGTGCCACATTTGCCACTGTGTGATTTAGATGACTGAATCCCATACAAGGTGGGTGCTGTTGTCTCTGTTTTATAGAAGAATGGCTCAGAGAAATTCAGAAACTTGCCTAGTTTAAAGCAGCTGTGACAGGGCTGGGTTTGACCAGATCTGATGCTGAAGCCCGTGCTCTTTGTAGATGGCTGTAGCCTCATTGAACAATTGTTCATAGAATTTCAGCTCCTTAAAGGAGCCTCTCTATGGAGATTTGTATTTCCCCTATGGAACAGCTATGTAAGTAATTCTATGTCCTCTTCCCCCTACCACCAACACCCTTACAACTAGGACCGGCACCCATATGGGATGCTAGCATCACAGGTGGTGGCTTACCCCACCCACAACAGCAGCCCCAGGATGGGGAACTTTCTATAAGGTGAAGACAGCTTAAGAAGGCCATTCCTCATGAGGAACCTTAAGAAGGCACCGTATTTTTCTGCAAGTAGCATCCGGGTATTGGACAAAATTGTGCAACATTTCAACACCTACACCTGGGCTGAATGGCCCACACTTGGCCACCAGCCTTTCATTTCCTTATCAGTGTTTTTTTTCTTTAAGAAGGTACCATCTTAGAAGCAGAGAGTGCACCCTTCCCAGATCGTAAATCTGTTGGGCCTTGATCTAGACTTCCCGACTTCCAAAACATTGAAAAATGAATTCCTGTTCTTTTTCAGTCACCCAGGTCAGGGTCTTGTTATGGTAACCCAAAGGACTGGAACATCCTGGAATGTCTTCTCTTCCTCCTTATGATTTGAAGCACTTTTGGAGGCTATAGATTTCAGTTTGCTCTCACTTTGCCATTTGCACTGGAATACATCAACGCACTACTGTGCAGCTTTCCAGGGTTACTGAGGAGCAATCTGATGATGAACTTCAGGGTAAATGATGAAAGAAACCTCCCTCTCAGCTCTATGGATATGAACCATGCACCTGATGATGACTTGGCAAACATAATATATTGTTGTATTGTCATTATGCCAGTGAAGTGGTACCAACGTGTTGAGACCTATCATGTTGGATATTCTGAGTGTAGGCTTGAGGAGTCCTACCAAAGCCAAGAGTTATTTACAAAGTTTAAAACTAGAAATGAAAAGTCCATTGAAATAGCCTTCAGGTGTTAATTTATCAAAACCTAAATATCAATTGCTATCACCAACTTAAGCAAAAAAATTTGGGGGTCCTTTCACTTTAACCAAGTAGAAAGTTTCTTGAGAAAACCACCATGGTGTATCCCCAGCTGTGATTGGTTTGTATCTTGCTCTGACATCAGGGGGGCCATTGTTATGTCATTCCGACTGCCTTAACAGTCCCCTGGCTTGGCCTCAGTTCTTGTTCAGTTGGCCTAGGAAGCTCTGTGGAGGCAGCCTGAAGGACTTGGATGACATTACTGGTTTTCTCATCTTGTCGTTTGTATCGCTGTTTTGTCTGTCTGACCTCTTTGTTCTTTTTACTAATTGGTTCTTTTCTCTTTTTTTTCTACTTGTTTTATTATTTTTCTATTTTCTCAATTTCTCTCCGCTGCCTATTTCTACATTGTATACTTGTGTATTTATTTTTTTAAATGTTTTTTATTTTCTTTTTTGTTTTTATTGTTACTGGCTAAATGTATTTTATGCTGTTTTCATTTATCATTCTTGGTGTGTCTCCCCCATGTTTTTGATTTTTTCTCATTTTTCATCCTTTGATTTAGATAAGATCATTTTAAGACTTACTGATTAGAATTGTTACCATAGTTAAGATATTTGTTGTTTCACTTTACCATTTTTAGCATTCTGTGTGTTTTCTAACTTTTAATTCTTAATTTGGATACAATTGGTTTTAGTGATTAGTATACTGTGGTTCATATCATTAGCATTATCTGTTAGAAATATTAGCATACTGTGTCTTCTTGATTTTTGTTTCACAGTTTTTGTTGTTAACTTGGGTGACTGTAAGTATTCCTAGTGTCAGATTGCAGGGG
Source organism: Oryctolagus cuniculus (assembly GCF_051225735.1). Lineage (NCBI taxonomy): Eukaryota > Metazoa > Chordata > Mammalia > Lagomorpha > Leporidae > Oryctolagus > Oryctolagus cuniculus. The sequence goes on along the minus strand of NC_142885.1, from coordinate 46,304,556 downwards.
TGGGGGTGCTGTGACCAGATCATTAGATCCCCGCAGAGACCCCCAGAGAGTCGATCACACTGAACTGCACAAGCAAGGTTTATTCAGGAGTACAAGCCGCGACAGGGAAGCCATCCAACCAACCCATGCAGAGGAGGAAGGAGTGAGGCCCCAGTCTTTGTTTGGGAGAGGTTTTAAAGGAAAAAAGGGCTGCATCAGCAGGAAAAGAGTTACATACAGCATGGAAGCTTTGGGCAGAGGGAGTTACAGCGGGGGCTTACAGCACAGGAGCTTTGGGTACAGGGAGTTACTTTGTTTAGTAATCTCTACTGTGCTGTCCTTGGTCTACGGAGCTAGCTGTCCCTGGTAAGCTTTGATATCTCCGGAATGCCTGAATGCCTGCTTTTACAAAGACTCGGGTCTGCTATAGGAAACGGAGGCTGCTTTCTTTACTGTTTTAAAATGGAGTCACTTTGGCTCTCCATCCCCCCCTTGTTTTTGCACATGTTTGAAAAACCCAATCCCAATCATGGGTTTGGACTGACATTTTATTGGTTTTACAAACATTTAAGGGTTTATATTGGGACCATTGGACCATTAATTGAATGGTGCCCAATCTCTGTTTCATAAACTGTACAAGTTTGTGAACAATGCAAGGGCCAAAGGTTAAAATTAAAATCAGGAGAACAAGGGGCCCTATGAGTCCTGATAGTAGGGTGGCTTGCCACGGAGAAGAACTGAACCAAGACTCAAACCACCCCGGAGAGGCCTCCCATTCTTTTTCATTTTGCCAGCCCCTCCCTGACCTTAGCCAGCCATGTTATCTTTTATTAGGCCCGAGTGATCTGCGTAAAAGCAGCATTCTTTCCCACAGTGGCACACAGCCTACCACATCAGTCCCAGAAGTCCAAGAGGTGCAGAGGGATGATGATCCATCCTCTGCTGACGTGGAGCAAAGAGGCACTCTTTACCGCCATGGGGCGATATTTTAAGCCACTGTTTCCTGGGTGGGGAGCTGAGCACATTCCTGTAGTAGCACTTAGTTGACCGCCTGGTTGCGGAAGGCCTTGGTTCGCTCCATCACCAGCTGTAAACACTTAAACAGACACTGTAGTATAGAGGCAGGGTGAGAATAAAGCAGATTCCAGGCAAAACCAGGAGAAAAGCCACTCATTAGTGTGGGAGAGGGTTATCAGTACACACATGTTGGGAGTATAAACGGCAATCTACTACATAGAACAAAGAATTTACAGAAATCCTCAGCGTTTAATTTCTGCTCTACTTTTATACACAGAATAATGACTAGTTATTTGCAGCATGTCTTTAACTTTTTAACTCTGTGCATTTACTTTTCCTGAACAAGGCGCAGCTGCTGTTGCTATGTGTAACTGAGACAGTAGTTGATATTTAATAGGAAACACTGCTCACATAACTGTACTCCCTACTAGCCAAATTTACCTAATAATGAATTACCTTGATAATGGAGAGTAGAAACCATATGCACTAATTACACAGATGTTAAAGTCAGTTTTAAACAAGGTAATTTACACTTTGAAGTACACTACTTACGGTACTACTGTTTAAAAGATACTACTGCTGCCCCCACAGAATATGTACAGAATGTATGTAAAACACTGACTTTAATAAGCAACAAAATTACAAAGGAATGAGGCCAAGGAGTGGGCAAGACAGGGTCCAGAACAAAGGACAGAGTTGCTATTGGAGGAGTCAAGAAAAGTGTTGTCCAAGTTACAAATAAGTTTTCCGACTGAGAGGCAAAGAGAATCTGATAAAAGGGGCTAGATAATAACCTGGTGGCTTTGGGCCTTGTAAGTTAAGGGACCTAGACTGTGGTGGAATGAGAAGGCCATGCCAAGGTGGCCACTGGCAAGCGAGCGTCAGTTACTCAGGGATGGCTTTGGAAACTGCCTGGCAACAGGCTGTGATTGGATGGATTTGAAACTGCCTGGCAACAGGATGTGATTGGATGGCTTTGGAAACTGCCTGGCAACAGGCTGTGATTGGTTGGGGCATAGACCGCCCTTGACCAGACTGGCTGGTCTTGGCTATATAAGATGTTGTACCAACTGAAATAAACGAGTCTGCCGGCTGCTCACCTCAAGCCTGCTTTCACCTGACTTCCGGGGTCTGTGTGGTGACTCCGCGCCTCTTGCCCCCACCACGCTGCTCCTCTCAGAAACGAATCCACTGCAACATTGCTGAGAAATCAACAGCAACATATGGCATGCCAACTTGACTGAGAGAAAGACAGCATGTCGGACTCGGCAAGGTCCCCCCTGGATTTCGGCAAGTAGGCCCCTCGGTGTTTTGTGTGCTGTTCGGTTCTGTGAGGGTGAGCACAGAACCCCCTCCTACGCCCCTTTCCTTGTCCTTGTCCTCGGTCTAAGCGACCCCAGGTTAGGCACACACCGCCCAGAAGCGTACGTCGCTTCTCGGCTCCTCCTTTAACTTTCAGTTCGCCCAGAGAATTCACATAAGGGACTGATCATCCCAGAATTCGGAACCAAGTCATCTTCCCTCACTCAAGAGAGGTGACGCTCCGGAGACACTGTGTGGCCATCCGGCCTTGAGCTAATGAATCAAGGAAGTCCCCCACTAAGCACAGGACATACTTACAATCTGATACACCACTATCTGTTTGTCTAACGTAGGGAAACCTCCTGCAAAATGCCATCAACAGCTGAGGTGCTAGGAATTTGCTTTGTTATGGCAGCAGTGCTGTACGTGTCTTTCCTTTGGCTAGAGTTGGCGTGCCGTGCGGCTCTTAAGTGCTCAGACATGGGAAAGATACCCCCCCTCTCAGAATCCTGAGCAGATTATCAAACATAGTGAATCTGTGAGTGATAAGAGCCTGACACTCCAGGCCTCTGCCTCACAAACAGTTGATGACTTAGGGAGAGACAGCTCCTACTGTGAAAAAAATAAGGTAGCAAACAATGTAGCAACGCCTAGTCAGCCACCCCCCACATACCTGTGGGATGAACTTAAAGGACCTCTAGACAATAACTCATGCAAGGTCATCCCATCTGCACCCAGTGAGGATCCCCACATTTGTGGCAGTACTTGGACACCCCAAGCTCTTAGGGCAGCTGCTAGGACCCCATCCCACCTGCACATTTGCTGTTAATGTCAGAGTGGACACAAAATTCAGGCCCTGGACTCCAAAAGCCATAAATGACCTTACTATGTAAAAAAGGCTTTCACTGGGCAAAAGATGGCAAGACCAAACCTTTAAACTCCCAGTGGGGCGGCCCTCAGCCCAGCAAGTAAGAGGGAGTCCCACTACCATTAACTGGTCGATGCCCATCTTCAATCTGAGGCCGAAACTGACTCTATATTTAGATGACAATGGAGATACAGGAACCATCTTTCCACTAATTGCTGAAGTTTTCATGACCTTATGGGGGAGAGATGTACTCTCACAAATGCAAGCGGCCCTCACTATGGATCACAAATCTCCACAAGCCAGCAGCTTTAATTGAGAACCTATAAGTAAGATTCACCCCCAATTCTAGGGGCCACTGCTCACCTCATACAAAAGCCATGCCCAATCCCCATTGAATGGGAAAAAACAGGAAACATCTGGGTAGAACAGTGGCCAATAATACAACCCAACTTAGCATCCTTAAAGAACTGGTACAGGAACAATTGGAAAAGGGACACATAGAACCCTCCACTAGCCCTCATAACATGCCCATTTTTGTGATACCAAAGAAACAGGGAAAATATAGGCTTCTACAGGATTTCAGAAGCTATTAACAAAAATATAAAAAAGATGGGAACATTCCAGGCTGGCATTCCCCATCCAGGGGCCATTCCTAATGGATATCACATAGTTACCATTGATATCAAAGATTGCTTCTTTTCCATTCCCATTAGAGCAGGATAAGGCTTACTTTGCCTTTACAGTATGGGAGCCCAATTTCCAGCTCCCTGCAAAAAGATTCCAGTGGACAGTACTCCCACAAGGCATGAAAAATAGCCCTGCCATTTGCCAAAGATACGTTTCTCATGCAACCAGCACACTTAAAGATCAGTGCTTGGTCATACATTATGTGGATGATATCTTACTTGCTCACAAGAATGCAGCAATTCTAAATACCTGTCTAAGTGAGACAGTAAGAAATTTACAATTCCTGGGTTTGTCTATTGCCACAGAAAAAGTACAACATTTTCCTCCCTTTCAATTCTTGGGTTATCAAATCTCCTCCCATATATCTCCAATGGGCCCAAACCTAAAAGTCAAGCACAAATACTCACTTAATGAACTTCAGCAACTATGTGGCCAAATCAATTGGCTGAAGCCCTTCCTTCCCCTAACACCTGCAGAACTTATATACGATTTACTGACTAAGGGAAACAGCCCTTCCTCAAAAATCACATTGACACCTGCAGCCAAATCCACTATAGAAAAGATTAACACCAGTTGTCAAATTTAAAAACCTTTAGATATGACCCTCAGGTGCCTCTATTTGCCATAACCATAGCTATCCTCAAGGCCCCCTTAGGAGTTATTTGGCAACAACACGGACCACTTTTTTGGGTGCACATAGCCTGGAGCGATTGTCCTAAAATAGCAAACAAAGTAGATGCCATCCTTATGATGGGACTTAAATTAAGATATTATACCAATAAGATATTTAACACAGAGCCAGACACAGTGGTCCTACCACTATGACAATTAGAACTGTAGACACTGATGCAGAATAGCACGCTCTTTCAAACTTTAATGATAAATTTTCCAGGACAGATTGACAATCACCTGCCAGCAGATAGGCTACTCCAGACACTAGAAACCTTAGAAACAGACTATCCAAAACATGCTTTCCCTGCTAATCAACCTATACCCATGGCACCATGTGCGTTTACGGATGCCAACAAGTCACTCTTTGGAATAGTGATCAAATCTTTAACAGAAAAAGTTAAGATCCATGTAGAACCCCATGGGGGATCAGTACAGTTGGGAGAAATAAAAGCAATAGTCAAGGTTCTACTCCTTAGCCAAGATGGACTGGTAAATATATTTTCGGACAGCAAATACTCAGTACAGGTAGCAAAGATGATCCCTTTTGCAGTCTTTAACCCGACCAGTAAGCCAATTGACCAGATGTTCACAACACTTAAAGAGCTAATTGAGAACAGAAAATACCCATGGTATATCTCACACGTAAGATCACATACTGGGTTACCTGGCTTTATTTTCCAAGGCAACAGAAAGGTTGATCGTCTTATCTCCTGCAACACGGCTTCCATTGGACACTTAGAACAAGCCCGTATTTTACACCAAAAATTTCATATGTCAGCAAGCAACATAAAATTGCTTTTCCCAGAGCTAACAATGAGCCAATGCAAATACCTAGTGCACTCTTGCAAGAATTGTGCACCCCTCGCCCCGTTAGGCCCACTGCAACAAGCAGGAGTAAACCCGCGAAGCCTTGCTCCTAATAAACTATGGCAAGTGGACGTCACCCACATCAATTCCTTTGGTAAACTTAAGTTTGTCCATGTGGTGGTAGATACTTATTCAAAGGCTGTATTTGCAACAGCCCAATCCGGAGAAAAGGCTAGTAATGTGATAAAGGTGGTGAAATCAGCCATGCTGGTCCTTGGTGTCCCCTGGACCATAAAGACTGATAACGGGCCAGCGTATACATCACAGGAATTTAATTCCTTCCTGAAATCTTGGAACATACAGTCTGCCACAGGTATCCCATACAACCCACAGGGACAGGCAATTACTGAAAGAACTCATAGGACGATTAAAGATCTCTTACAAAGACAAAAAAATAATCATATGCCCTCAGACCCATAGCTTGCTTTGACTGAGGTCCTTTTCACTATCAATTTTCTTACTTTTGATTCCCCAGGGATCAGCCCAGCTTATAAACATTGGGGATCCTTTCCATCCCAGACCCCAGCCCCTATGGTTAGGTGGAAAGACCCCCTGACAGGAGAATGGAAAGGACCACACCCTCTGCTAACCAAAGGTCGAGGATATGCTTGTGTCTTTCCAGAGAACGCAGAACAGCCTATTTGGGTACCAGCCAGAAACATCAAGCCTGCAACTGACAGCCAACAAGAACCAGCTGAACAAGACTGAGAATCCGCCTTTTTAGCAGACGCACCTGCCCTATCATCCTACCCTGAGAAACTGCCCATAGCCACATCTGTTACTGTTTTGTACCCCACTAGCTTTGGTCAGCCACTCAAATGGCCCACAGCCTGTGTGCGGTCATGCCATTCCTGATAACCATTATTCCTCATCCCTACCCCTATCTGAGCAAGCAATCCTGTGATCTCTCGATTTGAGCACTGGTTAGTCAATGACGGGTAAGATCCCCTGGGGGACAACCTAAGACCACATGGAAACGGGGTCAACAATGGTATGACCAAGAGTCATGCATCCCATTGCTCAAAAATAAACGAAAAGGGGGAAATGTGGTGGAATGAGAAGGTCATGCTAAGGTGGCCACTGGCAAGCGAGCGTCAGTTACTCAGGAATGGCTTTGGAAACTTCCTGGCAACAGGCTGTGATTGGTTGGGGCATAGACCGCCCCTTGACCAGACTGTCTGGTCTTGACTATATAAGATGTTGTACCAACTGAAATAAACGAGTCTGCCAGCTGCTCGCCTCAAGCCTGCTTTCACCCGACTCACCCCGGGGTCTGCCTGGTGACTCCACGCCTCTTGCCCCCACCACCCTGCTCCTCTCAGAAACCAATCCACTGCAACATTGTTGAGAAATCAACGGCAACACTAGACCTATCTATCTTTTTACATAGGGTACATTTTAAGGGAGGTGTGAACCTCCTTGGGGAAGGCACCCTGTTGACTTTCATTACTTACCTGGCCTGGGAGGAGAGCTGGCCAGGTAAAGGTAGGTGGCATCTCCAACAGCAAATTTAAAGCTCTGTCTGCAATGTTACTGACCCTACTTGGCCATTCTCTCAACAGTGGTGGTCACTTTGAAGGCTGAGCTACGTGAAGGGATTTTCAGCTTAGAGCCAATAAGATCTGTGGCTCTGACCTGAAGTCCTTCGATTGCTGGGCAGGTCCATTTCCAGTGATCCAACTCCTGGCTGGCAGAGCTGCCAGGGCTCTTTATAAGCTGACTTCTGCTGAAGCCCAGGCTTACCACATCAAAAGCCACTGCAGTGGCCTGGCCTATTGGGTCTCCCTGAGGGCAGATCACTGTACACGGCTGCCTGTAATAGGCCTGCCATCCATCTTCACATTGCTTCTGATGTCCAGTTTTTTTTTCCTCCTGGTTCTTGTTAAAGTAGACCAGAGAATCTGGCTGAAAAGCCCATGAGAGTATTTCAGGCATGGAAAGCCAAGACACTCTGGCAAAAAGATCTCTGTGAGTGAGATCCCAGTGGAAAGAACAGGTCTTCAAAGAGGGAGGTGCCTTTCTCTGAAGGGAGGAGAGAACCTCCACTTTGACTATGACCGTGTCTAAACAAGATAAGAGTCGGAGAACTCAAGGGGCTTCCATAGCCTTGGAAACTCATGACTGGTGCATAGGGAGATTACTGATGCCATAAACAGGAGTGTCAATTTGTAAAGTCAACAACAGGAGTCACTGTGCACTTACTCCTCATGTAGGATCTCTGTCCTTAATGTGCTGTACACTGAGGCTTAATGCTATAACGAGTACTCAAACAGTATATTTCACTTTGTGTTTCTATGGGGGTGCAAACTGTTGAAATCTTTACTTAATGTACACTAAACTGATCTTCTGTAAAAAAAAAAAAGAAATTATCAATTCCCAACGTGACTCTCACTGGGATTAAACATGACAATAGGTCTGATCTGATTTCATCATCATTAAAAAAAATCATCTATTATTTTTCACTTTATGTTTCTGTGTGGGAGCAAACTGTTGAAATACTTACTTAAGGTATACTAAGCTGATCTTCTGTATATTAAGATAATCGAAAATGAATCTTGATGTGAATGGAAGGGGAGAGGGAGTGGGAAAGGGGAGGGTTGTGGGTGGGAGGGACGGTATGGGGGGGGAAGCCATTGTAACCCATGAGTCGTACTTTGGAAATTTATATTCATTAAATAAAAGATTAAAAAAAATAAATAAAAAAAATAAAGTAGACCAGAGAATGCAAGTCAAAGGAGTGCTCAGTCCCACCTCTAATTTTTGTTGTCTAGACTAGAAGTCCAGAGTTATAGGCATGTTTCTTATAAATATTTAGCTGGGTTGAGCTACTCTGATTTCTGAACATGGTTGACCTTTAACAGAACTGACTTATGTCCTTACCCAAATAGCTATGCAAGGATATTGCCAGACTGTCACTACAAAATCTTACCAGTTACCAGCCATGCTTAAAAAACCTTGCACCACCAGAGGCAAAACAGATACGTTACTCTGTGTGGTGTTGCCTGGCAGTGGCTTTAATTTTCTACGCTAGTCTTTAATCCAAGTAATTAAGTAATCTCACAAGGAATAATCATACATGGCAACAGGGTCAAAAAGGCAGGGCAGTTCTTTCATACACAAATATTTTAAGAGTAATAGCAAATGAAATAAACTTAGCAAGCAGATTCAATTATTAGACAACAACTTAGGAAAACACCTACCAGAAGGCCCAATGTCCTTCACAAATTTTAAGAATACATGTACTCGGAAACATCTCTTAAATACCCAACATGCTGTAGCTTGTTTAACCAGCAAATTTATGCACAAGTATATAAAATATTTTCAGTTTTTTTTTTCTTTTAACAAGTTTACAAAGGTTTAGGTTACACGAATTTTCGATCAACTTTAGCCTTTTAAATTTACGGGAAACATTCTGTTACAGATTACAATATAATCAAGCTCTACAGCAATATGTAACACTTGAAATAACTTTCTTGTATACAGAACATTTAGACCAGCAGAGACATTAGAAAAACATACATAAATGATACAGAGGAGTTGATTAGTTAGATGCATTTAGTTTCACAGCAAACTACAGGGTCACATACATCAGAACAATAAAGCAGTTTCAGTGATAGTTGTTAGAATCTATAACCTTTTTTATAAATCACCAATTGATTTGAATTACTTTCTGATCTTAGTAACCTCAGTTAACTATACTTTTTTCCCAGTTGGTACCTGCAATACATTATTGGCTTTATCAGTTTAGAGAGTCATCCCAAAGTACTGAATACAACAGATGTAGCTGGAAAAAGTCCATTGCAACCTATAGGAGGACAGTTAAACACAGAACCAACAACGCTTTAGTTTTATGAGCAGTAAATCTGATATACAAAACTGTGGATGACAAAAGACCTTACGTTGTCATATTTAAAATTACAAACCTGTTAACCAAGAAGAGACACTTATTTACTTTACATAGCATTTTTGAAAGCACCTGTAGGATTTTACAAGGCACACTTAACTCTTTTAGGCCTCTGGGGCCCCTTCACCAAGATGACCATTATGTTTAGTAATGCTAGATTACCAGACTTTATAATTTTCAGATATGTATCAATACTATTTTATATCATGACATAATACAGGCCAAATTTGATCATTGTTACAAGGTGATTATTAAAAGGTTTGAAAATAAGCACATATTTAAATAACCCATAGCTCTTACTAAAAACTCAGTTGTTTTTAAACAATTAGAATTTAACAGAGACATCAAGAGAACACAACAGATTAACTTTTTGCTCTAATAGAGAATCAGTAATAGCTTTCGTGTCCAAAAATTTTTTTTCTTATAACTTTTTGTGACTTTTACACACCCTCTTTAACTTACTTGAAACATAATATTTTTATACTTGTGATGTTTTTCATCTGTCAATTTTCTTGCTTTACATTTTGAAATAACCTATTAAAAATCTTTAAATCAAGACCACATTTTTAAACAAGGTAACATATCAAATTTCAGCATTAATTACTTTTAAGTGATGTTGAACTATTTTTAATATGGACAATCTATGAAAACATGTTAGCAAATTCAAACAGTTTTTCTATAGAACATAAGGTGTTGAAAGTACCAAAGTTTACATTTGGACACTTATCTCATTTGTCTTTACCCAATTTAAATTAGCAGTTATACCTAAATGACTTAAGATGCTGATATTATATATCTGTATCTGAATTTAATTAAAATTAAAATTGTATTTATCTAAAACAAGTGCTAATTACCTTACTGTTTCACTGAGTACTGACCACCCAGAAATTTGTTAAAACAAACTGCAAAATAAGTTCAGCAAGTTACAAAGCAATATCTTCTGGCTTGCACGAGATAAAACAGAAGAGCCATCAGAAGGGTGGGAGACACGATTTGTTTCATTGATAAGACAGGGAGAGTAGACTTTGCACCAGACCTGGTTCTAAGGTGAAGTTCAAATTCTGAGATAAGGCAAGCAGGAGGAGAGTTACCCAGTCCACACCAGTCTCTAAGGCCAAATTCGAATTTTGTGCCAATCTTGCATGCTGCCACTTTGAGACCAGCCAACAGAGCCTGGTGATAGACATGGAGCCTTTCCTTTACAGAAATTAACCCAACTGTAATTCTCCTTTTTAACATTTACATTGTTCCAACATGCCAGATGGCTGTTCACCTTGGAGACCTGCTGGAGATATGGGCATGGCCTGGCGAGAGATTTACACCCTCTTCCCCGGATTTTTGAGGGCCAGCAAGAGCTCACCGGATGCCGCAGATGGCCCTCAGGGCTCCCGCTGGCTTCTCCACACTTCACTGAATTTCTTTACTATCACACTCAGAGCACTGGGCAGAAATCACATTGCAACAACACACGCCACCGGCCCTCGCTATGCTTTGTTTCAATTAAACAGTTGGAATCCCCTGGTCCACACCAGTTCTAAGTCGGCTACTACGCGCTGGGCCAAGGCGAGGCACCATGAGGAACTGGCCCAAGGGGCGGAACTGGGGCAGGGAGGAGACTGTGCAGCACCGGGGGGGGGGGGGGGGGGGACAAAACACGGGCCCGTACAGAACTTCCACGGACAGATTTAGATGGTCGTATTACAGAAGGTATCAACTGCTCCGAGGCCAAACCTCCGGGAGTTTGAAGGAGACCAAAGACCTTACGGATGGGACGAGAACTCTGCAGCAGTCCCTCTTTGTCCCCAGATACAGATTGGATCTTCCCAGGTCCCCAGATACTCCTGTTTACAATTGCTAACTAAACATGGGTTCCAGATTGCCCCTGAAAAGGTTCAAAAGGTACCCCCCTTTAAGGTTTTTGGGGCTGTCTTAGAACTAGATATGGCTGGCGCCGCGGCTCAATAGGCTAATCCTCTGCCTTGTGGCACCGGCACACTGGGTTCTAGTCCCGGTCGGGGCGCCGGATTCTGTCCCGGTTGTCCCTCTTCCAGGCCAGCTCACTGCTGTGGCCAGGGAGTGCAGTGGAGGATGGCCCAAGTACTTTGGCCCTGCACCCGATGGGAGACCAGGATAAGTACCTGGCTCCTGCCATTGGATCAGCATGGTGCGCCAGCTGCAGCGCGCCGGCCGTGGCGGCCATTGGAAGGTGAACCAATGGCAAAGGAAGACCTTTGTCTCTCTCTCACTGTCCACTCTGCCTGTCAAAAAAAAAAAAAAAGAGAACTAGATACGGTCTCCCCCACTCGACCACAGCTTCAGATCCAACAAACCTATTCTTTATCTCAGTTAAAAAAAACTCCTTGAGGAAATTAACTGGATGAGACCTTGGATCCCTATTCGAACCAAGGAGCTTACTCCCCTGTTTGACCTCCTTAAGGGAGGTACCTTGTATAAGACTATTACTTTAGAAAAAACACACCAACACATTCTCCTTAAGCTCCAACAGGCTATATAGATTGTTCCTGCCTAAGGCGTTATGACCCTTCCACGCCCCTACTCTTCTATATCTTCAGTAGAAAATCCCTCATCACCGGCCTTTTGGCTCAAGATGGAGAGCTCATCCACTGGGTTCATCTGTCCATGGGAGGGGCCCCCCAGATCTGTGCCGCCCTAGACCACCTCGCTGACTGCATCATAAAGGGTAGGGACCTGTCTGATCGTCTCTTTGGTCATCAGCCACATACCCTTGTTGTACCGTTTTGGTCCACTGATTTCGAGTGGTTACAACGAAACAATAGCCGCATTGCAATTTCTCTAGAAGGCTTCCCGAGGAAGACTGATTGCCACTGTGGCCCCTATAAATGGATGAACTCCTTCTCCAAACTTGACTGGATACTACCCAAATTATTTTTGGCTGAAGCTGACCCATCCTTTCACACTGTGTTCACTGACGGGGAAAAATAGGAGCAGCAATTGCTGTCTTTCCGCCCCATATGCAGGGACAGGAAGTGCCAAAAAAAGTAGTTCATTATGTTCAAATGTCGGCCCAATTCAAGGAACTTTATGCCATTGTCCTGGTCTTGAAAACAATACAGGGACCCTTTAACCTGTTTACTGACAGTCTTTACGTGGCCAATCCACTCCCCAACCTCCCTTGTTCACACATTAAACTTGATGATAACCCTATCACTCCTTTAAGGATTCAAACCAGAAACTTTCTAAAGTAAAGGACAAAGCCTTGTCCACCTCCCGGATATTTTGTCTCAAGGTAATGCCATTGCGGATGCATTAGCGTCCTCATCCCAGTGCTACCTTACACAAGATGAGGCTATCTCCTTTCACGACCTTATGTCAATTGGAGGGGTTTACAACATCGATACCCCCATATCCCAATTAAAGAATTAAAGAAAATCGTCAACTTGTAAGTCCTGCTCACCATCCTTACAGCTACCTCCCTTACAGGGGCCCAGGGTCAACCCTCGTGGACTGGCGCCCAACCACCTGGCAAACTGATGTCACCCATTTCACTTCTTATGGAAAGCTTAAGTATATTTTTGTAACTGTTGACACCTTTTCTCACGCCTGCTAGGCTACAGCCTACAAAGGCGAAAAGGCTAAACACGCTAACAATCATCTATTACAATGCTTTGCGGTTCTTGGCATTCCTAAACAAATTAAAACTGATAATGGACCTTGTTTTACCAGCACCTCATTTGCTACTTTTCTAAAGTGTTGGTGAAGGGTTAAAAAGTTAAAAGCCGCTCCCCCCCAACCTCCTCTGGTGAACTTTCCTGACCTCCTTAGACTTGCTCTGCATAGCCATTCTCTATAAAGTTAATTGGTCAGTAAATTACCCCAATGTGAGCGTAACCTTAGTTTCACCTACGTAAGATAGAAGAAGTCACCATATATCTCTTTGCCTCCTGGAACCCTGACCCCACCAGGTGTCCCTTATCGCCATTCGGCTGCATTCCTAGGTATCATCAAGGCAGTTCCTGCAATCTTGTGTGGCCCTCCCTTTTGGCAATAGGAGGCTTTTTGATACTCCCTGTGTTCCTAAATCAACTGATTGTAAAATCACTTAACTTGTATCAACTGTTTACTCTATACCACTGTCTGCTCTACGCAATGATTGATTTTCTTTGTTTAAACGTGTATAAAAACCCCAACCCAAGACTATTCGAGGCCGCTCGCCTGTACTGGGACGGGGGCCCCGACATGTCGGAACATCAATAAACTTTACCCTTTGTTAATTACATGAGAGAAGGTCTCTTGGAGCGTTTTTGGGGTGGCAAGAGCAATTCAACTCTAATTCGACTGTAACATATGGAGGTTCCACCGAGATGGCTCTGCTGCCCACGGACATCTCCAATGGACATCTCTCGGGGTAAGTAAAGGCGCCTAAAGGATAGGGACTCTGTGCACGTGCATTTCTGTTTCTGTATCTGGTTCAGGCCTGAAGCGGTTTCGGGCTGGCACGGTAGACGTTGGGCTGGCAGACGTGCCCGGAAGCCACAACGCTACAGCCTCGAGGGACGCCTCGGGAGGACCGGGAGACTGAGGACGCTCAGCGAAACTCCCATCTGGAATTCCCGCGGTCGGGAATTTGGTGCCAGCATCAGTATTCATCCTTTCTCTTTCAGGTTTTACTTCTATTGCATAAACTGTTTTCAGACTCACATTTTTATTGCCGGCATTGTCACAGGGCTCTGATGCGGTTCCAGAGTCTGTGTTTGTCTGTTTGTGTGTGGCATTGTCGCAAGACTCTGAAGTGGTCCCAGAGTCTGCATTTGTAGGTTCTGAAGTGGTTCCGGAACTTGCATTTGTATTGCGGGCATTGTCACAGGGCTCTGATGCGGTTCCAGAGTCTGTGTTTGTAGGTCTTTGTGTGTTGCATTGTTGCGAGACTCTGAAGTGGTCCCAGAGTCTGCATTTGCAGGTTCTGAAGTGGTTCCGGAACTTGCATTCGTATCTGTGTCTGTGTGTCAGTGTGGTTCTCGGACCCCATCTGGAACTCTGTAGGGGGCCAGGCTCCCCACCTCTGTAGGAACGAAGCGGGTCGCTTCCCAGGCGTGAGGCCGATGTTCCATTTTTGTCTTTTTTGTTTTGTTCAGTGCCTTTTTGTGAGTCTCTTTGGTGTTTGTTTTTGGCTATTTGTATTTGCCTTTCTGAAATTCAGACAATGGGACGGATTTAGACAACTCTTAGAAAGGGAGACTAACCACCCTTTGTTCTGCAGATTGGCCTACCTTTGAAGTAGGGTGGGCGCCTAAGGGCACCCTTGACATCCTGGTCTGGCAAGATCTGGTAAAAACTCCCTTTCCTGGTTAAAGCCTCTTTTACTCCCTCAGAAACAACCTTAAAAAAAAGATTTTAGTCGTCCAGGACCGTCCCAGCAAAGCAGATAAAACAAACTAAGACTTCAGCCTCGGCGCCGCTCTATTCTGTTTTACAGGGCGACTCTGAAGATTTGATTTTCCCTCCTCCCTACCAGCCGCCCGGCCCTGGCTGTGGGGCCGGCAGCGGGGGCCACAGGAGAGGCTAAGAGAAGCAGCTCCCCAGGGGCCAGCAGATCCCTCCACTCTCCCTTCACAGGCAGCAGGGAAACCCCTGCTGTGCCATTAGCCAGTGCTGAAACCCCCTGTGTGTTCAAACAAAGCTGGCCCTGTGAGCCTCAACCTGCAGGACTCAGCTGGGGCCCAGGAATGGCAGGCGGAGGATGGGAAGGCGCGCCTCCTGACTTATTCCTCAGGATCCTAACTCCCCGAGCCATACCCGTCCCCCCAGACTGACTCCCCATGGCCGACCAAATGGGGCAAATGGATGGATCTCCTGGACTTCAGGACCCGGTAAGTCACCCTGGGGCACTCAGTACTCAGGCCCGCCTTTGTGCGGAAGGGGGGGCTTCTGTTGCCCCTCTACCAGGGACCTGCCTGGTGTCTGCAATGGAAAACAGCGTGTGTGTGGTGTAAATGTGTTTGTGGCTCCACGGCCCTGCAGCTACAGAGTCTAAATGGGCCGTAACCTGCAGCTCCGTGTTCACCAGGCGGGCGAAGCAATCTCACTCCGGATCAGTGCCTGTTCCGGAGGTCTTTATCTCTTGTTCTTTACAACCAAGGGGGACACATTATGGGAAAATTCCATTCAGAACCAACTGTTCTAAACTATATAATAAAAACTTTAAAAATGTTGTCTTAATTTAAAAATTCTTAACAGGTTATTCCAAAATGTAAATGGGTTTTTATCAGCTCTTTTCTGTGCTGCTGTCCCTGACTTAGCTGATAAGAGTTTCATTTGTCTTGAAGGTTTCATGTTTTTCTATTTGTAGTACTGAGACTACGTTGTTTATCTGTTTTTAATGTTTGAGTGATTACCCAACTGATCAAAAATGTACTAATTTTGGCTAAATGGTTTGACTCTGACAGCTTAAATTCTAAATCGAGTCTTCCAACTTTGGGCTTCCAGTCGGATCCCTGGAACTCTCAAAGGATGAGACTCTGAATTTGTTAAAGTAACAGTTGCTTGAGTCAATTCAGACTATGTAAAATGTATTAAAATGTTATAAATGGTGTCAGACCTATGCTGTATTCATGTTTTTGCTTTCCAGCTAAAATAGTCTTATAAAAATAAGAGTAAATTCTGTGTATACAAGCCTTTATGTTGTTAACTAAAGTAAGCCAATGCAGATTGGTTCAGAAAATTGAGATAATGCAAATGCCCTTCGGTTTGCTCAGTGGCTTGCTTGCTCAGTTTTACATGTCTTTGATGTGCTTTAAACTTGTTTCTTTTAATGATAAAGATCTTTTCAAAGTTGTAACCATGCACTAGCGACCATGTTTGCTGCTCAGGAGGTGTTGTCCTTATATTACTTAAAAGCATGGAAATGTAATTTTGACTTCTATTTCAGATACTGGTATGGTATTCATTAATAACTCTGTGTCTTAAGTCATCTAGGCATCAGTACTAAGTAAAACTTGGAAAAATGTATTATGTGTACTTTTAACATCTCAAATTCGATAAGGGAGACTGTTTGAGTTTGTTAGCATGTATTCTCATAGATTGTCCACACATGACAATTCAAGGCTATATAAAAGTAACTACGGGTGTAAAGTTTCCAGAGGTGTAAACAAGTCATAAAAAGTTTTAAAATGTTTAAAAATAGTCTAAATCATAAATCTTAAAATCTGTTTTCACAAAAACTGTAATGTCTATTTTAACAGTGTCTGCTTAATTGGCTACCCTGCCATTTCTAAAATTAGGTCCTGTAAGCTCTTTTTGACTCTGTTAAATTATTCTGAGTTATGTGATAATTTTGTGTACTAACTCTAATGTTCAGGGTTTTTATTTCTGGTTTATTCGACAACAAAAGACATAAAATTCATGTTCTGCCTAAGTAATTTATTGTGTAACAACCAGGCATTGCTAGTTCAAATGTAGATCAAATGGAGGTCTAGCCAAAAGGGAAAAAGTGTGCCAAAAGAGACTTAGAGATGACGGGAGATGGTTATGTGGCAAATGCTAAAAAACTGGGTTCCAGGAGCCCAAAAAGGCTCTAGTGTCCACAGGCTACACGGTGAAAACCCAGAGACCCAGGCCCATAACCCACTGGCTACACGGTAAATATCTGGAGGCCAAAGGATGGCAGAGACCTCTGCCACAATTTCTCCTCTAAGTCAGGCTACGCAGTAAGCACTGGTTAAATGCTGGTTAAATCTGAAATCCCAGGAAGTCAGGCTAGAGACCTGACTCGCTGCCTCACTTCTCCTCTTTTCTTTTCCAGAAGGGAAGTTACCACTGTTCTGCAGGACTCTCCACAGTGATATACAATTTGATCCCCAGACCTTATGTAAGGAATGACTGACCATTTCTATAATAATGCCTGGTCACAGTATAGAGGACCAAACAACATAGCCAGAATAAGAGGTTAAAATGTGACAGCTAGGTTGATTTTTCGGTGTGCGTGGCAGATGGGCAGAACTCCCCTTTTAAACCAAATTGAGGGATAGATAGGAAGTTGTACTGATGACCTCAAAGTATGCAAGCAGGTCACCACAGTTGATCTTACCTAAAAGATCATAGTTCTCCTCATGGGCATGGTCTTAACTCGCAGGAAAATACTAAGTGTCAGAATTTGCCCATGACCATAGTTTTTTAGCTCACCCTGATATTAAAAAAAAAAAAAAAACTCCAAAAATCAGGGACGGGGTTGAGCACCCCCTTGACTGACATCATAGAGGCTGCCTCCTTGGTCCACTTTGTTAGAGACCGGGAAAATGAGGAGCAAGCTATCAGCAGGAGCGATGTAAGGATGGGCAACAGGCCAATCAGTGGCTGCTTTACACGGTGATCCACTGTCAAGGAAACCCAGCAAAGCCAATGCACCCCAAATGGCGCCTGTTGCTGACATAAGGAGCCAGGGCATTGGGCAAGCAGCTGTTGTAACAGCGACTGCCTTCTGTCAGCTCTGCCAAGAGCAAGGCTACTGGACATGGAACTGCCCTGGGTGTCGAAGGACTCCTGGTTCAGAACCGCAGACCCTGTGGCCCTGTGGCCCCGAGCTAAAAAGCCTTTGGCTCTGCCCAGCTTCCAGCTCCAGCCACTGCTATTGGGGATGGCCTAGGGTCAGTAAAATCCAAGTTGCCTATTTCCATCAGCCTCCTATTCAGCTCTCCTCCTAGTCCAGCCATGTAATGCAAGTCAACAGGGTGCCTCCCTTAAGGGAGATTTGCATCTCTTACAATTCTCTTAACAGCACCTCATGGATAGGTCTGGGCCTCACACACCCAGCCAGGCCTTAAAAGTCCATCCAATAGTATTAAACTTAAAGAAACCCTCCCTGCCAGTTCCAGGGGAAAATGGTCCCCTCCACTCCTGTACTGAGACTATAGACTTGATCTATGCCAGCAGAAGGGACCCAAGAGACAACCCCCTGACTAACGCAGATGAGGTTTGGGTCACAGATGGAAGCAGCTTTGTCAGACTGGACCTGCTTCTCAGGGTATGCAATAGTTATGACATGGCACGTTATTGAAGAGTGCTCTGCCCCCAGGGACTTTTGCTCATTTAGCAGAATTGCCTTAACCAGAGCTCTAGATCACACAAGGGATTTGTAAGGCACCTTCACTCTGCATGGAGACCTCAGTCTTCCGGTAAGGCAGAAAGAGCCAACCAGGCTCTATGGAAAACATCACAAGGATAAAAATAAGTACTTAGTAAGTAAGGTTTAAAAGGAAAGAGCTTTTTAAATAAGGAAAGGACATGGTTTGTAAGAATCCTGATGGCTAGTTTACTCTAGACTGGAATGGAAATGATGGAATGTTTCAAGTAAGTTGAAGAGGGTGTGTGAAGTCACAAAAGGTTATAAAAAAAAAAATTAAACATGCTAACTACTGCTCCAAGAGCTATTTGTGCCATGTTCCAGGAAAAATGTTGTCTCTGGGTCAATCAGACTAGACAGGTACAAATCCGAATTCGTACTTTTCCTGGAAAAAGCCAAACAGCTCCAGGACCAGGCAAAGCAGGGCTGGGATTTCTGCCCTGATATCTGGTCACGGAAATCCTGGCTGTTTCCTCTCCTTGGCCCAATAACTTCTGCAATCTTGATGCTTCTCTTTGCACTGTGTGTTTTTAATGCCCTTGTTCGTTTTGTCTCTAACAGACTAAAAGCTGTTAAACTCCAAATGGTCATCAGGCAAGGCTTCCAGCCCATTCCACTGGACTACCTGAGCAGCCCTCTGGACCGACTGGCACCGTCTTTCCAAGGCCACTGTTGCACACCATAAGACAGGTAGCAAGAGGAAATACCCAAACCCCCCTCGACGCCCACATGCCAGCTTCGAAGAAGTTACAGAAAACGGAACTCCATCCATAATCCCAAGGAAGAATTTTGGGTATTACCTCTTGAGGGGAAAATATTAGAAAGTCAGTTATGAGCTTATGTGTGTGTGACATAAAGGCCTAATGTGTCCAGCATATGCATCTGCACCTCAGTCATCCTGACAATGTTTCACTGGAAGCCTGGCCTTTGCATCCTGCCCTGCCCCCTTCTACCTGATGGCCTGCCAGGTGGAGATCCCCACCCCTTCTGCCTGACAAATCTTCCACAACCTCCCAGATACAGCCCAGTATCTGCATTTCAGTATTGCAGAATAGGCGGGGGTTGAATCTCATTTTCATAGAGGAGGGGGGGGTTATGCGCAGCCCTTAAGGAGGAATGCTGCTTCTATGTAGACAAGACAGGGGTGGCGAGGGACAACATGGCTCAACTATGTAAACGCTTAGAGAAAAGACAGTGGGACAGACTTCAGCAACAGGGATGATTTGAGTTGTGGTTCACTAAGTCTCCCTAGCTGAAAATGTTAAACTCATGGTAATTCATCAACAATATGTAACACACGGAGAAGGGGAAACAGATGGTCTCTAAGATTAGAGACCCTGGCCTAAGAGGAGTGGGGAATGAAGGGTTAAAAAGTTAAAAGCCGCTCCCCCCCAACCTCCTCTGGTGAACTTTCCTGACCTCCTTAGACTTGCTCTGCATAGCCATTCTCTATAAAGTTAATTGGTCAGTAAATTACCCCAATGTGAGCATAACCTTAGTTTCACCTAAGTAAGATAGAAGAAGTCACCATATATCTCTTTGCCTCCTGGAACCCTGACCCCACCAGGTGTCCCTTATCGCCATTCGGCTGCATTCCTAGGTATCATCAAGGCAGTTCCTGCAATCTTGTGTGGCCCTCCCTTTTGGCAATAGGAGGCTTTTTGATACTCCCTGTGTTCATAAATCAACTGATTGTAAAATCACTTAACTTGTATCAATTGTTTACTCTATATCACTGTCTGCTCTACGCCATGATTGATTTTCTTTGTTTAAACGTGTATAAAAACCCCAACCCAAGACTATTCGAGGCCGCTCGCCTGTACTGGGACGGGGGCCCCGACATGTCGGAACATCAATAAACTTTACCCTTTGTTAATTACATGAGAGAAGGTCTCTTGGAGCGTTTTTGGGGTGGCAAGAGCAATTCAACTCTAATTCGACTGTAACATTGGGAAATTAAACATATCACTGGTATCCCCTATAACCCTGCGGGCCAGGCAATCATTGAAAGACAAAACAAAACATTAAAGGCCCAACTTTTAAAACAAAAAGGGGGAGCAACACCCCCTCATGACCAGCTAAAGATGGCATTATGCACCTTAAATATTTTAAATTTTTCAAAGACTGACAACCTCACTCCTTTCCAGCGACACTGGACAACTACTCTTAAGTACTCCACTGTTAAGGTCCAAGGTCCGATGGAGAGACCCCTCACGGGGGCCTGGAGGGGCCCTGACCCCCTCCTAACGGCAGGCAGAGGCTTTGGATGTGTCTTCCCCCAAAATGAAGACAAGCCCATCTGGGTCCCTGCCAGAGACTCAAACACCTTCCCCCCACTGACCTTATTAATGACCTTAATCCAAGAGCCCAGCCCTCTTGAGGCTTTATCTCTCTCTCTCTTTTTCACAGGAATGATGAGACACCTGTGGCTACCTGTTGCAGGGGCGGTCCTCCCAACCCTGCTATTGGAATTGTCGCCTGGTGAGACGTCATCCGGCGGGGGACACTGGGAATTTCGGATCTTGGCTATCGGGATCGATCCTCCAGTAGTCCTCAACACTTCCAAATGTACCTCAAAGGAAGCTGAGCTTTACTTTGATGCCTGCCAACCCACCACCAGGTGGGGGTCCTGTGCAGATTGGGAAAAACTTATGCAACTAACCATAAATACATATGCTGGAAAACATTACAAAAGGGAGACTATGTGAATAGCCAGGAAGGTATTGCCCCCACTGGAGCTGCCCACATTCACACACAGGGTCGCTTAAGAGTCCTTTGGAGCTACTCTGCCCAAAGGGGAGCTCCTGTAAAAGAGGAGCTTGCAACCCAGTAAACTATAAGATAAGAAATTCCGATGATCCTAAATGGCTCTCAGGAGAGGATGCAGGAATTCGAGTGGGCGGGAAAGGAAGAGATCCATAGGGCCTCATTAGAACAATAAAGGTATGGATCCCTGCTCCTACTTCCTCCCCCACTGAGGAAGTGCTTCAATAAGCAAAAATACATCCCAGCTAATCAGTAATGTGGAAAAGGAAAATAGCCCATATAGCCCTTTTTGACCTGACTAGAGACGCTTAACCTTACTTACCAGCTGCTTAACACCTCCAAGTTACCTGTCTGGCAAGGCTGTTGGCTATGCATACCTCACCAAAGGAGACCCCCTATTATGCTCATTGGGATGGAGTTAAAGGCTAGCTCTGTCCCGTGCCCCTCTTTGTAGGTGGCTACAAAGGCCGGGACTGGGACAGAAGCCAGGGGCTGAAGCAGAAGCCAGGGACTTTAGGCCGGCGCCACGGCTCAATAGGCTAATCCTCTACCTGGGGCGCCGGCACACCGGGTTCTAGTCCCAGTCAGGGTGCCGGATTCTTTCCCGGTTGCCCCTCTTCCAGGCCAGCTCTCTGCTATGGCCCAGGAAGGCAGTGGAGGATGGCTCAAGTCCTTGGGCCCTGAACCCCATGAGAGACCAGGAGAAGCACCTGGCTTCTGCCTTTGAATCAGCGCGGTGCGCCGGCCACAGCGGCCACTGGAGGGTGAACCAACAGCAAAAGGAAGACCTTTCTCTCTGTCTTTCTCTCTCACTATCCACTCTGCCTGTCCAAAAAAAAAAAAAAAAAAAAAAAAAAAAACAGATAATACAGCCGGTGCCACGGGTCAATAGGCTAATCCTCCGCCTGTGGCGCTGGCACACCGGGTTCTAATCCTGGCTGGGGCACCAGATTCTGTCCTGGTTGCTCCTCTTCCAGTCCAGCTCTCTGCTGTGCCCGTGAGTGCAGTGGAGGATGGCCCAAGTCCTTGGGCCCTGCACCCAATGTGAGACCAGGATAAGCACCCAGCTCCTGGCTTCGGATCGGCGCGATGCACCGGCCACAGCGCACCAGCCGCAGCGGACATTGGAGGGTGAGCCAAAGGTAAAGGAAGACCTTTCTCTCTGTCTCTCTCTCTCACTGTCCACTCTGCCTGTCAAAAAAAAAAAAAAAAAACATAAAAAAAATAGATAATGCGGCCGGCGCCGTGGCTGAATAGGCTAATCCTCCACCTTGCGGCGCCGGCACACCGGGTTCTAGTCCCGGTCGGGGCGCCGGATTCTGTCCCGGTTGCCCCTCTTCCAGGCCAGCTCTCTGCTATGGCCAGGGAGTGCAGTAGAGGATGGCCCAGGTGCTTGGGCCCTGCACCCCATGGGAGACCAGGAAAAGCACCTGGATCCTGGCTCCTGCCATCGGATCAGCGCGGTGCGCCGGCTGCAGCGGCGGCCATTGGAGGGTGAACCAACGGCAAAGGAAGAACTTTCTCTCTCTGTCTCTCTCTCTCACTGTCCACTCTGCCTGTCAAAAATAAAAAAAAAAAAATAGATAATGCAACTCTACTGCCTAATCAGTCTTACTGTGCACTCGGAAATGCTTCCTTCCTATGCCAGCATCTATTAACCCGTACCAGGAGAGGCAATCAAATCTGCTCCCCTGTCTTGTTGCTTCTCCACAGGTTGAAATTGCCTTGGCTACTGAGCCCCTTCCGATTCCCCTCTCCAGAAAAGCCCGGATAGCCCGGGCGCTGGCCCTTATCCCTTTGCTTGTGGGGTTGGGTGTTTCCGCTGGGATGGGTACTGGTGTGGCTGGGATCTCCGCCTTTTATCTCAACAACCGATTACATTCTCAGGTTGTCGGGGACCTGCAAGAAATAACCCAATTGCTTAGAGTCTTACAGGAACTGATCTCCTCCCTGGCCTCAGTAGTCCTTCAAAACAGAAGAGGATTGGATTTACTAACGACAAAGGAGGGAGGCCTTTGTGTCTTCCTCAAGGAGGAGCGCTGCTTTTTTGTTAACCAATCTGGAGTTGTCCAGGATCGAATTAAACAACTTCAAGACAACCTTGAAAGTCACCGGCGACGACTAATGGACTCTTACAATGGCTGGCGAGGGATGTGGGGAGGGTGGCTACCCCACCTCCTGCCGTTGTTTGGTCCAATCACTGCCATAACTGCACTTCTGCTCATAGGCCCCTGTGTGGTTAACGCCTTAGGTTCCTTTGTTAGAAAACAGCTTCATTCAACCCATGTCGACCAGCTGGAAGTCAGGTACCAGGCCCTTGTTAGTCAACAGGATACCCCACTGGGTTACTAGCCAAACCTCTCCGCTTACCCCCTCATCTCCTAAATAGGGTACTGGTAGCCAATGACAGGTAAGATCCCCCAGGAATGGTCGACCTAAGACGGGATGGCCAGGCCCTCCCTCCTGGCTTCTCCAGTGACAGGCAACTTCCAGCTCCTGGTGGAGACAACCTAAGACAGGCACAGTTACCCTCAAAGTAAAAGCAAAGGGGGAGATGCGGGGGGCTCCAATTGAAAAGGAAACAAGGCCACTAAGCCTTCGCTTGACAAGGCCACTAAGCCTTTGCTCGAGTTTGCTGCACTTCGGCATTCCAGTGGCAGCGTTTCCAACAACTCAAGATGGCCCCCGGAGGAGGTACCTAGCCTGACAGGAGACTTCCGTACTCGTGAACAGTATATGTGATAGGCCCTTGAGGGCGTGCCCGGCTCGTGTCCTGCCTGACCTTTCAGCTGGTTGGCTCGGTTCCCTTGTGCCTTGGACAGCCCCCTTTTTGTGTCTATAAAAGCTTTTCCCCCTCCCAATAAAGTTGAGAACCCAGCTGCGCCCTGGGCATTGACTGATCTCCCAGCTCTGGTGTAGTTCCTTTGCCGCTGACACTCATCATCCCGCTAGGCCTTCGAGCTCCCTAGGCTGGCCCTGAGGAGCTCCATCGGACCTGCTGCCCCGTAGAGAGCAGCAGGCAGAAGCAGAAATAATGAAGGGGCTGCATCACCCTCACATTATAAAACTGTTGCAGCTAAGGCACACGACAGAGAGAGCCTACATTTTTATGGAGTATGTGATCGTGGGGAGCTTAGGTGGTACATGATAGAGCAAGGCTGCCTACAGGATGAAGCGATACATTGGCTGTTTAACCAAACTTTATTAGCTGTGCATTACTGACATGAGCAGCGTATCATGCACAGAGATTTAAAGTTAGAAAATCTCCTTCTAGATGCCAATCTAAATATTAAGTTGACCGATTTGGGGCTCAGCTGCAAATTGGCTGATGGAGAAAACCTGAAAGATTTGTGTGGGACATTTGAGTATTGTGCCCCTGAGGAATTCTTAGAGGAGGAGTTCAGTGGGTACAAGGCTGATGTCTGGAGTCTGGGCGTGGTCCTGTACACCATGGTGACATGGTCACTACCTTTTGACGGGGAGGATTTTGTGCAGCTCAAGGAAAACATCCTGTCCGGACACTACCAAATTCTCACCTGTGTAAACCTAGAGCTTAGTAACCTGTTGGAAAGGTTACTGACCCATGACCCGGAGGTGAGGCCCATAGTGGGAGACACTATGGGCTACCAGTGGCTCAGTGCAGGACATGAAGTACCTGAAACAAGTGAAGAGTTTCTGTTTCTCCCCCAGGTGAACAGGAAATACAGGAATTCCCAGGGGGCCTATGCTCTCAATTGTGCCTTTAAGAACGGGATGACCCCTTGTCTTCTGTGCCACACTGGGTGAAATCCCAACAGCAGGGCTATAGCATGCAAGAAATACATGGACATAGTGAAGTGGAAACTTTAGTATCTCCTCAGGGTCCTGAAGCTCTAAGGTCTTTTGAGGACCTGGGATTCCAGCTGGACCATAAAGCAGGCTCCCTGCCACCCAGGCTCCAAGTCAGTGCCTGTCCCCAGGACTTCAGAACACCGCAATAAAGTGAAGCCCATGCCTCATGCCATCCCCAGTGTTCAAAGCAGTCCCATTCTCCATTGCCTCCAGGGACAATCAGGCTGCAACAGCAGAGCCCCTGAGTGTGCTGCTCTCAGCTCCCAACCACTGATACTTGCAGAAGACCAATCGGGGCAGAATGCTTGCCATGGGACTCCCAGTATGAGTAGCAGTGAGTCCTGCAGGATAGATAGTTCCCAACTGGCCATGTTGACAAGGACCCCCACTGCCTGTGCAGTCCTTAGCCAGGATCCTCTGACCTCCCTCTCCACCACACTGAGCACCAACAGCAGTGAGGATGATTTAGAAGTCAGGAGCTGCTCACAGGCAGCATCAGAGAAACAGAGCATCCCAGGCAAACAGCAGCAGCAGCAGGAGGAAGAGGAGGAGGAGGAGGAAGAGGAGGAGGAGAAGGAGGCAGGGACCTCAGACACTCAGGCTAAAAAGAGCAAGGGTCGCCCGGGGATTGGCAGGAGGATCGTCAAATTCTTCACCTGGATGTATTGTATCCAGCCAGCCCCAGAGGAAAGCCCTCGAGTCCAGAGTAGAAAGTGGCCTCTCAGTAGCCTCTTGGGAAATGCCCAAGAGGAGGGGCCCTTATATGAGAAATGAAACAATGAAGGGGTATTCATGGAATCCTGTCTGGGAGGAGGGAAGGTGAGGAGGCAGTAAGAGAAATTATAGGCAGAGAGGGAATATACTGTCCCATTTTTCAGATGGTCAATAAGGTAACATTTTTTCATGGTTAGGGGTCATGACCATTTCCCAAGCGAGAAGATACAGACACGTGGTGTCCGATTCTGTTTCGAAAATGAATCCATTAATATCACTCCCTAATTAAACTTCCTGTACCCAGGCCTTATGGGACCCCTCACTTATTCCCCCCATCCTGGCTAGCAGGAGTATCGTTTTCTCAACAAAACCTACTTTTGCTTTGCTCCCCCAATCTCATGATCCATGTTGGGATTATTTATTGCTGTGAGACAAAGAATGGACTTGAAATTCCTGCAGCATCATTGGTGCCATGACTTGGATGGACTCAGATACATTGGAAAGGTGAGTAAGGCAGACTGTTTCTCTGTTATTTGTTGAGGGACTATGTAAATATTTAAACATCAACCATACAACTGGTACTCCATATTGCCCACAACCCCAGGGAAAGATAGAGCGAGCTAATCAAACATTGAAAAGTATGATGGACAAATTTACGGACGAGGTACAGACTATTGAGGCTCAATTACAGTTGGTACTAATAGCTCTTAACCAGAAAGAAGGGGAGGAATAGGAGGATACACCCCAATGGAGAGATATTATTATCAACAATGGACTGCTTCTAATCAAAAGCTAGCATTACAAAAACTACATGCAGAAAAATATTCTTGCTTTTATAGATTACCAAACAGTAAAGACTGGAAAGGGCCCACTATCATCCTTTGGAGAGGAGAAGGAGCAGTAGTGATCAACACACCTGAAAAGGGGATTATTAGCTTGCCCCAAAGACATGTTAGGGTAGTTCCAGCTCCAGAAGACACAAGTAAGAGATTGGACAAGAATAGACCACAGCCAAATATGTATAGCTTATAAATTAGAAGATCCATATGAAATCCCCCATGGAAACCTAGTGAAAAATTGTATGATCACTGGCCATGGACTAGTGCTATTCTAACAACCAAAGATCCTAGGACTATAATAACAGCAAATGGAAAATATGGGAAATTTGACAGGGATGTTAGACCATTAGCAGAGCAATGATGGGTACCTGGAATGTATGGGCTTGCTTCGAGGGCAACTAGTTGCTGGTTTTGCAAGAAAAGTAAAAATTGGAAAAAGGTGATTAGAATAGGAAAATTGGAAGAAGGTGTGATACGTAGAGTATTTTTGGTGTGCTGCTTAACACCTCAAGGAACACTGCAAAGATTGTCAGCCTTAGCGTACACATTGTAACAACCATTGATTTTCCTTCTGAAGCATGCACACATAAAGGAACCTTTGGATATTCTTGCATATAAGGACATATACAAGTGTTGGTCTTACCTCAGGACTTGGGAATTTCCAATTAGGCACTAATGGAATATCAATTGCAATTATCCTGTCAAAAGAATTCATGTGTTTGTAAGAAATGTAGATACCACTGTCAGTTGTGCTTTTTACAGAAAGAATTAGGGATTTCATATTCCAGAGCTAGGACTAAAGAACTCCAGAGATGGCAACAGCAGCAGCAAATAGAGAAATGTACATTAAAGGAAGAGAAGCTAAAGACCTCTATGAACAGTATATACTTAAACAATTAAGGAGGAAGAAAATACACCACTTGTAAATCCTTTTGAGGGATTGTCCGAGGACCAACAAGATGAAGTAGCAGCCCGACTACAAGAACATCTACAACAGGTAAAAGAAGAATTAAAGAGATGGGACCCAGATAAAGGTAAGTTAATTGAAGGTAAGCAAACACTTAAACAATTTAAAGTATTAGGTAACTTAATGAGATTGTGGGAAAGATTTGAACTACCTATGCTCAGAGCTTATGGATTAATAATGACAATTATCATCTTCATTATATTGCCCAGGGTAAAAACAGAAGAACAAATGTTAGGCTTAGTAGAAAACCCACCAGCCTATACACACCCTGATATTAATAATGTACCCTTTACCTGTGAATCAAACATACCAAGGTCAGGATGTGAGCCCACAGGCACTCCATCCCTCATTAAGACGAAAGTAAAAAATTATACTATTCCTTGGTTAACCCATGCTAAGGAATCGGTGGGACCTTGGAGAGATTTAATTGAACAATTTTTCTGTAGCAACTGTAAACGGTCTAAAGTAGAATGCGGTAATTATACTTGTCATGCACACAAAAATTATACAAATTGGACGTGCAGTGGTGTAGTACCAAAATTGACAGGGCCCTTAAATCTAGTAACAAAACAAAACAAAGTATATCCTTTTGACTGATGCAGGATCCATGGAATGTATAGACATCACAGAGATTAAGAAAAATACCCCCTTAACTTACACAATGAGAGGATGCCCACTGGAAGGAACTATTTATGAAGCATGTGATGAGTTGAAACAAACAATGTTTGAAACAGGATTAAGTAGACTGTGGGCCAGACCCCCATTTGCCTTAATTAAATGCTTAGAATATAAGACATATAGCCTGAGCAGAGATCACAAATTTTACTGGGGAAAGCCTAACTGTACTTTGTGGGTAGCAACAACGTGCACACAAGAAATACCTTTCTTAGGGCCAGATCTAACCCTATTAGGGTTAGAACATTCATATTTAGAACTGTATGTTAATAATACTAAGGAGAGGATGGATTACTCAGAATGGAAAACTGCATTTGCCCATGACATAGATCCTAGTTTTACTATAACAAAGATTCAGGGGCATATCAATTGCTCCCAGGTAGCTGTAAAGGACTCTTTAGTGTGGATGACCTCCAAACAAAACAGGGGAGTCCAAATAGGGGAGGGACAAGAAAAGGATCTAGAGAGAATTAGTCATGTAGAGTGTTCCTTCTATTATGAAAATGAGAGTTACTACCTTAACGAATCAAACATACCCTAAATTTATCAACTCCAGACTTTGGATATAGCATGTATATGAACGAGACATAAAATACAATGGTCAATATTTAGAGATGAGTTTTCTGTCTCTTTTATTTGTAAAAATGGCTCAGAGCATAGGTATATTAGATGCAGACCTCCAAGTAATAATCAGTCAACACATTGTTTTTGGCAGGCAGGCAGGATATGAAATGTTCCACAAACATTTTGTAAAAACTCCAGTAAGGGAAGACCCAGGAAACTGGACATGCAGGACCGAAGGGGAGGTATTGTATGCTAGATGCACACATCCATTAGATTCTAAAAAGGAGATCCATTGTTACATAAGGGACCTGGAATGCGAAAAGAGAATGATAACATTCTTGGCTGCATATATGGTGGTAAAGGCAACTCCCTTCACATATGTGCCAGTAAATATGTCTGATTTGACTATACCAATAAACAAATGCACAAAAATGTGCAAAAAAAGAGACTTTGGAGTAACAGCAGCCATTGTCACTACAGCAGTGTCAGCAGCCACGGTAGCTGGTGCTGTGACTGGAGCACTGGCTCTAAGCACTACCCAAATACAGGGAGATGCTTTAGAGTCCCTTCTGAAGATAATTCAGGAGCAGCAGGGTCAGCTAGATGACCAGTCAGCACTGCTTAAGACACATGCTATGGGGCTCCAAATGCTTGAAGCACACGTGGTACAAATAGAACAGATAATTACCACACTAGCTTTGGAAAGAGAACTCAAGTGTGAAACTACTGGAAGAGTTTGCATTACCACCATTCCGTGGAACAATCTATCCATTCCTAATGCAACACAACTAGCTGGTATGTTCAAACACAACCATTCTACCTGGCTAGAGTGGGTAAATGCAACCGCTCATCTTGAGGCTAACATTACTAAGGGATCTCTACATATAATACAGCTTCAAAATATAGCAGCATTTAAGGTAGGTCAAGTCAAAACAGTGGAACAGACAATAAATACTCTGACTGACACAGTTTTCTCTTGGCTCCCATCCTGGAAATGGTTTAAAATAGGAGCAATATTTTGTATAGTCCTTGTATGCTTGCCTATCTTACAGCACCTCTTCTCAACTGGACAAAATTTCGCCAAGGGATACCTGGCCTTCTGAGAGTAACCCAGCCCACCGGAAATGGAAGAAGAAGAAAAAGAAGACCTCAAATCTGGAAATCAATCCGGGATATGCTCAAGAATGTTCATCCCTTTGGCACAACGGCTCAATGGGCTTTACAGGGCTATGAGAGCATTTAAAGAAAAAGAAAAGGGAGCGAAACTGATCATTTATCAGGGAAAGAAACTGCACTGTAGCAAAGCTTGCAAGAGGAAATGGCCTAACCACAAATTGTTGTTATAACTATGTAACCGCTGCTGCTATAACTACGGGGACCAAAGGGAGGGAACACAGGCAGCGCTGACCCTAAACAAGTGCATTTAAGAAGACACTCAGACGCTTGTAAATGGGAGCACTACTCAGCCTCCCTTCCTGGTCCATAGAGCCTAGTGCCTGCTGGGAGAAGCTCCTGGTCTGTAGAGCCTAGTGCCCGCTGGAGCCAGCTGAGTGGCCTTCCCTCCTAGTGTAACAATTAAGAGCATTTAACCTGATTCTTCTCAGTCTCCTCTGTGAACCCTTCGTCAGCGTCCTGGACAGTCACTGGTGGCGGGAAAGCTGACAATCATCAAAGACACATGAAAATGGAAAGACATCCTCTGTTCATGAATTAGAAGGATTAACATTAAAATGTTCATATTTCTTAGGAACTTTACAGAAAAACTGCAAGTCCTATCAAAATACCAATGGCATTTTTATACAGTCAGAAAAACAAATTCTAACATTCATAAGGAACTACAGAAGACCCAGAGCAGCAAAAGTGATCCTACACAAGAAAAAATATACAAAGCTGGGGGCATAACAATACCTGATTTCACAAAGGTCTAGTAAATAAAATAGGATGAACCTGGAATGAAGATGGATACAAAGATCAACGAAAACAGAGAAAAATACATAAATACAAACATACATACATAACAGCTAAATGATTTTTGATGAGAATCCCATAGTCTTTTCAATAAGTGGTGCTGACAATACCAGATATACATATGTAGAAGAATGAAATTAAATATCTACATTTCACCACACATAAAAATCAACTCAGATGGATCAAGGACCTAAAACTGAGACCTGAAAATACAAACTTGCTGGAATAAAACATAGGGAGACATCTCTTAAAAGTGGTAGAGGCAATGACTTTTTGGTTAAAACCCCAGAAGTTCAGGCAGCAAAAGTAAAACTAGATGAATGGGACTACATCAAACACTGAAGCTTCTGTACAGCAAAGAAAACAGTAATAGAGTGAATAAACAACCAATGGAAAGGGATAAAATACTTGCAAACTACTTATCCAACAAAGGATTAATATTCAGAATATATCAGGAACTCAACAAACTCAAAATCAAGCATCCAATGCAGTTAAGAAATGGGCACAAGGTGCCTAAAAAGACAATTCTCAAAAGAAAAAATACAAATGGCCAGCAAATATATGAAAAACACTATTACTAGCCATCAGAGAAATGAAAAGAGGGGCTCACACTGTGGCACGGTAGGCGAAGCCTCTGCCTGCAGGGCCAGCATCCTATGTGGGCACTGGTTCATGTCCCGGATGCTCTTCTTCTGATCCTGCTCTCTGAATATGGCCTGGAAAGCAGTGGAAGATGGCTGAACTGCTTGGGCCCCTGCAACCACATGGGAGACCTGGAAGAAACTCCTGGCTCCTGGTTTTGGATGGGCTCAGCTCTCGCCATTGCAGCCATCTGGGGAGTGAACCAGCGTATGGAAGACCTTTGTGTGCCTCCCTCTGTGTCTGTTAACTCTGTCTCTCAAATAAATTTAAAAAAAAAACTTTAAAAAAGAAATGCAAATCAAAACCCCAAAGAGATATCACCTCATAATGCTAGAATGCCTATCATAAAGAAAAAGTAAAAAATTCTCCCAAGGATATGGAGAAAGGAGAACTCTCGTATACTGAGCATGGGAATCCAAATGAGTACAACCCCTGCAGCAAACACTGTGGAGATTTCTAAAAACTAAGAATAGAACTGCCATATGACTCAACAATCTCAATACTCAGTATATGTCCAAAAGACATGAAATCATTGTATCTAAGATACCTGCTCCACCATGATTACTGCAGCACTGTTAACAATGGCCAAGATACGGAATCAACCAACGTATCCACCAGCAGATGAAGACATCAAGAATTTCTTGTGTATATACTAAATGGAATACTATTCAGCCCTTTAAAAATGAAATCCTGTCCTTTGCAGCAAAATGTATGCAACTGGAGGGTATCGTGTTTAGTGCAAAAAGCCAGACACAGAAAGATAAATAACACATGCAAACCTTCACATAAGCAAGCTAAAAACCCAAATGCATAATGATTAATACAGGATGGCAGCCACTGCAGGGGATGAAGGGAGTTTTGATGAGGAGCACAGAATCAGAGTTAGATCAAAGGAATAAGTTCCTATTGTTACACAGCACAGTGAGAAGACTAGCTCACAATAACCTCGAATGTATTATATGAACATACAGAAGAAATTGCAAGTCTTCCATCATAAAATATTGACAAAGGAAGGGAAATGTTGATTATCTCATTTTTCATCAGGACACATTGCAGACATGCACCCAGACCTAATACTGTAGCCCTTAGGTAGGTGAAATTATTGTTAATGTCAAAATTTTCAGAACACAGAACCATACCATGAACCAGCAACACCACCACTGGGTACATGTCCCACAGAAAGGAACTAAACAGTTCACCTACCTATAGTCCCATGTTTGAAGCACATTTTCAGCCATGAGGGAAAGAGCAGGGAGCAGTCTGGTGTGGTTATCAAGGATAATAATCACTTGCCTCTTGCAACAGCAGACCAATCAAATCCACCCGCCAGGTGGCATGTGAGAGTAATCACCTCTCCAAATGCCACCACGGGAGAAAAAGGAATGATGGAAGTTTTGTCTGCAAAGCAGACATTCCTGGGGGACTTTCCAACTGAGTTGGATGGAATAGGAAAACCACAATCAGAAATCCAAAATGACAGCCATAAATGCCTGGGTCAAGAAACTCATTCTGGTACCACAATAGGAAAATGTCCCCAAATCAGATATGCCCAGGAGTTCAAACTCATTCCGGTACCACAGTCTCCACTATGAGGGCAGGGATGCAGAAAAAGTAGACTGCATTTTTGTCTCACTAAAAGGGAATAGTATCTTGGCAAACAAAATGAGTTGAGAGTTCATCAGATGAAGGGGTCAAGAGTTTGTTGTATATATATGAAACAGAATACTATCCAGCCATTTGAAAAGAATGACACCCTGTCACTTGAAGCAAGACGTATGGAACTGGAGGTAAGTGAAAACAATCCAGACACAGAAAGACAAATACTGTACCCACTCCCTCACAAACACAAGCTAAAACAATCAGGGGCCAGTGCTGTGACATCGTAGGTTAAGGCTCTGCCTGTGGTGCCAGAATCCCATGTGGACACCCATCAGTTCACATCCTTGCTGCTCCTCTTCTGAACCAGCGCACTGAACCAGCAGGCCCTACTGCTTGGGCTCCTACATCCACTTTGGGAGACCCAGAAAAAGCTCCTGGCTCCTGGCTTTGAATTTGTTCTGATGCAGTTGTTGCAGCCATTTGGGTAATGAATGAGCAGAAGGAAAACATCTCTCTGTCTCTCCCTCTCTCTGTAGCTCAGCTTTTCAAATAAAAATAAATAAATCTTTAAAATACACCTATGTGAATACATAATAATTAATAAGGGATGTAAGAGATTGGAGGGAAAATGCAAGGAGTTTGGATGATGGGTACCAAATCAGAGTTAGATCAAGGAGTAGCTTTCTAATGTTACACAGAATAATGGAGAGGATAGCTCACAATAACTGAGTATGTGTTGAATGAACATATACAAGAAATTACAAGACTTCAATCGTAAGTACTGACAAATAAAGGGAAATATTGATCATCCCTTTTTAATCAGGACACATTGCAGACATGTACCAAAATGTCACACAGTAGCCTTCAAGTATGTATAATTATTGATTTCAAAATTTTTTTAAAAAAACCCTTCACATGAACTAGAAACTCCATCACTGTGTAAACACCAAATGGACAGGAACTAAGTATTTCAGATACTTTTGGTGCCATGTTTAATGCACCAGGGATGTAGTACTTAGAATCTGATGACAATTTCACCCATTAACAAAGAAGCAACGAGAAGTCTGGTGTAGGCTTACAGAACAGTAAGCACCTGCCATTTGCTACAGCAGGTCAATAAAATCCTCTTGCCAGGTAGCATGTGCATAATCACCACTCCAAATGCAACCATGCGAGAAGGAGGAATGACAGTTTTTTCTGTACAGCAGGCATTCCTGGGAGAATTCCACAACTGACATGGATACAACAGGAAAGCTACAAGCTCAAATCCAAGTTGATAGGCCTATGATGTCCTAAATCATATAAGCCTGGGAGGCTCCACTATGAAAGCAAGGATGCAGATAATATATAGTGCAGTTTTGCTACATTAAAAGGCAGTAGAATTTTGGCAAGCAAAATAGCTGAGTTGGTCAGGGAGGTTAGGCCAGTAGCACAGGTATCAACAGTGATCCACCAAACGGGGTACTCCAACGTAAGGGTATGGATGGTCCAGTCTGAGGCCACAAAAGGCCATTAGCAATTGGTGATGTCCCTAGAATTGGTGGACATGTGACTTTCAAGATGGCCTTGAGTGTGGCTGGACTGCTCAATGTCAAGTAGGATGATCACAAGTTCTACCCCTTGAGACACATGACACTACCCCTGTATCTGGAAGGAGGTATCTGATGTGAGATGACTGATGGTGGCTCTCCAAATAGACAAAGTGTCTGACATCCTCATTAAGGACACAGACTCCTCAGGGTGTGGGTTTGTTTGGTCTCTGAAATACCACTTCCATTTAACCAGAGATTCTCAGTGGCTGGAGGCAAGGACCCAGCTCATGATGCTGAGGGAGGTAGTCCAAACTCTCTGTGAGTCAAACAGTAGGGTCACTAATAGCTCAAAGCTAATTTGAAGTCCTTTACCCATGTGACCCTCAGAACCAAAAATTATCCACAGAGTAGTCCTTAGTTTTTTCTTTGGAAGTGTGCCTGACCAAGGTGCATCCTTGTAGGTGACTGGTGAGATAGGTGGGCCTTAGGGTTCACTAGAGGTGAGGAAATTGGTGTTATTAGAAGGTGAAAATGTGCTGGGCTTCCTTGGTTGAAACCGAATCACTGAGGAAAAGGAGATTTATCTGGATTTCTTGAGGATTTTTTTCTGAATTCCTTTTTCAAAATATAGACCAAAAATTTGAGGTTGCAAGATCTCATCTCGTATGGAACTAAGGTCCACACCCACTCGGTCAAGAAGAAGGTTGCTGATGTTCGAGGCCCATTTTTCCTCCTCCTCTTGATTATCAGTTGAAACGATGTCCTCAACATAGTGTCACAGGTGGATGCTAGGTGACAACTGAAGGCCAGCCAGAGCCTGGTAACAGACCATGAGCCCTGCAGGACCATAGAAGCAGCCCACTTGAAGTCTCATAAAGGTGCATTGTTGGCCTTTAAATTAAAAAGTAAATGCTGGGGCTGGTGCTATGGTGCAGCGGATTAATGCCCTGACCTGAAGCACCAGCATCCCATGTGGGTGCCGGTTCAAGATCCACCTGCTCCACTTCCATCCAGCTCTTTGCTATGGCACAGTAGGTAAGGCTTCAGATAACAATGCTTCCATTTCATACTGTAGTGCTGGGTCATGCCCCAGCTACTATATTTCCAGTCCAGCTTCCTCCTAAGGTGCATGGATAGACAGTAGGTGATGTCGGAAGATCTCAGCACTCTGCAACCTATGTAGGAGAAGATGATGGAGATCCTGCTCCTGGCTTCACCTTGGCTAATCTGTAGCTTTGCAGCCATTTGGAGAGTGAGGTAGTGGGTAGGATGATCTCTCTGTCTCTCCCTCAATAATATTTTTTTCCAAACAAAAATCATTAAAATATAACAATGGCCAAGGAACTGTGACAGAGTTGTTAAGATGGCATTTGGTTTAACCATGTCCCATATCAGAGCGCCTGGATTTCAGCAGCATAATCTTCCTGCAGTCAGGTTCCTGCTAATGTACACTCTGATGGAGAGCAGGCATTGCGTCAGTTACTTAGGTCTCTTCCACCAATATAAGAGAACTGGATGGAGTTCTTGGCTTCTGACTTTGGCCTAGCCCTTCCATAATGTTTGCAGGCTTTGGTGATGAGGCCAACAGATGGAAACATCTTTCTCTATCTCACACTGCCATTCTAATCAGAATATAAAGGCTTCAATTCACTGTATTTGGCATGGCAATTAAAGACATCATTTTTGGTGGCAGCATCCCATCACAGAGTATCCAGGATCAATACCTGTCACACATTCAAATCCAGGTTCCTGCTCATGCATACCCTGGGAAACAACAGAGGATGGCTCAGATACTTGGGCCCTGGCCACTCAAGTGGAGTGATCCAGCCAATGGGAAATCTGTTTTCTTGTCTTTCAATGAAACATAATGAATAATGCTTAAGTAAGTGAATAAATAATTCCACTGGGTCCAAGGCAGATTGTTTGGGACTGTCCTAGGGGCAGCTTTGCCATTCGGGGGTGGTGGCTGCACATACTCGCTGAAGAATGCCTAACAGCCTCAGTAGCTCTCTTTTGTTCTTAATTGTACACTGTCCATTGAAACAAAGAGGCTCCTGCTGTAGTGTGCTGTTTCACATGCTCTGGACACCCATTGCAGCAGAAAAAGGGACAGTTTATGTTCACCTTCTGTGCAAACATGACACCATCTGTTTGTGCTTTCCAGACAAGTTGGACAGGAACTTGATGTAGTTCAGTGAGAGCTGCCAGCTGCCAACTCTGTTGCCTGGTGATTTATAGACTACTTCCTGTCAGGAACACAGCAAGGTTGCCCTTCTCAATGTGGCCCTGTCCAGTCTTTGAGCAGGCTTTGTGTCTCCATCCACAGCAAGGTGTATACATCTGTGTGGACTTCCTTGGTGTCTGAGATATGGCACTTCACCACCTGAGACAGTTGCAGATGAGGCATCAACTTTCTTAACCATGTCGTGGGTGGTACTTGGCAGCATGTGAGGGGCAGCCAGCAGTCATCTGGTGCATCCAGACTTACCATCCCACAGCACACAAGACTCTGCATTACCCAGGTGGAGGTGCCAATGTCTGAAATGATCCCATGAGACCATGTTACTTAGATGCTGCTGCCAGCAACACTCTGCACACAACCTTGAGTATAGGCCTTCCCTTAAGAAGCCTCACTGTCTCACTGGGAGTCTGTGGAGGGACATGGAAAGCAGTGATAAACCAAAATATTCAGGTTGCAAGCTCTCATCTCGTATGGAACTAAGGTCTACACCCACTCGGTCAAGAAGTCAGTTGCTGATGTTCGAGACCCATTTTTCCTCCTCCTCTTATCAGTTGAAATGATGTCCTCAACATAGTGTCACAGGTGGATGCTAGGTGACAACTGAAGGCCAGCCAGATCCTACTAGCAGACCATGTGCCCTGGAGGACCATAGAGGCAGCCCACTGGAAGCTGTGTGGGTGCACGCACCCATTAGCAATGGCAGTCCACAAATCTACCAGGTACTATTCTAATTCCCATATGGCAAACGACAGAGAAATTTTCCACAGGTAACCTTCAAGCATTTTTGACATGTTCTTATATTTATGACATTACATATTCCACAACACAACTGTTAACAATAACTGAATTCAACCACATTGTAGAATACATGATGTTGTGCATGGAAAAATGTAAACACTCCACCAAAAAATGGTTCAAGATGAAAAACCAATTCAGTAACGTTACAGGTTACAAATCAACATACAGAAACAGTAGCTTTTTTATATTCTAATAACCAGCTTGCCAAAAATGAAATCTAACAATCCCATACGCAATGGGAACAAAAATAAAACATTTAGGAATAAATGCAACCAATTAAGTGAAAGATATCTACAATGAAAATTCTAAAACGCTGAAGAAATAAATCATCAAGGACTCCCAAAATGGAAAAATATAACTTTCACATGGATTGGAAGAATTAGTATAATTAAAATACCTATATTACTTAAAGCAACCTACAAAATAAATGAAATTCCTATCAAACACCAATGACATGTTTAACAGAATGAGAAAATAATCCTAAATTCCCTAAGAAAAAAAAGTGGAAGTTCTTTTCTTCCTTTAGAGAAAGGCACCTCCTTCTTTGATGGCCCATTCTTTCCACTGGGAACTCACTTGCAGAGATCTTTCATTTGTTGTTGTTTTTTGTATTTTTTTTTTGTTTGTTTTTTGGCCAGAGTGTCTTGGCTTTCCAGGCCTAAAATACTCTCATGGGCTCTTTAGCCAGATCCAAATGTCTTAAGGGCTGATTCTGAGGCCAGAGTGCTGTTTAGGACATCTGCCATTCTATGAGTCTGCTGTGTATCCCGCTTCCCATATTGGATCGTTCTCTCCCTTTTTAATTCTATCAGTTAGTATTAGCTGACACTAGTCTTGTTTATGTGATCCCTTTGACTCTTAGACCTATCAGGGTCAACTGTGAACTGAAATTGATCACTTGGACGAGTCAGATGGCATTGGTACATGCCACCTTGATGGGACTGAATTGGAATCCCATGGCACGTTTCTAACTCTACCATTTGGAAGCCCTCACTTTTAAATTTTTGGTTTGTTAAGAACAGTGTGCAAACTGAAATGGCTCCGTAGTGATTCTCAAAAAACAGTAAAATCCCAAATATGAAAAAAAGCTTATCTTGTATTTACTGTATTCCTCTGATGCTATTCAATTTCACATACTCATGAAAACATACTACCATTTTTCTTAATTAGAGGAAACAATCTAAAATAAATATCCATCCCCAACTTAAAACACAGCATAGTAGCCTTTCGAATGAGCATGACAAGAAAGAACAGTTCAGTTATTTACAGGTTCTGGTTTTGCTTGTCTTAATTAACCATTTTCAAATACCATAATATTAGTTGTGACATTAATCATTTAAACCCCTTAAATTTATACACCAAGTAACATGTTGCTATTTTTACTTACATTTTATCAACAAGAGTTGTACAGATTTATGGGCTAGTGTGACATTTCAATACTCATATAAAATTTGTACTGATCAAATCTACATTAATCTTTCGACATTATTTTATGGATAGAGCCTTGAGCTAACCTTTATTTCATTTTCTAATAACGGATGTAATGGATTACTGTGAGCTGCAAACATCCACCTGTATGATTCTAGGAAATTACTCAATAATCTAATGCTACTGCGATAATCATCCGTGTCCATGTTTCCACCTAGTTTTAATATTGCAATTCGTTTCAATCAATAAGGGGGAGGGGGAAGAGAGAGAGAGAGAGAGAGAGAGAGAGAGAAAGATAAAGACTCCACCCATCTAGTAGTTCATTACCCAAATGCCCAAAATACTCAGGGCTGATCTGACCCAGGCTGAAGCTGGGAGATGGTCTCCAATGTGGTAGCAAGAATCCAACTACTTAAGCCATCACGGGCTGCCACTGGTATCCTGAGCATTGTCTTTCCCACTATGCCAAATGTCTACCCTTCAAAAAACTTTTGGGACATACCCTCATATAGCCCTGGCTTCCAGAGGAGGAGGCCACAGTCCCCTGTCTTGACCCCATCACTGCATGGACTCCTACTCCCCAATCACCACACATGTCAAGCTCCTGCTCAACTCCAGCCACAGCATCTGGTTTAAGGGATCCAAATGAAGACACTGAGAAACCTGGCCCACCAGGGTTACCAAACATGCAGTCACTCACTGGACATAAAGGCCCACATCTGAGGCAAAAGCAACCTGGATAACCACATGTCCAAAACTGAAACTGCATCATTGTTACACCACATATTAAAATCAACTCAAAATGAACTGGAAGTCCACACAGAAGATCTGAACACTTACAACTTATAAAATAGAAAATTCCTTGACATTAGCCTCAAGAGCGGTTGCTTATGTGTTAACAATTAAACACAGAGAGCAAAAGCAAACAAAAGGAAATGAAACTACAACTAGTAAAGCAATAAAGCAAAGATCAATGAAATAAAAAGGCAAACCAATGAATAGGAGAAAATATTAGCAAACCATATGTGTGATCAAGGGAGTAATACAGGGAATGCATACACTAAGAAGCAAAGAATACAATTAGAAAGGACAAAGGACTCAATCAATGTTTTCCAACAAAGACAGACAATGTACCCAGTTTATATGTGAAAAAATCCTGAACATTGCTATCATTAGCAAAATGCAAATCAACATGACAATGGTTATTATCTCATATCTGTTAAACGGCTACTATTAAAAAGTTAAAAGATAACAAGTATTGGGCACAATGTAGAGCACACAGAACACACAGTATTGGAGGGAATGTAAACTATACCATCCATTAGGAAAAGCAATATGGAAGTTCCTCAAAGAAAATTTAAAAAGGAACAACCTTTATTAGCCATGAATCCAAAAGAAAATCACCATCTCAAAGAACTGTCTGCACCCCCACATTCACTTCAGCATCATTCACAATTTCACGATACGGAAATAACCCAAATGTTTGTTGATGGACCCATAAGGAAAAATGGGATACACACACAGTGGAATCCTCACCAAACCTTAAAAAGAAAGGAAATACTACTACTTGGCACACGATGGATCCAAAAGCATGGAACTATAGGACATTACAAGGAATGAAACAAGACACAGAAATAAGAAATACTACATGAACGCATTTACATGTGGAATATACAAAAGTCAAACTAACACAGTCAGAGAGCAGGATGGTGTTTGTGATGAACTGGGAGCAGGGAAATGAAGAGATGTTAGTCAAAAGATACAAATATATGGTTATGGTGCTGGAGCTGGGGTGTAAAAGCTTGAGCCTCCACCTGACTGCCACCATCTCCTATGGGCACCAGACCGAGTCCCAGCTGCTCCACTTCCCATTCACCTCCCTGCTATGGGAAAGCACTAGAAGATGACCCCATGACTTGGGCCCCTGTGCCAAAGTGGGAGACCTGGGGCCCAGCCCTGCCACTGAGGACATTTGAGGAGTGAAATAATGCATGAGATGAGATATTCCTCATCCTCTCTCTCACTCTCTCTGTCTCTGTCTTACTCTCTCTTCTCTATTTCCTGCCTTTCTTTTTTGATTTGACAGGTAGAGTTATTGACAATGAGAGAGATGGAGAGAAAGGTCTTCTTTCTGTTAGTTCACTCCCCAAATGGGCCCTACAGCTGGCGCTGCGCCGATCCGAAGCCAGGAGCCTGATGCTTCCTCCTGGTCTCCCATGCGGGTGCAGGGGCCCAAGCACTTGGGCCAATCTCCACTGCCATCCCAGGTCACAGTAGAGAACTGGACTGAAGAGGAGCAATTGGAACTAGAACCTGGTGCCCATATGCGATGCCAGCACCACAGGCAGAGGATTAACCAAGTGAGCCACAGTGCCAGCCCTTCCATTTGAAATAAATCTTAAAAAGTCAAATTTACAATTATGAGATAAGGTTTTGAAAATATAATATATGCATCGGGTAACCAGTTCACACTGGTTGAAAATTAACTGAAAATGTGATCCCTGTTAAACATAAGAGTAGGAATAAGAGAGGGAAGAGATGTATAATTTGGGACATGCTCAAGCTGACTTGCCCCAAATGGTAGAGTTAGAAACATACCAGGGGATTCCAATTCAATCCCATCAAGGTGGCATGTACCAATGCCATCTCACTAGTCCAAGTGATCAATTTCAGTTCACAATTGATCATAATGAAAGGACTAAGAGTCAAAGGGAGCACATAAACAAGTCTAGTACCTGCTAATACTAACCGATAGAATAAATAAAGGGGAGAGTGATCCAACATGGGAAGTGAGATACACAGCAGACCCATAGAATGGCAGATGTCCTAAACAGCACTCTGGCCTCAGAATCAGCCCTAAAGGCACTCGGATCTGGCTGAAAAGCCCATGAGAGTATTTCAGGCATGGAAAGCCAAGACACTCTGGCAAAAAGATCTCTGTGAGTGAGATCCCAGTGGAAAGAACAGGTCTTCAAAGAAGGAGGTACCTTTCTCTGAAGGGAGGAGAGAACCTCCACTTTGACTATGACCGTGTCTAAACAAGATAAGAGTCGGAGAACTCAAGGGGCTTCCATAGCCTTGGAAACTCATGACTGGTGCATAGGGAGATTACTGATGCCATAAACAGGAGTGTCAATTTGTAAAGTCAACAACAGGAGTCACTGTGCACTTACTCCTCATGTAGGATCTCTGTCCTTAATGTGCTGTACATTGAGGCTTAATGCTATAACGAGTACTCAAACAGTATATTTCACTTTGTGTTTCTATGGGGGTGCAAACTGTTGAAATCTTTACTTAATGCATACTAAACTGATCTTCTGTAAAAAAAAAAAAAAAGAAAAGAAAAAAGAAAGAAATTATCAATTCCCAACTTGACTCTCACTGGGATTAAACATGACAATAGGTCTGATCTGATTTCATCATCATTTAAAAAAAAATCATCTATTATTTTTCACTTCATGTTTCTGTGTGGGAGCAAACTGTTGAAATCCTTACTTAAGGTATACTAAGCTGATCTTCTGTATATTAAGATAATCGAAAATGAATCTTGATGTGAATGGAAGGGGAGAGGGAGTGGGAAAGGGGAGGGTTGTGGGTGGGAGGGACGGTATGGGGGGGAAGCCATTGTAATCCATAAGTCGCACTTTGGAAATTTATATTCATTAAATAAAAGTTAAAAAAATAAAAAAGAAGGGTTTGTGTGAAAATGTATAAAGATCAGACTCATATCAAAACACACACTGTGTGCCTTGAATATATACAATGTTTATTTCTCTGTTATACTGTAATAAGGCTGGAAAAATAAAACATGCAAAAATAGGTTCCTATTCTTAAGATGTAAATAAAACTAAGGAACTTAGGTTAATATTGTGGGGTTTTGGTAGGCTTCATGGGACAGCAATGATTTTTAAAACATTCATGATTGGGGCAGACACTGTGGTGTAGCAGGTGAGGCCACCAAATGCAGTGCCGGCATCCCATATGGGCACCAGTTCAAGTCCCAGCTGCTCCACTTCCGATCCAGCTCTCTGCTATGGCTTGAGAAAGCAGTAAAGGATGGCCCAAGTCCTTGGGCCCTTGCACCCACATCGGAGACCTGGAAGAAGTTCCTGGATCCTGGCTTCAGATCAGCACAGTTCTGGCCATTGCGGCAAACTGGGGAGTGATCCAGCAGATGAAACACCTCTCTCTGCTTCTCCTTCTCTCTCTGTGTAACTCTGACTTTCAGATAAATAAATCTTAAAAAAATTCATGAACTTGACTAAACTAAATTTCAGGCGGTTTATACCTTGAAAGTAAAGATTCAGGAAGTCTATCAAGAGAATATTTAAGACAATATCCAAGTTAACATATTACACTGTCATCTCACCTCCCTCAAACTGAAAACTCAGAAATAGAAAAGGAAAGGAAGTGTATCTGAAGGAAACCAGGAAAGTGAACAGTGAAATGAGAATGATAAATTCCTACATGCTATTCTCCCACCCAGGTGTGTACATTCCTATGTGCATATAACATAATTACATATTACAGGCAGGTTGAGAATTAGCCCAATTAAACTATGGAACTGAAATGCAGGGCCTGCTTCATCAGTATGTGACCAGTGACACTGCAACTGGACCAATCTCAAGAGTATACTCCCGCCGGCGCCGCGGCTCACTAGGCTAATCCTCTGCCTTGCGGCGCCGGCGCACCGGGTTCTAGTCCCGGTCGGGGCGCCGGATTCTGTCCCGGTTGCCCCTCTTCCAGGCCAGCTCTCTGCTGTGGCCAGGGAGTGCAGTGGAGGATGGCCCAGGTGCTTGGGCCCTGCACCCCATGGGAGACCAGGAAAAGCACCTGGCTCCTAGGCTCCTGCCATCGGATCAGCGCGGTGCGCCGGCCGCAGCGCGCCAGCCGCGGCGGCCATTGGAGGGTGAACCAACGGCAAAAGGAAGACCTTTCTCTCTGTTTCTCTCTCTCTCACTGTCCACTCTGCCTGTCAAAAAAAAAAAAAAAAGAGTATACTCCCTGCTGTCCAAATTCTTACTGAATTTAACTGGAATTTGTGCTTCGTAAATGAAGTCTGATAGGAAGATGGGGCAAGTGCACAGGTTGAGCTCTCACTGACTCACTGGGACAGGTCTTGGTCACAGTCCTCAGGTTCACTGCCCTAAAAAGCCTTCCATTTCCCATCACTGGTGACCACTGTGGCCCTTGGTTCAAAGCAATACTTGCTTGTGGGCACATTATGTTTAGAGAACACACGTTTGGGGAGGCACCATGGAAGTTTCTCACCTAAACTCAATCTCAATATCTAGGGTTTCCATATTTAAATGCATGACAAATTTTTAAACAACACAATCTGCATTTTCAGTTCCTACTAGGAGCTACACATTATGGAGTTAGTTCTGTCAAGGTTTAGAATTTACACTTTCTTACAATTTTCACAATGACATTCTTTCAGTTCATTTTATAATCACAAGAAAGGAAGGAGGAAGGAGGGCAGGATGCTGGGGGGAGGAGGGGAAGATGGGAAGTATCACTACGCCCCTCAATCTCTGTATATGAAATACATGGTATCTCTTCACCTTTATATAAATAAAAATTATTAAAAAAAATTTAGCTGTGAAAACTGCAAGATGAAATATACAAACCAAATGGAGATTCCGAGTATTTAAGTTAAAGAACAAACCAAAACATGACAATACCAAAATATTAAACCAGGATGCTCACAGCAGTATGGCAGGGCCTTCCCCATGGAATGAGTAGCAGCACAGGTCTACAGCATCTTAGTCACCAGGGGTGGAGCCTCTGCCAGGGTTAGAGGTGCTCACTCTGCACTTTCTTCACTGGATCAATAGGTGGCAACGTCTTCACTGCTCAGGCATTTTCATAAATGGCAGGACCCCAGCAGGTATCATGAGGTATTTTACTGGAAAACTGTGGATCCCATTACATTTATCATGTTATCTCTATGTACCT
Organism: Oryctolagus cuniculus; assembly: GCF_051225735.1. Lineage (NCBI taxonomy): Eukaryota > Metazoa > Chordata > Mammalia > Lagomorpha > Leporidae > Oryctolagus > Oryctolagus cuniculus. Next base: position 46,259,640 of record NC_142885.1, on the reverse strand, counting down.
CAAAAATGTAGGGGTCTGCCAAGAATTACTCAAATTCTACCTGCACAGAGCAGAGGGCTATACACCATGAACATTAGTCTACCACAAGAATATTTCTTGGGGACGGCACTGTGGCAGAGCAGGAAAAGCTTCTGCCTGCAGTGCCGGCGTCTCATAAGAGCGCTCGTTTGAGTCCCCACTGCTCCACTTCCGATCCAGCTCTGTGATATGGGCTAGGAAAGTGGAAGACGGCCCAAGTGCTTGGGCCCCTGCACCCACGTGAGAGACCCAGAAGAAGCTCCGGGCTCCTGGCTACATATCAGCTCAGCTCTGACCACTGCAGCCCTATGGGGAGTGAACCAGCAGATCGAAGACCTCTCTCTTTCTCTCTCTCTGCCCCTACCTCTGTGCAGCTCTGCCTTTCAAATAAATAAATCTTCAAAACAACCTTTCTTTCCCCATTTGACACTCACATGACATCTTCCACAGTAATCAGGGGGGAAATCAAGCAAGGAGATTCATTAGTGTAGGAGAGGTTGCCAATCACGTAAAGCTCAATGTTTGTTGAAGCAGCAATTTGAAATTTAACATCATATGTAAGAAAATGTTTACAAAGTTTAAATATCATTGAAAGCTGCACTCTGAAAACTACACATATACCAATTCATTGAAGGATTTCCTGGACTCTATGCCTGTTCTCTCACTATAGCAATTCAGTAGAAAGCTTCAAAATATTTCCAATATTGAACCACAAGTCACAGTTTTAGTTTTCCCATTCATAATTATTGAGGCCTACATAACTCACAAACAAAATTGTATAAAGGTGAAACAAAGGCATTGTTTGTAGCAAATTCTCCATCTAGTTTTCCCCCATAGATCTGACTTTCATTAAACAGAGGAAAAGCATCTTAAGATGTATGGCATAAACCACTCTAATTTTGGAATTTCCCCAGAAAGCTTCTATATTTTAACTTCTTCTTAGTAGTACACTAGAAATTGCTAGCCTAGGATTTTTGTGGGAGACGCTAAAGTTTAATGGTGGTCACAGGAGCAGAGGTGTGGAAAAAGTGACGGAATTGAGACATAAAAGCAAAAAGCCAAAGAATCCCACATTCCTGCGGCTTTGAGAAGGGTGTAGGTACCAGCCAGCCTTTGAGATGCCTGTTGATTGTTATCAGAGAAGATCTGTGGATTGGGAGCATGAGAAAACAAAAGAACAGATTTTTCTTGGTGTGTTGTGTGTGAGGGAAAGGAATTATGGAATCAAGGATCAAGTTTGAAAATAGCCAAAAGGAGAAAACCATGGGCAATATAAACAGGTCTAGCTAATAATGGGAGAAAAAGCCAAGACCTTCCTGAAACACAGTACAGAGATAAGGCTGTCTAGGATGAGAAGACCAGTGTGAACAAACACTTAGACTTAACATGGGGTCAATTCAACTTCTGGATTTGAATAATTGGCACTAACAGGAACACCAAGAGTGGATAATGAAGAAACTGGAACATCCATGAGGACTTGCACCAAGGGGTGGTTTCTGAGTAGTCACTGGTCAGCATCTCATAAGATGAGGTTCAAGGAATGACCCTTGGGTGTCAACACTAGTAACTGCTAACCAGAAGGAAGGCAGACTTAATTCACCACATACTGTAAGAACCAAACCACAAAACACAATACCTACGGATTTTGAAATTTTGTGTTGTTTAAAACACAGGGACAAATAGGGATTTCATTTCATCAACCGAAGTTTTAGAACCAATTACGTGGCAACCATTGTGGATACTGTGCAGAAACAATGCCCCTGCCTTCTCAGACCTAAAAATGCTCTAAACATATCATAATCCAAATGATTTCAATATTTCATATTTCAAAATCTAATGTAGAAGTAAAAAGAACCTGTATTGAGTTATTCAGAACCTTATAGTTTTATAACTGCAACAAATATACTTAGGAAGTAATGCTGACTTCTAAAAATTTCGGTGCCATCCTCTGATCTAGGTGCTTCTGATGATAAACAGAATCCCCATACTCTTAGTCAATGCAATAATATGACTGGGACATGTAAATTTTGCATGATATGTCTCCCCACATAACCACATTCATTAACACAATATAACAATGTATTTCTCAGGAACTTTTTCAAAAAATTAGGACACTGGATAGCACAGAGGCAGAATCAGATTTCAGTGGGGCAATGACAACAATATACAACCATCTTTTTGGGTTTACCACTCAATGCTATCACTGCTGTGTGGCAGAACCTTCAATGCAAACTGAGATAAACTATCTTAGCAAATTAGGAAAAACAGGAAGCAAATCCTGCGAGCAGGAACTTCCTTTCTCGATGACCAGATCCATTTTCTCAGCTCCTATACACTAAGTAGAACTATAAACCCAGCAAATAAAACAAGAGACCTGGAAATTAACACAGTCACTGGGCATCTTAATTGCCCACCCAAAAGAAGATGACTCACCTGCTGCTTCACCCATCCTGGCATCAGAATTCAGCCAGGTAGGCTCACACCTCCTGGAACTCTATGTGATACCTCTGAGCACATGTATGTTTTACAATATACAATTTAAAATCTCTTTAGAACATATGATATAAAATTTATAATATATAATAAAAATTTATAATAATATAATATTCAATTTATAACGTACAATATAATACACAATTTTTTCTTCCTTCCCCCTGGCTCCTGAAGGCCCAAGTGTCCCCTGCCTGTGTCCAGGACCGGCATATGATATGCACAAACATTTCAAGAAGACTCACCAGGTGAGGATGGTCAAACCTGAGGGTCCTGTGGAATCCACTGCCACTCCCCGACACCAGCAGTCCGGCCCTTCCTGCAGTGTTGTTCTTGGTTGCTCACCTCCTTATTCTTAGTGCCAGGGCTTAGCACACGTTCCAATGAAGAACTCCATGACGCTGGACACTATGAAGAGAAAAGGCAAACAGCAGCACTGAGCACCCTTTTTATAAACTCAGAAGTCAATGGCATGCATCAGTTCTGATTGTCCAATCAGAAAACAAAGACTAAGCCTGCACAGGTCTGCACAGGGGGTATGGCTCCAGGCTTCTCCTGAGCTCTTACTGTCAGTCCCAAGTAGGAAGTGAGGCCAGGCTCCAGTGCGGTGGGGCCACAGGTTGATTGTTTGTTTCACTTTTGTCATGGAAATTATTCCACCATTCCATTTAAAATTTGACAGAGTTTTTCTCTTTGGGTACCATATATACTCACCTGCTTTTTCTCCTGAGAGTGTTAAATAAAGTGAAATTGCTTTCATACAACTCATGCATTGGGAGTGGTGGTTGTTTTTCAACCTCTGGATTACAGAAAGAAAACAAATATGGGATGCTGGCATTGCAGGTGGTGGCTTAACCCCCTGCACCACAACACTAGCCCCTACCCACAGAATTTTAGAAGCCCAATGATTCAGAAACAGATTGTCTCATATGTGGAAGGAAGGCAAATGTATAGTTCCGGTAAGTCAGAATTATTTTCACTGCAGTAAACAAGAAAACACAAGATATTTCAACTAGATGATGAGGTGTCAGATATCACACAAAGGGTTCATTTAGCATCATCGTTACCACTGCTCTATCTTTTCCTCTAACAATTGGTTTAGACGCTTGCTTTAAGTTTGTGGCCAGCCTTGGAAAGCTGGAAATCTTGATGCCAAACACATGTGAGATGAAATTTAATATAGAGGCATACCAGCTAGAACCACAGCCTAGACCTAATTCTAGTGTTTACCTCTTGGCGATAATTAGAAATCATGAACTATATATAAGTAAGAAAACACCATCTCCACCTCCAGATTCCACATTAAGCACCAGGTGCACTGACCAATAATGCTTTACTCCCTCCTCTTTACTAAAAGAATAATAAAAATAAGTCTATGATTGCTGCACTATGTTTATAAGATACCTCTGCTTAAAGATCCACCATTAAATACAAAATTTCAAGGTTGTAGAATAACTCTAAGAGGTTTCTAACTCAGAGAAAGTTCCAGGAGGCATGGTCAGGCCTATCCTTGTCTCTAGAAAAGTGGGCAAACCCTCAGGGCCACAACTATTCCCACAACCCCCAAGGGGACTCAAAAACATGTGAGTCAACAATATTGAAAAGTCACAAGTTGAGAGACTGTGGACTAACGGAACCCTGACAACCATCTAAATTAAAAGAGAACCATCATGCAGACATTGTGCAGATACCACACTACCTGTGGGTAAGACTTCCCAAGTGTGCACAGCACCAGCCCTGGAAATGCCAGTCACAGAGTGCAATGGTGCCCACGGGAGCTGTGCAGGGTGACCATTTTGCCAGTAAGAACATCTCTACCCAACAGCTCTCAAGTAGCTCATGAGTATAATAGCTCCATCGTGTAAAAACTAGCAGAAGTGATTTTTACAGTTTCAAGAATATCTATCAGCTCACCTCACACAAGTCAGTATGTGTCATTTCTGGGGAACACTTTATCAGCAAACTTCAACAAAAATTTCAGTCAAGGTTTTAGGTCAGTGAGTACTGTGGGTCTGCAAGATTCTTTTTCTTTCTGCTTGATGCTTCCTTTGAATGGTTAAAGGTTCTTGTTTTAAAACATTTCATATATTTTAGAGGAAGACTTACAGAAAGAGAGGGAGAGACAGAGAAAGAGAAACGGCTTCCATACACTAGTTCACTCCCCAAATGGCCACAATGCCCAGGGCTGTGCCAGACTGAAGCCAAGAGCCAGGAGCCTCTTCTGGCTTTCCGACGTGGGTGCAGGAGCCCAAGCACTTGGGCTACCTTGTGCTGCCCTCCCAAGTGCATTAGCAGAGAGCTGGATTGGAAGTTTAGCTGGGACTTTGAATCAGTGTCCATATGGGATGCTGGCATCACGGGCGGTGGCTTTACCACCTAAGCCACAATGCTGGCAACAAATGCTCTTATTTTTTTACTTTAAGATTTACAAAACTACCCAGAAATCTAGAAATTTTATAACGCAGCTAATAACTCTGAAAGGAAGAGAGTTAATAATGGGTGCAGTAGGGCATCTGGTACAATGGTTAAGGAGAAACTACCTGACCTGCTGAGTGGACAGTGCTGCCTGTGACTGTCCTCCAAACTTTATTTTCAGCTGTGAGCACCAGAGCTTTGAAAGCACATTTAATAATGTACAACACAAAGACGCAGAACAAAGGGCAGTCAGGCGCAAGAGTGCACTGCTCTAGTCTTATCCACACTGAAGGTGCGGAGGTCTGTTCAACACCTGTGTAAATTTCAACAAAGTCAGCCTTGTGGTAGGGAGAGAGCTGGCATGCAACGCCACTTCATTCTACAGAATGCTGACAGAGACTTGCTGTCTAGTGGTTCAGATGCTGCGTTCTAGTGGTTCAAGTGCTACTGTACATGAACAGCATCACTCTTTCAAAGACACACACATGAGGTTCACAGTTTCATTCGCCTCAACATGGCATTTGACAAAGAAAGTAGGTAGCTCAATTATCTCCCTCTAGCAAATCAAAAGTCAGTGCAGCTCCCGGGATTCTTCTGGAACTTGCCTAACTGGCTCTTTTCTCAGGCCTTCTGTACTTGCTATTGCCAGACCCAGCTGGATGGGGCCTTCTACAGGTTATCATGGGGCTCATGCTTTACTGCACATGGGTCTCTATTCAAGAGTCCCATCAGAAAAGAACCTTCCAAGACCATTCGAGTGGCATCCTCTCCTGCACCTGGTCTCCCCACACACACCTCCTCCCTTGTCCTTTTCTCTGCTTTATTTTTCATCTGAAGTCTTCACCATACTTGACATTACATGCTACTGGATGTGTTCAAGGCTGACCCACTCTAGAATGCAAGCTCATGAAGGCAGAGCATGGTCTTGTTTATCATGCTATTCCCAGGGTCCATGGCCAGTAACAGCCTTCAATAAACATTATCTGAATTAATAAACAGGAATGGAAGCCAAACACTTCTGTTTCTAGCTTAACAGATGCTCACCTCCCTGTTAGCTTTAACAGACTCCTCTACACTGCCTATCCTTGGTGTGCCAACAGGCAGTGATGGAAGGGCAGCTCTCCCCTTCCGTGGCGCTGCAGCATTAAGTTGTTATAAGACCATCTCCCCACCCTTCTGAGGCTATGCTCCATACTAGTGAAAAGACACAGTTTTACCAGAAATCAACCCAAACATCTACAGCCAACTTATATTTGATCAAGGATCTAAAACCAATTCCTGGGGCAAGGACAGTCTATTCAATAAATGGTGCTGGGAAAACTGGATTTCCACGTGCAGAAGCATGAAGCAAGACCCCTACCTTACACCTTACACAAAAATCCACTCAACATGGATTAAAGACCTAAATCTACGACCTGACACCATCAAGTTATTAGAGAACATTGGAGAAACCCTTCAAGATATTGGCACAGGCAAAGAGTTTCTGGAAAAGACCCGGGAGGCACAGGCAGTCAAAGCCAAAATCAACTATTGGGATTGCATCAAGTTGAGAAGTTTCTGTACTGCAAAAGAAACAATCAGGAGAGTCAAGAGACAACCGACAGAATGGGAAAAAATATTTGCAAACTATGCAACAGATAAAGGGTTAATAACCAGAATCTACAAAGAGATCAAGAAAATCCACAAAAACAAAACAAACAACCCACTTAAGAGATGGGCCAAGGACCTCAATAGACATTTTTCAAAAGAGGAAATCCAAATGGCCAACAGGCACATGAAAAAATGTTCAAGGTCACTAGCAATCAGGGAAATGGAAATCAAAACCACAATGAGGTTTCACCTCACCCCGGTTAGAATGGCTCACATACAGAAATCTACCAACAACAGATGCTGGCGAGGATGTGGGGAAAAAGGGACACTAACCCACTGTTGGTGGGAATGCAAACTGGTCAAGCCACTATGGAAGTCAGTCTGGAGATTCCTCAGAAACCTGAAGATAACCCTACCGTTCAACCCAGCCATCCCACTCCTTGGAATTTACCCAAAGGAATTTAAATTGGCAAACAAAAAAGCGGTCTGCACCCTAATGTTTATTGCAGCACAATTCACAATAGCCAAGACCTGGAACCAACCTAAATGCCCATCAGTGGTAGACTGGATAAAGAAATTACGGGATATGTACTCTTTAGAATACTATACCGCAGTAAGAAACAACGAAATCCAGTCATTTGCAATAAAATGGAGGAATCTGGAACACATCATGCTGAGTGAAATAAGCCAATCCCAAAGGGACAAATACCATATGTTCTCCCTGATTGGTGACAACTGACTGAACACCAAAAAGGAAACCTGTTGAAGTGAAATGGACAATATGAGAAACGGTGACTTGATCAGCATAGCCCTGTTAATGAACAACTCAATACATTATCCCTCTTAGTAGTTTTTTTTGTCTGTTCTACTTAATATGACTGGTTTAATTCTGTAATTAATACACAGTTATTCTTAAGTGTTGAAATTTAACTGAAATGTGATCCCTGTTAAACATAAGAGTGGGAATAAGAGAGGGAAGAGATGTATAATTTGGGACATGCTCAAGCTGACTTGCCCCAAATGGTAGAGTTAGAAATATACCAGGGGACTCCAATTCAATCCCATCAAGGTGGCATGTACCAATGCTATCTCACTAGTCCAAGTGATCAATTTCAGTTCACAATTGATCATAATGAAAGGACTAAGAGTCAAAGGGAGCACATAAACAAGTCTAGTACCTGCTAATACTAACCGATAGAATAAATAAAGGGGAGAGTGATCCAACATGGGAAGTGAGATACTCAGCAGACTCATAGAATGACAGATGTCCTAAATAGCACTCTGGCCTCAGAATCAGCCCTAAAAGCATTCGGATCTGGCTGAAAAGCCCATGAGAGTATTTCAGGCATGGAAAGCCAAGACACTCTGGCAAAAAAAAAAAAAAAAAAAAAAAAAAAAAAAAAACCACCTCAATGAAAGATCTCCACGAGTGAGATCCCAGTGGAAAGAACAGGTCTTCAAAGAGGGAGGTACCTTTCTCTGAAGGGAGGAGAGAACCTCCACTTTGACTATGACCTTGTCTAAACAACATAAGAGTCGGAAAACTCAAGGGGCTTCCATAGCCTTGGAAACTCATGACTGGTGCATAGGGAGATTACTGATGCCATAAATAGGAGTGTCAATTTGTAAAGTCAACAACAGGAGTCACTGTGCACTTACTCCTCATGTAGGATCTCTGTCCTTAATGTGCTGTACATTGAGACTTAATGCGATAACGAGTACTCAAACAGTATATTTCACTTTGTGTTTCTATGGGGGTGCAAACTGTTGAAATCTTTACTTAATGTATAATAACTGATCTTCTGTAAAAAAAAAAAAGAAGAAATTATCAATTCCCAACTTGACTCTCACTGGGATTAAACATGACAATAGGTCTGATCTGATTTCATCATCATTAAAAAAAACCATCTATTATTTTTCACTTTATGTTTCTGTGTGGGAGCAAACTGTTGAAATCTTCACTTAATGTATGCTAAACATATCTTCTGTATATAAAGAGAATCAAAAATGAATCTTGATGTGAATGGAAGGGGAGAGGGAGTGGGAAAGGGGAGGGTTGCGGGTGGGAGGGACGTTATGGGGGGGAAGCCATTGTAATCCATAAGCCATACTTTGGAAATTTATATTCATTAAATAAAAGATAAAAAAAGGAAAGACACAGTTTTACCATCTAAGCTACACACGGATTCAGCGAGAGCACATGGGTTGCTGTGCCACCCTGGCATCCCAGAAGATCCCACAATCCCCCCAGGAAGCACTCAGCTCCACCCTGAGGTAGCACTCATAAATCCACCATGTGTGTCTATGATCACAGTTGGATATCCAAGTGGTCACACAGATCCGAGGAACTCTGTTACATGTTTTCTGGCATCTGAACACTCAGAGTCAACTCAGTACAACATTTCCAGTGGCCAGAGCCTCAACACCTAGGACCAAGCAGCTCAGAACATGTCTTGGGGGTGGGGGCAGTGAACTTCCCAAGGCAGGAAATGTTCAAGTTGCACAGAAAGTCTTGACCTCTGATCCAAAATCCATTTGTGGGGCCTGGAGGTCACCTTAGTTATAAGGGGGCTGTTCTGGATGCAACATTTCTATCATCGGCCTTGTGTGGACCTTGATTGCAGGCTCAGGGCAGCAACAGAGCAGGAACAGCCTTCTCCCCTGAGTCATTTGCCAGTACAGTTCTGAAAGTGTGGTACCAAAGAAACATCAAGCAGAGTCGTGGGGACTCAGTACAGCTCACAGAAATTGCAGGGGGCCTCTGTCACACAGCAGCATTCCAGTTCCTCTCAGTGCTCAAGGTCGGGGAAGAGCAGCCAGGGACTTTATCCAGTGCTCCATTCTGGGTTCAGGAGCCTAAGACCTTGGACCATCTCCATCTGCTTTCCGAGGGATGTTAGCAGCCAGCTGGATCACACGGGGAATAGCTTCTGGGAGGGCCTGGCATGGTGAGGTAGCAGGTAAAGCCACCGCCAACAGTGTCGGCTTCCCATATGGGCGCTGGTTCGAGTCCTGGCTGCTCCACTCTGATGCAGATCTCTGCTGTGGTCTGGGAAAGCAGTACAAGATGGCCCAAGTCCTTGGGCCCCTGCACTCATGCAGGAGATCCCAGGGAGGCTCCTGGATCCCGGCTTTGGATTCGCTCTGCTGCAGCCATAGCAGCCAATTAGGGAGTGGACCAGCAGATGGAAACCTGTTTCTCTGTCTCTCTCTCTCTCTCTCTCTCTCTCTCTTTCTCTCTCTCTGCATCTCATCCTCTCTGTGTGTAACTATGAATTTCAAATAACTAAGTAAGATATTTGAGAAGAAGTAAAAAATTAAAAAAGGAAGACATAGCTATAAACAAAATACTACATCAAGGCCATCTACTAGAGCTTATGTCAAATTTGAGACTATATGCACTAAATGCCCTATTAACACAGAATTTGAAAAGGTATTTAACTCCGTCTTAGAAAACATTCAGGTAACCATTCATTCTCTTCTTCCTTAAGACATTCTGTGTGGTTTACCTGTGACTAACACACCAGAAAATCTTTGTAATTTATTCAACACTTAGGTACCCACTCACACAAGGACTTGAAACACCTGTGATCTACACAGTTCTTCACTGAACACAGCTATACTTCCAAATACCCACCTTCCACAGTCTACCCCTGCATTTAATCTATGGATCAAGTTTGAAACAGGACAAATCATGCCTTCTACAAACCAAGAGAGAATGCAGAAAGATAGCATCTGAGGTCACTGCTAACTTTTTCCATGAGCATGTTATCATGTTGGTACTTTTTCATTCATTTCTCAATGTTAGATAAAAATTGGGAGGGAGAAAGTCCAACTATCCCTATTTGCAGATGACATGATTCTATATATAGCAGATCCAAAAGATTCCACTATCGAAACTCAGACTAGAGGTTGGTAAAATGGCAGGATAGAAAATCAACAGCCTTTTTATACACAGACAAGGTCATGGCTGAGAAAGAACTTGAGACCAATCCGGTTAACATAGTTACAGAATAAATAAAATGGCTTGGAATAAATTTAACCAAGGATGTTCAATATCTGAGAATAACAGAGGATTAAAGAAAGGGATAGAAGAGAACAACAACAAACCAAATAGAGAAGCTTCTGCGCTGCAGAAGAAACACTCAGCAATGTGAAGAGGCACCTAACAGAAAGGGAGAAATAATCTGCAAAGCATGTAACTGATAAAGGAACAACTACCAGAAACTTTCAATAAAATCAACAACAGCACAATCAAAGCTTAGCACACTGTGCGCAACTGACAGTTACTCCGGAAATGAAAGGGTGGCTACCCTACAAACTCAATCATTCCCAGAACAGAATATACATGGGGAAAGCCCACAAACTATCCCGATAGACACAGAAAATCTGGTTCACAAAAACGTCCATCACTCTCGCAATACTAAAACACAAATCATCACATCAGGAACAGAAGCAACACCTCGGCCTGACAAGGCTCTTTCGTGAAAAACCCACAGAGCGCTAACATCACAAACAATGCGAGGAACCCGAAACTGGCCTCCTAGACCAGGAAACAGACACGCACTTTCGCTCTCTTTCCTCCCATCAACAGTCTCTGACGTCTGGAGCAGGGCGGCTGGGCCCTCAAAAAGCAAACAGACGGGAACAAGGAGCCGTTCCGGGAGGAGACTGAGCCACCTCTGCTCTCGCCCAGCAGCTCGCACCCTGGGGACCATTCCAGACCGTCCGCACAGCACGACCGTGACCCCACCCGCGTCTTCGGGATCCAAGAGCAACAGGCACGCGGGCAGCCAAGACGCCCAGCGGGTAACCGCAACAGCCGCGCGTCACTCACCGCCAACGGCAGCCCGGGCTGCTGCCGGGTCAGAGGTCCGCGAAGGCCGTGGCTTCCGGTAGGGGCCAAAGAAGAGCAACGTACCTGGGAAACGGCGCAGAAGCCTCGGACACACAGGCTCTCCTGATCCGGCCTGACCCTGGGGACGCTGGCTCTCCCTCAGGCTCGGCCAGCCGCGTCGACGACGGCTCCTCTCCTCACGGCTTACGCAGGCTCTGGAGCAGAAGCGGACCCGCAGCGCTGACTCCCAGCGGAGCACTGCGGGGCAGTCAGCGCCGGGCCTGCGGGTGCACTTCCGGTCACAGCGCCAGGCGCAGGCACACTCCCCACGGGCCGTCACCATGGCGCCCCAGGACGCACCTGCACACTGCTGCATCCAGCATCCCAAGCACCAAGGCCGCTTCCAGTCCCGCCTCTCCAGGCTGTGACCAGGGATGAGGACGCTGATGGCCCAGGTTCTCCGGACCCCACCTCCCTGCCTCGTGGGAGTCCTCAATGGAGCTCCTGCCTCCTGCCTCCTGCCTGGTCCAGCGCTGGCCGTTCGTTGCAGCCACTTGAGGAGAGAAGCAGTGCAGGGGGCATCGTCAGCTCGCTCGCGCTCTCTCTCTCTCTCACACTCACTGAGTGATCGTCCATCTAGGGGTTCACCCCCGAGGTGGCTACAAAGGCCGGGACTGGGACAGAAGCCAGGGATTTTAGCTGGCGCTCCATTCAGGGTTCAGGGGCCTAAGTCCTTGGGCCGTCTCCCTCTGCTTTCCCAGGCGTGTTAGCAGATAGCTGGATCCCACCGCGAATGGCTTCCGGGAGGGTCGGCACTGTGAGGTAGCCGGTAAAACCACCACCTGCAGTGCTGGCATCCCATATGGGCGCCGGTTCGAGTATGGCTGCTCCACTCACTTCCGACGCAGCTCTCTGCTGTGGTCTGGGAAGGCAGCAGAAGATGCCCCAAGTGCTTGTGCCTCTGCACCCATGAGCAGATCCCGACGAGGCTCCTGGCTTCAGATACTCTCAGCGACGCCCATTGCAGCCAATTGGGTAATGGACCAGCAGATGGAAGACCTGACCTCACCTCTCCTCTCCTCTCCTCTCCTCTCCTCTCCTCTCCTCTCCTCTCCTCTCCTCCCTGCCTCGCTCTCATCTCCTCCATGTGTAACTCTCAATGTCAAATAAATAAATAAATAAGATCTTCAAGAAAAGTAAAGCAATGTAAAAAGGAAGACATAGCTATAAGTAAAATAAATACCACATCAAGGACAACTACAAGAGTATTTTTTTAGAATTTGGTATTACATGCATTACCTACCCGATTAACCCAGAATTTGAAAAAGAGTTTAACTCGGTCTTAGAAAAGATGTTGGTACCCAGTCATTCTCTTCTGTCTTACAAACATTCTGTGTGGCATTATCTCTGACTTGTGCTGAGGAAATCTTTGGAATTTTCGCATTCAGACGCTTACGTACCCACTCCCACAAGGACTTGAAACACCTGTGATCTACAGAGTTCTCCACGGAACACAGCTCTGCTTCCCAGTCCCCACCCTCCACAGTCTAGCCCTGCCTTTAAAGTATGGATCATGTTGGGAATAGGCCAAATCGTGTCTTCCACAAAGCAAGATAGAATACAGAAAGGAAGCATCTGAGGTCACTGTGGACATTTTCTGCATGCACATTATCATGTTGGTACTTTCTCCTCTCATTGCTCAATGTTAGCTACATATTGGGAGGGAGGAATTCCAACTATCCCTATTTGCAGACGACATGATTCTATATGTATAGGAGATCCAAAAGACTCCACTAAGAGACTATCAAAACTCAGAGTAGAGAGTGGTAAAGTGGCAGGAGAGAACACCAGCAGCCTATTTGTATACACAGACAATGGCATGGCTGAGAAAGGACTTCAAAGGCCAATCCCGTTCACATAGCTACAAAGAAAAGAAAATAGCTTGGAATCAATTTAACCAAGGATGTTCAATAGCTAAGAATCACAAAACATTAAAGAATGAAGTAGAAGAGGGCACCAAAAAACACACACACACACACACACACACACACCAATAACAAATTGAGCAGCTTCTGCACTGCCAAAGAGACACTCAGCAAAGTGAAGAGGCAAACTAACAGTTGCAAAGCATGCAACTGATAAAGAATCAACTGCCAGAAACTTTCAAGAAACTCAACACCAGAAAAACCACTCACCCACGCAAGAAACGGGCAAGGGACTTCAACAGGCAAAATATTGAAAGAAAGGAAATCTAAATGGCCAGCAAACACATGCAGAAATGCTTAGGATCACGAGCCATCAGGGAAATGCAAATCGATACTACAACAGCCTTGAGGGTGTGGGGGGAAAGGCACCCTCATCCACTGCTGGTGGGAATGTAAACTGGTATCGCCACTGTGGAAGACAGTAGGGAGATAAGTCAGGAATCTGTATACAGACATACCATATGAGCCAGCCATTCTACCCCTGGGAATATACCCAAGAGAAATGAAATCAGCATACCAAAAAAGAGTGATCTCTGTCTGCATATTTACTACAGCTCAATGCACAGTAGCAACGATGTTCAATCAGCCAAAATGCCCATCACCTGAAGAATGAATAAAGACAATATGGGCTATGGACACCATGACATGCATATACGGACTGCATGGCCTGGCTACTGTGCATCCTACACTGCAATAAGCATAGGCCTGTGAAATCCTCTCTGTCTACACAACGACTTCTTTTCCTTCAATATGTTCCCAGTTGTGGGTACGTCCATACAGTTTTCCATGTTGACAGGACTAATTTCACATGGGAAACTGGATTGCTATACAGAATACAGACATCGGATCCATGAACCCAATTTTACCTTCAAACACTGGAACAGCAAAGTATATCTTGAGAAACTGGAAGGAGGAAAAAGATTCAAGCGGAAATCCACCCAACGGCATAGAAAATACCACAACAGACATTCAGTGAGACCAAACTACAGAGCTTGAAAACTCAGTCAACCTGACAAAACGTTTATCCACAGGAAGCAGGGGAAAAAGGAGAACAGACTCAAGTGACTTGACAACAGAAATGACAGAGAGGACATTGCTACCAACCTTCCAAAATAATGATCCAAAAGCACTATGGAAAAACCACGCCACAAGGATTTGGTCAACCTAGATAGAGTGGATTGACTCACAGAAAGATGCAAACCACTAAAACTGGATACAGTGAAACAAGAAACTCTGAATACACTTATAATCTGCAAAGAGACTGTAGTAGCAGGGAAACCAAAACAAACAAACCAAACAGACATGAAGAAAAGTCCAGGTCCAGATGGCTCCACCGGTGAGAACTCCCATGGAAAAGATAATTAAAATCCGTGATTCGCAAACCAGGAGATGAAGAGGAAAAGCCTTCCATTTCATTCCATCAGACCAGCCTCATCTCAACATCCAACACAAGCACATCATAAGGAAAATGGCGCACACATATCCATCACAAATGTGTCACATGCCTCAACAAAATATTACCAGACGCCATCCAGAAGCACAACCAAGAAGCAGACAGCTGGATCCCAAGGTGAACGGCTTCCGGGAGGGTCGGCACTGTGAGGTAGCTGGTAAAGGCACCACCCGCAGTGCCGGCTTCCCATATGTGCGCTGGTTCAAGTAGGGCTGCTTCACTCACGTCCAGTGCAGCTCTCTGCTGTGGTCTGGGAAGGCAGCAGATGATGCCCCAAATCCTTTTGCCTCTGTACCCATGAGGAGATCTCAGCAAGGCTCCTGGCTCCTGGCTTCAGATACTCTCTGCTACGCCCACTGCAGCCAATTGGGTAATGGACCAGCAGGTGGAAGGCTTCTCTCCTCTCTTTATCCCTCCCTCCCTCCTTCCCTCCCTATCTCCCTTCCTCCGCTGAAATAAAATGAATAAACGTTTTTAAATTTCATAGAAAAAGAGTAAAAATAGCCATCCATCAACTCTTTATCTACAATTACAATTTTGGAACAATTCAACATTCACTTTACTTCACATTCACAGTCTCTATGTCTCCTGAACTATATCAAATAAATGAAGACATGATACTCTTTTAGCCGTAACTACACCTGCATGTTTCCTAAGAACAAAAACATTTTTCTATGATTTTACTTTGATAATCACATTCAGTATATTTGTGATTATACACTAACATCAGGTCGAGTACAGCATACATTAAATTTCTCCAATCGTTCCAAAAATATCTTTAACCTTTTCTTTTAATCTAGAGTACAAGGAGTCTTCAGAAAATTCATGGTAAGTGAATTTTATGAAAAACATCTATTCTTGGATTTCCATTTTTTGCACCAAGTAAGTTTATTTTCATTCTATTTTTCTAAGAACTTTTATGATTAAGGACAGCATGGGCTGGCGCTGTGGCAAAACATGTTAAAGCCATGGTCTGAAGTGCCGGCATCGCATATGGGTGTCAGCGAAGTCCCGGCTGCTGCTCTCAAAATCTAGCTCTCTGCTATGGTCTAGGAAAGCAGTGGAGGATGGCACAAGTCCTTGGGCCCCTGTACCTACCTGGGAGACCAGGAAGAAGCTCCTGGCTTCACATCAGCACATCCCTGGCCATTGTAGCCATCTAGGGAGTGAACCAGAGGATGGACGGTATCTCTCTCTGTCTCTCCCTCTCTCTGTAACTCTGGCTTTCAAATAAATAAAATAAATCTTTATAAAAAAAAGTACAGTGCATAGCACTGGATTGTTCTCTCTCTTCTATCTTTCAGCAAGAACAGTCTTTCCAACTGTTTCTACCTAACGGCGATTGAAATACAATTATCTACCTTACAGAGTTGGTGGGAGAGGGCACCTAATGAAGCCCAGCACCATGGACTCCGCCCATACATCCACGGCATCCAGCAGCCTGTTCTCTGCTGTACTTGTTGGTGGGAGAGGGCACATAACAACGCCCAGTACCATGGCCTCCCTCCGGGCCCCCAAAACATCCAGCTGCCTGCTCTCTGTTGCACTTGTTGTTGTGAGAGTGAACAGGAATCACAGGAAGAAAGAGCCCAGCACAGCCTCCTACAAGGCACCATGGACTCCCCGGTGCACCTGCGGATTCCCGCAGCCTGTTCTCTGCTGCACATAGCAACACCTCATTCCAGAAGCCTGTGAGCCATGTGAGTCCTTGCCAAGGAGCAAACGGGGCCCACATGTGCTCCCCAGTAAAATGCTTCTGAGAGGGGCAGACTGAGAGCCACTGCAGGGTCAGCTCTTGCTTGCAGGAGGCCACAGATGAGCCTCTGCCCCTGAGCCTGAAGCTGTCCCTAGACGAGGGCTTCACGGTGGCCTCCTGACTGCACAGGTGGAACCGCAAGTGATAATTCACAGCCTGGACCAAAATCCCCAAGGGCCTTGGCTGTCCAACTTGCTCTCCCATGACACTGGCCTGTTCTGCCTTTTTCTATGCAAACAATCAGCATTGCACTTCTGTTAACCATGGTCAGCAAGGAGGGCATCACACACACACACACATGTCCTGTCCCACGTATGTGTGTGGCTCCCTCATAGCATATACAAACCACAGGGTATCCAGCATGCTACTTCTGATTTGCTTTTATTTCTAAGGACAGAGGAAGGTGTTCCCATATGTGAGCCACAATCTGCCACTTCGTTCTCCACTTAGGATGGCAGAGGGAATGCCTGAGCCTTTCCCATGACAGATGCCAAGGCTACAACACCACCAAGCAGGTCAGCATCGAGCACTGAAGGTGCCACCAGAACCCACACAGCTCAGATGTCCACTGGAAGCTTCTCTGCTGTTCCTAGGGAACGACATTACATGGGAGGTACTGCCCCCCGCTGCTCACAAACAATCCCCACTGGCAGTCTGACTGCTGAGCCTGCCCAGGACCCCTGGCCTGGGCACAATCACTATGCCCAACTCCCTTATGGGGGAGAAGTCGGGATCTGTTTACCCACTGCCCACAGAGAGGAACACCCAAGGCAGAGGCACAGAGCACTGCACAAACCGAGAAAATCCACCGCATCTGATGCTTGAAGCCTGTAAGACGTCCCCTTGACTTTCTCCATTGCTAACGCGCCCAGTGCTAAGCCTGCTTGTGAACAACATAAAGAGAATGTTTTCTTAAGCACCAGCACGAGCCAAAGGAATTTCCCGATGGTTCATCAAACACTGCTTAGAGAAAGCAAATTCTATGCAGGCTTCCATGGATTGAACTGTCTGTCACTCTAAAATCCTTGTCCTGAGGCCCTGGAAAACAAGGCAAGGGCATGAGGAGGCGAGGCCTTTGGGAGGTGGCCAGGGTGGCTAAGCTCAGGAGGGTGGGGTCTCCCCATGATAAGAAGAGGTAGAAACACCAGAGTTCCCCTCGGCCTCCTCCAAGTGAGGACACAGCAAGCGGGAAACCCACTCTGCCAGCACCGTGGTCTCGGCCTTCCCAGTCTCCAGACATGAGAAAGCAATTTCTGCTGCCTGAGCCACTCGTCCTGTGGTGATCTGTTCCAGCAGCCCCAGCTGCCCAACATGGAGTTGCAGGAGAGACCCCAACAAGCTCCCTGTTAAAGGAAAGCAGATGAAACGGCCAGGCAAGGAGATGAGCCACAGAAGCGCGGATCAGAACTCTAAGAACTTCAACAACTCCCCAGAGAAGCTGGGGCAATTCTGAGGGGAATATGCTCACAAGAAAGAACAGGAGCTGGCACCGCAGCTCACTAGGCTGATCCTCCACTTGTGGAGCTGCTATCCTGGGTTCTGGTCCTGGTTGGGGCACTGGATTCTGACCAGTTGCTCCGCTTACAGTCCACCTCTCTGCTGTGGCCCGGGAGGGCAGTGGAGGATGGCCCAAGTGCTTGGGCCCTGCACGCACATGGGAGACCCGGGGAGGCGCCTGGGTCCTGGCCTTGGATCGGCACAGCCTGCCAGCCATGGTGACCATTTGGGGGGTGAACCAACGGAGGGAGGACCTTTCTCTCTGTCTCTCTCTCTCTCACTGTCTAACTCTGCTCGTCAAAAAAAAGGAAAGAACAGGAACACAACTCAGAACCCACACACTCAGGGGAGTAGCAGGAGAAAGTGTCCCCGTTCATGATCCACACCACAACACACAAAGCCCTTTGCCTGTCACAGCCAAAACACTGGGAACACAGGACAGAACGAGACAGGGTCCTTGTGCTACACACCTTCTAAACGATGGCATCTGGTCTAATGCTTAGGACACCCATGCCACACATCAGGGCTCGTGCTCCTGACTCCAGCTTCCTGCCAGGGCAGATCCTGGGAAGCAGTGGTGATGGCTCAAATAACTGGGTTCTTGGCACCAATGTCAGAGACCTGGATTGAGTTCCTGACTTCTAGTTTCAGCCTGGGGCCATTTTGGGCATTGTGGGAGTGAACTAGAAAATGGGAGATCCCTCTTCTCTTCTCTTCTCTCCTCTCCTCTGCTCTCCTACCCTCCCCTCCTCCCATCCACCCCTCCCCATCTCCCTCTCCCTCTTTCTCTCTCTCAGCCTCCTTTGCCTTTCAAGTAAGATGAAAATAAATTAAAATTAAATGCCTGTGGTAGTGGTTTGTGCTAGAGACTTGATATTTATATAGGTACACATTCACACACACATACACACATATCCCAAGAAGTAAATAAATAAATAAATAAATAAATTCTTACTCATAAGACCCAAAACTCTAAAATGACTAGAGAAAAGCAGAGAGAAAGGTCCATGGAATTGGTCTGAATAGTAATTTCTTGGATGTGACCCCAAAGGCATGGGCGACAAAAACAAAAAAAACATATGAGATTGCATACAAGAAAATCCTTCTCCAAGTAAAGGAAACAAGCTACAGTTCTCTCAGTAGAGAACTGACCCACACACTGAGAGAGCATACTAGAAATCATTTATCAGCTGAGGGGCTAGTATCTTAATACAAAGAACTCAAATGAATCAGTAACAAGAAAACAAACAGCGCCTGAATGGACATTTCTCGAAAGAAGACATACAAGTAACCATTGCCAATTATCAGAGAAATGCAAATTAAAATCACAACAGAGAGGCCAGTGTTGTGACACGGTGGGTAAGCTGCCACCTGAGACGCTGACATCCACACGGGAACTGGTTTTTGTCCCACTCACTTCACTTCCAATCCAGCTCTCTGCTAATGACCTGGGAAAAGCAGTGGAGGACAGCCCACGTGTATGGGCCCCTGCATCCAGGAGCTCCTGGCTCCTGGCTTTGGCCTGGCACAGCTCTGGCTATTGCGGCCATCTGGGGAGCAAACAGGCAGATGAAAGAGCCCTCTCTCTGTCCCTCCCTTTCAATTCCAACCCTAACTTTCAATTAACATATAAATCTTCAAAATAGATAAATAAAAATAAAACCATGTAAGACAGTCCACCAGACTGCCTATTATCAAAAGACCCAGGCCACAGGCACACTTCTCAAGGGAACGTCAGTCAGTACAGCATGTTGAAAACAGCATGGAGGGTCCCTAAAAGCAAAAACAACTGAAACTCTCCCACAACCCCACCAGCCCACGTCTGGATTTATGTACATGTGCATGTAAGGTGTATATGTACATGCATGTATTGTGTGTGATATTTGTATGTGACATGTATATGTGTGATGTGCATGTGTACATGTATGCGATATTACATGTGAATGTATTGTGTGTATGTGGTATATACACAAATACATATATCTATATGGCAGAGCCATGTCTGCACTACATGTCCACTGCAGCACTACTCACCACAGCCAAGACAATGGAAATGCATGAATGCCCCTTGGCAGGTGAACAGACAATGAATGGCAGCTGCGGAGCACCCAGGAATACCCGGACCCAAAACACCCACAGGAGGGTCTGTCATTTACAGCATGTTCATGGAGACGAAAGTCACGCACTGTATACGAGGACCCCAAAGTCCTTAAAACACAGGATTGAAATGTTCTTACTGGGGCTGGTGTTACAGCACAGGGGGTTAAGTCACCGCCTGTGTCCCCAGCACCCCATGTGAACACCAGTTCAAGTCTTGGCTACTCCACTTCTGATCCAGTTCTCTGCTAACGTGCCTGGAAAAGGAGCAGGAGATGCACCAAGCTTGGGCCCCTGACACACACTGGAAACCTAGATGGTGTTCCAGGTTCCTGACTTCTGCCAGGCACAGTCCCAGCCATTGTGCTACTTGGGAGTAGCACCAACAGATGCAAGATCTTTCTTCTCTTCCTCTCTGTGTGTTTGTGTGCGTGTGTGTGTGTGCACAAGCATCCCTGTGTGTCTCTCCCGAACCCCACACCCATAACTGCCCTTCAACTAAATAAATAAATTTAAAACACAAAAAAGGGAAGGGAAAGAAATACCAGAGAGCTGAGCTGTCTCCACCCCATGAGAATACAGCAAGGAGATGGCCGCCCTCACCAGGAACCCAACCATGCTAGTACCTGGGTTGACTTGCAATGCTGAGAACTGTCAGAAAATCCATGCCTGTGGTCGGGCCAGGCCAGGTGTGGGGTTGGTTACAGCAGCCTGAGCTGACTAACACACCCCCAAGACCTCTAGAAGAGCATGTGACAACCTGACACAGCTGACCCATGAACTCACGTTGCCACATGGCCAGGCCTGGTGCTGCAATAGATACAATTCCCATTGCCCCCAGCTCCAGCTCCTTACTGGCATCACCAGATGGGAGAACTCCATCATCACCACTGTGTGTCCCACCAACACAGCAGGTACACTTGGGGGGCAAAATCACATCATTCCACTCCCTAGCAAATCTGGACAAGACAGTCAAGAGTGGGAATTGAGAAATTCTCTCTAAAATGTGCCTGCAGTAAGCCACGCTGATAAAAAAGTGCCGGGGTGAGGTCTTGGATGGGCGAGTCACATGGCTGGAGGCAGGTGCCACAGAGAGCTGACTACAACACACACCTGGGAGCAGGTGAACTCTCGGGAATGAGGAAGCCGCTTACCATCACTCAGGTCCTGCAGGAGACCCTCCTGGCAGGAGAAATCCAGGCTCACTTTCACGGTGACAGTGAAGGTATCCGCCTGCCCAGGCTGCAGGGGAAACTGGGTGAGGGTTTCTTGCAGCTTCTAGCTCAGGAAGCAGCCACATAGTTTCTCTGCAATGATAACAACAATAGTGATGTTGACGGTGATGGCAGAGCAGAGGCACAATGAGACTGACACCAACCCAGCTGGGAAATTCTGGCACACGCTCAAAACAAAGATGACAAGCATTCAAGATGTCAGAGAGCAAAACGTCCAGGAAAAGTCCTGAATCAGAAGAGGCCGTGAGGCACAAAGAGGAGGGAGAATGTGTCACGCCTGTGCACGGGACCCCCGCCTAACCACCATCGCTCCTGTGGAGCCGTGGGACCCGCGGACGAAATGAAGGCCTGTGGCTCTGGCAAGTGAAGCTAAGTTTCCCCACCATGAACATTTTCTGTATTGTACTGCTGTGAGGGAAACAGACCCACGCAAAGTGGGGACACCGCTTCAGAGAAAGAAATCCAGAATCAGAAACACACAGCTAAGAGCAGAGCCTCAGGCAGGGCCGGCGAGGAAGCGGCCTTGGGCCTGGTGCACGTGCAGAACGGTAAATCCTCAGAGCCGAGGTTTGTCCACAGAAAGCATGGGGAGATGGCCACTGCATCGTGGGCTGGTGAGAGGCTGCCCACAGTGACCTCTGCAGAGAAAGGGGTGGGGGTCATCATGACTGCATCGGGGGCTGGTGCAGAAGCTGCGCATGGTGACCTCTGCAGAGAACAGGGCTGGGGGTCATCATCACTGAGATCAAGGCACCCTCTGGAAGGAC